>NC_063179.1:21524573-22124573 GCF_023159225.1 Perognathus longimembris pacificus
CACTAGTGAGTCTCCCAGCAGATCAACAAAGCAATTAATAATAAACAAACATGTGCTGAATACCTACTTTGTATAAGGCATGATGATAAGAACTTATTGGGGCATAAAGAAATGGAGCTGAGTACTGTTGTTAACAGGGTATAAGGCCAGGCAAACTCAAACATGGCAACAAAGGGGTGGTCCATGAAAGATGGTTCTCTACCAGATACCATATCTCTTTCTCTTATGCTAGGATTTGATTTTTCTCAACACCTGAGGTCCTTCACTGCCATAGGAGTAAATCTGGCTTGCTCAAAACTAATCATTCTAAATTCTTCTTAAACATTAGAATTTAAACAAGGAGGGACAGATTAACAATTCCACTACTCACCATTAGGCCAAGCATGGGTCTCAATATATAACAGTCTTCAGAAGTTTTAATGTACTTCTATGGCTGAGGCCCAGTGGTGTTTGAAAATTACTTCCTTCTTACTGGTTGGATTAGGATTGACACGTGATTTAGTTCAGGCCAACCAGGTTTGCTAGAGGCGTCCAAGAACATTTTCTCTGAGACAAAAGGGAGTTATGTATTCTCTTCTTTTCAAGCTTTAGGAAGTGTTTTTGTCTTTGTTTTGTTGAAAGGTAAAATTTGAATGGATGCAAATAACATTGTGTTGGCCAACACTCATAGAAAGATAGAAGAGAAATACTATATACCATCCACTATGTTTGATGGATGGTATAACCAAGGCAGTACAACCTCCTGATCAAACAGATCTAAAACTTGGTTGCACCTTGAAAACACCCAGAGTGCTGGTAAAAAGTACTGAGGCCTGAGTTTCACCCCAGGATTTTGTTTATTTGGTAAGTGGCAATGTGTGGTGTTCAAGATTTTTGAAACACTACCAATTGGTTATCTTCTGCAATGAGAACCACAGCTTCAAATTTCTTGAATGAGACAATACATTTCTTGTGGTTTAAACCAAAGTGTGATCTCCTTGATCAGTAGCATGCATATGGCCTTGAGAAACTAATCTGGATGAAATGTTTAGATTCCACCCCTACCATCCTGAATCAGAAGATGTGGGGATTGGAAGAAACCGTTTGTGGTTTAATAGGCTCGATAGGTTTCGGTGATACATATACTACAGTGTCAAAATCACTGGTTAGAGATAAATAAAACCACTGCTCAGTGAAGGCACTTGATCTTTCTGGATTCCTTTACAAGTATCCCATTCCCTTAGCTCATAGGACTTGGATAAATAATGTGTAAGGTGATGACACATGGCAGGATTTTTATAGCATATTTAAGAAGAAGAACGAGTCCAGGAGATAATAGCATTTCAATCAAATGAAGGCAAAACAAGTTTCTAGAACTGACAAAAATTTAAGAACACATGAGCGCCACATTCCTCAGGACCTCAAGTGGGAAGTTAAAGATATTTTACTTTATCCTATAGGAAGTGAGAAGCCAATGACAAATTTGAAAGAGAACAGTTTTAATGGGGGAAAAAACAAAAGAAATGATATTTAGGATGATTAAACTAGAAGCATACATGGGAGAAAAGAGAGGAAAAAGAAAAGCCAAGTAGAGAAACAGCAGTGTGGGGCCATCAGAACTGTGTGTAAAGACCAATGTCCCTCTTTCCCATCGGAACTATTCACGTTCAGAGGTGAGACAAGCTGCTCAGCAACGTCCACTCTCCTGAGCACCTGAGAAGAACAGCAGTGAATTTCCACCACTTCTCTCCAGGGTTCATTGCCAGCAAGCTGTTACCCCACTTATTCCCTTCTGGGGATGAGAATGAAATGAGTCATTCCCTAAGGAATGACAGGAGGAATTAGGCTCCTGATGGAGGAATGTCTTGCTTGCTATGAGTATTTCCCCAAACGGGACCCAAAACAACAAGTGGCATAGCCTCATCTGGCTGCTCACAGGGTGTGAGTTTCAGGCCACTCTGCCTGGTTAGGAAGTTGATTGTGGAGAAGTGAGGGGTAGAACTTTTGAACCTGTTGAAGACATTTCCATTAGCACTGGAGTGTGACAGCGAGTTCCCAATGGCAGCCTGCTACAAAGATGTGAGGCCTCCTCCCTGGCAAGGCTGATCCCTGACTCATGGAGAAAATTACCCAAAGAGAATTAGCAATCTTGCATCACTGACCAGGATTCTCACATTGCCTTTCATGTGGAGAACAGAGCACATCTTCCAAAAGGAGCTGGGGCTGGTTTTAACATGGCCTGTTGGTCACTGAGACTGAGCTATTTAATAGGAAATCAGATTCATTGGGCGCATGCTTGACTTGTCTTGAGCCTAAGCCTTTCAGGTGTGTGTGTTCTTGAACGCTGCTTTAGCTCTTGTATATACTGAAAAAAAAAAAAGTGCCTTCTCACCATTCCTGGATGGATATAATTGCACTGACTTGGCTTTCACTTGCTCTTTACTTGTAGCAGATTTTTTCACTTAATACTCTTGGAGTACTGGGTTTCCAATATGTTTAATTGGAAAAACCAGTCCTGAAGGAACAAGAGAACAATGTTGCTATCATACTTTGAATTGATCCCTGATGGGTCTGGAATGGGAAGATGGATGGTTATGTAAGATGGCTTTAAATATGCATTACATAAGTCACCCTTTGCCTCACACTTGACTTATGGGCACATGTGTCCTAGGAGGTTAGGTGCCATTTTCTTGGGACACTGGATGACATGAAGTGGTGTATGTTAAGCTCAGATAGTTTTAGAAGAGAGCCTGGTGTGAGAACAGACGAGCGCACCTTCTTCATAACTGATGTCAGGCACTGAGGTCCATGCTCAGTATGGAGGGAACTTGGCTTTTTTCTTGGCTCTTTAGTCTGTATTGAGAAACCCCGCTTCTGTACATCTGCTACTGTGACTTCTTGGTAATAGCTGGGAAGAGGAAGATGTGGTTGTGGCTTTTTGACCGCTCTCTAAGCAGGGCAATAAATATAATGACAATAATGAAAACACTCAGAGCCTTCTTTATTTATCTCTCCATGGGAAGTCACAAGATTGGTTAGGCCTTTCATTAGTGGATTATACCATGGAGAAGATATACAAACAACATTAGCTTGTGAGATGATTCCTGGGGCAGAGACTCAGGGTCTGACCTCAGGTGCCTAGGATGTTGTGAATGTTAGATGGGATAACCTCTTTCTTATTCTGTTTTTAAAGGATATATAATCTATATACTTAGAGACTTTTTAGGACACAAGCTACAAAATACATCAGTAAAGAAATGATCGGGGAATATGGAAAAAGAAGAACAAATAAACAAAAAGAAGGGCATGGTTTCACATGGCATGTAGAAAGTAACTACAACAGTGATATACCATTTTTTATCCATGTGCTTCATTTGTATGTATGGGAAATTTCCCAAATTTCATCAAATGCCACAATAGCTGTGTAATATTTTTATTATGTGGCACGTGCACACATTTACAGTTGTCCAGAGCTTGGATGAAGGGAATAGAGGTTGGATTCTAAGACAATTTCCAGTATTATTAAAATAGAAATTTTCAAATGAGCTTTTTTCATGTCTAAAACCTCACAGCTTAGAATGAGTCATATGTCCAGGAAGGTAATTAGCTGCATTCTTTAAAAACAAGACAACTTTTACAAGGCAAAATTATTATGACTTTCACGGATCAGGGAATTGTTCAAGATCTGGGGGAGATATGCTTCTTATAGTGACCAAAGGGAGATTCTTATGGCCCAAGTTGAATTATGTGACATGGACAACATTAAGGACAGGAGAAATATTATAACTTAGGGGTTGAAAAGTGACTTCTTATTATCTAAATTAACCTTTCAGGATTGGCATGGTGGCACGTTAGTGATTTCAGTCCTCAGGAGACTGAGATAGGAGGAACTCAAATTCAAGGCTATCTTAGAGGACTGCCTATGAAAACCATGTCACAAAACAATAGATACAAATGATTTTCTATGGTTTAATAGTAAGACCAAGCAGACACAAGAGGTCATGGAATCTACTAGATTAGAATGTCTTCTCTCTTCCTTAGCTTCTTTTCATTCCTGCTACATTAGAGAGGAGAGCTTTCTGGTTGTCCCTCCTCTTTTCACAGGGATCCCTAATGAGTTATGTTATTCCCCACTACTTGTTGTCTTTTCTCCTATGAAGTATTTGCTGGGACCAAATACTAGAGCAGACTGTGAGCAATCTGCTGGGAGCCCCTCTCGAGGTCTACATTCTTCTCAAAAGATTCTACTTCATCTGGAGACATGGCTCAAGTGGTAGAGCACTTGCCTACCTACCACATGTGAGACTCTGAGTACTGTGAAAATAAAGCAAACAGAAACTCTGTTTAATTCTATTTTAGACCTGGACTTTAAGTAAATTCTACTCCAAACTTCTTTCCCAGACATTTTAATATACACACATTTTATTTAATCTTAACGACCATCAACAAGGTCAACCTAATTATCTTCAATTATCAGGTGAAAATTTGGATGTCTGTCGACCTTGAGTACCTTCCTTATGACCACATAGATGGTAAGGGACACCAGTAGGGCTCTGGGGGTTTTGATTTCTACATCCATTCTCTGCCAGGCACTGGTGGGGAAGTAAAATAGATCAGGTACCTGTCCTAAATGGAGATTAAAATCTAGTAGAGGAGACCAACAAGAAAGAGGTAAACACAGAAATAAATGTACTGGGAAAGAGTTAGCAAAGGAATGTTGATGGATATAACTGAGAAAGAGGAATGCAAGGCAAAGGGGGTCTCTGGGTACATCCCAACAGAGGGTCCTGGGAAGATGAGGAGGGGCTAGTCACTGGTAGCTGAGTTAGAGTCAGCCTGCAAATCGATTCCAAGCGGGACAGAGCTAAGGGTGTTCTCTGTAGTTCAGAGAGTAGGTGTAAGCTCAGCATGAAAACAGCTCATGAGGGCTCCTGAAAAGTGATTAAGCGGCGATGTCTCACTGGGAAAGGAGCAGCGTGGACAGAGTCTAGGTTGGCTTTATTGAGCATCAGATGTTTCTACTGGTTGGGTCTGTACAATCCTGTGAAGAAACAGTGAAAGAATATGCTTGAATTTGGGTTGGAGCTGGATAAGGCAGTGATAACCTGCCATTCCCAGTTTGATGCTTCTTAGAAGATGGCCTGGATTTGGAGTTAGGCCTTTGTTAAGCCTCTGGTTCTGCCACTTAGTTTCTATGTCAGTACTCCAATGGGAGAATGAACAATTAGAACAATCAATCTGCTGGTTTAGTGATGGAAACCAATAGGTTTTCCAGATGGGGGAAATGTTTTTGTATTATTTAAGATTTGAGGTCAGAGTCATGGGTTACAGGAGGATTTAAGCCAAGAAACAGTCTATTTTAATGACCATAATTCTAGTTGGGGCATACTTTAAGGTATGAGAAAAAATATTACTCATATTGCAGTTGCTCAATTGTGACCTCTTCCCTTAACTCTCATCAAATTACATGGAGAGTCTTGAACAAAATCAATAGGCCCTAACTGGGCTTCAGAACTGCATTTCAGATATACCCTGGGTTCATGTACAGCTGGGCTCCGGCTCCGTTTTCTGTACTAAAATACCAATAAATTCCATGGGGTGGGTTGACAGAAAGAATAGAGGGTGATTTATAGTCAGTCTCCAGAACAAGATTGATGTAGTCATTCTCAATATACCTGCTCTACTCTTTCCCTCCCCATTCACAGGACCTTTTACTAGCCAACGCGATGCCACTGTGCAAACTAGAAAAGGCTCTTCTCCCTCTAGGCAGATGCTGCCTGTCCCATGATTCACAGTGGTACAGAGCAGTGCAGGCTGCGTCTTGTCTTCCAGGCAAGCTCTTGACTGAGTATCCTTGTGCAGTGAACGGCCTGTACCGCAGTGTATAGGAGCCGTTACTGTCAGAATCATTGCCTTGTTTCCAAACATCCAGATTTTGGCTTCTAGAAGAGAAGAGTCATGGGTCTGATGTACCTACCATATTTTTAGATCAATAAATATTTAATTCTCAACATTTCCTCTAACACATTTATTTGGACATTTGCATTTTTGGTACATTTTTTTAACATTCTTCTTTTTTTTTTTTCTTGATGATCAATAACAGCTGAAATTTTCTGCTTGCAAAATTACAGGTTTGGGGCTGGGAATGTGGCTTAGTGGTAGAGTGCTTACCTAGCATGCATGAAGCCTTCCCTGGGTTCAATTCCACAGTAACACATGAACAGAAAAAGCCAGAAGTGGTGCTGTGGCTCAAGTGGTAGAGGGCTAGCCTTGAGTAAAATGAAGTTCAGGGACAGTGCCCAGGTCCTGAGTTCAAGCCCCAGGACTAGCAAAAACAAAACAAAACTAAAAACACTACAGGTTTTAACGTGTTAGTTAATTTTTTCTCTCTCTTTCTTTTTTTTTTATCTATGTGTTTTCTTTGGTTTTCTATCTTCACTTAGGGTTTTATCCTCAAAGAGAAACTCAGATTTTCCTCCTCAAGGAAATACACTTTGAAATACAAATCAAATTAGAAAATACAAGAAATGAATTTGTTCATCTTGGGATAATTATCCGTGTGTGTAGATCTACTAGAAATAGGTTGCTCCTGGAAACTCTGGAAAATTCCCAAGTTTTCCATTTCTGTTTCGGTGTATATAATTCCAGTCTTCATTTCATGTGAATCACAAAATAAAAGAATTTACCAGTAGCTTCAGTTCTGCTTCAGTTTTGATGAACTGTCCTGCTTATTTGTAATTCTAGTGGAAACGCTTCAGTTATTTGGGTGACATAAGGCATGCCTTCCTTCCTGAATGATGTTCAATGCATAGCAAAGAGTTCAAACAATGTGCAGTGAAAGCACTACTCACTAGCTCCTCCTACCTGGGCTTTTGTACATGAGTAGAACAGGTGCAGCTTCAAAATATGGGAACTGGACCACCATTAGCATTTTGCTTGGCCATTATACTTGGATATGTAGAGTCCTATACAAAAGAAAAGTTAAAACATTTCCTTCTTAATCAGGCTTACACATAGTGATTGACTGTCCAGTCAGGGTGTTACAGTAAAGGATTATTATGTTTTTTGTAGAGACATTCAGTCACTCTAATTTTGGACACATGCCTTACAACATACAGGAGGCATGCAGGATTCAGCTCTCAGAAATGCCCTAGCTGACATGTCTCATGGCATAATTATAGCAGAGCACATCTAGACTCAATGTCTTTAATTATTCCCATAGCAATGTCTACATCACATTTCTAGACAGTTCAGGCCAGAGATGTACACATTGAACAGTGATTACCACTGTTGGCCTACCAATAGATTCTTTTCATCACTTCAGATTCTCAGTACAGGTATCTAAAAGTTTTATATTTAAACTGTGATCACCTTTCAAACCACAAATTGCAACTCATTAGTAAATTATGAGATCAACTGGCTGATGATCAGTATTTTGGGAAGAAATAAGAGAGTAGAATAGAATAGAGTGAATAGAAGTAATAAATACCAAACTGGCTTGTTCATAATAAAGGTTGGTATTGCTGTTTAAAATTTTACTGCATGTTTTATCTACTCTAATATACAGGTGTTTTTATTGCAAGCCATGGGACTTAAACTTAGGACCTGCATACTGCTCCTGAGCAGTTTTTGCTCTACCACTTGAACCATAGATGTACTTGCAGCTTTTTGGTGATTAATTAAAGATAAGAGCTTCTCAGACTTTTCTGCTTGGTCTGGCTTTGAACTATGATCCATAAATTTCAGCCTCCTGAGTAGTTAGGATTAAAGGCATGAGCTATCAGCACCTGGCTAAGATAAGTGTTTTTTTCAATACAGTAAATCTCTGAGATCAGGACCAGTCTAAACAATTATAATAGACAACAGGGTTTTGTTTTCTTTTTCTTTCTCAGTGATAAAATAAAGGTATAACTTAGAAGTAATGATGTTTTAGTCTTTTTGTTTTCCTGGAACAAAATACCCGAGGCTGAGTACTTCATAAAGAAGAGAGGTTTGTCTCAATCAGTTCTCGAGGCCCAAGGATATAACATCAACTTTCAATTTTGTTGAGAGTGTCATGGTAGTTAGAGTTAGCATCATCTGGAGAGATCAGAGAGAGAGATGTCTTATGGTGAGAGATGACAAAATTGATTAAGGAAGCCACCAGGCTTTACTCTTTTATGACGACTTTCTTATGGATACTCTATGCGAATAGCATTAGTTCATGAGGGCAGTCATGACTGGGTCAACTCCTATTAAGCATGTTTTCAAGGTGCCACCACCTTTGGATATGCCTACATGGAGATGGAGGCCCAGCATGAGTACTGGTGGACAAGAACACCAGTCACACAAGCAGATGGTGACTTAGCTTTGGTACATGAGACTAGTGGGTTTCATGTAAGTGTGTTGCATATGAGTAGGAGCCAGGAGACACAGAAAGAGAATTGAGCAAGAGATTTTGAAGAAGACTGATACAATGTAGCCTTTCCCAGTTGCCTTTTCCACCAGAAGGTGGATGTGTGTCTTTTGCTGCTTGGATACTTCAAGCAGAATTTCTAAGCCTCTTTATCATGGTTTCTTGATAAGGACTGGCTGTGCTTCTCCACAGGTCCTGTTCACATCATCTCCACTGGAGCTGCTGAGCAGCCAGAGTAGCCACAGGGTCTATGATTTTGGAGGTGGCAGAGAGGGCAGCTTCTAGAGTTTGCTTCTATGAGTCCTGTCTCCTAAGCCTTCTTGTTGCTCCTCCCATTATCCAGGGCTTCCTGTACCTGATGGCACTAGAGAAGGTGTCCTTTTTAAGGTTCTTGGCATTTCTCATGTCTCAGGTGGCTGGTGTGGCTTTTCCAGGCTGTGTCCTCAAGGATTCTCCCAGCCCCACCTACAAAAGGCAAGGCGCATGTGGCTGCTGGGGCCTGTGGCTTGGCCATGGCCTTACAGACATGCAGGGGACTCCGGCAGGGGACCACAGCACTCACAGTTCCAACTCTTCTGCTCTGTCCAGAAACAGAGGTGTGAACCAAACAAGTAGCCACTTTTCAAATGTCAGATTCTGTGCTGATTGTGGAGAGGTTTGTTTCCTTGCCATTCACTGGGCCCTATTCTTCCTACAAGTCCTTCCTTTTAGATAGTCAGCTTATTAGTGTGCCCAACTATAAGTCAGTAAATTAGCTGCTACATTAAAAACCCATAAAAGGCCAGGCTCCTGTGGCTCACAACTGTAGATCTCAGGAGGCTGAGATCTGAGGAGCATGGTTCTAAGCTAGCCTGGGTAGAAAAGTCTGTAAGACTCTTATCCAATGATCCAGAAAAAAAGCAGGAGTGGAGGTATGGCTCAAGTGGTAGAATATCAGCTTCGAGTAGAAAATAACAAGTAAGAACATGAGACTTTCAGTTCAAGCCCCAGTAGCTGGCACATACAATAAATAAATAAACGAATAAGAAAACTTTAAAAACATGGTATCTGACTTAGAATTCTAAATTTATTTAGTCAGTAAATCCTACATGCTTTCCTAGTGTAAATGCTGCCTTTCCCAAGTGTAGCATCTTTTCTGATTTCTAAAAACAGATTGATTTTGTCTGGTTTTATTCTTTATTTGTCCCAGTCCTGGGGCTTGAACTCAGGGCCTGGGCGATGTCCCCTGAGCCTCTTTGTGGTCAAGGCTAGCACTCTACCATTTGAGCCACAGCACCACTCCAGCTTTCTGTGAGTAGTTTATTGCAGATAACGAGTCTCATGGAGTTTTTTGCCCTGGCTGGCTTCAAACTGGGATCTTCAGATGGCAGCCTCCTGAGCAGCTAGGATTACAGGAATGAGCCACCAGCATCCAGCTTGATTTTATTCTCTATACAGATAAAATTATACAAAGTGTACACATGTGTGTGTTCTTTTGCACACTGTTATGTTTATGAAGTTCACCCATCCTTTGGCATATTTTTTTGTAAATCTCTCATTGCTATATCTTGAATTTTTGTGGACATAAATAATGCATTCCTCATCTCAACTATGAAGATTTGGGATGTTTTTCTAGTGGTGTGGCTATTTTAAATGGTGCTGCTGTGGAAATTCTAGAATCTTCTGAGATGTCTAAGTTAGAGGTAATGAGTCACAAGGAATGGATGTTCAGTTTTATATTTTACATGAACTTGGTCATTTCAGCCATTGTAGTCTATGTATAGTAGGATTCCATGTGGTTTTAATGTATGTTTTCCCTGTTGGTTAATGGCGTTGAGAACATTATGCTTATTGATTATTTGGATGACTTATTTTGTGACTTGTCTGTCCAACTTTCTGATTTATTGGAGTTTTTCTGGAAATGAGTCTTGGTAGCTGCTTGTATTGCAAGTTCTGATTATGTGGGTTGCCTTTATTCTCTTAATGATGTTTTTGATGAACAGCTGTTTTAAATTTTAATATTATTTAATTTGTCAACATTTTATGATGTTTTGTTTATTTTTTATGAGATCATTGCCTGCTCCAAAAGACATGAAAACATTTTCTTATGCTTTTGCAATTTAAAAAGTGAGACTCTTTCTTTTCCTCTTTGCTTTATTTGCTTTTATAGATTTACATTTTCTATCTCATCCTTCCTCATCTTTCTTTCTTTTTTATGAAACTTTTTTCTTTATTGTCAAAGTGTGGTACAAAAGGGTTACAAATTCATATGTAAGGCAGTGCATACATTTCTTGTTCAACTTGTTACCCCCCACCTCATTTCCCTCCTTCCCCTCCCCCTTTCCCTCTCCTCCTAAGAGTTGTGCAGTTGGTTTACACCAAATGGTTTTGTAAGTATTGCTTTTCGAATGGTTTGTCTTTTTGTCCTTTGTCTCTTGATTTTGATATTCCCTTTCCCTTCCACAGTTCTAATACCCAAATAAACAGTATCCGGGGTACTCAGATGAGATACAGTGGTAGCGGGGGTACAACCACAGGAAGGGAATACAAGAGAAACAAAACTAAACAAAACAATAAAACAAACAGACAAGGAAAAAAAAACAAAAGGTACAATTTCACATGGCATGTTGAAAATAATTACAACAGTGGTATAACTCTTGTTTTCGTGACGTGGAGTTCATTTCACTTGGCATCATCTTATGTGATCATATGACTATAGCTATTGGGTATTTTGATCTTCTACCATGACTAGCCTAATTATGTACTAGCAATTCCCTATGAGGGACACCGTAGGGTTTATGTTTCTTTGGGTCTGGGTCACTTCACTTAGCATGATTTTTTGCAAGTCCTTCCATTTCCTTACGAATGGGGAAGTGTCATTCCTTCTGATGGAAGCATAGAATTCCATTGTGTATATGTACCACATTTTCCTGATCCACTCGTCTACTGAGGGGCATCATCGAGGTTGGTTCCATGTTTTAGCAATGACAAATTGTGCTGCGATGGACATAGTTGTACTGGTGACTTTAGTGTGGTCTTGCTTGTAGTCTTTTGGGTAGATGCCCAAAAGTGGGGCCTCACCTTTTTTTCTATACCTTCCTTTCAGAATCTCCATCTGAATGAATCACATAAAGAAACCTTTGATCATCTTTTCATTATGAAAGCACTATTCCTCGCTTAAAATATTTTCATGGCCGAGACAGCAATGCAGTGTTTGAAACCTGAATAAAACAAACCCTATTGTTTCTTTACTCAGTGTGCTAAAATTGTAGAAAATGTGTTTGACACCTTACTCAATGTAAATCTGGTATTTACTAAAGTAAAATTCTCTTTTGCATTAAGTTCTGATACTAACAATAGTTGCTCTAAAGATCACCTTTTCCTTTATTCATTGTGAACAGGTAAGCTCATACTATAAATTTAAAATATTTGTGAGTCCTGTATGGGACTATTTATGTTTTACATACTGTTGTCTAGAGTCACTATTCAATATTATACCAGAAAAAATAAATCTCTATGTCCTACCAAAGCCTTCAAGAGAAAGATAAAATTTCTTACCTTAGGAAGCAAGTTCTTTAATGATCTTTCCTGGCCTTTCCCTTCCTGCAGACTTTCTGCGTTTCATCCCTGGAATCTTTGGCCATGCAGTAGATTTTTGTGAGCAGTTTATTGAAGATAAGAGTCTCACAGACTTTCTTGCCTGGGCTGGCTTTAAACTGTGAAGTTTGTGATTACCTTTTTATGACAAATACATTGGTTTCTTTTATGCATTATATATCTGAAACATCTGCTAGTCTACAAAGGAAGAATAAATGAAATGACTTTAGTCACTTGTGACCTTTATTTTGGTATGTTTGCATGTCATATTTTTATTTATTTGTGAATAGGAAATATGTATTTGGATACATAATTTAAAATCAAAAGGTGCAGCAGGATTGACAGTGAGAAGATATGCTATCATGTCCCTTTGACAGAACTAAATGTTGGCAAATATGCTGAACAACTAACTGGAATTCTCATACATACAGTAAGAATGTAAATTAGTGCAAACTCTTGGAGAAACTGCTTGGAAATCTCTTGCTAAAGCTAAGCACATCTTTACCATAATATGGCAAATTCCTCAGAAGTCATAACTTGTAATTCCCCCTCCCTCTAGAAGACTTCAAAAATACTAGAATACTCTAAGCAGGTTTTATTCATAATATTCCCAGTCTAAAAACAACTCAATGTCCATCAACACCAGGTAGGTTTATAAACTGTGCTCCATTTGTACAGTAGAATACCACACAGTAACAAAAAAGAACTGCCATATGCAATAACAGGGATAGACCAATCAATTATCCAGAGAAAAACATCAGACAGGAATGATAATATACTGTACTGAATCCATTTATATGAAATATGGAGCAGAAAGAAAATCTAGTGACTTAGATTGAGATGTCTCTAGGGATGGGTATTGGTTGGATGAGAACAGGGAGAAAATTTTAGGGTTCTAGAAATATTCTGTGTTTTGATCAGTGTGTGCTAGTTAAATCGATGAACACACATGTAAACAGTCACAGAGTTAGGATCATTAGGATATTATATGTAACTAGTAAGAAAAAGAAGCTACATAAAACATTTCTTAAAATATCTCTTCTCTTTTTATTTTCAGCCTTTAACTCTTCTTCCCTAGAGAAATGTAATAGTGTCACTTTCTTGTGTGAATTCTTTCAATGATTCTTTATGCTATATCAGCAAATGAGTACATAGCTCATTGCTTTTTCTTTTCCTTTCTTGCCAGTCCTGGGGCATGTACTCTGGGCCTGGCCACTGTCCCTGAGCTCCTTTTGCTCAAGGCTATCACTCTACCACTTGTGCTATACTGACACTTCTGGCTTTTTCTGTGATTAATTGGAGATAAGAGTCTCATGGACTTTCCTGCCAGGTCTGGTTTCGAACCCTGATCTGATCCTCAGATCTCAGCTTCCTGAGTAGCAAGCATTACAGGTGTAAGCCATCGGGGTCTCACATACATACCTGATTTTGATAGTGGCTTGGCAAGCAGGAAGTAAAGAGTGTTAGTTCTAGTGGGGTCTGCTTCAATCAGCTACCACCAGAGTGCAGTTTGTAATTTATTTTCTTCGTTCAAGATGACATATCCAAATGCCAGTAGAACTAGTGACTTCATTACCAGTTATTTTCTGATTCTCTGGAGTCTGGAAATGATTGGCCAGTTTGTTGATTCCCAGTGAGGCTTTGCTTTGACTTGGTGGTGACCACTTCGTCTGCTGTGTCACCTGCCTTTCTACTGTGAGCACACTCTTTTCTCCCTCCTCTTGCTCTTCTTATGAAGATTTCATTGGATTCCCCCTGGATTAGGGCCCTGGTAGGGTGAGAGAATCAATATATGACTTGGGCAAGACACAATTCGGTTCATACCAGCTACTGAGCCTGGGTTTTTCATGTCCGTAAAACAAAGATGGTCTCTTTGGCTTAGTGGGTGAAAACCTTAATAATTATCCCGGCCTGTCAATGTGTATGACTTATGTTTTGTTTTTTTTAATCTTCTTTTGAGGAGAAGAGAATGAAAGTAAAGAATGTTATGACTACAGCAATTGTTGGACTTAAATGACAGAACCAGAAAGGCAGAAGGTCTTAGAGAATTTAAATATTTTCAAGGTCCTCTACTCAATAGGTTACAGAAACTGGACAGACCCCTTGGGTCTCAGAATGATTAGGCCTGTGTTATACACTATGGTTCAATTTGGTTTGCTCAGAGTTGACAGGAGTGGGTGGCTGGCTCAGCAGGCTTACAGTTGACTTGGGTATTTAACAGCAATGCTGCCCCCAGACACATGCAGGCATTATAGGCTGAGTGGAACGCTATGTGCCCTGTGTAAAGCTATCCTTTCATTGGATTAGTGAGCCAGGGCGGGCCTTTTGTGTGCTATGCACAAGTCTGGCTTCACTGTATCCAGTTTCAGAAGAGCATGATTGGCCAGCATGCAGGTCAGGGAAAAAAGGTTGTATGAGGGTCACCAGGGTCCTTGGGGAGAGGGGATCGTGCCTCTCGCCAGGCAGGAGGCTCAGTACCAACTGCATAGCAAAGTGCACCAGTTCAAGCAGCTGAAATAATTTGCCCTCCAAGGGATCGGGCTTTGGAGGGCAACGTCTGCCCTGCAATGGCTCTCTCCCACCAAACTCCTCAAGTTCCAGTTACCCTGATCATTCCAGCCTGCATAAATATTCTCTCTCTAGCCATGGCTGGCTGGTACATGATACTAGGCCAGCTGGGAGAAGGTGAAAAATGTGCTGTGGCCCAAGTGACAGGTTTTAAGGGGCAAGGCTGGAGCCTGCTATCCTTAAAGATGTCTCCAATGGCATGGCTCTACACCTGACCTCTCACCCTTAGCACCCAATATGTGTACATTGAAGGCTTGGGAGGTCCACTCTCGCTTTAAAGCTTTGGAACCAATACTTAGTATGAGAAGCACCTTTGTGAATCTTGGGCCCTAAGTGGCTGACAAGAAGACACTATGGAAGAGAGACGCAGAAGAGATGGAGAAGGCAACTGACCAGGGCTTCATCTAATGCTTTGATTTGTAGTCAAGGAAACCAAAGGAACAGACTTATTTGAGGTCACACAACTGCTCATGACAGAACCAAGTCAGATACCCAGACACTTGGCTTCTACTGTGATCCTATTTATTCAGTATAAGCAATGACGAAGACCACATATTGGCTGCAAAAGGGCAGGGTCCAGGACACAGAGAACAGAGTAGAGACCACAGACAAGTTCTCACTGCCTCCCAGCTGTGCCTAAAGCCGGCCCTGGTGTCAGCCATCTCTCACAGGAAATCCTCTCTTATAAACAGAGTCACATTCCTCAAGTTCATGCACATGTTTGTTTCTCCATTTGTGGTGCTCGTTTCCCATGGAAACAATATTTTAAATGTTGGAAGTGGTGAATTTGATTCAACAAAATCCATCCTCAAAACCTATGGAACTGATAGTGTGCCCCAAGGGAAGTATTCATAAGAATTCATCTTAACCAGGGCCTATTGCATTCTTATTTCTCTGGAAGGACAATACACAGGAGTTTTATATTGGGTTAGGAGAAGAGTGTCATGTGTCATGGCCCAGAGCAAGGTGGGATCTCGTAGGACAGAATCTAGGGGAGGGTTAGGGATAGGAAGGCATTCTCTCTGATCCCCAGCTCTAAAATAGTTATGGTGGAAGTAATTTCTCCCCGTTTGATTCCTAGGACTGTGAGAATTGTGTGAGGGATTAAGGAGAAAGTGTTTAGCTGAGGAGTAAGTAAAGAGTCCCTTCCTTGGTCATTCACATCTTAGATATTTTGGTGAGGATGCTGAGGAGGGATGTTGGGATGAGATAGTGTCACATTTCTGGGTTTAAGACTCAATTAGTAGTAATTTTGGTGGTGACAATAATAGCAACAATGAGTTAGTCTCATTTTTTCATTTGACATATCAGTTTATGATACCATACATCTTGATCAATGTCACTCCTTCCATCATTCTCCCAGCCCCACCCTTCCCCTCAAGTCAATGAACTGATCTTTACAGAAAGCTTTGTAGGTGCTGAGTACCTGAGTAGCTAGCCTAGGTACCAGGCTAGGTGCCTGGTACTCTGTGCCCACTGTGATGGTTAATTCCATGTGTCAACTGGGCCAGGCCATGACTCTCAGACATTTAGTAAAATACTAGGTAGGTATTGCTGCGAGGCTATTTTAAAATTGTTATTAATATTCAAATCAGTAGACTTTGGATAAAACAGATCCTAGTCTATAATGTTGGTAGAACATGTCCAGTTGATAAAAGCCCTCTAAATTATGTCTCCTGCCTGACCAGAGGCTTGAGGCCTTAGACTTGACTACAATATGAATTATTTCCCAGGTCATTAGCCCGTGGGTCTGCTCTGCAGATTTTCAACTCTCTACACTCAATAATTGTGTGAGCTAATTAAAATAAATCTTGTCTTAAAATGTGTATATCTCTTTCTCCCTCTCTCTCTGTCCTCACTCACTACAGATGGTCTCTGGCTTGTAATAATTTTGGCCTATGATTTTTTGACCTTATGATGGCATGAAAGTAATATGCATTTAGTAAAACCATGCCTTGAATTTTGATCTTTCCCTGGGAAGATGTCATGTGATACAATGTTCTCATGCTGCCTAAATGTCGGCTAATGGTTAATATAAGTGTTTTGGGCATGTTTAAGTTAGGCTAGATTAAGCAATGATATTTAATAGGTTAGATGTATTAAATGCATTTTTGCTTAATATATTTTCAACTTATGATGAGGTTACTGGAATTTAATCCTATCATAAGTAAAGAAACATCAGTTTACATACACATAAGCACACACACATATGAGGGTGGGGGAGTCTTCTGGTTGTTTCTCTGGAGAACCTTGAATAATATACATCAATTTAATTAGAGAAGAAGCTAAAAACCCTTGTTGAGTGAATATGGCCATAGCAGACAGAAACAGCTAGTGGTTCAGAAACTATCTTGTTTTTCCTCTGAGCATACAGCTACACTACATTTACCTGACTCTCATGCAGAAGGTGAGACTATAACTCCGTGTTAGTTCCTAAGACAATGGATGAGAATGATATCCATACCTCAGGTCATCATACCTTTCTTTTGACCTACTGACTCCAAGCCCTGGGAGTCGGATAGGCCACTAGGTAGGAGGACTTCGAGTCTCTGAATGACTGGCATGTCAGCCTCAAGCAAATTTCACAATGATCAGAGCCAGAAGTGAACTTGTGCTGTTCTTAGCCACAAGCCTTGGACACTTATCCTTTAGAACACTTTTCCTAACATATACCATAGGGGAGCTAGGTTCAAATCCAGGCCATGGGTGTCCACTGTCTGAATGCTTCATCTCTCTACTCCTCAAATATCCCTTGCATCCAGTGAGTAACAGCAGTAGGAATTGCCTCCTTCACTTTTCCCTGTCTACCCTTGAAAACATAGGATGTCTCAAGGGTCCCAGCTGCATGTCCTGATGCTAAGTGTTAGATGTTGTGTTCTAGGATACCAGAAACTATGCACGGGCATGCAAGAGCCCCCGTATGTACGTGGAGAGGGAGAGGTGTTCTAGAGGAGCAGAAGAGGAGGAAGATGGGTTCAGGTATGTGCTTAAGCTGTCTTATCAATTCTCTGGATGTGACCTGTGTCTTCTCCAGGCAGGGAGCAGAGTTCCTGGCTTTTGGCTAAATAACCAGTATAGTTATTTATGCTGGAGTAGAGTATGGAGATATACAGTCCGTTCTTCCCGGGGTCAGCCGCCCCTCACTTGGCTAAGTTCAGCAAAGAAGGGAAAGATTACTGCAAATATGTTTTTCTACATAAATCTTATCAGTGCTCTGCGAAAAGGGGCTGGTTACTCAGTATATTCTTTTTCGGTGCCATTTTGTCCTGTTTAGCTCCTCTATCTATTCCAATCAGACTCTTCACTATTCACTTTGTATCCACTTAATTCCTGCTGTATTTGATCCACTCATTTCAAATTAAAAAAAAAATAGGACAGGTCACTTGGTTTAGATTGACCAGTCAATTTATTTTTGTCATATAGATCATGTACTATTTTTGTTTAAGTAGGATAAATGGCTGGTTTATCATGGTGTCATAGGACTCAAAAATTTGAAGTCAGCATTTCAAAATCTTGGGGGAAGGGATGAGGTTTAACAAATCTTGCCAGATTCCCCTGATCTTTCTTACTTGACCCACAAGTGTCTCCTATAAGGTCTTCCATGTTAGGATGAGTCTCTGAGACCCTAAGATTCCCATCCCTTGGTTATTGAGTACAACACTGATCTAAATGCTGATGTGATATTTTGAAGATGTAAAGCCCAATGTCAATTTAACTAAAGATATGGAGACTATCTGATATAATTTCATGAATCTGGAAGTCAGTGTGGAGGCTCCTCAAGAAATGAACAATAGACCTATGTCTATTGTATATATGACCCTGTCATACTACTCTTAGACATATATCTAAAGGAGTCTAAATCAATATATGAGAGAGATACTGGCACACCCATGTTTACTGCAGCTCTCTTCCCAATGGCCAACCTGCAGAATCAGTCCATGTGCCAAACAACCAATGCATGGATAAAGGAAATATCACACACACACACACACACACACACACACACACACACACACACACATGAGTGTTATTACTGAGCTATAAAGAAAAGCTAAATACTATTTTCAGGAAATTGGAGACTATAAAGTTGAATGAGCTAAGGCTGACTCAAAAAGCCACATATTCCGTGTTTTCATTCATTGTATAATCTTGATCTAAAATGATAGTGATGATGGTGGTGGCGGTGGTGATGATGATGATGATGCTATGTTGTATATGTAAAAAAAGGAGACTGGGGAATCAGTAGAAGGGAGGGAAAAGAAAAAAGATATGGGCAGGATGAAAAATTGGACAGTATATACATATTGGCATGAAGACAGCAAAATGAAACTCACTAAATACTGAGAAAGTTTTGAGGAGGAAGGAGGGATGGAAATATAATGGAGTGGGTGAACGTGTTTGGAATACAATATATAAACCTATATAATCAGCACAATGACCCCCCACACACACATTAGAAATACATACTAATACAGTAACACAGTTTAAAAAAATTAAAGCAGAAGAGGAAGGCAGAAGGGAGAGTTAGAGAGTTGCAGGCGGGACTTGTAACTTGCTCACTGTGATGATGGAGGAGCCATGTGCAAGAGCCGGAAAGCATTGAAAGAACCTGAAACAGAGCAGAAAGCAACCCCAGCCCGCAGCCAGCAGAGAAGCAGAGCTTCAGCACTGCACCTGCCAGAAACTGAAACCTGCCAAGGACAGGAATGAACATCCAATGAGCACACATAGCCCACAGTCGTCATCGCGTGAGTCTGTAAGTAAAGATCCCAACTACTACATCCCAGACTTTGGACCTACACAACTCTGAGCAGACAAATGTACATTGTTTCTAGATGCTGACTAAATGACAACTAGTTTTCATATGGCCCCTAAGCTATTGCTTTTATATTTACACAGGGTATATTGGTCTCCTGGAACTGCCAAATCAATATACTACACGTTTAGTAGCTTAAACAACAGATTTATTGCCTCACAGTTCTGGAGGCTAAAAGTTCAAATTCAAACATTGGATCAGATTGGTCCCTGTTGAAGACTCCAAGGGAAAAGCAACTCCTTGCCTTGCTCCTGGCTGCTGGTGGCCTCAGGTGTTTGTGAGTAGGTGACATTTCTCCCACAGTCTTCATTCTGTCTTCACTCTGCTTCTCTTTGTGCCCCAATGTCATCTTGTATAAAAATACCCAGCATGTTGAACTAGCACCCAACCTAATAACCTCATTTTAACTAAGTCACCTCTGCAAGTATCTTATTTCCAAACAGATCCCCAGACTTTGAATTACTGGAGATGAGTACATCAGCATATCTTCTTGAAGAGACTATTTAACTCACAATAGATAGCTGCCTTTTGACAAGGCACGGTATCAAGGTAATAGGTTCACCTTTGCTTCTTAGACCCACAAAACCCAAACTATTTTTCTCTCTGGCTCCTTAATAAAAAGCCTGCAACCTTGATTTAGAGCTGTGTCTCAGAAAGATTCAGGGGCCTGTATTACTTAGCCTCTCACTTCCAGAGTTTCCAGAACTTACGATAGTAAGTTCCCAAACTTGGGTGCTTGGAGCTGCCATGTCACCTGAAGAACCTGCTGGTAGTACAGGCTTCATCAGTCAGAATCTCCAGAGACGTGGCCAGAGACGATTCTGGTATGCAGCCAGGTGTGGAAACTAATTTTAGTCAGGAAGAGCAATTGACTGAATTCTTCCTTTGTGACTGGATTGATTGCTTGTGTGGCACCTGTTTGTGGGAGACTCTGGCAAATGGATGATCCGGTTCTTGTCAAGACATGTGCTGAAGGAAAACATCATCAAGAAATGTGTGGTGTGGATTCTCCCAAGGCCCAAGCTCTCTGTTTAGGCTGTTTCTTAAATAGTGTTATCATTAAGTGACTTGTCAGCAGTTCAGGGTAAAAAAAAGACATATTGACTGCAAACTCAGTTGGAGCCAACAATTCGAGACATCTGTGGAGAGACCTCGGGCTTTCTGGTCTTCCTGGAGAGGATTTAATATCTAGATCACAGAAGGTAGCAGCAGTCCCTTGGACTCTAGATCCCATAAACCTCAACTCCTGGCCAATTAAGCAAACTTTAAGAGGGACATTGACAAATTGGAGTATTTCCAGGGGTAGGAGGCCAGGGTCCTGGAAACTACGTTCAAGGAAGGGGAAGGGGGGTGGTGAAAGAGACCTTGTAAAATGGTGGCCTGCAGGCCTATCTAGCCACAGACACGCTAGTGATACAAACAGTCCTAGTTACAAATGTTTTGAATTTGAGTGCCTTTGGGCAAAGTCCGTACTCTCTCCACATTGACAAACTCTTGGCTTCCACTGCTTTGTACCAACCCAGTGCACACAGATCTGTTAGATAACAGATCTTGCTCTCTGGGATTTTGTAATCTAAAATTCTGGGAAAGAATAAAGAAATGTATATGTATATAGACATAGAGAGAGAGTGGGGGGGAGAGGAAGAGAGAAAGAAGAAGAGGAAGAGAGGGGGAGAGAGGTCACAGTGCTAAGAGAATAAGTGGTCAGTGCTATTTTTAGACATCTAAAGCTTACATTTATGCACTAATTGGTTATATTTCTTAACCACTAGCATTGTTAAATGTGAAATAATAAGAGAGAGAGAGAGAGAGAGAGTGTGTGTGTGTGTGTGTGTGTGTGTGTGTGACCCTACTCCCTGGCTTCTGACACAGAACTCCAGATTGGAGAGCGAGGAGAACTGAATATTGTGTCTTTGCCTCTGGTTCCTGACATAGAGCTCCGAAGGCTGTGAGACTTCCTGAGTGACAGGGTCATCTGACACAGAGCTGCTAAGACCCTGGGAATTTCCTGGGTAATAGGAGTGTCCTTTGTTATGAGGCATTGCCTGGTGGGCTCCTGAATGGGAGCTGGTCACCAGAAACACCAAGCCTTGAAGCTTGGAAACTTTGGCCTGCTTCCCTTCTTCTCTGAGGAGGAAAGAGGGATGGCAATGAAATTAGAAATCAATTGTACCCATGCCATGTAGAACATCGCTAGAAGTAAATGGTTTGTAAAGCTTCCATTCTGGTGGACAGGTCCTTGGGCCTGCAGGGTGTAGCGCCAAAACTTCATGGGGTCAGGGTTGCTATACGTGGGCCCCTTCCAGACCTCCCCCTGTGCTCCAGCTCATCTGGCTGTTCATTTGTGTTCTTCAGAAGGATCTTTATAATAACCCAGCAGTAGTAAGTACACTGCTTTCCAGGGTTCTCTGAGCTGTGTGGGCAAGTCACAGAAGCTGAGAGGAGTATCATGGAAACTGCTATTTAATTAGGACAGACGTTGTGGGTAACCAGGGAACCTACCATTTGTGACTGGTATTTGAAAGGAGGCTAGTTTTGTGGTGCTGAGCCCTAACCTAAGGTGTCCATGGTAACTCCAGTTAGTGTTGAATTGAATTAAATGGAAGCTGGCATCATAGAATTGGTCAGTATGGCTGAGCATGGTATAATCCTAATTACTTGGAAGGTTGAGATTTGGAAGATCACAGTGTAAGGCCAGCCCAAGCTAACAGTTAATATGATTTCATCACACCCAATGAAACAGCTGGGAACTGCAGTGTGCTTCTGTCATCCCAGATACTCAGGAAACATAAACAGGAGGATCATGATCCAAGACAGCCTGGGCAGAAAGCAAGACCCTAGTCAATAAATAATGAAAGCAAAAAGGTTTGGGAGTATGGCTCAAATTGTAAAGTGCCTAACTACCAGGCACTAGGCACTGAGTTCAAATGGTATTACAGCAAAAAAAAAAAAAGTAAGAGAAATATTGGTCAGTGTGGGAAAAATACCCAAAACATTTGTTTGGGGTATTTTGATTGTTTTTTGTTGTTTGTTTGCTCAAAGCTAGCATTCTAGATTTTACATAATCTTTAATGAGCATGTCTTCCAATTTTATGGGCAAATCAATTGCAAACGTAAGGAAGGTTATGCACCTTTCAGACACGGAACAGAGTACATGTAATATACACATAAGGTCTTAATATGGAAAACTCCAGAAGCGCTACACTGATGTTTAGAAAGGTAATCAGAAGCATTCATCCCTTTGTGATTGTAACTGTGTTCTTGTGAAGGAATGGAATTTGAGGTGATCTGGTCACACCATTTCTTTTTGTCTAGGGTTTGGAAAATCCGGGAGACATTTTGGGCTGTTTGCTTGTTTGTTGGGTTGGAGGTTATGGATATCTTAGAATTAGATTGAGGCACTATCATATGAGGAAAGGAAGGTATGATGGTTCCATCAAAACAACCAACATGCTCTGAAATAACAACATTCTCAAAGATGGCCCTGGGTTTGTTGTTTGAAAACACTAACACCTTCCTCTGTATGGCCTTAGCTCCTACCTACTGTAAGGCAATCTCCTCCCCATTAGTAATAATTACAGCAACTAACTGCGGAGGTTTCCATGATGCCAGGCACTAAGTTCTCCCGTGTTAGGTTCTTTGATGTCTTGTAATGATCAAAGACTGATCCATTTTACTGATGAGGACATAGATGACCAAAAGTAAGGAACTGCCACCTCAATCCCTTGTGTCTCTCACAAGCACAAAAGACTTTGAGTTTAGGTTTCCCAAGCTCCAGAACCAAATTCTTTCCATCAAGCTGCCCCTCATTATTTTGAAGGACAACCACTGAACTAGATTGCACTGTGATAAAAGTGTTAAGAAATTCCCTTCAGGCTGGATCTCACCATGAACAAACAACTCAGATGGCTAGAGGGAAATCTCTCAAGTTGCACAAAAATTTATTTCTGGAGGAATCCCCCTGTGTGTTTGTTTCTTTAAGGTAAAACTTTGTCTGTTTGCTTAATGTTATATTACTTGTCGTCCCTGCCTATTGTGAACTTGTATCTTTTCAATAAACTCAATATTCTGGATAGAGACTAGTATCTACAGTTTAGTGTATATGTGTGTATTTTTTTTCTTATTAAGGTCAATATTTACTCACAGCAAAATACATAAGTTTAAGGGAACAGTTCAATGGCTTTTGACAATGTGTAGATGCTACCGTGTTACTATTAATTTTCATGACTTGGCACAATCCTAACTACCACTCTCTAGTTCATCCCTCACATTCCAGAAGCAACCTCTCCTCATTTCTATGGTAGCGTTCCAGGTTTGTTAGTCACTGAACATAACAAAAGTGGAATCATAGCAATCAGTCTGGTTTTCGTTAGTAGGTTGTTGTGTTGATGGACACACTAACAAAAGATCTTCAGATCTTTTTTTAAATAACTGACTAGAATGCCATTTATGAATATACCACAGTTTTCTTGCTCCTTTTGATGGACATCTGGTTTTTACAGCTTTTGGCTATTATGAATGAAGCTACTATGCAAGTTGATACACAGAGCTTTGAGTCGGCATGTACTTTCATTTCTTGAATGCGTTTTTCTAGGAATGAAATTACTCTGAAGTGGAATGTGTATAAAAACCTGACAAGTTGGTTTCCAATGTGATGATATCTTTCTACACACGCACTGGCAATGGAGGGGAGTTCTAAGAGCTTAACATATTGGATGGTCAGTCTTTAATTTTAGCCAGAGAGTTGGATCTCACTATGATGTTAATTTATATTTCTTTGATAACCTGAAGCATGAATCACCTAATATCTGTTCAAATCTTTTCTCCATTTTTAATTGGATTATGTTAAATATTTATTGGTTTTTATGGATACTGAAAGTAAATATATAATATGTATAAGTAATATTTACAATATTTCTCATAGTCTGTAGCTCGTCTTTTAAATTTTTCTTTTGGGCAGTACAGGATAGGATTTGCACTCAGGGCCTGTTCACTTATTGGGCCATACCTCCAGCTATTATTTACTTTCTTAATATATTTTTGATGAGCAGAAGCTTGGAACTTTAATAAAATTGACCGTCACTTTTTTCTCTTACTGCTTTCTGGATTTGGGACAAAAATACCTTTGACTATCCCAAACATGAAGTTTCTCTTGAGTCTTGTTTTAATTTTGCATTTAGATCCACAACCTCCTCAAAATATTTAATTAAATGTATTATTATCTTTTAATAGTTGTACAAAAGGGTCTCAATTCATGCCAATTTATGGGTACAGTGAATCTTGATCAGTGTCAGCTCTCCTATCATTCTCCACCCTCATTTATCTCAACGTCATCCATCCTCTCAAGTTACGGAGTTCAATTTTTGTATGTACATTGCATATTGTGACTGTACTCACCTATTCTCCTTTTCTCTACTCATCTGTTCCTGAACAGGTTTTAGCATCTTGGTATTCATTTTGTCGAACTGTCAGTTAATTGTTCAAAGGAGTTGCACCATGGAAATCCTCGCTTGCATATGTATACCATGCTCAATCAGTTTGCATTAGATCTCTTTGGTGATGTTCCTTTGGCCCATCACCTTTTGATGTCAAAATGCAATTGTTATTTTCTACTGAATTACATTGAATTATTAATGGAGTCTATACTTTTTTTTTTTTTTTTACAAATTATTTGCTTTTCTTCATGGCAGTGGATTCTCTTTTTTTAAATGGATTTATTTTTTGTCAACGTGATATACAGAGGGGTTTCAGTTTCATTTGTAAGGAAGTGAGTACATTTCTTATCAGACTTGTTACCTCCTCCCTCATTTTTCTCCCACTTCCCACTTCCCCAGTTTCCACCCCCCGCCCCAAATTGTACAGTTGGTTTAAAGCATATTGTTTGGTAAGCATTGCTGTTGCATTGGTTTGCTGTTTAACCTTTGTCTCTCCATTTTGATGTTCCCCTTCCCTTCCCTACTACCAATAAATATATATATACAATGCCCAGGGTACCAAAACCAGTTACAGTGACATCAGGGGTAAAACCATGGGGAAGAAAGACAAAAGAAAATGACATGCTTTCACATGACACATTGAGTGTAACAACAACAGACTCTCTTAAAACAGCCTCATATATCTTAAAATCTCTCAAGAAACACGCTAGTGTTCTGATATTATGAGAATGGATATCTTATAATCAATCTTCCAAACTATGAGCATAGTCTGTCTCTCCAATTATGTGGGTCTTTTGAAATGTCTCTTAGCAGGCTGTGTGCTGATGGTG
This sequence comes from Perognathus longimembris pacificus, assembly GCF_023159225.1. Taxonomy (NCBI): domain Eukaryota; kingdom Metazoa; phylum Chordata; class Mammalia; order Rodentia; family Heteromyidae; genus Perognathus; species Perognathus longimembris. The sequence continues at coordinate 21,550,173 of NC_063179.1, forward strand.
TATACCTAGAATCCTAGGAATTGGGAGGAGAGGCCATGAGGATTACAGTTCTAGGTCAGTTTGGGCAAAAAGTTCATGAGATTCCATCTCTGTCAAAGCTGAGCATGATGGTGTGTGCCTTTAGTTCTAGCTATGGAAGGAAGCTTGAATAGGATTGTGGTCTAGGTTGATCCAGGCCAATACTGAGACCCTTTCTCAAAATAACGAGAACAAGCTGGACATTAGTGACTTATGCCTGTAAGCCTATCTACTCAGGAGACTGAGATCTGAGGATTGCTGTTCAAAGCCAGCTTGGGCACTAAAGTCTGTTAATCTCCAATTAATTATCAAAAATCTGGAAGTAGAGCTGTGGCTGAAGTGATAGAGCACTAGCCTTGAACACAAAAAAGCTTAGAGACAGTACCTAGGCCCTGAGTTCAAGCCCCAGGAACAGCAACACACACACACACACACACACACCCCTCAACAGCAACAAACTAGTACAACAGGCTCCAATGGTTCATGCTTGTAACATTAGCTACTCAAAAAGCTGAGAACTGGAAGATCTCTGTTCAAAACCGGCCTAGGCAGAATTATTCAAAATTCCATCTTTAATTAATGACCAAAGTTCTGCACTGGGGAATACGACAGCTCAAAAGCTATGTATGTATGTTCATATAAGACTATTGTCGACATATTGTCTAATGTCGACATTACATTTAAAGCCCTAGGCGAATTTTCTTTGGCACAGGCCACGTGGCTACTGTATATGTTCTCGGTACATTGTATATTGTATATATGTCTACCTGACCTAGGGAAGGGAAAGAAAAACAGGGTGTAAGATATCACAAGAAATGTACACACTGCCATACTATGTAACTGTACCCTTTTTGCACAACACCTTGTCAAAAAATTTTTGTGTAATTAATAAATAAATTACAAAAAATAATTCTGCACTGGAGCCATGGCTCAAATGGAAAAGTGCCAGATGTGAGCAAGAAAGCCAAATAAGAGCACAAGGCCCCAAGATAAAGCTCCAATACAACCCCACAACCCTCTCCAAATAACTAGAGCAAAAAAGCCTAGAGCCCTGGCTCCAGCAGTATAGCACCTGCCTAACAAGTTCAAAGCCCTTAGTTCAAGTTCTAGTACTGCCAAGTAAATGAATAATTTAAAGCAATCTCCCAGCAATAATAATGGAGTTGATAAGCATAAAAGGCTTGCACAGGTATTTAAAAATTCTTCTCAGGTATTTGATACATTTTCGTGTTATTATAGATAACATTTAAATATTTGTTTTCTTTGTCATTTTTGTTGTTAGAGCATAAAATTAGAATTGATTTATATATTAACACTGTATTCCATGTCCCAGATAAATTCACTCAGTGATTTTACTAATTTCTTTGTTATTTCCTCTGCATTATATATTATATATATATATATATAGTTTATGGTTTTATTTCTTCTTAATCCTGATGTCTTTTGTTCTTAGTTTTATATCATTATTCTCTTTTGATATATGTATTTAAAGCTATACTCTAACTACTGCTTCAAATATATACCCCAAGATCTGATGTACTCTGGTTTCATAATTGCTGAGTAGAAAATAATATATAAGTTCTATTATCATTTTTTCTTTAAATCAAAGCTAATTTAGAGGTATGTGGATTATTTTCTAAATATTTAACAGTTTTCTAGTAATTGTTGTATTGTTGATTTCTAATTATTACATTTTGGAAAAAGAATATACCTGAGAGTTAATTACATTATGTTGGAGCACTTGCTATTGATTCACATATCTCTGATGCTGTGTCTAGAATTTTTAATTCCTTGATTCTTTTTATACTTCATTTTGGCTATCTTCTATTGCCCCATTTTTGTGCTCTTGGTCTTGTATTTCCAGTCTTGTATTTATTGGCTGCATTTGTGTGTGTGCCAGTACTGGATCTTGAACTCAGAACCTCGTGCTTTCCCTTAGCTTTTCACTCAAGGCTGATACTCTACCATGTGAGTTATGTTTCCACTTCTGGCTTTTTTGTTGGTTAGTTGGAAATCAGAGTCTCTGGGACTTATTTGCCTGAGCTGGCTTCGAAATACCATTCTTAGATCTCTGCCTCCTAAGTGCTAGGATTATAGGCATGAGCCACAGGTGCACAACTTATTTGCTGTTTTTTTGTTGTGGTTTCAAATATCTTTTTTTTCTATTCTAGAATTTGTCTGTGGGTTTTCCTTAGAGCTTTAGGTTCTGTGGTAAAATTCCTCTCTATTCGTCTGCTATGTTCATTGTGATAATCACATTGAAACATTGGGTCAGCAAGGGTCTGCCTTATTTAGACTGTTTAGCTTTTGGCTTCCCAGTCTCGTTTTTATTCTGTGTGTGTGTGTGTGTGTGTGTGTGTGTGTGTTTTAGTGTTCAGTTAAAGATGCATATATATATTCAATATTTATATTATATAGTTTGTTTATATATAATGTTGAATATACACATGTATACATGTATAAATATATGTTATATATAGGGTGTTACATATGTGTATACATATATAATCATTAGTTATAGCCACTTATATATGTAGGTTTATCTAGTTATAGCCACTTTCCTCGTGTGTGTGTGTGTGTGTGTGTGTGTGTGTTTTGATTTTCCCAGAAAGGGCCTTCCACTTTGTCTCTCCAAAAGCTTAGGAAGGAGTTTTTTTTTTTTAAATCATTGTCTTTCTCTGAATTTAGCTGACGTAGGGCTGGGGACACCACTTCAAATTGTTTCCTTCTTGCCCGTGAGTTTACAGGTTGCTCTTAACCTTTCAATCTAGTCCCTCAAATTCTTGCTGTCCACATGAGGGGCTGACCTCTTTGGGTGTTTTTGAGCTAGACCATATTTGGCTACACCTTTGTTTAGACTGATTTCATCTTCAGATTCACCTCTAGAAGAATTCTGGAACTTTGTAAGAGAGAGATTCCCCCTCTGTCTTCTAGCTCTACCTCAACTACTGTTGGCTTGGCAAAGTTCCCAAAGCAAAGAATTGTTCTGAGAAATTTATTTTTGTGTTTGGGACTCTTCCAGATTCTACTATTCCATATAAGCCCCACATGGCTGTTTAAAGTTCAGCTGATTTCTCCTCCAGAAAATTGCTGCTTATGTCTCTGTGTCTCAGGCTAGGCAATTTCTCCCATGTATGAAAATAAATAATCACCAGGGGTTTTCTTTGTTCTTTTATTCTTATGGCCATGCTCATTCCTGGAATTAGTTTATTTAGGGTGTGTGTGTGTGTGTGTGTGTGTGTGTGTGTGTGTGTGTGTGTGTGTGCGCGTGTGTGTGTGTGTGTGTGACTTTAGAAACCAAAATTATAATATTTACTGTTTTCCTTTGTTATGTAAAGAAAATGCTATCTTTAAGCCTATTTGTATCTTAACCAGAAGCAAAATCTTATAGGTTCTTGGAACTTTGCCCTAAATTATCTCTGAGAACTAAGCATGAGGCCTCAAAGCAACATAAAGTATTCAAGACTCTGGGTTTAGATTCAGAATGCCAGTTGCCTGAGTCATGAGTAGTATTTAGCTTTGTAAATATGTTGTTTTAATCCTTCATCCCCCAACCGAAAGCAGTTACGTTTCTTGCATAAGCCTATCCCATATGCCTTTTCCTTCTTTAAATGTAATTCAAATCCTGGTAGGTTTCCCTATAATCCGTCTCCTCTGGAAGCATCTTGATCTAAACTGCTATCATTGCCAGAGAACAACAATAGTATATTCCTAATGTTCTAGCTGATTTCCCAACCATCACCCTAGGCATCTTCTAGTCTAGTCCCCATACTGCATCCACACTGGTGAAGGCCAGACATTAATTCTGACCCTCTCATCTTCTTCCTTGAACTTTTTCAATAATTTCCCACTGCTCACAAGATGCAGCAAAACTCAACAGGAGCATGCTCTGTGGCTCTGTCTTACATCTTAGTCCCTGCTCCTCAGAGATCCATTTGTTTACCTTATTCTTTTTGGGTTCACCCACCACACAGCTTTGAATATGTTGATGTTTCCATTTGAGACTGCGTCCTTTTGCCCTAGCTAAACCCTTTCAAATCTCACCTCAAAAATCACTTCTCAGAGAAGTCTGGGCTGGACCTTGCTGGCTGTTTTACTTCCTCTTGTTGTTCTCTCAGATTTAAACATTTGACTCACTGATAAAATCTGTACTTATTGTAGGATTATCTAGTTATAACCATTCTTCTCCACTACATTAGAAAATTCAATGAGAAAAGACATTTTCCTCCTGGATTATATTGCTTTGCGTAATGGCCAGCATGTAACTAAATATGTATGGCAAATGAGGGAACAAATTAATAATTTTTGAAGAAAAAATATATTTTATCTCTTTAACTTGAGGGTCTGTCCTTTAGATAGCTTCTAGTTGTGTGTAATCTTCCTATCTATTTATTGTTATTGTTTTCCAAAAGCCTTTCAAAAAAGACCCTTGAACTTTTTAAAAGAAATTTTTTATTTTCCTTTTAATCAGGCTTAAAACATAAAAGCATACTATGTATTTTAAACATGCAGCTTTAGTTTTAAAATATTTGAAAGATATTTAAAACCTAAGTCTTTCCATAGTAAGGCTTACTTCCTACTTTTAAACTGTGTGTGTTATTTGGTACAACATAACAAAAAATATATCTCACAGAGGAATAAAGTACTCTCATTCTTTTTCTTCTTTCTTTCTTCTTTTGATGGCACAATTGGCATTTCATAATTTCATGACCTAGATAACACTACTGGATGGGAATTGAGCACTTGCCAATTAATTAGCAACTTAAATCACTTGTGAAAATGGCTGTAAAAATCAATTCAAGCTGACATAGCTTGCTTTTTACACACTGTGTAAACAAAATGGTATTTTCTTTTTCTGTAGTGGTGTCCAAGGAGTTATGGTCAAGACTCAAGATCGTTTAAGATCCCCCTCCCCCCTGCCCACAACAACTCCTTCTTCAAAGACTGGGTCCAGTTACCTAAGCTCTTCCTAAATCACTACCAGGTTTCCTCATCGGTCTTTTGATCCATTGTGTAATTACTGGCACTCAAAATGGTAGAACTGTAAAGGAAGCATCCCTCTTTCAAAAGTCAAGAAGCTTGAGTTTTACACTCACGTAGGAATGATTTTAATGTTTTTGGTTCCCAATAATTCGTTGGCCTAACATCGCCTATGCTACTGGTATCCCCACAATAACTCAGGGCTGAGTTGCGCAAGGGTGTCTATCAGTAACCTTACCCTAGACTTTTAACACCCAGGGGAGATGGCACATCTGGCCACACCTTTTCTCATACAGGTTGATATCCTCTACCACCTCATCTTTTTACACACATTGAGAAATGTTGCTTGAGTCTAAAAGAGAAGCCATAATTAGACTGTCTGCTGTAGAGAAAGAAGCTCTTGGCTTCTTCCTGCCCCTTCTTCCTTTGACTTTAAAGAACAAGTAAATGAGTTCATGAAGGACCAGACTGTATATTTAGTGTATAATTCTCTTGACATTCTAATAGGAGTACCTAGAGTTGAGCCACTCTGGAATGTTTTAAAATGTCAAGAAATGACTGTTTGTATGTGTATGTGTACATGTGAGTGCTATGTCTCATAGATTATTAACCATGATACTTGCTCTGTGGGAGAATCTATTTCTAAAGAACCTGGAGATTAAGAAAATAGAATTAGTGCTTGGATGGACTATTAATTCCTCAGTATTTTTCCCATTATATTCCTGCTTTCAGCATGTGATCAACATATGGTGATATACCAGAACTTGAATGAGAAGTTTAATAGTCCTTTATTAATTCCAACAGTGAAGCTTTTATTTCAATATCTGCTTCACATGAAGTCTCCCATAATACCTAGATACAAAGACAAGATGATTTCCTCATATTGATTATTTCAACAATTGTTTTAGCATCTGTATCTCCTTTGCTCAAAGTATTGTAGTAGGTGTTGTAAATTATTTTTTACACACAGAAAAAATGATAACTTTACCTTACAAACACCATTGTCCTTCTTCCTGTATTTTCTTTGTATCCCATCTAGTTGTTGTAAAGTCCTTCAATGGGGAGATTTTTACATCTTATGTGATTGAAAATGTAATAGTGAGTCTAGTAACTAATAGTTCATTGGGAATTATGTTGGCTATGCTAATGCTTTAACACATTGCCTCATTTAATTAATAGCAGCCCTAAGAGGTCATACTCACAGAATTCCTCCTTTACAAATGAGGCAACTGAGTAGAGAATTCAGCTAATGTTCCCAAGGTTGCACAGCTCCTAAGTGATAGAACTGAGACTAGACAAGCTGAAAAACCTCCAAATGCTATCCATCTGGCTGTCGAAGGAACGTTAATTTGTGCAAAATAGATATAAAACCCATAGGTAAGAAATGGCATCTTGAAAAGAAACAAAGTCATCTTGTTGATTCCAGACATGGTTGTATGAACTCTTTCAAATAAGGGAGAGGTAGAAGTAACCAGACTGACCAACAGAAGAAAACACAGATTCTAGAAACAGATCCATATGAAGGTAAATATTTAGGACTTCACAAAGATAGCATCTGTAGAAGTGAAATGATAGGTCAATGAATAGCCATAAAAACCACACAAATGTTTAGCAGTTGCTGTGCTTTAGGCAGTATGCTAGTCCTTTTGGCACTTTAACACATTTTACCTTCACAGTACTCTGGAGTACTATTATAGTCATCCCTATTTTGTACATTATATATAGACAAGATGCCTCACTTTCAAGGGTACAGATCCAGAAATCTAGCTCTAGATTCTATGTCAACAGTAGAAGTCCTATCAGTTTCTTAGGAAAGAGCAATATTATGACTGTAACTCACATTATACAGAAAATTAATACCAAGTAGCTTAAGGATATAAAAATAAAATACAACACAATGAAAATATAATTAACAATATAGGTAAGTAGGAAAGTTCTTTTGAAAGAGAAATACTTTATAATTTGGGTTCCATTGGAAAGTAGAACATGTCTATTAAAAACAACTAAATACAGTCAAAAGGAAAATGATAAATGAAAAACTTATGACAGACAAAATTTTATTCATTTATGTGTTTACTAGTTAATTTTTGCAGTACTGAGCATGAAACCTAGGGCCTCACACTTATTACACAAGTAAGCTCTACCTCTTGAGATATGTCCTTAGATCTTTTATTTTTATTTATTCATTTATTTATGTATTGAAACGAAATCTCACTACCGTTATCGTGCTGGTCTCAAACTCTCATCCCCCTATTTTCTGCCTCCTGAATCGCTGAAATTTAGGCGTATACCACCATGCTTGACCAAATTTTATTATCATTCATATCTAAAAGTGAGCAGCCAATTTAGAAATGAGCCAGAGGTATCAACAAATAACTGAATACTAACACAAAAAATTAAATGTCAGTGGATAATGAATATGAGAATATTTCACCTTTACTAGTGCTCTGTAAGATACAAATTAGAGTAATGAGTTGTATTTTGCCTATTGAATTGATAAACAATATTCTTTGTTGGCAAGTATTCTATTTCCTTCCCTCTGTCATGTCAACTTTTTTTTCCTCAATAAACTTTCCTTATGTTATTCATTCACCAAACCTTTACTGAACAATTGTAGCATTGCGTGGAAAGGAGGAATTCTTCCTCAGGGCCTTGCTTTTATGTTGCTTTATGGCTTCAAACCCCTTGGTAAAATAATGAAAACAAAAGCAAAACAAAAAACTTTGTTAGTTGGAGATAAGTCTTGGAGCCTCAGATTGTAGAGGAATTCTAGCCTCAGCAAATAAATGGAGCCAGAGAAATCGGTACTATCATAGCTTCCCTATTCTGGAAAGCTCAAATATAGAAAACTGCCACTATATGCATGCGTGTGAGTACACACACACATGCACACACACACATACACATGCACACACCACATTCATTATTTTTCCATATGAATTCTTTTCCATCTTCCCTGCCAAAAAAAAAAATTCAGGAAAGTCATTGCCAAATGGTTTTGGGCTGCTCACTGGAAGGAAGCACTGGGTAGCAGCAGATAGAGAAAAGAGGATCTTGGAATCTGGCATAGTTTTACAGCTAAAGCAGTTCTTGGTCTAATTCAGGCAAAGCAGGTTCAAATTCTAGGCACATCTATGCCACATTTTTGTTTTTGTTTTTAAAAAACAACACCTTGAAAATCAAGTTCTCAATGAAAAAAAAATGACCAAGTCTATTTTCCAATGTTAATTCTAGTCAGTGTGGACCACAGAACTAAGCATCAAGTTAGACTTTAGGAAAGAATCTGCATTTTTGGTCTGGTCTATTCTCCAAGGCAGCTGCCCTGGAGGCGTCCCTGTGATAACGCCTTCCAGGTACACACATCTTTGAGAAACTTGATAAATGTTCTCTGTGTTTCCCCTGATCTCACGGACACCAAGGAAGATTACACAGAAACTATAGGGATGACCAAGACTAACCATGCCTTCCTCGCGAATGGCCAAAGCACTGAAATGAACACCAAATGAAGAAGGAGATGAATCACAGTTATAACTGCCAAAGTATGCTGAACTAGTATGGCAAGACCTAAGATGAAGCTTATACAGGGCTTTAGACAGGGCTGCAGATTGAAAATCAAACTTGTAACTTTATTTGAAATATTAGGAGCAATAATTCTAATTGGAGAATTAAGAATGCAAATATCTGGCCAAAGAATCCTGTGTGTTTCCTTGGCGTACACATTCATGACTTGTGACCAGGACCCTGGCCTTCTTTAAAACTAGAATTAGAAACCTTTAGGCACAGTTTTAAAGAACTAAAAAAAAAGAACCACACACACACACAAAACAAACAAAAAAACTCCTTCTTTCTAATTCTTCAATGCATTGTTTCTTTTTGCTTAATTTATGGAGAAAGTATAAAATATATTCATTTAAAGCTGCAATTTAATAGATCGAAGCCAGCTGTTCAGTTTTGGAAATTGTCATAGTCCCAGCATTCCCCTTTGCTGAAGTTTTAGATTTAATGGAGAAGTATGCAAGGGTGGGACGGAAGATAGATCTATCCAATTCATTGAGATTTGATTACTGTTTTGCTCAGAACGTCAAAGCCAAAGGAATGCATCAGGTTGTCATCAGCCCATAGGTTTGGCCTCAAGATGGGCTATGCCCAGTGATGGAGCCATGCCATGAAGAGCTGTAATTCAAAAACACAGCAGGACTGTGGCCAGGAACTGAGCTCCTGGTGCCCCCGGAGCTGGCTCTGAGACAACTCTGTGGTAACTGCTGCTGTCTAGGACCCTTGGCTTGCTAATGTGCCCAGGGCTGCGCAGAGCAAATTGTCTGTGCCTGTGCCAGGGGCGGGGCCTGGCTGAGGGAGAGGTAGTCTGAGGAGGGCTCCTGGCCCTGGCTTCTGCAGGATCTTTGGGGGAAAGGCTGATTAGAGTCAACATATTCTTGTCCTCTGGGAACCTAATAGGACACATACTTTTTCCAGTAAGTGAGACAATTGCAGAATCCATATTTGTTTAACACTCATAAGAGACTCTCACACACATAAGAGAGTAAACGCCTAACTACTATCCCATGGAGGGGGGGGGCAGACAAGTTTCAATTACCATACTCACATGCTCTCTCATTTAATCTTGAACACTGTTGTCGGAACTAGGCTAGAAGCCAGTTCTCAAAATAGCATAAATGAGAAATATTTAGCCAAGCCTTGTGATATACACTAGGTATGTTTGGTTATTGTAACACATTTCCTTTTAGTGCTTTTGAAGTATGCGTGATGGATTATGGGGTTTGAGATTATTATAGTAGGTGTCATTTCCCTTAAGTGACATTGCTGGGCTAGAGGTCATAGGAATCAGAAGTTCCTGCTCGCAAGTCAGAATATATGCCTTATTTGGGAAGTGTGCTCAAAAGTAACAAAACTTGCAAATGGAGTGGGATATATATGATTATTTACTTCATCTGTAAAAATAGGGAGTTTTGATCTTTAAAGTTATTTGCAGTTCTAACATCAGATAAAATTCCAGCCTGTTAATTTCAGATTGTCTGTGATAACAGAGAAAACAACAGGTCACTTCTTTGGGCCTGGACTCCAGTGTTGATAGGAGATTTAATGAGTTAATGAATGAAAATTATTTACACTGGTGACAAGGAAGAATTAGAGGCTGATCTTATTGATGTGCTTTGAAACAAATTGTTCTTTGGGCTCATTATAATCACAGAGCCTCATATATAGCTTAGGAAAACATTCATTCTTTTTTTTTAAGACTGTTGATTTTGTTCAAATATATGCAATTTTTGTCTTTAAAATGAAAGTAGTAAATGATATAATTAAATCAATGGAGAAGGTGTTCATTTCGTACTCGACAAACAAGGAGGCTGTTTAACTACCTAACACAAAGTTAAGGTTGGCAGTTGCTGGTTTAGAGGTCCCCACAGTGAAATCTCCCTAGTATCTGTTGGCCAACAGACTAGGAGACAACTGCCAATGACAAAATGGACAGTTTTCAAGGAGAGGGGTCATGCTATGCCACCCAAGGGCCACATGAAGAATTACCTGGGTTAATCAAGAGGCAGAATGGGGTGTGTGTGTGTGTGTGTGTGTGTGTGTGTGTGTGTGTGTGTGTGTGTGTGTAGTTTGTGGAAAAGAATGGGGAAGGTGAAGTAAGCAAGCTGCCCAGGTTTGAGGTAGGTTGCTGGTGACCTGTGGATGCTAGGGGTGGTGGGTAAATGCAGGCTCTGGCTTTTCTGTTGTCACTTACCGTGGCTGGGAATCAGCACTGGGAGAAGCTGCTTCTCCAGCACCAGCAAGGCCAAGGATGCAGATGAACCAAAAGATACAGAAGTGAATAGTTACTACCCCATTACATATTCCTAGCATCTTTTGATTTACTTCCTTGTTACCTAGAGAGAGCTAAGGGAGTTCCAGTGAGGGTGGAAATGGAAAGACACAGATGAGGGGAGTGTCTTCTGTCCCTCCTGCACTCATTCTGAGCTCAGTGTCAATTATAGAAATGAGTGGCAGAGTCTGATGAAACTTCTTGTCTAGTACCTAACTCGGGTCAGGCCAAGTAAAATTGCAGGATGGGATTTGAGAGGGACCTTTCCCTCCCACCCCTCCCCCACCCCTACCCATCATTGTCTCTCCTGTCTTCAGCTGAAGAAGAATCAGAGGACATAGGGCATCTTAGCTGCCCCCTGTGACACAACGGGGCTTGATCTTCCCAAGATGGGCACTGGTGGTTAGAAGATTTCTCCCACCAACTTTCAGGCAGATGCACCCTGTAGTAGCCATAGCACAGGCAGAGTAACACACACACACACACACACACACACGTGTGAGGTGTCTCTGGGCACTCCCCAGGGAGACTTGGTGTGCACCCTTAAGCCCTCCACTGTACCCTTGGTGTTTAGACCACAGAATAGAAACCACAAGAGGGAATTCCATACAGAAAATGTAAGTGCTGTGTTACGATTGTTTTCACTTTCAGACGTGGGCATATGCTTGCTAGTGCATGTGTGTAACCTCTTGTGTGTTCATATTTGAGTACTGAGTTCTATAAAGCTGCACATTGGCGGTGTTCTTAGCTGAAGGTCAAGGTCAAATGAATTTGTCTTACCCTGAGACATCGGTGGTGGATTCCACTGCTTCCTCATGTATCTGGCCATATCAGGAGCAAGGAATTAATATGGACAACTATGCCAGCCTGAGCTCACATATACCACTCTGCTTGGGGAAGTAGAGGCAGAAATGCCCTAGCTGTCATGGCAGCAGAGGTCCCACAGGCAAAGCCTAACACTCAGCAAATGTTCTATCCCCATTCCTTTTCCTCTCCTCTTCCAGCACATCCAGAAGGTGGGGGGAACTTAGACCAGCCTAGCTGAGCCCTATACCCAAATAGCCTCTACAGTTACAGGCTGCAAAAACTGTAATGTAATTACCTTTTAAAAAACATGTGATTCAGCTATCAGTAGCATTCACGAATTGACAGTATAGAGCTCCCACAGTGCATAGAGACAACCCAGATCCAAGTTAGCAAAAAAGATTAAAGAGAGCCAAGAACGAGAATGCTATTGCCTATGACCAATGCTATTGCCTATGACCAATCTATGAACAATATTGTGAATGACAAAGTGAATTTGAGGACAGATGAGGGTTAAATTCATGCTCTTTGTCTCTAGCATCTAATTCCTATTTAGCTACAGTTCTGATGACAATACATGGAAGAGCAGGTATGTGTGTTGGTCACTGGCCAATGATCAGTAACCTTGGTTATATAGGATGATTTACCAGATGAAAACATTCTCATAAGCCTCTCTGACACAGATTGAGTGATAACTTAGATTTTCTTCTTCTCCTTCACTTTGTAGATGGGAAAACAGAGAGGTAAATAGCTACTGTCTGGTTGTACGGCTAATAGGAGCCTGCAGTGAGCCCCTTGGCTGCTATGATATTGGCCTTAACTCTCATCTATGAACATTGCTCTTCACAGCTTGACTGCCAATCCTCCCGTGTGGGTGTGGCCTATTCTTCTCCCCTGGAGTCAGGGCAAGGACAGCAAGTATAGTTGCACAGGTTGCACACTACTTAAGGGTATCTGGATGAAGTGGCTGATATCTCAGCCTTCGTTTGCTCAGTAGGGTATGGGTAGTGGCAGTGACCAAGTGCTTAGGCCTCAACAGACTGTGCGGGTTTTGATTTCCTCTTTCAGCCTCTGCATCCACCATGGGAAAAAGCTAATATTCTGGAAGATAAAAAAATTACATGGCGCTGAAATGAGCCCTCTCAACAGGAGCCATTCTAGACTAGCCAGTTCCCAGATCCACCCACAACTACAGCAAGTCCAGCTAAGATGGACAGCACCCCGCCCAGCTCAGCAGAACTGTCCACACATTCCATTTGATAAATGAAAAATAATAAGTTGGTTTTTGAGCCATTGAGTTTGTAGGTGATCGATTTTAGCTGATAGATTACTTTGTATAAGAGGTAAGTTTTCCCTCCCTCCCTTCCTTCCTTCCTTCCGTCTTTCCTTCCTTCCTTCCTTCCTTCCTTCCTTCCTTCCTTCCTTCCTTCCTTCCTTCCTTCCTTCTCCCATAGTCATTTCTTATCTTTTCTTTGATTTAAATGTTGCATGATCATTTTTCAAACTTTCATTGAGTCTGAAATGATTCAATCTTCAGAGGTGTACAGAAAGGTGAGTTTGGGGGGGAGGGGGGTATGAGGGACAAGGTAACAAACAGTACAAGAAATGTATCCAATGCCTAAGGTATGAAACTGTAACCTCTCTGTACATCAGTTTGATAATAACAATTTGGAAAAAAAAAAAAGAAAGGTGAGTTTTATAGGAGCAGGGGGTTAGAGTAGGCAGGAAGTAGTTGTCTGTGAAATGCTTTTTCATATTTTTTTTCTGAAAAGAATGATCTTGGAAATGATATAGGCTTTTTCCTGTCCTCATTCTGTATGGACACTGACATTTAAAATAGATACTTGAACAACAGCAGCAATCTTGTGATCATGAGATAATAAGCCCTAAGAACAACTGTCTAATGTATTAGGAATGGCAGAAAGGAAAGTGGAAAAGCTCCTAGGTTCTTAGACACATCAGTCAGCTGTGGAAACAATACTGGAATTGCCTTGCCTTCTGACTTCTTTACTATCTAAGCTATTGTGTGTTGGTTATTCTCAGTGACACAGTGGAGAAACCAGAGTCAAATCCTCAGTAGTGTAGTTAACAGTCAATTACACTATGATAGACTTGTGGCTCGGTGGGGCTGTTAAGATAACAGAACTCTGGGTTCTGGAGGACCACGCCAGTCCTGATTGTGGTCATGGGAGATGCTCAGTGTTGGTAAACCTGGCTTCTACTAGGCATGGACTGACGTAAGTCCTAGTGAGGATCCTCAGTCCCTTGGATACCACCACTGAGGCCAGGCATGAGCCATCAAGTGGGAAGCTGGAAATATCCCAAAGCTTTCTGAAGGGATCAGAAGCAGCAGGGACAAGGATATCCACAAACTGGACCATCTAACCACCTCTCCTTAGTCTCTGAGTTTCTTCTCCAAAGACCATAGAAGCCTTTCCAAATCTGCCTCAGAACTTAGAATTTTGTCATTTTGCATAGTCGTTAAAATACCATGTTTTCAAATTATGAAAAACAGACTTCCTGTACACAGAGAAGCATTTATCAGACTTGGCTCCACAGTTGTCTGGCTTCCCCACTACTCCCGTGTCTGCCCAGTGGTCAGGTCTGGTGCACCTTGGTCCCTTCCTAGAGATTCCATCTAGTTTCTAGTAGCCACTCACACCGGGAGCCATACATGTCATAGCCCACGGCCTGCTTCTTACACACCCATCTGACCCCATGTGTGAGCCCCTCTAGTCATTCCACCTTTGACAACCTAAATGTTTCCATTAGTGAACTCACACTTGTCCCTTTTCTTTGTTCTTTTTTTCCCCATGATGCTGGGGTTTGAACACAGGGCCTTGTGTTCGCAAAGCAGATACTATTTCACTTGAGCCATGTCCCCACCCCTTATTTGCTTTGGTTATTTTGGAGATAGGAGTTCATGTTTTTGATAGGGCTGGTCTTTCTATCACCCTCCCTGTGTAGCTGAGATAACAGGCATACATCACTGCCTCTGGCTATTGGTTGAGATGGGATCCCTCTAACTGTTTTACCAAGGATAACCTCAAATGGTGATACATCTGACCTCTGCCTCCTAAGTGTGTGAGATTACAGGAGAAAGCCATTTTTTCCCTTGTTACATAGTTGAAGAAAATCTTGGTTAGATCATTCATAGTTTTTATCTTAAAAAATAATTCTTCCATTTTTTCCCTCCCCACAGCACAACAATCTTAAAATCATCAGTGTGAAAGTTGGAGGTGAAGCAAACAACAGTATGTCCAGATGGATACAATTTGGGAAAATGCTCAGCTCCCTGTGTTTATCTTCTAGCCAGGCAAAGGATTCAAGAGAGCTGTGAGATACACAGAAATCAGCACTGGTGATTTAAATCAGAGCTCTTCCTGAGGCATTCCACCTGCCTGGCAAACCGTTGCTTTTTAAGTAGGAAAGACCTCCCTCATTCACCAGACATCAGGACTTGTGTCTGGAAGCCTTGGAGGAACAAAACTTGTGGGGGCCTTTTCAGGAAATGTATTCTTTCATTGAAGAAACAACAACAAATTCTAACTGGCTTGCTGAGATGAAAATCTTCAATCCAGAGTGACCAACCTGAGTTTTCAAGAAAAGAAAGCAACAACCAACACCACAAACAAAAAGCAGGAGTATGTGACTGCTGGCTTCTTGGCCTGTCTAAAGGCACACAAAGTATAGCAGCCCAGCATTGCAATGGCCTGTCAAACACAAACACTTTCCTTTGCCATAGAGGACTGTCATCTTGGGCTCCCTGGAGGGTTTGACAAGCACATCCATATGACATATCAGGGCAAAAGACTACACTCTTTCCATCTGTTACACACTTTCTGTTGTTGGGTTGTTGCTTTTGAGATTAGAGTCTCACTCTAGTGCAGGCTGGTCTTAAACTCAGGATTGTCCTTTCTTTTCTTCATGAGTGCTGTGTTTACAGGCATGTACCACCGTGCTCGCCCCCTATTTTTGTTTCAAAGTGGAAAACAGTGATGGAAATGTGGGTTCTCACCAGAGCAAATGCAGCTCATTGTCACTCATGACACCTTGAAGGGTGAGACCTTACTTTGGTGAGCCCCACTTATAATGTCACCTGAGTCCTTGTGACAAAGCTAGTTCTCAGAGGTAGGCTCGGGTCAGCTAGTCCATCTGACGGACACATAAACTGGTCACTAGTTAAATACATTTCTAATTTTAAAAGAAGTATTGTCACTGTGACCAAAGTGCTTAGCTCAGTGGGACTTGCTGAGCTTGTAGGAAGGCCTAAAATAGAAGGAAGCTAAATACCTTGAGACTATCTCTGGGTCAACATCAAAGCAGATGGTTGAACCATTGATGACAGAATCCGGTATAACTTGTCACTTCTTATTCCATTTAAGGGATGATCATGTCATTCAAGCCAGAAAAGTCTGAGTCCCGACAAAAACCTTGTCCTTGGACAGCAGCTTTCTGCCGTTTCTTTTGTTGGCTGACACCTTCCTCAGGTGTATTCACATATTCAGTCAGATGATATCATCTGATCCAGTGGCGAGTCACTCTGATCATTCAGCAGGAAAGCACATTTCCATTCTGACCTACTGTGCACTGGTTACCATTGAAAACACTAAGGACACTTGGATTTCTCTCATTGTCAGGATGTCAGAGACACCTTCCAGTGTTGCTGAGTACTTCTAACAGGTTGTCCCTGCCTGCAGGTAGACCCCTGGCTCTGTTGCTTTGGTTCTCTGTGGTTCTGTCTGCTCTTGGGTCTCTCTCCGCATACTCTGTAGCTTCATGCAAAGACCATTGTCCCTAAGATTCAAAGGCTGTTACACATAGCAACACCCCCACAGGGCCAGAAAAAATCCAAGGAACTTCTAACTGGATCCACTGGCATTTCATTTGTGTCCTTCCTGCTGTTGAATGATTTTATTCTCAATGCTTCTTCATAGTCCTTTCTGCTAAGATTTCTAAACATGTCCCATTTTCCTCTAGCCTTCAAGTTAGCTTCTCATCCTGCTTCTCTCAGTAGAGTAGGAAAGGGATTGAGCTTAGGTGTCTACAAATTTCCATTATCTGCAACTTCTGTTTGTATCAAAGGGAGAAACATCTCTCATTCTTCACATACAGTCCTGTAACATTGTGCCCCGTCCCATTTTTTTTATTTGTTTGTTTGTTTTGTTTTTGCCAGTCTGTCCTTGGCTTCTTTTTTGCTCAAGGCTAGCACTCTACCACTTGAGCCACATCATCACTTCTGGATTTTTCTATATATGTGGTGCTGAGCAATTGAACCCAGGGCTTCCTGTGTATGAGGCAAGCACTCTACCGTTAGGCCATATCCCCAGCCCTCCCATGTTTTTTCAAGATCTCATTTTATGACTCTTCTTTTTCCTCTCCGGAGTTTTCTATTTCACCTTTCTGGTCCTACTCCTCTTCTAACATGCAAAGGCAGGTGGTCCCATCTTATATCCTTTTGTATTTTTCTCAACTCCTTTCCCCTCTTGAGTTAGCATCTTATCTGTGCATTCTATAACTTGTCCCAAACATTGGAAGTGGAGGTAACTCCATTTCCTCTCTGCTATTTTCTTCCTGATCCCTTTCAGTCACCTGCCACCCACTGCCCTTCCAAACTGTTCTCTTGAAGGGAGGAAGAGGAAGTCAAGACGCAAGCAAGCTTCATATGTTTAGGAGTGCATTTGTCAGAATCACAAATTTCCTTTTATAGGTTTTTGAAGAGAAAGTAAAACAAAAAGTTCTGCTACATAGATGGTAGTGAGTGAAGGAATATAATTAATAATATGCTCATCAAGTTACGTTCTTTCAACACACAGCTGTCCATATGATCATTTACGAGTTGATTTTCCATTTACTACAATAAACACATTCTAGTGAAAATTAGTTTCATAGTAAACATGATGAGTCCAAATATACTTTTTATCACAGAAGACGACCTGCAGTTATTGGAGCTTTGTAGTTAAGGTTTACATTCCTGGTGAGATAACTATAAAACTTCGGTGGTTAAGAGCAGAAAATTATAGGCAAGCTTCTTGCCTTTTTCAATAAACAATTCACTTTTATGATGACAGGGTACAGAGTATGTATGGGTTTAACTTAAACAGGAACTTTCCCCCTTCTGCCTAATACTTCTTATTTTTTATGCCTGGTGGTAACTGCTGTGTAAAATTCTCTGACTGGCTTCCTTGTTTTTACAATCCAAGACAATTCTAATCCAGAACACGGAGGCTTTTAAAGCACTTGTATCAACAATCTCTCTCTTTCTCACTCTCACTCTCTCTCTTTCTCTTTCTTTTTTCTTTCATGTGGTACTGGGGATTGAACTCAAGGCTTTGTGTTTGTAAATCTCTCTACCATTTGAGCGACACCATCATCCCCTCTTTTCATTAGCTATTAGCATGGTGGGGTTTTAAGTCGGAACCAGCCCAGGATGTGAATCTCCTATTTGTGCTTCCCTGTGTCTCTGGGGATGCCAGGCACTCACCACGGAACCCTGCCATTGTGTTTTCCCTGTCGTTGGGATGACAGATGCATGTCACTACCCCCAGTCATTGATTGAGGTGGAATTTCACCATTTTTGATGCCAGACTTGGCATAAACTCTAAGTAGCCAGAACGACAGGCTTGAACCACCACACTTGGCTCAACTTGTTCATAGCTCCTTCTTGTTATCTTACAAACTCAGGTCTTCTAGTGCCTCATTTCTGCTCCCTTTGGAGCTAGCACCTATGCCAGCTTTACTCAGTCTGCCCTCCCTCTCTACTTCCACCTTCCTCTCTCCTTCACCTTTCACCCTCTCCTTCCTGTCTCTCTTTCTTTCCTTTTTGTGTCAGTGCTAGGATTTGAATTTAAGGCCTTGTCCTGAGTACTTGCTGGCCCAGCACTCTACTGCTTGAGGCACATCTCTGACCCTTTCTTTTGTTTTTAGCTATTTTTAGATAGAGTCTTATATGTTTTGCCCAGGTTGGCCTCGGACCACTATCCTCCTACTTTCACCTCCTGTGTAGCTAGGATTACAGATGTGAATTGCCATGTCCAACTTCTTCTTTGAGATAGAGTCTTCCTCAGCTCTGGCTTTGAGCCATAATTATCAGTAATTGCCACTTTACTTGGCCCTCTTATTCAAAATCTAGACCAAAGGTACAATGTTTAAGTCTATGCCAAGGTTTTTTATTAACCAATGTGGTCCATGATAAACAGATTCAACATGACTCTTAATGAGAGGGAATCAGAGTTTTTAAGGAATTATAATTTTATTTTCAAAAAGCTTGCTACTTAGAACCAAATACGTATCAGTACTTTGTATATGCTCTCTTGATAATCATGAGTACATGAATGTGGATATTACATATTTCATTAATGAGTTAAGAAAAAAAGTGTGATAACATTGTATACAACCTGGTTGCTGTCACTCACCTAGTAGTATAGAATTGAATTCAGTTTGTGACAGGAAGGGCTGGCTCCATTTTAACAAACAGCGGACATTTAAAAGGAGCTAATTTCAGCAGAGAATGCATTGGTTTTATTGTTTGAAGTTCACAGAATTCATCTCATCCCATCAACACTGGACCAATGGTAACTGGAATAGCCCCATCTAGATGAAGCTGAGTTGAACCAGGTCCAAATTTGTTGAGCTGCACATGAAAAATTATGAATACTCATGTGAATTAGATCTCAGCCATGTATTTGTGTCACTTAAAAATCAAAATTAAATACTCACAAAGGCTCTCTTATAATAGATTTCACTGAGGCCAGACCAAAAATTAAGATTTGTCTATATGTAAGAAGACCATTTACTACTTTCAAGTTTTTTCGTATTTGAAAATGGTTAATGTTTTGCCTAGTTCTAATGTTCTAGAGATACACTGTTGTTTCTCTCAGAATGTTGTAAACATTTTTCTATTATCCTCTGGCATGATGTTATTATTGGGAAAATTGAACTGAATTTGTTATTTTCTTACCTTGAGGTGATTGGGTTTTGTATTGTCTAGATATTTGAGATTTTACACTGTGTTGGCAGTATAAGTGGTATCAATTCTTTTTTAAATGGTAGGATGATCTGCACATCAAGGGTTTTTTTTTGTTGTTGTTGTTGTTCCAGCAAAATTTTCTTTTACTACATTATTTATTACTTTTTAAGAAATGTATTTGTTTAGCTCGCCCAAGATTACTGATTATTATTCTGTCCTAATGATTATCTTTTGATTGTCTCTTGGTTATTCTCTTTGGTCGCTTATTTTTCCTCTTGGTGACTTTATTTTTTGAATCTCTCTTTACCTGCCTATATATTGTTCATATAGTTTATATTTAGATGGATCTAATCAATTTCTTGCAGTTTCAGACCTACTCATATATATATGTAATTATATATATATATATATAATCAGAAGTACATACTCTTTCTGATGCTAGCAAAACTTGTAGCTGATTATATTTTCTCTCTCAAGTTATTGTGTTGATTTGCAGCTTTTCTATTTGTTTCATTTTTATCTAATCATCTTAACTATAAGCTCTTCCCATACTGAATTTATCCTAACTGTAGCTCAGATCACTTATAAAGAATTTTCTCCTGATCTGTAGTTGTTTTGCATGTTGGTTGTTTCATCACTCTCATTCTGCGTGTGCATGTGTATATGTAATTTCCAGGGTGCTAATTTTTATCATGCTCAACGGTATTCTCAGTTAAGTTCTTATTTGTCCAAATGTATTGTAGATGTTTCCTTTTTTTATTTTCCACATATGACTTATTTATTTTCCTAACAATTTTAGAGCTTGGTTTTTAGATGCCTTTTCTAGATTTTCTATTATCTGAGATGCATGCAGTGCCAGATAGAGACTCACAGAGGTATTGTGCAAGCTAGGTTAGCCTCTCAAGCTCAGCAGTCATTTCTGAAGCTTGTGAAGGCTTTCTTCACTGAGTTGAGAGTTTGTATTTTGGTCCTGTGGGAAGACAGTATCAAATTCTTGACTTGATTTTCAATTTCCTGTTTAGATTTGGAGTTTTCTTTGCCATTGGATAGAATATCATTTCCACTATGCTGAAATATTTTTATGATATACTACTTGGGATGTTATCATCTCAATAAGCTTCCCTCTTAACTTGTGGATATTAATATGATGTTCTTAGATGTAGTTTTTTTTACCTGTGTGGCTCCTGGGAATAGTGCTAGAGTTAGTAGCTTTTTTTCTAAAGTGAACTGTGTCACTCCAATATGAAAATTTCTGTGACTTTCATCAGCCAGTATTTTCTTGAAGTTTATGGCATGGGTCTATGCCTTTCTCTGCTTTGGTTGTTACCATAAAGATTTGTGAGGCATCCCTCTTAAATGTATCATTGTGTTGGCATCATGATAGATTGGGAAAGGGTTTCATTCTGCATTGGGCAACTTCGAAGTCCTACCTCTGATTTCCTCTTTTAGTTTCCTTGAAAAGCTATTTTCTTCCTCTTCCTTACTGTCCTTCTTTTACCATATCTCATTAAATAAGACATCTTTCAAATTTTTGTTGATCCCGTCTTCTAATTTCAACTCCTACATTTTCCTTCTTTTCCTATGTGTAGTCTCAACTTACTTCCTTTGTAATCTTCTGACCCTGCCAGTTCACTTAGATTCTCACTAAGTACTGTCTGTGTGGATACCAAATTTCTATTGTTAACCATGGCTTTCTTCTCTGAAGTGATGTCGTTTCCTACTCTGTCACTGTATGACAATCCTGCTTCAGCCTCAACTTGAAATATCTAAAAGTAAGCACACTACATTCCCTTCCAGGCCAGTGCTCTCTATTTCCTCTCATTCTTCCAGGCATCAAGGCCCGGAGTCCTACTTTACTTTTTCTTTCTGGCCCTCTCTCTATCCATACAGTTAATGGATTCTTTTTTTTTTTTTTTTTTTTTTTTTTTTTTTTTTGGCCAGTCCTGGGCCTTGGACTCAGGGCCTGAGCATTGTCCCTGGCTTCTTCCCGCTCAAGGCTAGCACTCTGCCACTTGAGCCACAGCGCCGCTTCTGGCCGTTTTCTGTATATGTGGTGCTGGGTAATCGAACCTAGGGCCTCGTGTATCCGAGGCAGGCACTCTTGCCACTAGGCTATATCCCCAGCCCTAATGGATTCTTTTGCCTAGAGCAAATTTACATTTGGAATGGACCTTTAGAGGTTCTTTCCCCTCTGATCTCTTCTAATTTGGGTTCTAAAACCTCTGCAGGGACTTCATACCTTGCTTTGATATTCAAAGACCTCTGTAATTAGAACTCAATTTATAATGTGATTATTCATTTTCCACTGTTATCCTTCAGGTGACCTAACTTTCCACCAAGGCCCATTGGAAAGCATGCCCCATTCTTTCCATTGTTGAAAACTCTCCATGGAAAGCCTTTTTTTCATATCTCAAAACTTTACCAGTTCTTCAAAATCCAAATTGAAATTTGCTTCCTTCATGAGCTCCTTTTAATGAACTGATTTGGAAGTGATTGGTCCCTCCCTATTACAAGCTCAGATAATTCTTTGTCATATATTATAACATTGTTGCATCATTGTAACCTGTTCTAGCTTGCTTCAAGATTGTCAGGTCTTTGGGGAAATAGCAAGAAAAGGTTATGGGGGGTTGTAACATCAATGGAAAATTATGAGATAGTGAATATGGACTGTATTAAACTTAGACATGAGATCTAAATTCAAGACCAATTTTTCCTCTGTAGGTGATTAGGTAAGTCACCCTCTCTGATGTTTTTGGTGGTGTAGGATTTGAAATCAAAGCCTTAACATGCCTTAAACCAGGCAATTGCTACACATCCTGGCCCTCTGGGTTAAGTCTGTTTTTAATAGGGTTTCTCACTTTTTCCTAGGCTGGTCTTGGACCACAATCCTTTTACCAGCACCTTCTGAATAACTGGGTTACAAGCATGAACCACCACCATGTTTGTAATTTGAGATAGCCATGGTAATTTTTTTGACTGGGCTGGCATTGAACCTGGGTCCTTCTATGAGAGTTACATTTTAATATGGTTAAGGGAGGTTGATATAAACATGCATGGAATGTATCCGAAAGCACATTGTAATATAGATTTACATGTAGACTTACATATATTTACATATGTACATATGAAGATCAATGAAATACATATTCAAGAATTTCTAGCTTCTTCCAGTTCCCATCAATAAGAAGACCAATATCTATATATGGGATGTCTATAAGTATTTGTATCTAGCTGCAGTGATGTCTGTCTGCAGAAGCTGAGAGTTTATTTCACTGTGCCTGTATTTTGCTAAGTTGGAGAACTGCATATGTGCCTGCTCTAAAATTTCATGAATGGTGCAGATGATCTTCCTTTGTGAGGCAAAGGATTGGTCGCTTTTAGCCTTAGAGTAGAAGTGGAATATTTTAAGTATTTATTCTATATACATGCACATATATACATTTCAGATGAAAGTTTATGTGAAATATGTTCCATGTACATATAGACATTGATCTCCTTGGATGTTTCCATAGATAGTCTTTGTTGCCATTCATTCAATCATTGTGTTGATCTTTTCCAAACTCCTAATTTTTCAGTAGTACTCTGTTTATAATCAAAGGCATTAAACAGGAGGTCTCCACATTGAAGCTGGAAAGAGGGTGACAAAACAAGAGCGTGAGAGTGGCCACTAAGTAGTTCCTTAATCGTTGATATCATCTCTATCAAATGCTAGGGCAGTTCAGATTTTCCATGCCAGCTTCTGCTTTCCCTTCAGAGCCACTTGCTCAATCAATGTTTTTAAAAATATTTTAATTTTATGTTTCTTAAAATTATATTTTGTTAGGAAATTGTCTTTTTTGGAAGGGAACAAAATAAAAGTAAAATAGACTGATAATAACATGAAAAATTTCATATTGGATTTGCAATGTCTAACTAACTATTCCTTTCTTTTGAATTGGAAAAAAAGTATGTAGCATTTCTTGTCCCATGGGGCATTTCTTAGACAATAACTCTAACAGGATATTTGCAAGAACTGATACAGATGGGGATGGAAAGGATTTTTAAACTTAATTTATTCTAAGAAGAGAAATATGATAAATATGCCGATTAAGAACCTGGGTTCCCACGGCTCATGCCTCTAAACCTAGCTCTTCAGGGAACTGAGATCGTGGGACTGTGGTTTAAAGCTAGCTGGCCAGAACATAAGACTCTATCTTCAACTAACTACCACAAAAGCGGGAAATGGAGCCTTGGCTCAAGTTACAGGATGATAGCTTTGAGCAAAAAAGCTCCAGGACAGTGCCCAGGCCCTGAGTTCAAGTCTCAGGACCAGCATACCACAAAAAAAGCTTGGTCATAGCCAGATGCCAGGAGCCCATAACTTTAATCCTGACTACTTAAAAAGCTGAGATCTGGATAATGTAAGTTGGAAGAGGAGAGGAGAAGAGGGAAGGAGAAGGGAGGGAAGCAGGGAGAAGAGAGGAAGGGGGAGGGGGGAGAGGAAGGGAAGAGAAGGGAAGAAGGGAAGGGAAGAAGGGAAGGGGAGGGGAGAAGAGGGAAGGGGAGGGGAAGGGAGGGCCCCTTACAGAGCAGCAGCTGCCAGCTAAGTTTTCCCTAAAATTATGTCTAAGACCTGGAGCAATGCTCTTTGCTTCATCAGGGAAATCCTGCCACCTCCAAACCCTCAGCAACAGCTGGATGGAAAGGGAATCACCTGGTGGCAGCACCCTGCAGGAGAGCAGCTCTTGAGGTGAGAGGCTCATGGGGAGTTGGTGAAGTTGGAGTTCAGTGGACATTCACATGCCACGGTTCGCCATGGTGTACCACTTCCCAGAGTTCCACTGCCTTGGTAGAGCAGAGGCCGAGTGGTAGAAGACAAAATCAGAGGTGATAAATCTGTGTTTCTTTCAAAGGTGTCCGTGATTATAAAATATTTGTGAAAGTTTATTCAGGGATAGACAGGGAAGGCTTGTGCCTGTGAAGAAGTGGATCAAATGTTTGACAATTTCAGTTTCATGTACTCCTTCCAAAAAAAGACTTGCTCAAAGAATTAAGTCTTAACTAAAGCAAAACATAAATGTCTTTTTATGATTATTTAATTGTATCACCATTTGTGGAGAATTTTCAAGGAACAATCTTCATGGGAGCTTAACAAATCAAGTTCCTGACATCTAATTTCATAAGCAAAAACAGATTTTAAATATCTAATTGTCTGTAAAGAAATCTTAACTGCCTGTAAGCCTTTACTTTTTTGTAACTGTTGTTAAAATTATTTAATTGTGAAGCTGAAAGCTCCCTACTGGGGTAAGGAGGATGCCATAATTCGCAATGAAAATGGAAGGGAAAATGAAAAAATGGGTCAAATGAGTGCAAAGAGGAGGGTTACTGAATGCTGGCTGAACAAAGTTCTTCAGTGCAGAGGTTGGTAAAATTTAGTCTTTTGCCAGGGGTTCAGCCTGTAAGTAACCACTACTAACTATCAGATAGCAGACATGAACAGTGGGGTGATGCAAAGGGAACCTAAAATGGAGAATCCCTAGTCAGTGTGAATGTGTGGATAGCCCTATTCTGTCTCTCATGGCCCATTCACTTATAGGTTATAAAGCTAAACTTCTCGAGACCTAGGCTTCTGCCTCTGAATCCTTGGAAATACCTGTGTAACTCCCAATATGGCCACAGGAAGGCCTGGGTTGAACTGATAGGGCCTGATACATCCAGGTCTTCCTCAAGTTTAACACTACTTTGGATTGCATAACATTACTTATGATTCTCTACACCAGATTACAATTTTACAATTAAAGAAAAAAAAATCAGTGTGCAAATGAACTGAATAGACAATTATGAAAGAAAGTATAAAACAACTACAAATACGTGAAGAAAGGCTCAACATCCCTGGTTACAAAGGAAATGCAAATCAAATGGATATTGAGATTTCCTCTTGCTCCAGCCAAAATAGCAATCTTCACAAATACGACAAATGCTGGTGAGAATAGAGGAAAAGGAACTCTTATACATGGTGGGATGGAGTCTAAACTAGTGCAATAATTATGGAAATCAATATGGAGGTTCCTCAAAAAAATAAAAATAGAACTTCCAAGCAATTCAGTGATACAGTTCTTGGGCATGCAGACAGAATCTAAATCAGAGTGGGACAAGAGGCATAGGCGCGCATGCTCACTCGAGCACTATCCCCAATAGTCAAGAATGAGAACAGCAAGGATGCCCTACAACTGATTAATGGATTAAGAAGTGTGGTATATTTACAAAATGGAGTACTATTCCATCAAAAAGGAAGAATGACATAATATCATTTGCAAGTAAATGGACATAACTGGAGATCTTCATATTAAGTGAAGTAAACCAGGTTAAACAAAACAAAACAAACATCATGTGTGGTTTTATTATTTTTTTTTGAGATGTGGGAGCTAGATTGAAAAGAAAAACATACAGAAACATATGCAGGATCACAGACACATAAATACGGAAAACATATTTGTAATTACGGAAGTGTTAGGAGGGACTAGAGAGAGGAGGAGAAGATATGACTTTTTTATCATCAAGCTTAGTAAGTATATCATTGTTAGACTTTATTACATATAATTATATACTATATA
This sequence comes from Perognathus longimembris pacificus, assembly GCF_023159225.1. Classification (NCBI taxonomy): domain Eukaryota; kingdom Metazoa; phylum Chordata; class Mammalia; order Rodentia; family Heteromyidae; genus Perognathus; species Perognathus longimembris. The sequence goes on from NC_063179.1 coordinate 21,576,364, forward strand.
CAGGCACCAACTAATGATATTTACATTCACGCACATATAGATATGCACTAAGTTTGCCAAATAAACTACAGTACAAGTTTGAGTGGATTGCCATATAAGATTCCAAGGCCCATATCTCTTCTCTAATGTTCAAGGAGCACTAGAGTCTACAGGGGATTCAGGATTGTTTTCTCACTGTTCCAACTCTTCCTTGAACTATTACAAAGTACACAATGCCTTTGATCTTTTTGGGTTATTATTTCTTCAGATCGGTTAATTTTTTTGTATCAGTTACTCTTTCCTACAGGACAGCATAGTGGGCTGGTGAGAAGTCAAAGGCTGGTTCTCCATCTAACTGTGGGCCAGGGAATCAATGCTTTTTCCAAGGTCTTAATTTTCCTAGTTCCTCCTTGTTCTTTTAGGTTTGAGTGCTGTAACATTACCTTTCTACTAACCTGTTAGCATACTAATATCCATTTCCAATCAAAAGTGGCCTTTGGGGGCTGGGGATATGGCCTAGTGGCAAGAGTGCTTGCCTCGTATACATGAGGCCCTGGGTTCAATTCCCTAGCACCATATATACAGAAAATGGCCAGAAGTGTCGTTGTAGCTCAAGTGGCAGACCAGGGACAGTGCTCAGGGCCTGAGTCCAAGCCCAGGACTGGCCAAAAAAAAAAAAGAAAAAAAAAGTGGCCTTTGCTACATCAATTGCAGTATCACATTTGCCTTAGGTAGCAAAATGGCAGTGTTTTAATTTAGTACAGTCTTTTTTCGGGGAGGGGGGGGATAAGAGCTATCAAAATAAGTAACTGAATAAAATTTCACTTTCAGAGTAGGGTTGCCTATTTACCCTTGGACCGAATGGGTGGAGAGAAGTGAGACTGAGTCAGGAAATTCAATTAAAAAATAAATAATGACAGACCTTGATCCTATCACCATTTCTCACCAGACCCAATAATACTTTGAAAGGAGCACTCTGTGGAATTCACTTTGAGGCTTGGGGAAACAATATGTAACCTAAATATCTGCACATAAAAATGCTAGAGGTGGATGTGTGGGTCAGGAGTTGTCAGATGGCAGCGGGATCCTAACCTCCACCTCAGACCTTTCTCTGCTAAACACAATTATATGTGACTAGCCCGGATGGTGACAGTGCTCTGATTGGCAGACCTGGAACTACCTATATGGGGGAGATTTTTCTTATGGAAATAGCAAACAAGCTTGTCAGTATTTTTCAAAATTTATTCACTTAACATTATAAATTAGATCGTGTTTGGTGGAGACAGTTTAGAGCCCTTCAAGTTAAAAGTTTTCCTTATTTCAAGTAAGAGAATAAGCCACAGAGAGGTCAAAGGGACTATTGGGTTCTACCAGTTAGAAACTGGAAGTTAGAGATGCTAGGTGTAACTAGTATTTCGTTCTCTTCTCCTCTCTCCTCTTTTCTTCTTCTCTCCTTCCCTTCTTTTCCCTTCCCCCTTCTGTTCTTTCTTCTCCTATTTTGTCTTTTTTCCTTTTTCTTCATTATTTCCTTTCATCTTCTTCTCTTCCTTCATTTTTCTCTCCTTCCTTCTTCCTTCCCTTTCCCCTATCTTCATTCCTCCCTCTCTTCCTTTCCCCTCTTTCTCTTGTTTGCTTTCTTTTTTTTGTAGAAATACTTATTCAACTTATACATTATGGAAGTCACTTTATAAGCTTGATAGGAATGCAAAGCTAAAAATAAGACTCTTCAAGCAGCCTCCAGTAGAGACAATTATGTAAGTGAACTGTCCAAGGTGAGGGAGGATGTATTCATTCCTAGTGACTCAATCAACCTACTGTGGACCCTAAAAGGAAGAAAAATCACTGATGAGTGAGGCTTCATGGGGAAAAAGGTGTTTGAAAAGAACTTAGAAAGATGGCAGGATTTTGAAAGGTTGGATGAAGTGGCAAGTGAACAAAAGCATCATAGGGTGAAAGGAAGCACCAGCTTTCCAGTTTGCCAAAAAACAGGAAGAGATGGGGCTGGACGAGACGAATCTGTAGATGAATATGTGCTGGGTTGTGGAGTTTACTTTTCAGTTGATAGCCAACAAAAAGCCACTGGAGATTTCTTTAAAGGATTACAATGATCGTAGGACTGAACAGAAGGAAACAGGATGCCATCTAAACAGAGCTAATAAGGAAGTGTACTGGGCCTTTCTAGTGGCAACTGAACCTGAAGGGCAGGGAACAAGTCCAAAATGATTATGGATTTAACAACCAACAAGATGGGGCTGGGAATCTAGCTTAGCGGTAGAGTGCTTGTCTAGCATGCATGAAGTCCTAGGTTTGATTCCTCAGTACCACAGAAACAGAAAAGGCTGGAAATGGAGCTGTGACTCCAGTGGTAGAGTGCTAGCCTTGAGCAAAAGAAAGCCAGGGACAGTGCTCAGGCCCTGGGTCAAAGCTCTAGGACTGGCAAAACAAAAACAAAAACCAACAGCAAAAACAAAGAAAGAAACCCAACAGGATATGCATATTAGTTAGATCAAATTGTAGAGAAAGAAGATGTGAATTTGGGCATAAAAGATAATGGCAAAGGAATAGTCATACATAGAAGGAACATAATGACAACATTTGAGTACTCTTAGACAATTCCAGTCTAGGTGGGTTCCCTGTACAAGGAAGGGACCAGAAGCGTGAACCATAAGCATTTATATTGGTTTGTTTTCCTCCAATGAGACTCAGAAACCTTTTTTTTTTTTTTCTCCTGTCCTGGGGCTTGAACTCAGGGCTTGGGAACTATTCTTGAGCCTCTTTGTGCTCAAGGCTAGTGCTCTACTACTTGAACCAGAATGTTACTTCTGGCATTTTCTGAATAGTTCTAGAGATAAAAATGTTTCTGCCTGGGCTGACTTCAAATCGTGCTATTCAGATCCCAGACTCCAGAGTAGCTAGGATTACAGGCATGAGCCCCTGCCCCTGGGGCAGACCCAGAAGCTTTTGAAGGAGAAAGGGAGATTCGAGATCTAGAGGTTTCCCTCAGTCGGGAACTAGATAGAACAAGAGTGTGCAGGAGTCTAAACTGTTGGCCAAGCACTGCTGAAATAAATGACTGGATTACAAGCTAGAAACGGATAGGCTAAAGGCTACCACTGGTAGAGTAGGGAAGGACATAAGTAGAAGAAGCTGGGCTTGGAAGGAATCAGAAGATGAAAAAGACAGAAGATAAACAGGTGGCCAAGTGTAGACCGCAAGGTTCTAGACTGGTGGAGCTGTTTTGAGGGGTAAGAAGAAACACTGTGGGTTTGGGTTGTGTTGGTCTGTACAAAACTGGGATTGTGTGCTAAGGAACTATAAGGCTGAGTATACAGGAAAAATAAGTTTATAAAAGACATGTAGAGGCTTTGTGTTGGGAAGAGAATTGCTGTATTACATTGACTCACTCCAGTGCTGTCTGCTTTCTTTATTTAATGAATTGACCCCAAACAAAGCTAACTCTTACTGTATACAACCCATCTGTTTGTGTATGTCTCTGAAATAGGCCCTTTTCATTTACTTTTTACAAATTCTGTTTCCTAGAGAAAATTGGACTATTGCAATGTCTTTTGCCAAGTTATATTTTTCTTAAATTAGTCTTTGTTATATTTTTGAGGTTCATCTAAACACCTCAAACCCGACTAGAAGTTTCAAATGCAAAATTTATTTCCCTGGCTAAAAAGACAACGAAAGACAAGGAAGGCAAGGGAGACTTCAGGTCGGAAGGGGGGACCGGGAGGGTAGGGAGCAAACAAGCAGGTTTTAATCTCTGGGCATAAAGAAAATGTAAATCAAACTTTGAGATTCTATCTCACCCCAGTTAGATTGGCCAATATTGACAATTCAAACAACAACAAATGCTTGTAGGGATGTAAGGAAGAGGGAACCCTATTGTACTGTTGATGGGAATGTAAACTAGTACAATCACTGCATGGCGGTTTAGAAGTTCCTCAAAAAACTAAACATAGGAACTTCCTTATAACCCAGTCATAACACTCTTGGGCATCTACCCAGAACATTGTGAGTCAGGAAATAGTAAAGACATTTGCATATTCATGTTCATTGCTGCAGTATTCACAATAGTCAAGTTATGGAAGCAGCCCAGATCTGCCCTACAATAGATAAGTGGATTCAAAAAATGTGGTACACTAGACACCAGTGGCTCATGTCTGTAATGCTAAGTGCTTAGGAGGCTGAGATCTGAGGACCACAGTTGGAAATGTGAATTCCAGGAAATGGAAACATGGGTATTTTTATTGTTGTTGTTTTGTTTCATTTTTGTCTTTTTAGGGGGTCAAAGAAAGAGCACAGAAATGGAGAGGAAAATGGGTGGACACAAATGCCATCATGGTATTCAGTATATACTATTTGGGAAATGAACTATGCAACATTGGGACAGGGACGTGAGGGGCAAATGGAGGGAAAGCCCCAAAAGAATTGTACTCATCACTGGACTTATGAAATGGCAACCCCTCTGTACCACACTTTAATAATAATAATAATAATAATAATAATAATAATAATAATAAATTAAAAACCAAGCAGGTTTTAAACCAGACTGGGCGTCTTTGGTACAATGTTAGTACTTGAAATTTAGTCAAGCCTACAGTTATTTCTTTACCATTTGGTTCATTGTTTTGTTGTTGTTTGCTGGTTTGTTTTTCCTCCTTCAATGGTCTTGGAAAGTAAAGAAAAGGAATAAAAGCAGGATTTTATCTGGAAAAGGTATAGATTAAGAGAATAAACTTTTTAAAAAAAATAGGCTTCATGCTTTGATGATGTTCTATCTTCTACGGTGTTGGGGATGTTGAAGCCATTGGTTAGTGAAAGAGTTTACAAAGACAGAGAAGTAGGAAAGACAAAGGTTTCCTAGAGCTATGCTATGGTGGAGATGGTGGGTAATAGACCAGGAAGTACAGCAGGCTGAAGTAAGAGTGGGTGGAGGCCTGGTGCCTTGGTTTGTTGTTGTTGTTGTTGTTTTTATCAGCTGATTCTTTGTGATGGGCTTTGTTCATTGGTTATCTCTTCCTCTCATAATACCTCCACAGACTTCAGGGCTCCAGGAAGGTGCCATGTCTGCTATTTGCAGACATGTAGTTCTTGCCGTCTTCTCACTTTCATGGGAAAATCACAACCTATGCCTGAAAGTTTTGAGAGTATCCTAAATTAATATACTAGTTAATAAGTATTTTTGTACATTAGTCTATCAAATATTGGACAAAGATTTTATTTTCCCCTAGAATAAAATGATACCAACCTCCACCATCAATTATTAAACTTGATTACTATTGTTAAACCATTTAATGCACATTTTGGTGTTGGAATGCTTCATTTAAGCCCTATTTTATATGTATCAGTTTGTACATATGTTTAGGATGGTTCTTAAATTGTTATCATAAAGTCAATATATGAAATTATTCTCTTAAGAGCATTTATTTTATCTCCATCAGGTGTAACTAAAATGAAAGTATTCAGAAATTAATCCTCTGGTTCTTAACTAAAAAGAAAAAAGATGGCCTTTAAAACTTAAGAGATTGTATCAGATGCATAATTGAGGGCTCATAAACAGGATCTTAAAGACTGGTTATTTACAAAAGATCTTAATCTGTTTTATTTTGTTATAAGTATAATGTGAGTTGCTGCTTTTCTAAACAAGTGTTTTTCTAAAAATATATATAATTGCAGAAAACAGACCAACAGTTTAAGATGGCTTTTCTTCCTGAGTAATGAGAGAATTTTATTTTATTGAGAAAAGCAAAAGTGTTAAGTTAAACATTTTTGTAGTGGTTATCTACAGGATTATTGAAAGTAAAGATTTAATGTACTGTGTAAAACTAACACCTAGTTCTGTTTCGAAAGTGTATTTTTCAACTCTTAGTAACATTTACAAGAAACTGACTTAAAGGAAATATTTTAATTTTATCAAAATAATCACCCCTGCTCTGTTGATCTTGTCAAACTTTGCATACTTAGGAAATGGAGTCTTAATTGAGTCAAAAGTTCATTTGAGTGTCTGTTTATGTCAAGGTCTTTTAAATGGCTACCTTATAACTGTTGTGTGAAATGCAGGGCTGCACAGATTGGGAAAAGATCTTTACTGGCCATACAACAGACAAGGGCCTTATATCTAAAATATATGCAGAACTAAAAAAATTGCCTTCCTCCAAAACAAAACTGCAAGAACCAATAGCCCCCTCATCAAGTGGGCTAAAGACTTACAAAGAGACTTCTCTGATGAGGAAATGAGAATGGCTAAGAGACATATGAAAAAGTGCTCTACCTCAATGGCCATAAAAGAAATGCAAATCAAAACAACATTGAGATTCCATCTCACCCCAGTAAGAATGTCCTATATCAAGAAAACTAGGGCTGGGGATATAGCCTAGTGGCAAGAGTGCCTGCCTCGGATACACGAGGCCCTAGGTTCAATTCCCCAGCACCACATATACAGAAAAAACGGCCAGAAGCGGCGCTGTGGCTCAAGTGGCAGAGTGCTAGCCTTGAGCGGGAAGAAGCCAGGGACAGTGCTCAGGCCCTGAGTCCAAGGCCCAGGACTGGCCAAAAAAAAAAAGAAAAAAAAGAAAACTAACAATAACAAATGTTGGAGGGGATGTGGCCAAAAGGGAACCCTACTTCATTGTTGATGGGAATGTAAACTGGTTCAGCCACTCTGGCAAGCGGTATGGAGATTCCTCAGAAGGCTAAACATAGAGCTCCCCTATGACCCAGCAGCCCCACTTTTGGGCATCTACCCAAAAGACCACAAACAAGAATACACTAAAGCCACCAGCACAACAATGTTCATTGCAGCACAATTTGTCATAGCTAGAATATGGCACCAACCCAGATGCCTCTCAGTAGATGAATGGATCAGGAAAATGTGGTACATATAAACAATGGAATTTTATGCCTCTATCAGAAAGAATGACATTGCCCCATTCATAAGGAAATGGTAGGACTTGGAAAAAATTATACTAAGTGAAGTGAGCCAGACCCAAAGAAACATGGACTCTATGGTCTCCCTCATAGGGAATAATTAGCATAGGTTTAGGCTAGTCACAGCAGAGGATCACAAGAGCCCAACAGCTATACCCTTATGAACACATAAGATGATGCTAAGTGAAATGAACTCCATGTTATGGAAATGACTGTTATATCACTGTTGTAATTACTTTCAACATGGGGGGAAAGGGAAAAGTGGGGGAGGGGGGATGAGGGAGGTAACAAGCAGTACAAGAAATGTATCCAATGCCTAACGTATGAAACTGTAACCTCTCTACGTTAGTTTGACAATAAAAATTTAAAAAATAAATAAACAAAATAAAATGCAGGGCTGTAATGCCCAATGTTGCCGGCTCCCTGCTATGCTTAATGTATTCCAGTTCCCCAAGTACATAAGCTTTTGCCATACAAAGCAGAGAAAGAGACTTTACCAAGTACATGCCCTCTAAATTAAAATTGTTAATAATGTTATTGTGTCCATGCATTCTTTTTCTTTTCTTCTTCCCTCCCTTTTTTTTACTTCTTCCTCCCTCCCTCCCTTCCTTTCTCCCCTTCTTTCTCTCTCTCTCCTTCATTCTGCTTGCTTGCTTACTTTTTTGGTGCTGGTCCTAGAGCTTGAATTTAAGGCCAGGACACTGCCCCTGAGCTATTTTGTTCAAGGCTAGTACTCTACTATAAGAGCCACAACTTCACTTCGGTTTTATTTGTTTATTTATGTGTTTGTTTGTTTGTGGTAGTTAATTGGAGATAAGAGTTTCATAGGCTTACTTGTCACTTCCGGCTTCAAACCATGATCCTCAATCCTCAGATCTCTGCTGCCTTCTAGGCAGTGTTAGGATTACAGGTGTGAGCCAATGGCATCCAGCTGTGTTCACGTGTTCTTAATTATAACAAGGAGAGCTTGATGGTCTTACTAATTCTGCCAATTAATATCCTAGAATGCTCTGTATACAGTGAAAATAAAGCTAGACTCTTGTATCAGTTGTTAGCAACTGATGAATGGACTAAGAAAATGGACTTTATATGTACCAAAGTTTTAATAAACGTGTATTTCTTCTATTGCCTTTCTCTGGAGATTCTTTTAATAACACCAGCTCCAGAAATTATTGATAACAATTAGCAGCTTCTAGCCTCACAATCCATCTTCAGGTGGTTATCAGCCCCTCTGCAGTGAACTTCACCTTTTCAGCTCTCCAGTTAGCAGCAGTGGATGAGAGTCAGGGAAAGGCCAGACTGCTAGAGGAGGCTTTCCTGTGGGTATTGCTCTGAACAATACAATGAACTGAGTGTTGTCAAAAACGGAGCAGCAACATTATTCTTTGATCAAAGAATGGAAGGGAAAGCTCAAGCTCTAAAGGCACCTGTCCAAGGTGCACTGTGTGGTTCCTTTTGTGGCGAAACAGGTAAATGTTATGGGTCAACATATGTACAGAGCACTCAGCACCTTTAGAATGCAGCACCCCATTGAAGTAGGGATGCTGCATCTAACTGGCACCATCTTGACCACATGGTGGATGATAGGGTATTGGATTTAATTGGTGCCATTTTGTCTTCATGGTTGAGGCAAGGAAGTCCCACCTCCTAGGTGATGGGCGTGCCAGAATTCCTAGAGGCAGAGGCAGGGACTTGGACCATAGGTTGCTGGACCTGCCAGTCCTGCGTCGTGGACTCTCAAACTCCCTGTGACCCTATTTAGGCCTGGACTAGCTCAGGCAGGAGTATGCCATGCCACATGTCTCCATGTTCTTGTCCATGTCTCCTGGTGCTCCTTCTGGTCACAATGGTGTGCCACTTCAGCTCTTCATTGGAGTTGATCTGGTTTGTTGATAATGTTTTTCTGCCCTTTTTTTCATCTCTAGCTCTCATGGCTGTCTTCTAACAGTGTTAGGTGTATTCATGGGGCTGCAGGTCTTTGCAACAAGAGTCCACCTGCGATCACTGGCCTTCTAATGATGACTCCTGATTCGGCTGCTCAAAATGTGGCTTCTCTGTTTGCTTCCCATATGGCACCATCACCATCTTGGATTTATCTGGTTTGGGCTGGTTTTGTGTGTAGTTGTTTATCTGGTTTGCTGCTTATTGAGAAAGCATATCTAGAAGAGCATGCTTTGTTGAGACCAAGGGAAGTCACAAAGGACCATTTAGAGGACAAGTTTCTTATGGAAAGGGAATTAAAATGAGTCATTGGTCCTATTTATTTCTCCAAATTTTGTCTTAATAGTTCCATGAAGGTGTAAATTTTGCAACTGTTACTATAGAGACCCTCCAGATGGTGATAGAAGCATTATTACTAGAGCTGCTGATTGGGTACAGTTCTTATCAAGTCGATGAAAGCAGGGAGGCAAATGAATGAGAGATAGAAGGAATTCTTACAAAGGAGGAAAAGATACAAAATCTGAGCTTTGGAACTTCCTGTTTGAAGTGTATACTCTGGCGTTTCCATCTAGAATCATAGCTTTGAATGGAAATGTGAAACACGATTTTTGTTCTTTCTTTGTAACATTCTTCTGCAGTTTTTAAGAGAAAGAGCCACATGGATGGAGGTACTAGCAAATAGCTTCTGAAACGTGCATTGTTTAAATTCTTTATAGACAGTTTCCCCCTTACTGAATGCAGGATTAAGTGGGGGGTTCTTTTTGCTTCCTTCTTGTGCTTCATGCTAATGAAATACATTTCTATTTATCTTTTTGTTAAATCATATTTCATCACTTAGCAAAAGGATTTGCTTTGGTCAGATGAATTTGTAGAATTTAGTTAACCTTTGAAAGGTGGAGAAATAGAAGGGTTTTTTTTAGGAGTGCTTATAATTGAGCTGCAACTTCTCTCTCTCTCTCTCTGTCTCTCACACACACTACTTTTCTTTCACCTGGAGACCACCAAGATTGTAAGGATGGTAGAGAGCTGGTCTGGTTTTTGTTTGGATTGGGTATTTTTATTTTTAATATTTGTCTTCTGAGTCAGAAGTGGTTATCTCTTAAAAGAAAAATTTGATGCCTTGAAAGCTGAGTGTTTGTGCTTTCCCTTCTGAAATGTTAACATTGAAGTAGCCTTCAATATGCTTCAAAGTTAGCACCCTCCTAAGATGAATTAGTGACCTGCTCCCTTCCCCACCCCCACATGCTGGCCCAGTTACCTCCTGTGGCCGCCCGCGAGCCCTCTGGCCTGAAGGGGCAGTGCTGCTGGAGACATGGTCAAGCTGGGTGGCATGAACGCTGGCCAGGACAATGGTGGCTTTTCATGAAGATTTAGTAATCTGAAGAATGCAACAGCCTGTCCTTGAGAGGAACCTGCTTCTGTTGATATGTTTATGTGGTTTCCGGAGGTGGAAGGGGCAGAGGGCCAAGGCTGGCAGTGGAGAGTGATATGTGGGAAATTTACAAGTCACTTTGAGCCTGATTTATTGAGACTTTATGAAAAGGTGTTTCTTCTTTTCTTTTTTAAAGTCACCTATCCAGCTTCCCGACACACTTAAGTTAAAGATTGATCAAAGCAGGCTTTGCTGTTGCAAATACTGACACTGATCACTGAAAGGTGCTTGCTGCGATCACTCCATATGTTGCATGGTGGTTTGAAAAATCTGACTGTTCTCTCCCTTTAGTGTGATCTGGCTGCTGCTTCAAGCATCAAGCATCCTGTTTGGTTTATAGCTTTGTTATTCTGGATGTTGAGGTGGTTTACACAGTCAAATTTAGCAATGGGGTCAATGAGGTTGAGACTGGTGTCTGCAAACTTTCTTATCCACCACATTTTATGCCTGCCACCTTGCCAGTCTGTGCTGTCCAGGACAGTGTTGCTGGCCATGCACTACAAATCCTATCACCTCTTAGGTGTCAGTAGCACTTTCTCCATGTGCATCGATAAGCTTGCTTACGGTTTAGTATAGAACAAATCAACAGGCCCAGGACCCTAAGCCATCAGCAGGGAACTCTGTGTAGGAGGCTTTAGTCATTGTCCTTCTAGAGCCTGTGGTATAAACGCAAAAGTATGCACAGTGGAGCTGAGGAGACTGGTTCAAATTTCAGGTCAGCTAGTCTTCCTCCTCCTCTTCCTCTTCTGCCTCTCCTCCTCCTCCTCCTCCTCCTCCTCCTCCTCCTCCTCCTCCTCCTCCTCCTCCTCCTCCTCCTCCTCCTCCTCCTCCTCCTCCTCCTCTTCTTCCTCCTCCTCCTCCTCCTCCTCCTCCTCCTTCTCTTCTTCTTCCCCTCTTCCTCCTCTTCCTTCCCTTCTTCTTTTTCCTCTTCCTGCTCCTATCAAAAGGATTATTTTTGAGTTTTAAGTGTAACAGTGGCTCTTTTAAAATTGGAAGTTTAGAAGAAGAACTGCTCATTGCCCTAATTTCCATATGTTCTCTTGTACTTGCTCTCTCTTATAGAGCTCTCTCTCTTCCTGAGCTTACCTGGAATTCTGGACCGGCTAGCTAGCCTTATAGGCAATTCCCCACTTCAATGATATGAACATAAGCTGTCCTTCAAGTAGTAATGACCTCTGGCACCATCAAGAGCCTGAATAACCAATATGACAATGACTCAATCAGACCACAGTTTGACCAAGACAGTTGAGGTATACCTCTCTTGCCTCTTGTCTCATGCCCTAGTTCTTCCCCTAGGGTCTTGAAGCTACTTCAGTACTTCAAAGACAGACCTGAGGTAGGTAGACTCTCTTCTTCCTCATTCAGTGTCACTCAATCCTCTGCTGTTTAGGTTTTTCATTTTGGGGGGTGAGTGGTTGGGTTTGTTTTCTGGGACATCCCAAAGCCAGGCCTTTGGGTGAGGATATTGGTAACATAAGAAAGCAAACTGATTCTCTAGCAAAAACTGTGTCAGAAGGTATGAAGCCAGTATATGGCGGTGCATTTAAAATGCAGCTTTATTTTTGCTTCCCATGGCACCTTTGAATGTTCAGGATGGGGGCAGAGCAGTAATGCTTCCTTGGCCCAGATGCAAATGAATGTAGACCAATGACTTTAATGCTCATTTCTGGGATAGTGATGTCTTGAGTCCTTTCATATCACCAAGTCTGGACTCTAAAGATAGTTGTCCCACAGGGGACAGAGTAAACAGTCCATGCCTGATCTTGCCTGAGCAAGTCTCTCCTCCGCTCTCCACACCCTTTCAGGTCCTATGGTCATCCTAACCTTTGCTGTCTACTTTCCCCATTAATCATTACTTGTTCTTGTCTCCTGCTAGGCTGCTAGTGGAGATAGGGCGGGTGGAGAAAGAGAGAAGCGACAGAATAATTCCTATTCGATACTTGGAGCCTAGCAAATGGATAAGGCATTTTTTTATAGTCACATGTGTGGGACCAGGGGTGCTTCTGCCCTTCTTTCTCTCAGATCCTTGGACCCAAGAGGTACCATCACTACTCTGACTTGACCATGTGCTGCCTTCCCTCAGAGCAGCTGGAAACTTACTTCCAGCCTCCTTCATCTGTAGCCAGTTCATTCTCCATGTCACCTGTCTGAGTATTCTCTCTGCCATGGCCCATAGCCCCTCCCCAACAGGGACACATCAGGATTCCAGGAAAGAGTCCTAAAAAGATACTTCCTCGCCCCTTGGGAAGGTAGAAGAAAGATAATTTAGATTGTTTTATATATATATATATGTGTGTGTGTGTGTGTGTGTGTGTGTGCGTTTGTGTGTGTGTATTTTTTACATTCTTCTGCAAAGGTTTCCTTACAAAATCATCTTCTCTCCATTCTTTGATCTTTATTTTTATGCTCCAGGTTTTTAGAGCCATTTGTGTGTGCATATGTGTATACGTGTGTATGTGTGTGAGAGAGAGAGAGCAAGAGAGAGATGGCAGAAGAATCTGTTTCATATCAGCCTTGTTATCCTGGATATTTATCATATTGACACCTCAGGCTAAATTGAGGCAGGAAATTTCTCCTCTCCCACATAAATATATTAGCCATAATTTACCAGAAGGGAAATTTTAATTGGTGACAGTGATATAACAGTATGAGATGCTTATAATGATTATAAACCTGTGCCTTTAGAACAGACAAAGCATGTATTTAAGACCACTGTAAAGAAATTGGTATTTGATATTTCAAGAGAATGTCAGTGTCCTAGTGATAAAAGAACAAAGATTTGGTAGGTTTCCTTTACTTTATTGTCTATTTTGTTTTCTGGTGAGTTTCATGAGTAGGGCAGGGAAGTATAGACGTTTTCAGGGCCTGTCTTTATCTTCAAATGTATCTTTTAGTAGTTCAATGTCTTTTGATACACCGGACTTTTCTTGGATATGTAGATGTTTAGAAACTTTTTGTAACTGAAATTTTTGCCTTGTGATTTTACATATTGTTTCTAAAATGTTGAACTCATTCATAGACTACACATTTATTTACTTTGCTTATTCAAATAGTTTAACATTTATCTTTGAAGCATGTAGAAATCATACCAAGAATAATTCCTTGTACAAAGTAGAAACTAAAAAAATGATTGTAATTAATGAATACATACCTCAGTTAATTTTGTTATTCAGGAATTATTTACTTGAGTTTTATCTGGCATTTCCATATATTTAGGGACTAAAGAGTAGACTGACATACTCATTTATAATTTATAATGCCGAAGACACTATATGTAGATTTCATGGAGTCATTTCTTCATGTGATGAGAGCCATCAGCCACCCACTGTCACATTATACAAATGCATGTCAGATCAGCTGTCACACAAATCAGTCCTGGGACTATTGTTTGAAGCGATGGAAGACCTTGTTGAATACCCAGCAATGTAATAGAGACTCTGCTTTTATTTATGTGTGGGTCACATTGCTGACCCACACATAAGGAAGGATATCAGAGGGGAAAAAACCCTAAATCATCTAACCATGTCATCTCCCTCTGTTTTAGTTAGTAATTGGTTTCGAGCTCTGGTTAATGGGGTGGGGACTTTGGAACTAATTTCCCCCTCTACTTTTTTCTCTCCCTCCTTCCTCGCTTGGGTGTTATTGTAGTTGGAGGAGAAACTTGGGGATGTGAGCAACCATTATTCCAACATGAAGGAGAAAGCTATGTCCTAACAATGTTAAGTGGCTCAATATTTCACTCTCTAGTTATGTGTCACGTGAGATGATTATATTTATTTTAAAAGTTGTCTGGAAGAAGGAAATGCAGTCGTCCTATTCAATGTACATTATGTAAAAGTTGAGCTACATAAATTGAGGGTAGGAATGGGGAAAGATGGAGGAGGTAGTGAATATGGGTTAAGATGCATTGTACGCATCATCCGACTTGTGGAATTTTGAAAGCCCTTTGTCTAGCCACTTAAAACCTTTTAAAGCCAATTTTAGTGACTTCATTTTTTGTTCTTTGAGTTAAACATCCAATATTATTTTCTTAGGTGAGTCATTCAACCTTTCAGATCTTAAGTTTCTGTGAAAGACTAAGTTGGATAGTTGTCACATCATTCAGATATTAAAACTCTGCAATTCCATTTGAGTTCTAGTGATGCTTTGGAAAGTGTTATGGTTTGAATGTGGAATATTTCCCATAGACTCAAGTTTTGGATGCCTAGTTCCCAGATGGTGGCATTATTTTGGGAATTGGGAGTTGTAAAATTTGGGGGAAATGAAACCTATACTGGGAACCCATCTTTGAAGGTTATACTGGCGCTCTAATCAGCTCCTCCACTCTCTCTCTCTGTGTCCCTCTCCCTCTTTTTCTATCTCCTCCCCCCAAGAGGTGAGGAACACCTTCTGCTATGTGCTCCTCCTATCATGATGTTCTGTTCAAATGCTTCAGGCTGATCCACTAATGACCAAACCCTCTGCCACTATGAGCCAAAAGAAATCTTGCCTCCTTTAACAGGCAGTCTTTCTCATCCTACTCTTAAAAAAAAAGACTTTAAGCTCCTGACATATAGATAATGTTAATGTCTGCAGAGTACATATCACCCACATTGTCTCTTTTGAACAGCTCTAAGAATCAGGTATACCCATCTTGTACATAAGCAAGCTAGGCCTCAAGGGGTTTAATGACCTCCTCAATGCCTTTCTGGTGAGTTGGCTGAGCTCAATTTAACTCTACATCTGTAGTTCCAAACCCCTTTCTCCTTCCCTCATGTCTCCCATTCACAGGCAACATTATCGTTGGTAGGTTTATAGCAGCAGACAAACCTGCAATATGATTAATCTCCCCCTGCTGTCCCCATGATCACTGATCACTCCAAGAACAACTCCACAAATAGCCAGAAAATCCAAAAGGAATTTTACCACCCACCAATGAATTCTCTTTTTATTTAATGAACTACAGGGTCAGGCTCTGATGTTTATATGAAAGGAGATAAAGCACACCTGTTCTTCTGAGAATATGCTTTAAGGAAAGAAAATATATGACTTATTTTGGATAGGATATTTATAACCTACTAATCTATAAACTAAATGATGAATTGCTGGAAGTCAGAGGTCTGTAGGTCCTGGCAGAATGCACTTTATACCCTGGCCATGCAGTCTCAGGCCGCGTGCAAGAGGAGAGAGATGCTTAGGACACATGGGGATGAACTCTGGGCTCACCGTGACCTGTTGCTGATGAGTAACTGCTGTAGCTGGCCAAGGGCATTTACCTGCTGTCTTTATCACTAGGAGAAAGATTCACTTTCTCAGGCCTCCCATTCACTTTACTGGCAAGAAAATCACCTTTATGGTTATATCTGGCCTGTATCAGGCACCAGTATTTTCTGCATCCCATTGTTGATTAATGAAACTAAACTCCAGAGAGGGGACATGACTGGTTCAGTGTAAAATAACTAATAAATGACAGAGCCCAGACTTCAGGTCTCCTTAGTCTCATCTGAAACTTTTAACTCCAGGAAAACTGAAAATACAGACTCTGTTGGGAGTTCAAAATTGCCACTATACATGAGAAAATCATTTTAAAGCTTCCACAAAATATCTAGGATCTGAATCCTTCATTATTCATTTAAAAAAAGACCAAACCTATTCTGCTACATGAGCAGGGAGTGGAAAGACTAACTGGAATAGTTCTGGGAGTACTCAATTGTAAAACTCTGCCTGTTCCCCAGGACAATTTAGGGTACCAAAAGAGATTTCTGATGAGTCTGAGTAGTCCCATCTCTATAGCTGGCATGACTTTTATAAGAGTTAGAAAGATGACCACTGGTACCTGAAGGACTATAAGTCAGTGCACACTAGAGATACCTAGTACATACTCTTGTGCATTGTTGGAGATAGGAATAACATTTGTAATAGCCATGTTGTGGATTCATCCTAGATTCCCATCAGCAGATGAATAGGCAATGTAGTACCTACACACAATGGAGAATTAGACATACAGGTGAATACAAATTATGTCATTTGTAGGAAAATGGGTGGAACTGGAAATAATCATATTAAGTGAAATTAGCCAGACTTAGACAATATCACATGCTTTCTCTCATATATGGAATGTAGAACATAAACTTCTGAATGAAAACAAAACAAAGCAAAAAACCCAACATGAACTTTACAAAAGGGGTGTTCTTGGGAGAGGAACAAACAAGAAGGAAGATGGGGGGAAAGAGATGGGATTAATGGGTGAATATTGAAATACATTGTATACACAAAGCTTTCTCAGTCTCTAGAAATATTTTGATGGCTAAAATGTGATGTAATAGGCCAACTTAAAGTAAAAGCAAAAATACTTACTGGAAATATAAATTTGGAAGCGTTTATGTTAGAATAAAGGATAAAAGAAGCGTTTAACCACTCTGACTTGGTATTGAAGCAGAGATAGGAAAGAGAAAGGACTATTAGCTCCTTGAAGATGTAGACTGTGTTTACTATAATGTAACAAGCAACTTTGTTGAGTAAATTAAAATTCCAGTCTAACATGTGTATGTATATATCAACTATGCATGGATGTGTCATCTGTTAACAGAGCCAGCCCCGTCTTCTGTGACTGTACTGTCTGATTCACTCTGCACATTATTCTGGTTTTCAAAATGACTCAGGGTTTCTCAAACATGGAGCTTGACAAGATTGGTCCAACTGTTCTCACTATTTTGCTCTGACTGATGGAGGCCATGTAAAATACACACACACACACACACACACACACACACACACACACACACACACACACACACACACCCCACAATATGTTTCCTGAGGACCACTAGTGAAGAAGGTTCCTATCTCTTTTGTGTGTGTTATTTAGAAAGATTCTGTCTTTTAAGTAGAAAGAACCATTGCCTTGAACTCATCTAGGGGACACCATTTGCATTATGTGTGATTCAGTTGAATGAATGGTGTACATAGGCTCCACTAGTCGACTTGAATGAGGAAGCAGGCATTTCCCAGAAGATGCTGACAGCTTTAGTGTGGATGGCAAGTCAGCTTTGGCCATAAGGAAAGTGATTCAGGGGATTCAATCCAACTAGCAGACATTGTTGAGCATGTGGACCAAAACTTGCAAAGCTTTTCTACTTCGTTTTCAGGTAGCACATATGTTTGAATCTGTTTTTTTACTATATATATATATTTCTTGAAGCTAAAATGTTCTGTCTGAGTAGTTGCACACAGAGAAATGGATATGTTAGATTTGTAGTGTTTATCTCATTAGTGTAGATGACCAGGTCTGACCACATGGATCTCAGAGAGACTATTCTGTCCTGAGTTTCCAATTTCACACCCTATTTATAGATCCCAGATAATTACCCGGTGTCTGTTTCAGCTTGGAATAGATAGGAGAACATCTATACACTTAACAATTCTATTTCGTAAACTTCAGCAAAGCATCTTTTACACCAGCCATTGTGCTAAGTGCAAGGCCATAAAGTCTAAATTTTAAAAAACTAAAGGTGTTTAAAACATGAGCAAGGCTCTGTCTTTTAGCCGTGTTTGCTTTCTGAACACTTTGGGATTGTAGGAGAAATAGAAGAACAAAGGAAGCCATAATACTTTCTGTAATATAAGAACCAATTTTTCAGTGTCAGAAGTAAAGGTCAAATACCTTGCCTAGGAGAGTCATTCCAAGTTGGGACATCCATAAAAGGGCCAAGAGTAAGTTTGCCTATGAGCAGTGTTGAAGAATTCACAGAATACCCATAGCCAGGAATAGGAATGAAGGAATCATAGCAAAAGTCAAGAGGCAGGAAGTTACAGCTGTGTGGTAGTAAGGTAGGGAAGAGTTTATCTGGGAGGAAAGAAGGAACCTTTTTAAGGATTTGCACTTTATTTAATAATAGGGTTGCATTAGTACAAGTAACAGTCAATGTATGTGGTGCTTATTTTATTCCAGGAACTGGTGTAAGTATTCCTTACATGAATGAATGTAATATTTACAACCACTTGGTAAAGAAACCAAGGCATGGTACTAAAAGGCCATGCTACTAAAACATGGTGGACATAAGACTCAAACTGAGGAAGCCTGTCCCGAAAGCCTGAGCATAGCAAGGTGATGAAACAGCAGTGATGTGGTAAGGGAAGACTTGGCACAAGTGTGGGGAACAAATGGCAGACAGGTGTTCCACAGTTTAGGTGTGAAGCAAGGCTATGAGGATATCAGTGGCAGAATGAAAAAAGGAGAGACTAATGGAATTTACAGTTACACATGCAAAGAGATATCACGTACATAAAGTGATAGAGCATGGTATTGATCTGCATGATTTTCCTAGCGGTGTTCCAAGAAGCAAGCATTTGAATATATTCTATCTCTCCAAGACCATATCCAGACTCTTCCTGAATTCCTCTCAATGGCTTCCTTTCTGTAGGCTTTGATGAATTAATGATGTCTATCTTGGAAGCAGGACATTGATGATGCAACATAGCTTAGGAGGAGTCCATGAGCAGAAGGTCAGACCGACTCAGAGATGACCAGCTGGATTGTGGAAGTAGAACCTGGAGTTTGGGGTCCACTAAATAGAAGTAATGATAGTTACTGATGTAGAGACACCAATTAAAAGTCAAGGCCCATAAAGCTTGACATATCTGAGTGTTTGGCCTAGATTGGGAAATAGTTGAGCAGCTTTACGAAGTGCTCATTCCAAGCCTCCCCAATTCCCATCTGTGAGTTAAATCAGAACCACCTGGGCATGGGAGGCATTATAAAGCTCCCAGCATCCTAACGGGTGATCTGACAGGTAAGCAACATCTGGAAAGCTTATCGATGGGCCATAAACTTTGTAGTAGAGAAGGTGAAAAGGACATGGAAGACACATGCTGTATCACAGTCCTGGTAGGGAGTCAGCACTGTACCATCACCTTCCCTGGTACGAAAGAAAAGCCAGATGTGTGGCGAAGCAGGGCAAAGAGAGCTGATAGGGCTAAGTGATGTCCGAGGTAGACATGAAGGAAGGATATCCTTCAGAACCAAAATGCTGAATGAAGCCTAGTTCAGCCCTTTCTTCTAAAGCTAGGACTGGCCCCAGGATTGAAGTAGGTCTGAGCTGCAGGCTTAGAGAGTGGGTCATCTGTGATGAGACAGAATCAAGACCCCCCCAGACCTCTGCTCGAACATCCATGCATGTTCATGAGCACATGCTGAACTTAGCGCCTCCTCACTACAGCATCAAAATCAATGTACAGCGAATCGATACACAGATAAGTAGATAAAGGTTTTCCACATGACTTTATGACTTCAGTTCCAAGGAAAGTTTGGTAGGTAAGAACTGTTACCTTATTCACCATTCTAATTTTCTTTCTAAAAAAAGATACAAGGATGTCTGAACATAGCTTTGTCCTTCTAAGAACCGAATGTTCCAGTCTATGGTCATTGATGGGTGACAGTCTTGTCAAAGGTGCATCACCCAAACACAGCCTCTTCTCCCTCACACCACCCTCTGCCTTGTGGTCTGGAACAACCAAGGAGCAGAGTCAAAGCACTCACTTACTTAAGAATGCAAATTGTGGGGCTGAGAATATGGCCTAGTGACAAGAGTGCTTGCCACATATACATGAAGCCCTGGGTTCAATTCCTCAGCACCACATATATAGAAAATGGCCAGAAGTGGCGCTGTGGCTCAAGTGGCAGAGTGCTAGCCTTGAGCAAAAAGAAGCCAGGAACAGTGCTCAGGCCCTGAGTCCAAGCCCCAGAACTGGCAAAAAAAAAAAAAAAAAAAAAGACAAAAAAGAATGCAAATTGTTTCCCTTCATACTCCATGTACCTCGTCAGCGTGCCAAAGATTTAACTTATTCCCAAGAATGTTTAAAACCCTCATAGCTTCATATAAATGTCTTTAAACTTTCCCATTATTAAGGATAATTTAAAGGACTTTGATTTGTGAAGTATTAAAAAAGTCCCTTTTGACTTGTGTGGGAGTTAGGGCGCTGTCTTGCACTAACTGCCTGGTGTTTAGTTACTTGGAAGAAAGAAAGAAAACGACTTCCTTTGTGTAGGTACACGAATAAACCTATCAAAGACTAACTATCGGAGTGCACAGCCTGGACTGTTTATTGGCAACATAGCCCAATATGGAGTTCTTAGTAATCATGAAATAACTCTTGGTGTACCAAAGTGGGGAATCCTTGGTTTTATGTTTCTGAAGAACAACATGGG
The DNA here is from genome assembly GCF_023159225.1 of Perognathus longimembris pacificus. Taxonomy (NCBI): domain Eukaryota; kingdom Metazoa; phylum Chordata; class Mammalia; order Rodentia; family Heteromyidae; genus Perognathus; species Perognathus longimembris. Next base: position 21,596,835 of record NC_063179.1, read on the forward strand.
AGAACTCAGCAAACTTTGGCTTCTTAGACCTGAGCTCGTCAACTTAATCAGGAGAAGAAATCTATTTTTTTTTTAAAGAAGACATTGCCATTAGTGATGATCTCACTATATAAGCAAAAGCAAAAGAGGGCATTAAGGATCAAATGAAAACAAAACCAAGACCAAGCTCTCCTCCTCCAAGGCTCTCTGTCCACTTTCTCATCCAAACTGACCATTCTGTTCGTTTACATAGCCAGATGGCTCTAATTCATCGAGTTTATCGCAAAAGTCCCTTCTGCAACAGGTTTGATTAGTCCTAGAGAAGACTCAAGTTTGTTGGGCTTGAGGTCTTAAAACATTCCTATTGATTTAATAAGGCCTCCACATCATGATAGGTTTGTTAAAAAAAAAAATAGTTAAGCTTATCAGGAGCACCATAGAAACGGCTTGGTTTGAATTCATGTCTGTCATGTCCCCTAAGTTGGATCTTCCACTTTCCAGGCTCAAAGAAAAGAGAGCTGCACACTGCCTTGCCTTTATTGGACCCACCTAGGCAGCCCTGAAGATCTTGCATAGGGAGAAGGCAACACCATGGACATTTATAGTTAATTTAAATAAACATTTTCCTCACATCAGAAAACTTAATAAGAGGACTCCAAGGCAAGTTCAATGGCTCCTTGGTGATCTCAGGAAGATCATTCCTGATGACATTGCTTCTATCTTTGCTGGCTGTCATCCTTTTTGTGAACACATTTCCCTCATGACTCCCAAGATGGCTGCAGAACTTCTGCTATCAGGCTCTCCGCATGACAGTTTCCCAAAGAAAGAGAAAGAGTAGATCAAAAGGCCTTTATTCTGTCTCTCTCCTTAATATCAGGTAGAACTATTTTCCTAGAAATATCCAATCTACTTCTTCTCATAGTTTGTATCAGAACTGAATCACCTGATGGGTGCTGGCTTCCAAGTTGACTGGGCCTGCCATAATCTCACTCATCTCTGGGGTTGAGCATATTGCTACCTGACAAAACTGAGAGCTTGTTAGGAAGCAAGATGAAGGACTGGCTGCTGGGGAAGTGAGCTCCAGAGGCTGTCTTTCCAACGGCAAATCATCCTGCAAAGGAACCACACTGTATGGCATGATTTCATGTTAGAGAATTTAAAATAAGAATAAAGGAGGGACAGGGGGTGGGAAGCACCGTGTGTGTGGTAGAGGTGGTGGTAGGGTTAAGAAAGGGAAAATGTCAAACACAAGCTTTTACTAAGTGCAGGTTTTGTGTCTGGCTAAGTGCTAGGCTACTGTCAAGTTCTAAAGCCCTAGGAATGTGTGTTGAGCCTCAGCTGCAAGAAAACTGTCATTGGTAAACAATCTGGCAATCACCAGGAGTTCCAGAAAATACGGACCTGGGGAAATCATGGTGGGGAGATGTTATTACAAATGAGGGTCTGAGGAGGACTTGGAAAAAGAGGTGAATCTGAGGTAGAGGAATTAGATAAACAGAGAAGACAGAGACAGCTTTGTGAGGGGGCGGTCCATACGGGTGTGTGCACACAATAGCAGCCAGGAGGCACAGTCAGGGAAGAGGCCGAATGTCTCGCAGGTTTCAAGATCTCTGCTAGAATTCCAGTGCTATTACCATTCCAAAGTGTGCCTCCGAGAGCAAAACGGCGTCTGACAGAGAGTGGCTTTGCAGAATTTCCTGGAGGAATATTTGTGTTGTATTTGGCAGCACAGTCTTGCCTCCAATGCCCACAGATAGGTATCCTTTGGTTCACTGGTGGGAAAGGCTTCTGGTGGGAGTGGGGCTGGGGCTCTGCTGGGGACAGATGACTGTTGTAGGAAATCAGCCATCCCAGTAGCTCAGGCCTTACAGTGCTGCTTTTGGAGGAATAGGAATCCTGCTTCAGCCCTCCTGGTAGAATGACATTAATCTTTATTACTGATTCCCTCCAAGTGCCTAATAACTTCTTAATGTCTTGCCCATATCTCAAAGTTTCTTCCTTCCAGAAACTTCTGCGAAACTCCCATACTCTATCCTCCCCCAACCCTATACATCTGTGCTGTTGGCCCTCCTCTCCTTGCTCATACATATCCCAGCTTTCCCAGAAGCCTGTGTCCTCCCTCTGCGTATAAAGATGATCAAGAATAAACTGGACTCAGAACTCTTCCCAAGAAACAAGAGCTGGAAGCTGGCCCGAAGGGATAGACTTCAGAGCCTGGGAGGGGGAGGGCTCCATCGCCATCCACATCTGATCCACCAACGTTCAGATTTAACTTTTTAAAATATATGAGTATATATTTATTTATTACAACCGGTTCTATTTGGACTATTTTAAGTGTGCCATTTGATGACCTTTAAACTGTTGTACCAACCTTCCCACCACCCCAAACAGAAGCTCTGCACCCACCGGGCAATCCCTATTTCTTTCTCCTTCCAAACCCCTGGTAACATCTAACCTCGTTTCCGTTTCTCTGAGTTTACTTATCCTAGTGATTTCATACAAACAGTATCATATATTCCTTATCCTTTTTGTTCATGGCTTTTTTCATTTAATGTTATGTATTCAAGGGTCATCAACATTGGAGCACATATCAGAGCTTTGTTTATTTCTGGCTGAGCTGATTGTATTCCATTGTGTAAATATATAACATTTTGTTTATCGATTCACTTGTAGACCGATATTTGAGTTGCTTACAACACTTTTTTTTACTCTTATGAATAATGCTGCAATGAACACTGATATGTAAATAACTTGCATTCCTGTACTGGCTTATTTGGGGTATATACCTAGGAGTTATATGGTTAGATCATATAGTATTCAATAACTTTTTGAGAAACAACCAGTCTGTTTCCACAGTGGACTGTAGAAACACTGTTTTGCATTCTCATGAGACAATTACAAGAGGTTTTGATTTTCTTGTATCCTTGACAATACTTGTTCACTGTTTTTATCTCATTTGTATTAATAGCCATCCTAGAGGGTGTGAAGTAATATCTCGTTGTAGTTCTGATTTGCTTTTCCCTCATAGCTAATGATGTTAAACATTTCATGTGCTTATTACTATTTGTAAATCTTTGGAAACTATTCAGATCCATTCAGGTCCAGGAAAAATGTCCATTTTTGTTATTGTGCTTATTTGTCTTTTGGTTGTATTGCAGCTTTTATGCATTCTGGATATTAAATCCTTATCATGCAGATAATTGAAAATACGTTCTTCCATTCTGTGGGTTTCTTTTCAATCTCTTAATAGTGTCTTTTAATGAACAAAAGTTTTTAATTTTGAGAAAGTCCAACTTCTCTTTCTTCTTTTGTTGTTTGTATTTTATGTGCTATATTTTAAAACCTACTGCCAAACCCAATGTCATAAACCTTTTCTTCTACATATTTTTCCTAAGAGTTTTACAATTTTAGTTCTTCAATTTGAGTCTTTAATCATTTTTAGTTAATTTTTGCATGTGGTAGGATGTAAAGATACAACTGTATTCTTTGGTATATAAGCATCTAGTTTTCCTAGCATCATTTATTGAACAAACAATGCTTTTCCCTTTGAATGGTATTGGCACCATTATAAAAAAATAATTGACTGTAGATGTGAGTGTTTATTTCTGGGGTGTCATTTCTCTTCCGTTGGTGTGCATGTCTATTCTTACGCCAGTGCCATAGTGTTTTGATTATTGTAGCTGTGGTAAATTTTAAAATCAAGAATCTACCAACTCTTAATTGAAAAGAGTTTTCTCTTTTCGAAAAGGGCTGTTTTCTCTATTTCTGAGGAACTGTTCTGCCACGAGCATGCCTGTCAGTCCGTGGGTCTCTCGCCTTGTCCTTAGATTAGCTGTAGCTTAGGTCACCATTGCAGCCAGAAAAGCCCCCTTCATTTTTAAGAGTCGGCAGGAGCAGGACTAAGTGAAATTGCTAAATAAATGCTGATGTCTTTGCATGGAAGCTAGGTTAGTTGGCTGACCTTCAGACAATCCCCAACTAAGGAGCAAATGTTTACAGGAGGGCAGGAGTACCTGGCAAGTTCTCATCGGGAATAGAGAAACCACTTCCAATGGAAATGGTTGGAAAAAAATCAGGAGTAAAGAAACAAAGAGTAACCACAACGCCAGGAGCCCCTGCCAGTCCCTAAGTGGTGTGGGCAAAGGGAAGAAGCAATGGTACTGGGGCTTAAGAATCTGATGACTGTGTGGAAGCTGGGACTTGAGGAGAGACGCGGCCTCTGCTGGAAACGCGAGAAGAGAGGCTCTCCTCTCACCTCTGCCACACCTTGGTACTAGTACAAATCACCTGTTGTATTGCTGTGGTTGCAAAATACCTAAGAAAATCAACTTGTAAGGAGAAAATTATTTTGAGCTCATAGTTTCAGGGATTTCAGTCCATTATTACTTGTTCTTTGCATTTGGCCTGTGGTGACCAGTGTATCATGGTGGAGGCACATGGTGGAGCAAATCAGTTTGCTTCATGGCTGCCAAGAAGTGAGGGGGGGGAGAGAGAGAGAGAGAGAGAGAGAGAGAGAGAGAGAGAGAGAGAGAGAGAGAGAGAGAGAGAGAGAGAGAAGAAAGGAGGAGGGCGGAGGAGGAGGAGGAGGAGGAGGAGGAGGAGGAGGAGGAGGAGGAGGAGGTTAGTGCTATAACAATCCTTTCAAGGGCACACCCCCGATAACCTTACTTCCTTTCATTAAGCATCACATCATAAAGGTTCTACCATCTACCAATGGTGCCACAGAAGGGCCATTAGCCTTCAATATATAGCCTTTAGGAGATACTTAAAATCCAAACCATTATACAGGGAGCCCAGAAATGCCATCCTCTCTATTTGTCCACGTTGCTTTTTCTTTCCACTGGTGATGGCAAACTAGATAGATCTGAGCTTATTTAGGATTTTGTGTGGTTCCTTACATAAAATTCTCCTAGTGGCTAATGACTGTAGGAGTCCTTGAGGGATAAGATCTGTTAATTCACCAAAGCATTCTCAGGGTAAAGGGAAATAGTCTCCTCTATGAGGAAATTGGGTACAGTCCTACAGAGATCTGCCCCTCAAACCTAATCCTCTTCTATCTAACCTCTTTTTTCTTTTAGCCCTTTCTCTGTGGCTTTCTTGCCCCAGCTGCATGGATTTTTTTTTGCTATATTTTGTATGCATAAATCCTAATCCTGCTAAAGAGAGCCTATGCACTTGCCACTCTGTCAGTATTGAAACACTTTTTGTTGATTTTTCCTTTTTCTTATCTCTTCAAGGTCCTCTGGTCTAAAGGCATTCATATTAATGAGACATTTTCTAATTATTCTATTTAAAACACAGCATCTTCTCCAGGACAAAGTCCCATAGTCCTGCTATTTCTCCACAGCACTTATTACCCATATGTAAAGTTCTCAAACTCTATCAACCTACAAATTCCAACTTACAGATTCTAGCAACTAACCTGGAATGAGGGCAGGAAATTCATTAAAACCCAGATTCCTGACCCCCATTCCCAGCTCCTAATCTGTAAGCCTGACGTAGGGCCCTAGAAGTTCCCAGGAGATACTAGTCCCAAGATACCTTTGGAGAACCAAATGTCATTTAACTATCCCTATACAAATTATTTATGCATAGTATATACACATAAGAGCTCAAATTCGCTGACATTTAACTTTTGCATTTCAATAATTTTAAAAGTCTGATATTGCTTTTTTGTTTTTCTTTTCTGCTGATCCTGGGGCTTGAACTCAGGGCCTGGGCACTGTTTCTGAGCTTCTTTTTCTCAAGGCTAGCACTCTACCACTTGAGCCACAGCTCCACTTCTGGCCTTTTCTGTTTATGTGGTACTGAGGAATCGAACCCAGGGCTTCGTGCATGCTAGGCAAGCACTCTACCACTGAGTCATATTCCCACTCCAAAGTCAGGTATTTCTATAATTATGCTGTCTTCCTTATGAAGAGTTACAGTATCATTAAAAATTATTGTTATTATAAAGGTAATGTACAGAGGGGCTACAGTTACATAAGTCATGTAAAGAGTATATTTCTTTTTGGACAATGGTACTCCTTCACTCACTCTTTCCTAGTTTTCCTCTCCCATCCCCATACATTATCATTAAAAAATACTGGATATTATTTTGTTATACTTGTGATTCTCTTTGATTCTCTCAATGTTGGCCTCCTTTCTCTTCTTCCCTCTTGTTTTGTTAAGTATGCTCTATGCTGTTTCCGTTTTTTGGCTGAGCAGTTAGATCATTTTCCACCCTTCTGTTTTCACTTAGGTGTTTTCAAAGTTCTCCATTGCCCTCTCAGTACACCTTTAGCTTCATCTCACTCATTTGGAAATGCCAAAGAGCTCTGGTTGTTTTTTCTGTTTCTGTTTTTGTTTTTTGCTGCTCATGGGGCTTGAACTCAGGGCCTGGGTACTCTCCCTGAGTGTCTTTGTGCTCAAGGCTAGCACTCTACCACTTCAGCCATAGTACCACTTCCAGCTTTTTCTGAGTAGTTCATTGGAGATCAGAGTCTCATGAACTTTCCTGCCTGGGCTGGCTTCGAGTCATGATCCTCAGATCTCAGCTTCCTGAGTAGCTGGGATTACAGTCATGAGCCACCAGCACTGGCTAGAGTTCTGTATTTTAATAATTGTTTTCCCCTGAGTTTTCTCTTGCATCTAAATATTACTTAGGTATCTTAGTTTGGGTTTCCAGACATACAGATTTTTTTTTTTATTTTTTTATTTTTTTTGCCAGTCCTGGGCCTTGGACTCAGGGCCTGAGCACTGTCCCTGGCTTCTTCCCGCTCAAGGCTAGCACTCTGCCACTTGAGCCACAGCGCCGCTTCTGGCCGTTTTCTGTATATGTGGTGCTGGGGAATCGAACCTAGGGCCTCATGTATCCGAGGCAGGCACTCTTGCCACTAGGCTATATCCCCAGACCCAGACATACAGATTTTTTAAAAGCATCATTTTTGTATTCCTAATTTTATTTCATTATAGTCACAGAAATTAGTTTGAAAGATCTTGATTATCTTCAAATGTCTTCCATATTAATTTTGCAGCCAAGAATACATCCAATTTTTATAAAGGTTTATATGAGTATGAGAAGAATATAAAAATGTGTCAGAATGAAATTATATAATAATATTGGATATATTAGCACTCATCATATAAATATCTTCACAGTTATTAATCTTGTAATTCAAATCTTCTGTATCTGTAATTATTTGTGTGCTTGACTCACTATTTTCTTATTTTTCCTTCAGGGATCCTATTGGAAAAATATTAACAATTGTATGTCTTTCATATCCCTTGCTTTTCTTCTCCCTTCTTCCATTTCTTGAGTTTTGTTTATTTCGTCTTGTTACTTACATAAGGTCTTAGTAGGTAGCCTGGGCAGGCCTTGAACTGAAGACCCGCTTGCCTCAGCTTAAGTGCTAGAGTTACAGGCCACTGTCACCACACCCAACCTTCTTCCTCATTTTATGGTGTCTACCAGAATGCTCCTTCAACTGGAATACCCAGAATACAAATTCAGACTTTGTATCCACTGAGCCTCCATTCACACACCAAGACTTGTGTCCTGGCCCAATGTAAGAATAGAGGAGGAGGAATCAGGCCAGGGAATCTGAGGAAAATAAAACGATGAAAATAGAAGTTCTTCCACTTCCCCTGAGGCTGTTATCCCAGCTTTTACTCCAGCACAAGGCCATCATCCCACTCCCCTTCCTCCCACCCCGCTCAGCCAGCTGGGTCTCAGTCCAGACAGCCCCCGCAGATTCTTCGTGAATGTGTTACTTGGCTGCACACAAGATTCCTCCACCGCCCTATTTTTTCTATAGCATCGCAGCCCTGGATTCCACGTGGGCTCCAGCAGTCTACCAATAGTCATTTCACATCCACTCTGCTTATCTGTGGGGCCCAGTTCTCTGTTTTTATAGCCACTGCTTGTCTTCATGTTATTCGTTTCAAAACAATGCAGGCAGAAATTACCAAAAGGAAAAAAAAAAAAAGGCTTGGGTCATTTTATTAGCAACAAATGTCTGTCAATATTAATTTATTCCACATGTGATATATGAGTAAGATAGATGCCAAACTGCTATATTCAACCTAAAGGAATAGTAGAGAAGAAACTGAAATTTTTGGCAAGTGGAATAGCCACGTTTTTTCCAGCAGACTTGTCCTGCTGAAGTTCAGAGATCTGGTGTAAGAATTATAACAGAAATTAAAAGCAGTACCGAGTCTAGAACCAATTTCTCAAGATAAATTCCCCAGAATAGTTTTCTCCACAGAGTTGCCAAACTGAGCAATTAAAAATACAATATGACTAATTAAATTTGAAAAACTTTTAGCTGCCACAATCTTGTAATTTAGTTTTTAAAAAGCACAGATGTAAACAATGGAATAAGCAAATCTTGGGAAGTACTGACACAATGAATACATGACACAGGACAAAAAGTAAATATATAGTATATTCTTTTTGTACAGATCAGTTGCCAACTCCTTCCCTTCTCATTGAATGATATTACTAGACTGGTACAAGCCTAATTGTTGCTCTTAGTCATGATGAGAAAATCCTTCCCTCCAGAAATGTGAATCATGAAGTTTAGGGGGAGAATATTTGAAATCAGAACAAGTCAGAAAATTCCAGGACATAAATTTGCATAACAATAGGCTTTATTTAGACCAGAGTTTTTCAGTGCAGGGTGGTCAGTGCAAGGTCATCTGGGATTGGACTGCTAGGCAAAATACCAAGATCCTCAATATAATTTAAATGTTATATAAACACACTTTTATACTATTTATATGAATATGAATATGCATCATATTTACACATACAATAAAATCCTTTGTTTACCTTGGCATGCTGCATTCCTATTTCCTAGATTTGGTAACACTACCTGGGAAGCTTTTAAGATGCACCTCTGCCTAGACTATACCCCAGGTAAGTCCAAATCAAAGGGAGGAAAGCAACTCTCAGTTTTGCTCAGGAGCTTTCGAGTGGTTCCAGTGTGCAACCTGCAACCAACCTTTGATGTTTAGAACTGTGCCCATGTTCAGAGGGGCTCCTGGGACTCTGTTGAAGTACAGATTCTTTAGCCAGAGGTGGGCTTGAAGTTCTTACTTTCTCATAGTCACTCAGGTGATGTGGTCCCACAGGTCTTAATACTCGTTTGATGGGCACCTGTAGATTGTCCTGGCAGGATGGCAGCAAGGCCCCCATACCTAGCAGAGGATAAGCTCTCTTCACAGCCTGACTGTCCAGGCAGGGGGCTTGCTCACATTCCCTCAGTCACAGTACAGTGGGACCTTGTGAGATGAGCAGTTTCTTGGTCCAACTTAATTAAAAACCTTCAAATGATCTACTCTCTAGGTCCAGGATGTCCCTGGGGAAAAGAGAAAAACCTAATGTGTACGCTGATTTGTGTGTGTGCTCGTGTGTGCATGAATCATGGGAAAGGAGGAGTGGCTGGCACAGAACCCAACCCCACAGGGGCTGCACTCTGATCACTATTGGACAGAGAGGCTTCTCTGGGCCTGATTGAACACATAATTTTCTTTGAAATTTTTTGACCTGAAAAATGCTTTAGAATCTAGAATAGCCATAATAGTACTGTAAAAAAAAAAAGATTTTTTTGTGGGGAGGGCATGTATGTTTGCTCACCCTGATAATCCTAGCTACTTGACAGGTAAAAATTGGAAGGATTGTGGTTTCAGGCCAGCACAAGCAAAAGGGTAGTTAGACCCTATCTCAATCAATAAGTCAGGTGTAATGGCATATGCTTGTGATCCCAGCTGTGAAGAAGAACTTGGATAGTGGGTTTGTGGTCCAAGGCCAGTCTTGGGCAAAAATATGAGACCCGGAGACAACTATCTAAAAAATGACTAAAGCCAAAATGGGTGTGGGGGGTATAGTTCAGGAGGTAGAACATCTGGCTAGGAAACTGGAGAGTCTGAGTTCAAACTCTTGTAGTACTCTACAAGGAAGAAGGAAGGAAGGAAGGAAGGAAGGAAGGAAGGAAGGAAGGAAGGAAGGAAGGAAGGAAGAAAGGGAGGGAGGGAGGGAGGGAGGAAGAAGGGAAAAGAAAGAAGGAAAGCAGAAAGAGAGAAAGGAAGGGAGGAATGAGAAAGAAAGAAGGAAGGAAGAAAAGAAGAAAGAAAGAAAGAAATTAGTTATGATATTTTGCAGAGGTACACTGAGAGAAAGAGTTTGGGATGGTTTGGATAGAAGAGTGGCAGGGACACCCGTGAAGTACGTCAGAATGATCTATGGTACCAACAGATGCATGTAAGCTTTATTGTATTACTAAGTTCTTGAGATATTTGTTTCTTCCATTACCCACCTGTGTTTCATGTGCATTGTACACACACATAGCTTCAGTTTGCATCTCTTAAGGAAAGTTTAAAAGTTTAATTCTTTGCTTAGACCATTGGGAAACTGTGGGCTTGCTCTGCTGTGATTTATGATGTGGGTTATGATCTTAAAAACAATACGTATGAGCTGCTCATGCACTAAATGCTGTCCATTGTGGAAACTGAAAATTCAGTTCTGACAGCCATCAGCTACAGCATGCCACAGAGCCACCCTCAGAATATTCTAGAGAATTCATGTTTCTTTGGGTCTGGCTCACTTCACTTAGTATGATTTTTTCCAAGTCCTTCTATTTCCTTATGAATGGGGCAATATCATTCTTTCTGATAGAATTCAATTGTGTATATGTACCACATTTTCTTGATCCACTCGTCTACTGAGGGGCATCTGGGTTGGTTCCATATTTTAGCAATGAAAATTGTGCTGTGATGAACATAGTTGTGCTGGTGGCTTTAGTATGGTCTTGCTTGTAATCCTTTGGGTAGATGCCCAAAAGGGGGGCTGCTGGGTCATTGGGGAGCTCTATGTTTAGCCTCCTCACTGCTTTCCAGAGTGGTTGAACAAGTTTGCATTTCTACCAACAATGTAGTAAGGTTCCCTTTTGGCCACATCCCCTCCAGCATTTGTTATTATTAGTTTTCCTGATAATGGACATTCTTACTGGGGTGAGGTGGAATCTCAATGTTGTTTTGATTTGCATTTCTTTTATGGCCAGTGATATAGAGCAATCCTTCATGTGTCTCTTGGCCATTCTCATTTCCTCTTTAAAGAAGTCTCTTTTGAGGTCTTTAGCCCATTTCTTGAGGATGATGTTGGTTCTTTGAGGATTTGTTTTGGAGGAATTTAGTTTTCTGAGTTCTGCATATATTTTAGATATGAGGCCTTTGTGCTTTGTATGGCCTGTAAAAGATATTGCTAAGTGAAATGAACTCCATGTTATAGAAATAAGTGGCATATCATTGTTGTAATTAATTTCAACATACCATGTGAAACTGTACTTTGTTTGTTTCTCTCATATTCCCTTCCTGTGGTTTTTACTCCTGGTATTACTGTAACTGATCTTAGTACCCCAGATACTGTATAGACGTGTATTGGAACTAGGGAAGGGAAAGGAAACACCAAAATTCAGAGACAAAGGATAAAAAGACAAACCATTGTAATAGCAATACTTACAAAACCAAACGGTGTAAACCAACCGCACAACTCATGGTGGGGGGGAGGGAACTGGGGAAGGGGAAGATAAGGAGGGGGGGGATGAGGGAGGAGGTAACAAGTTGGATAAGGAATGTCTTTGCCTTATATATGAAACTGTAGTCCCTCTGTACTTCACTTTAACAATAAAGAGAAAAAAAGGAATATTCTAGAGAAATCAGAATGAGCCAGCACTGTTCCTTTAGGAAGGTAGAACAGGCTGGTTGGAAAGACAAGGCTGTTTAGAGCATAAGAAGACCTGTTTCCCATGTCAATGTTACCACACAATGACAGGGGGACATTTGCCAAGACATGAGAGTGGTCTGACTCCATTATCCGTTCTTACCATTGGACAAGGAATACTCAATGGACTGTTATGGGTTACAGAGAGAAATGCCTGGTAGCACCTGGTGTGACTCCTGGCATGAGGTTACTGCTGATCTGAGCCTCTATGCTGCCTCCTGAGAGAGAAGCTGTTCCTACTACAACCTTGTGACCTTGGCCTCTCTGGTTTTTATTCCCAGACACTTGCTCTGTGGCAGAAAGGGTGGCAGAAAGCAGCAAACTACAGTTCAAAGAGAACCGTAAAGCCCAGATTATATTTATAAAGAATGGCATTTATAGCTGACTGCTTTCCAGGGTAGCAGATTTCAATAACACAAAACAAATCACACAAGAATACCAAAACACACACACACACACACACACACACACACACACACACACACACACCCTTAAAGAAAGTATTTACTACTAATTTTATGAGAAGTTGACTGAACTGCTGAAAGCGTGTTGAAATGCAAAGTTTCCTCATGCTTGAAAAGAGTTTGTTGGTTATTTGTATACGTTGTGATTTGTATAATCTCTGTGTATCTATGCATACATATACATGTATACATGCATACACATTTATGGCTATTGTACATTCATAAGGCTGACAGAATTAATGAGTATAAAGGGAAGTATAAAATGTTGAATTTTAAAAGGTCCTGAGGAGCTGGGAATGTGGCTTAGCGGTAGAGTGCTTGACCAGTATGCATGAAGCCCTGGGTTCAATTCCTCAGCACCACATAAAGAGAAAAGGCCAGAAGTGGCACTGTGGCTCAAATGGTAGAGCGCTAGCCTTGAGCAAAAAGAAGCCAGGGACAGTGCTCATGACCTGAGTTCAAGCCTCAGGACTGGAAAACAAAAAGGTTGTGAAACAATCTAATATGATCCCATTTTGGAAAAAGTGTGTGTGTGTGTGTGTGTATGTGTGTGTGTGTATAAAACATGTAGAAAAATTAGTATATATTAATAATTACTAGTGGCTATATATTAATGTCTGGATTAGTGGTTGTTTTGTCTTCCTTATGCTTTTCTATGTCTTTGAATTTCTTCCAAAAACTTTTTTATTGGTCAGTCCTGGGACTTGAATTCAGAGCCTGCGCGCTGTCTCTGAGCTTTTATGCTCAAGGCTAGCACTCTACCACTTTGAGCCACCTTGCCACTTCCAGTATTTTGAATGGTTAATTGGAGATAAGAGTCTCATGGGCTTTCCCATGCACTGCCCAGGCTGGCTTTGAACCATGATCCTTAGATCTGAGGTCCTCAGACCTCAGTCTCTGAGTGTATTATTTTTATAATCAGAAAAGGTTCCACAACCAATGTTACCTTTAGGACGTGAAATTTGAACATTGTGGTGTGTTGAGCCAAGGTTGTATCTCAATAAGAGAGCTCTTGCCTAGCATGGAAGGGCTTTGAATTCAATCCCTAGCACGGAGAGGAGGGTGCAGAGGGAGCACGGGGGAGGAGGGAGTAATGGGGAGTGGAGTGGGGGTGGATGAAGCGGGTGGGATATGGAATAAGTTTACGTTTCATTCCAAATAGCTTTTAAGGAAACCAAAATTTTAACGCAAGCAACATGAACATTGTTGACTTTCAATTTGGGGGAAGTAAGAGGCAGAAAACCATTTGTAAACCTTGGCAGCTTCTCCACCCTCTCCCCTCCACACTGATAATTTTGGTTTGCAAAATATTTAAAACTTCACTCTAGATATTTTTATAAGGCAAGGCAGTACTCCTTGTTTCCTGGCTTGGAGTTCTCTTTAAAGCTCCCTGGGCTGTGGGGCTCCCTCCAGCCCCTCCCCCATCTGGCCTACACAGGGCACTGGTCTCCCTCCCCCCACCCCCCTGCTGTTGTCAGGGTAAGTTTGCTGGCCTGGACATAGCCTGCCCTGATTAGCCTTCCTCTCCCTTGCCCCTGTCCCTGTCCCAGGAGTGGCTTCTTATTACACAGTATCATCCTACCTCAGCTGTTGAAACCTGGTCATTTCGCACCTGCTTTGATGAATTCTGAGGGCCTCATGTTTTTGATGAGCTGCTCATTTCATAAATTCTCCCTCTCCAGTTATCAGCACTTGCTCACCACATAGGCTGCCCTCACACAGCCTTCTTGAATGCTGGAGGAGGCTGCTCCCAAAGCCTCTGTGCCCATGAAGAAACCAACTGCAGCTCGCACGACGTGGATGAGGAATGAGAAAGGGAGCTTCCCTCTCACCCATTCCTGGTGTTTGTTTTGTTGGACTGTGAGTTATTCTTTCGAAAGAATTATATCATCAGAGCTCTTCCCTGAAAATGGAGAGTGGGTAATCAAGGGGAAGGGAGTAGACAATGATGAGAGGAAGCAGGAAGCGCAGTCTTAAAATCCAATGAATATTCTACAAAAATGAAGAAAGCTGAGGGAAAGGTCGGGATCTAGGATTGTGGGGGGATGATGAAAGGGGTGATAGTGATCAAGATTCATCATATCCATATGCTAACGCCTTTGTACAACTACTGAAAGATAAAAATAAATTTAAAAACTAAGAATGAGCCCCAGCCCATGTGGCTGAGGCGCAGTGGCCTTCCCTTAGACCCACGTGTGCTGCTAGCCAGCCCAGCAGTCAAAGTAAAGGTCATCGAACTTGTCTTCTGAAAGCAAAGCAAGAAAGCTCACACCTTGCGAACTCACAGCCTAAGTTCTTTCCTTCTAGAATGATTTTCCAACATCACTCAGCTGCTTGCAAACACCCAAGCTTGTTTGCTCAGGGTCACATTTGGCCTTTTAGGGCCAAGGCACACCCAGGATTACCACCAGCTGGGTCTGAGAACCTGATCTTGTGAGGTGCCAGGCCTGTCAGAGACGTGTGTTCTGAACCCTTCCCAGGGCTGTGGTGCCTTCCTGCCTTAGTCTCCTGCAGGCAAACCATTTTCAGGAAGGTCTGACTCCAAAGATCAGAATTTGTGGGATTCATGGTTTGCATCAATGTTAATAAGTGGGTGTCTGAATGGGCCTGTACGTGTTCAGGGTACAACAGAGTGCCTGAGATTCTTCAAATAATCAGCTCCTCAGTGTATGCTTGTTACTCAAGTGGAGAATTCTCAAGGGAAATAGTTGCACCCTGAGCTTCCTCTGATCCACTACCCCACTTTCATTCACTGTCAGAACCCTTTCCTGCCTCTCTAGTGTCTTCTTTCAGCTCCTTCCCAAAGGACCCAGAAAGGCACAGGTCACTCCTTAGGGAGAATATTCTGGGCCTGGAGAGCCTGGCTCTCTTTCCCCATTAAGGCTTTGCCAAAGACCACCCAGAAGCCTGACGGAACATGGGCACCAGTCCTGGCTCTGTGATCTCACCCACCCATGGATGGCAGGGCTCATTCAGATCTTTAAGGGTCCATGTAGGGTCCTACTTTTGCCCTTTGACATCCTAAGTGTCACCAGAGTTCTCCCATGGGATTCTAGTTCATCTTCTGCATTGGTTCCTTCTCCCTGTGGGTGGGGATTCCACCCCTGGCTATCACTGCAGGGATGGGGTTTCACCCCTTATGTGATCTTCTAAGAGCAGAGATTTATTCCTTCTCCAACATGAGAAAGAGCCGCCTCCTTATTGCTGCTGCACTACTGGAAGATGCATGCTTTGGGGACCTTGTCTGCCAGGTAGCATCTGCCCAACTGGCTTCCACGTGCTCTGCCCTGCCACTGTAGCCCTTCCCAGGGCTTGGCAAACCAAGAAGAGCCACCTAAGACTCACTATGCTCCATCAGTAGAGGACTCCACTCTGGGCTGGTGGCAGTGTCACTGCTGCTAGTTTCCCTCTTGGAACTTTCTCCAGGGTCTCTGAGAGGCATTTGGGCTTCTCAGTCTTGGAACTCTAGAGGGAAGGAACCCAAGAAGGTATTAAAGTGGTTAACTCCTAGTTATATGAGTAAAATTAGAGATTATCTCATCATGCAAAAACGAATGAGAATATTTTCTTCCAAGTGTGGTCTGACTGCAGTGTATAAAACAGATTCTTTTGGAAGTCCCCAAACAGGAGCAATGAAAGAGATGGACAGTCATCTTCCAGAGCCATTGAAACTGCAAGAAAGAGCCAATGGGGAGGGACCTGCTATTGCATTAACGCACCATGGTCAATAAGGCCAGTGACAGTGTTGGCAAGGATGTGAAGAATGGGAATGGAAATATTATGGGGTCCATAGAAAATAGTTTGATGTAGCCTCAAAATGATCATCACAGAGTTACCATAGAACTAGCAATTCTGCTCTAGCTATCTATTCAAGAGAAATGAAATGATGTTCACACAATCTCAGTGTGACATGTATAGTGACATTCACATTTATCCCAAAGTAGAAACAACCCAGATGTCCTTCAACTGATAAACAAAATTCATGTCATGGAATATTATTCAGCAGGAAAAAGGAATGACATATTCATAGATGCTATGTCATGGAGGAACCTTGAAAACATTGTACACATTAAAGAATCTAGATCCCATTAAAACAAATCAATTTTGTTATGCAAATTATATTCCAATAAAGCTACCTTTGTTAAAAGACACCTTGGATAGAAAAAAAAATAGTCAAACCAGCTACAAATCCATGGTTTTGTTTTAGAAATCACCTTTTAAATTGCAACTGTGGCTCTGAGGTAGAGATACTTCCATAGGCACCTCTTTGGAGCTTGGGCCAAGACTTTAATTTAATGGTGGTTAAAGATTTGGCCAAGCAATGCCAAGTTCATAGTTGGCTTAGGAAAAGATGTTACCTGGTGACAGGTTTTCTGAATTGAGAAACTCAATGTCCCTGAGAGCTTGGCTCTGGGGATCCTCCAGGGCAGCCCCCTCGTAGCTCCGGCTCAGACTCCAGGCTAGTTCCAGGCCTCAGCTAAGCTCCAGCATGAACCTTTGGCACAAGCACGGCGCCACGATCCAAACAGGCTCTTTGTGAAAACTATGTTTCTTGTATAAAAGCCTTTCCATTTTGAAAAATTGCTCCAGGTCTACCTTCATTTGTAACTTTGTTTGGGTCACTTGGATGGAAAATGGATGGAATTTTTCAACATGACCATTTTACAGCTTGAACTATAAACTTTTTTTTTGTTCTGCTTCAAATATTCCACTTGTTGCTAAAATTCTGCCAGTGTAAGTTGAGCTTCACCTTTAGAATTATTTACACTGTCTTCCATAACTCACTCTGGATACTGTCAGGACCTTAGAAATGGACCCTTTAATTTAGTGACTTTAAATTTTCTTGGAGTTGTGTCATCCCACTTTTTGCTGAGTCTTCTTCTTTGTCAAAGAACCTGATTTCTTAGTCACAGCTTCAAGAGAACTGGCTTCTGTCAAGAATGTTTCATTTATTAACTAGTAAGTTTGATGTCAATGCTGGACGGGAATAATAAGTTAATATTCCTCCATCTTCTCCCTCTCTCCCTCCCTCCTTTTTTTGTACTCTTTATCTCTCCATTCTTCCCTTGCTTTGTTTCCTTTTTTCTGTCTTAATGCTGAGGATGGCTTTGAACATGCCACGCAGGTGCTCTACTTCTCAGCCATGCCTCTAAGTCCTCTCAGCAACCTCATTGTATGGATCAGACCATAATTAAACTCCTTATTTCCCCATTTATTTATTACTGGTTCCCTCATAAAAATTGTAAGGATAAAATAAGATCATTTCTGTAAATGTATCCTACATAGAAAAAAAAACTGTATAAGAGCTAGATAGATGGTATCTACATATGTACACCCCCCCACCCCCCCCACGAGATACAGTCTTTCAATGTTGCCAAGAATGGCCTTCCTACCTCTTCATATCTCAACCTCTTGAGTGCTGGGATTACTGGCATACAGCACCGCACTTGACTGATACATGGTATTTTTAATAAACGCACAGAAACTCCAAGTTTGCTTCATTTTTAAAAGGCTGTTGGCTCCACTGAGAAAAGGAGCCCCTGAGTGGAGTCACATTGTTAGAGAGGAGACTAATGCCTGTTGCTGTAGTTTGAATGCCATCCTCAGATGATACCAGAAGAGGTAAGGAAGTTGATCAAGTCTGGGAAGTAGGCTGTAGGTGTTACACCATGTTTACATGCATCTTATAAATATTCATGGGTTTCGTAATTCTTCACCAAGATTAGTTTGTAAGAATTGGAATACTGTGGTAAAAGTTTGCCATGATTTCCTAAGTAGGAACAAGAAGGCTTAGAGTGAAAGAGTGTTGCTTTAAGTCAAGATGAGAGTTACCTTATATTCAGATCAGACAGACTAGGTTCCAGAAAATTGATACTGAAAACTAGAAATAGATACAAATCTTTAATCTGAATATGGGAGGACAGAGTGATTATGTATTTCTTGGTCTTGATTCTAATCCAGGAGATATTCCTAAGGATTGAGTGATGTTACTGTAACAATGACAGATTCCCAAGACAGTGCCATCATATAGATTGTGTTAAAATACTCCTCACTGTGAGGGGTGATATGTCTAAAAAGGAAAATCTGGTTGAAGAACTGTGGAAATCCACAGCGACACCCCCAGGTCTTTCCCAAAAGGCACCTGGAATGAAATTGAACCCAGCTACCACTGCCTTGGAATACACCCGTTTCTCTACCTCCCTAAACAGAAAAGGTTGCCTGCTTCTATCCTGTCTCGTGTCTGAGGCTAAGCAGGACTCAGAAGAATAAATTGCAACTTTGCTTCCAGCTAAGAGAGATAAACACATTTGTTCTGCTAACTTTCTGCAAAGCTGAGTGAGGTTCAGGATGGAGTTGTTATCTTTTTGTAAAGTTCACAACTGAAAATGCTTTATTTTTCAGCTTGACTGAAGGAAACACTTGGTGTCTGTACAACGAGCTCTTTTTCTCTGAGAGCCTCTCTTCCACACGTAGGGGTGGGTGGGTTATTCTGACATGTGTTTATTCTTTAACTGTCCCTCATTGTCAAAGATGATTGGACTGATGGTCTACACTCAACCCAGGCTAAACCAATCAAATCTTCTTTTCTCAGAACCTGAAATTAGGATTCTCAGCGGGCCAGATCCTGCTGAACTTTTGAGTCAGATGGGAATATGAAAATTGGGCTGTAGGCCAGATGTCATATGCTTAAAGAGTCAGAGAAGGCTGGTGTTCAGAAGAAGAAAGGAATACAATTATCTAAATGCACGGGCAAAATCAGAAAGAAGAGGCAATGTGGTCTAGAGAGATGGAGAAGTAACTGGTTCTGATAGCTTCAATTTCTCTGCTAAATCTTGGTGAGGCCTACCTATACTTCCTGCTCTGAGATGTACAGATTTGCTTACAATAGTTTCATTGAGTTTATGTTTAAAATTTAACAAGCCTTAACCCAAATCTAAATGACATTTGTCAGTGAGAAAAGTTTGACTGTTCTCTTTTTATGGTAATTCTTCTTGACCCTAAAACTTTTTTAATGAGGTTTTAGAAAACCTTAAAGTATAACACATTTGTATGTCATTTGAATATCATTCACATTTTTACATATCAAGTCCAAGAGAGACAGGATATGTATTCTAGCTTTATAGTTGCTCAATAACCAGTTTTTGAAGGAATAAATGTTTCTTTGACATGCTTTTGCTAAGCACCATCCCAGTATTGTGCTAAGTACCATGCAAAACCTGTATTTCCAGAATTAATGATTAATGCTTGTGAAAAGTTGTTGTGCCTTTCATCAAAACATAAATGCAACATTTTTATGGATTTGCTAAAAACACATGGCCTACATATGCCATACACTTCTATCTGCATTATTTCCATTGAAGAAAGAGATTTATTGCCTCATAATAGCAATTAGGAAAGGGAAATAGGCACTGGGTCTTTGAAGACATAGCTTATATAAGGAATCAGTGGTTGGATTTTCTACATGTGAAAAATTCACTGTAAAACATACTCATCTCCACTACTGAGATGCTCGGTGATACACCTAACTGTAAGATGGGTGATTCTGCTTTATTTGTAGTCAGACCTGGAACCAAATTCTATTCAAGATTGGGAGAATTGAAAGCTTCTCTTAATTGTATGATGTCTTTTCTGAATTGTGCTTGAATTACCAATGAACATGCTAGTAAGAGTGGCCTTACCTGCCCAGGATAAGGGAATGGTTGATTTCTACTGGAAACTTTGTATGAACCAGCATACTATTAGCCTTTGACTTCTAGGGATGAAGTTCATTGACCTTTGGAAACCACTGAGGCTGGTAATGGAGGTCTCTGGTTACTTCTACAGTAGTCACACATTGTCTGTTGGCCTAGAGATATTGTAAAAGTTAATTTTCCTGATGTAGTCAATTGCAAAAGCCTGTATGGGATGCTAAGTGGACAATGAAATAATAAAAATCTGGTTCTGTGATTTTTATAAGGATGTTATGCATTTTCTAAAACCCTACACCATTTGAAGCATGGCACCGAGGGAATACCTGTGAAATATCCAAACACTTTGTCAGTTCTCTTTACATCTTGTACACAATTCTAAGGATTTCTCATGTATTAACTATTTTCATCTTTGGAAAGCCCTTTGAAATAAGCAGTGTTAATCTCACGAGTATGCAGAATACTGAAGCACAGAGAAATTAAGTGACTTATTCAAGGAGTCTTGACCTGTTTTATAATGATCACAAAATACTGGAGGCTGGGTAACTTGTAAAGGAGTTTATGTGGTTTACAAATATGGTGGCTGGAAAGTTCAAAAGGCATGGTAGAGGCATTCTGATGAGGGACCCCATGGCTGTGTCATAACATGTTGGAGAATTAGAAAGGAAGCTCTGTAAAGAAGGGAGAAAGCAGGCACTGAAACAGGAAGCAAGAGGCTTTGATGGACCAGGCTCAGTCTCTTTGTAACAAGCTGCTGTCTAGGATCTAACCAGACCTGACTCTGGCCAGACAGCATGAACCCATTCATGTGGGTGGAGCCTCATGACATCATTACCTCCCACCAGGCTTCCTGTATCTTCACACTTCCCTATTGACACCAAGCTGTCATGACATGAACCTTCAGGAGATAATCCATACCCAAACCATAGCTCAAGATATTGCAATTTGTAGGTGGTAGTGTTGGACTTTGAATCTAAGCAGTCTGAATAAAATTAATGATTGACACTGAGTTTGGAAATACACACACACACACGTTGCTCAGTTGTCTAAAGAACTGTGACAGACTCAAGTTGTATCTTTCAAGACTTTGGGGGGATGATTGCAGTAAACAATACAGTAGACAAAGATGAACAAACAAGGATGACAGACAAGCTAACAGGGTAATGTGTTGTGGACCGGAGACAGGCTGCCACAGAGGGTTCTGAGAGCTGGTTGTAAGCCATTGGAAGGGATGGGAAGGTAGCCTGGGTGGAGCCTTGATGAGAATGAGGCTGGAAGTCATCAGGGGCCCTGTGAGGGAGTCCTTCATCTCCATGAGGATGGCTGGGAGAAGCAGAGAGGAATCCAGTTCCTGCATGCCATTCTCAGGGATTCTAGAGGGCACAGAAATGAAGTTAGAAAATAGATGCGCATATTTCCTTAACATGTACGCATTCTTACATACAGTCATAATAATCAGAGCTGTCACTGAGCATCTCTCTACTATGTTACTTATCTCATCTCTACCAACCTGCTCTTATCTAATCCCCCCTACAGCTCTGTCAGGACCTGATTCTCATTTCACAAATCTGAAAGATCAGAAGAACCAGGTAGCTTGGGAAACAGTGCAGAACCTTCAAAATAGCAAAGAGGACATGTTCCGGAAAAGGTAGCATTGAAGAAAACACAGATGGTAGCACATTTCATGCAGTGTGGTCCTTGTCAACATTTTTCTTCTCCATCCATCATGCACATTTGTCAGTGCCCTGTTACTGACCCTCAGCTTTATGAAGCTGTCCTGTTGCAAACACATGTGAGCACTTTCCAAAGCTTTGTATTTCCTTTGTGAATGACATGCCTCTCCTCTGAGGACACTTGGTT
Organism: Perognathus longimembris pacificus; assembly: GCF_023159225.1. NCBI lineage: Eukaryota > Metazoa > Chordata > Mammalia > Rodentia > Heteromyidae > Perognathus > Perognathus longimembris. The sequence goes on from NC_063179.1 coordinate 21,618,587, forward strand.
TGTTATGGAGAAAATGAAAACTTTTTGTCAAACAAATGGCCTGCATATGCAAAGCCATGTGCGGGGCTGAGAGTATGTGAGTGTGTTCTTCCTGTACCTGGAATGTTCCAATGTTTATGACTAAAGGAAACACATGAGCAGGTACTCCTAGTCATAGTTCTCCAATGACTCTTGGGACTCCAAGCTTTTTGGTTTGTCTGAGACTGGGACTTGAACTCAGTTATCTGATGCTTTGGCTTATTGGCTGGTGCTTCAACACCTGAGACATGTCTCCAACCCCAGGACTCCAAACCTGTACTTCTCTGAAAATTTAGAAAAAGACTGGATAAAAATGAACTTTTGTTGTTGGGAAGACTCACTTTCTTATTAATAAATTCTTGAAATTCATTAAATTTCCAATACTAGGAAAAAAGAATGCAAGAAGAAATTAAAATATTCTGGAATAACCAGGTGCCAGTGGCTCATGCCGATCTACTCAGCAAGCTGAGATCTGAGATTTCAGTACAGTTCAGAGCCAACCTGGGAAGGAAAGTCCATGAGAGTCTTATCTCCAATTAACTACCTAAAAGCCAGAAGTGGAGATGTAGCTCAAGTGGTAGAGTACTAGGATTGATAAAAGGTGCAGTAATAGTGCCCAAGCACTGAATTCAATCCTCAGGAACAGAATACAAACATATACACAAAAATTCCAGAATGCAGTGAACATTAAGAAGGCCCTGGAAAAACACACAAGTTGGTATAAATTTTGGAAATACTTGTTAGAAATAACTTGTAAGAAATCTGATCACTTTTTAAGTTACTGAATTGATGAATGTCTAAGACAGAAATGGGTTTTTGGAGAATGGAGCTAGAATTCTGTTTATGTGTATCAGTTGGAATTAGGTTGGACAGCTTATAAGAAAAACCACAAATAACAGTGGCTTAGGAAAGAAGTTTATTTTTCTCTTTCAGAAAAGAAGTAGGAGGTAGGTGACCCAGGACTCATGGACCTCTACAAGACAAGGTTGAAGGAGTGCTGTCTGTTCTTACACAGCTACTTGTATCCCCAGCACGAGCAACTGCCTGGATAAAGCAGGAGAGGCACTGATTATCTCTGTGTTCATCATGAATTAGGCCTGGGCTGGAAGCCTGGGGTTGTGAACAGTAAAGACAATGTCGGAGCAGAATGGCATTCTCCCATGTCTCGTGAAGACAGAAGAGGACTATGTTATAGAAAGAGAGCAGAAGGCACATACGTAATTTCAAGTTAAAAGACAGGGAAAATTAATTTGGGCAATCTAACTATGCATAGTCAATATGAAACTAATATAAAAATATTAAAAAGATACTTTGCAATCCTTCTTCTGTACGAAACCTTCACAATCCACAGGGTCATTTGTACTTAGAGCACATTACAGTTTGGTCTAGCTACAGCCAATGTATCCAATGTTATGTGACCAATGGCTGCTGTGCTCATCAGCACCGTTATAAAAATATCCATTGCTTCATTATATCAAAACTGTCCTGTTTCCCTGAGCCTCCCCTATGCTAATTCTATAATCTCTCTTTTCCTTCTTTCCTTCCTTCCTCCCTTCCTTCCTTCCTTCCTTCCTTCCTTCCTTCCTTCCTTCCTTCCTTCCTTCCTTCCTTCCTTTCATTGATCATAGGGCTTAATTCAGATCCTGAGTGCTGTCCCTGAGTTTTTTGAGCCGAAGGCTAGTGCTCTACCACTTTGAGCCACAGTGTCACCTCTAGTTTTCTGGTGGTTAATTGGGGATAATAGTCTTATGAACTTTTTTTTTTTGATGCCTCTACTGATTTTATTTAAAATCCTAAAAACTCATCCTATGTAAATGAATTTACTGGATTGTCATTGTATGTTTCTTTTATACAAATGTAACATAGTTGTATATGTTAAGAAAACTTGGAGATTCACTTAAGTAAAATATAATACTTAGAATACATTTTTCTATTTGTACAGTAGTTTTTGGTTTTTTTTCAAATTTTTATTATCAAACTGATGTACAGAGAGGTTACAGTTTCATACGTTAGGCATTGGATACATTTCTTGTACTGTTTGTTACCTTGTCCCTCATGCCCCCCTCCCTCCCCCCATTTCCCTCCCCCCCCTTGAGATGTTCAGTTCACTTATACCAAACAGTTTTGCAAGTATTGCTTTTGTAGTTATTTCTCCTTTTTTACCCTGTGTCTCTCAAATTTGGTATTCCCTTTGAATTTCCTACTTCCAATACCAGTAAACACGGTTTCAATATACTCAGATAAGATTACAGAGATAGTGTAGGTACAACCATAGGAAGGTGATACAAGAACATCATCAATAATAGAAACTACACATACACATAGGACGTTGAAAGTAGTTACAACTGTGATATAACAATTGTTTCCATAACATGGAGTTCATTTCACTTAGCATCATCTTATGTGTTCATAAGGGTATAGCTATTGGGCCTTGTGATGCTCTGCTATGGCTTGCCTAAACCTGTACTAATTATTCCCAATAAATGTTCTACATCACTGGCCATAAAGGAAATGCAAATCAAAACAACATTGAGATTCCATCTCACCCCGGCAAGAATGTCATATATCAAGAAAACTAATAATAACAATTGTTGGAGGGGATGTGGCCAAAAGGGAACCCTACTTCATTGTTGGTGGGAATGTAAACTGGTTCAGCCACTCTGGCAAGCAGTATGGAGATTCCTCAGAAAGCTCAATATAGAACTCCCCTATGACCCAGCAGCCCCACTGTTGGGTATCTATCCAAAAGCCCACAAACAAAATCACAGTAATGCCACCAGCACAACAATGTTCATCGCAGCACAATTTGTCATAGCGAGAATCTGGAACCAACCCAGATGCCCCTCCGTAGATGAATGGATCAGGAAAATGTGGTACATATACACAATGGAATTTTATGCCTCTATCAGAAAGAATGACATTGTTCCATTTGTAAGGAAATGGAAGGACTTGGAAAAAGTTATACTAAGTGAAGTGAGCCAGACCCAAAGAAACATGGACTCTATGGTCTCCCTTATTGGGAATAATTAGTCTTATGAACTTTTCTGCCTAAGTTGGCTTTGAACCTTGATCCTCAGGTCCCAACCTCCTCAGTAGCCAGGATTATAAGTGTGAGCCACTGGCACCTGGCTTCTCCTTCCTTCTTTCTATTTTCATTTCTTTTCCAATACTTTTGGCTTTTTCTCTCTCTTCTTTTCTTCTTACAGTAGTGACTTTTACATTAGAACTGAGAAGAGAATCTGGGTCAGAAAGGAAGAGAAAGAGTTGAATTTTGTGGTAATAGAAAGGATATAAAATCAAATGACATGCAGTTCTAGCCCAAACCATACTAAATAATCTTCAAGGAAAGCTTAAGTCCTATGTGAACTCTGTATGGAAAGGAGGCCATTGAATTTATTCATAATAAAAACAGAAATTCTGGCTTCCCTATGATTTCATTACTCCCTATCTAGCTTTTCTATCCTGATTTCTTTTGATGACATAGAATGTGTTTATCTGCCCCATCTCTGTGACTGTCATGTTCCATGTGAGACATATTTCCAGATGTTATGATCTCCTTGGCCACATAAAGCTTCTACAACCCATCTCCCTGTTTCTTAGACAACAAGAATGAGGAAATTCATTTTTCCCTTTTGTCTGATGTTGAAATCAGTTAGGCAGGATCTTACTAGTGTAGGTTAGTGGTTAACTCAAAGCACTTGAGTTTTGTTGGGGCTGAGATCTGTTCTCCAAAGTCTAGGTTATATAGAAATTCTGGCCTGGGCTTCAAAAGACATTGTATTTCCACCCAATTTCCTTATTTCCCTCTGATTCAGTGACACCTGCTACTCTTCTATGAACTCCTTTACATACCATTTTTCATTGATATTGGCCATCCTTCTTGATAATCTATCATTTCCTTCTGGTTGGAATGAACTATGGGCATAAAGAACTTCCTGAAGTTGGGGTTCTGTAGCCATGTTGCTTCAAACTGTAGGTCTTTTGAGTTAAAATAAGTTGAGTTCATCCCAACTTCTGAAATAGAAACCATTTGGTTCATTTAATATTTTGATAGCTCTGCCCTGCATTTAGATAGAACTTTGCATAAGTTGCCTTTTGCTTCTCCAGGCTATTTCTACATAAAAACACTTCACTGTTTAGCTTCAGCCTCTGTGGGGAGGCTAAACCAAAGCTTTTGTTGTTTTCTGTCTCAATTTTCCACCGCCCACTTTATTTGACCTTCCAAACATGTTTAAGGAGATCTCCCAGATAATGACCATTTTAGCTGGCAACTTCCCGTTCAATATTACAGCAGGCACCGTGCAAATTAGAGGGCAGAGCAAAAGCACTAGGAATCATGAGACCCTGGATAAATATAGTAGAACTGCTCAGTCTCAATAGGACAAGGCTGGTGTCTGATCTCAGTTTACCACTGACTCAGTGAGTGACTCTGGGGAACGAAGAGTAAAACAATCAATGGTTTCATCCACTGGTGACTCAGTCCTGTCAATCGTGATAAATGGAGTCCAAAGAAGAAGTCGGCTGTCATAGAAACACCTCATTTCCATCTGGGTGTTTCACTGTTCCCTGGGCTCGCACTGAGTTCACTTAGAGGCAAACAAAGATGTCTTTTATGCAAGTGAGAAAGAAAAATGATGCTCAGGGGGGAACTGGCCTTATCAGCAATGACAAGTCTTTTAAAGGTTAGCAGAGAGACAAATGCAAAGAGTAGTCTAGCCTTATGTTAAAAGGTAGCCTTTCAAAGATGACTTTGTCCGGTGCTGAGTGGTCTTGTTTGCATATGTCCCATAGCCCTGTAGTGTCAGTAATAGCCCCAAAATGAGGGAAATACACATCAAGAGCCTAGTACTCTAACCAGCACTTGGGATAGCACTGGGCACATTCTAGGTGTTCAGAGAGTGATGGAAAAATGATTGAGGGATGGAGAGCTAAAGGAATTACGAATGCTTATTCACCACCTTTGACATTGGCTTTATTTGTTGACTTGATTTTGCAAGTGTCAGAATTGCCAAATCTTCTTCAAGTCTCTTTTCCTCATATGGTTTTATTTTTTGAGTAAGGGTTGGTTTAGCAAACGTTTTCAGTTACTCTTAAGGCATATGAGATGTTCTTTAGATTCACCTATTGGTAAATTATACTGTGATGTACATGGGGAAATCTTTCAGATAATCTCTCAGTCTATTGAGGAAGCCAAGCCTAGTCACCTTTATTACTCACAGAAATGTATCTTTGGTTGTTCTGCATTGGAACAAAGGGACTAAAAGACTATAATACCTAAAGCTGTATGGCAATTTGGTGAACAATTCGATTGATTTTTTTTTTCAAAATACAGAAAACAAACCTGTATTGCAGAGGAAAATGTTATTTGTAAACAAAGTTTTTTTAACTTTTGAAGGGAATATAAAAACAACTTCAAATGGGTGAATGTTCTTATTACTGACTAGTCAATAAACCATCACCTCACATTACATATGTATATTTTTGCATATTTATGTCCTGAGCATTGCCTGGGGGATTGGAACTGTATCACATATCCTTTGAGCAAAGGTATTAATAGCTTTGTAGGTTGGCCTTGTCATCCAAAATCACAAAGTTTGCAACTGAAATTAAACTGGAGACCAGAAATTCTGAACAAGAGATCAATACTCTTTTCTTTGAAAAAGAGAGCAAGTCAGATGTCTGATTTAAAATGGAAAAATAGCGGGTAATAATGAAGTATTCACAGTAGTGTTTGTTTCAATGAATCATCTGTACTATTTCCCTCTAATTAACTAAGATATTTTAAGCATCAATCTATAACTTCTAGAAAAGCAAGAGCTGTGTTTCCTTTTGAGCCTGTGCACCTTTCTAGTGTTTCCCATGTCATAGGACATCAATACATCCTTGATGGACAAATACATAACTTTCCATAACATCGTCTATCATTCTCTCCTTCTTTTTCCCTTAGAAATCCTCCTGCATATTTATTTTCTCTCTCTGGATGACACGTAATCAACTTTCAAGATGGGTGCATTATATAACATGAATGTGAATGCATGCTGATTGGACATTGAAAGGGATCGAGGGTTACATTTGTCTTCTTTCATTGTGGTCCTTTATAGAGAAAGAAAATACAACTGGTAGAACTTTTGGAGTTGAAGGGACTTTAGAAAACATCTAATGTAACAATTCTGGCAGGAGAAAACTATGAAATGCTTACTGATGGCCTCAGACATGATAAGAGAATTGTCATCTTCTTTCTTCTTGTCCAGTGTTCTCCCACTGTACTTCCTCTTTCCTGAATGTGTATTGAATGTGTGTGCATAGCTATATACCTATATCTATATCCATGCCCTTACCTGTGTTCAAATGGGCTCATTGTTTTCATCTAAATTTCAGTGATATCGAAGTCATTGGAGCTCAACAAGAAGGGATAATTTCTTTCTTTCCTTTCTTCCTCCTTCCCTCCCCCCTCCCTCCCTCCCTTCCTTCCTTCCTTTTTTTGCTAGGCCTGGGGCTTGAACTCTGGGTCTGGCCACTGAGCTTGTTTTGCTCAAGACTAGTGCTCTACCACTTTGAGCCACACCATCACTCCTGACTTTTTCTGAATAGTTTATTGGAGATAAGAGTCTCACAGATTTTCCTGCCAGGCTTGCTTCAAACCATGATCCTCAGATCTCAGCCTCCTGAGATTACAGGCATGAGCTATATGGCCCCTGGCTGATAACTGCTTTTTCAAATGGTTTATTATCAATGGAATATGTTTTTGACTAACACTAAGGAAATTAATGAAGATTGTTACAGAGTAATAGTTGGGCATTCACCTGACTATTCACCAACCAGCAAGTGCACATTAATCCCAAATGACAGGTTTTAAAGCCATGTACTGAATGCAAAGTCGGAAGCAAAATCTCTGCCTTCAGGGATTGGTGTGGTTGGAATTCTTAAATATATAAAATGAATAGTGTCGGCAGATTCTGCATGTCTACCTGTAAAATGGTAGGGATTGGACCACAGTGCTGTTATCTCACAGAATCAGAGAAGCCTTCTTTTTTTTTTTTTTTTTTTTTTTTTTTTTTTTTTTTTTTTTTTTGGCCAGTACTGGGCCTTGGACTCAGGGCCTGAGCACTGTCCCTGGCTTCTTCCCGCTCAAGGCTAGCGCTCTGCCACTTGAGCCACAGCGCCGCTTCTGGCCGTTTTCTGTATATGTGGTGCTGGGGAATCGAACCTAGGGCCTCGTGTATCCGAGGCAGGCACTCTTGCCACTAGGCTATATCCCCAGCCCCGCAGAGAAGCCTTCTTAGTAGCAGACCTGTTGGTGCATTTAAAAGTCTGGGAGGATCAAGCCAGGAGAGAAGATGGACATTGGTGGGCCAATGATTCAGGGAAAGGGGTACAATCAAAGGCTAGTTCTAATGGTTTTCAGCATTCCTTAAAATGCTTTTTTCAGATCAGTCTTCAAGTACAGACTGTTGCACTCTGTATGTATTGATGCTGTTTGGATTCTGGTATAATGCTCAGAAAACCATATTCTGGCAAGTTTCTGAGACAGGCATGGAACAGCCTTCTGGTGAAAAACAAAGCTTCTATGTTTAGAATGTAAAGAATCCTTCACTGTTCTGCCTCCATCCCTTCTAATCCAAGCCACCAGTGTGGTATGTCATTCCTTGGGTATCTATGTGGTTTTGTTCATGCATTTACATTGTGGGTTCCTCAGAAAAGAGTCACTGCCCTTTGGCCTGCAACCCTAAAGACCAGAATTACCTGAGGGTTTTTGGTCTCCCTGTGTTGCCCCTTAACTGATGCCTGGGAAAAGACAGCAAAAATGCTGCATCTAATATCTCAAAAGGGGACAGATGTAGAGCTGTTATTCACACTGGAGTTATTTTGCAGGATCAAGCTTAATCTTTGTGAAACTTTTCATAAATCAAATTCCTAACTTGATATTTCTTCCGCCCTGCTGGCATCCATCTACTTCCTATGAAGCAATATTCATTTCATAGTCTGCACCTAGTAAAGCTATCTAAGATAAAGCACTATTCCTAGCTCCAAATTTGAATTTGAAATCCATAAACACATAGACGAGAGAGAGAGAAGAGGTGATGATGTAGTTGAGCCAGCACAGCATTTTCCTATTTCCTATGCAGAGAAGATTCTAATACACAGCCTTTCTTCCCCTAATTCCCAGGACAAAGCCATAGAGATCTGGAGGTGGTAAACTCTGATAACTGTTCTCTGAATAGAAAATAATAAGCTGTTTCCTCCACCCCCAACATCTCCAATACAATCTGCCTTCCCAATGTGCAATTTGGAGACGATGATGACCAAAAGCATAATCATAGTCACAGGTCTCTATCAGTACTCTGTACCCAATCTTCTGTTGCTCAAGCCCAGCAGTGGTTATAAGGCAGCTTTTCAGAAAAGCTGTGGTGAGTGCAGGGGGGATACGAGGTTCGAGGAGCCAGCCCATCAAGAAGGCATTTGTGACTCTTCAGGGTGTGGGGGTGAAGTGGAACAAAAGTAATGTCTGTTTGCTTGCGTCATGGAAGCAGCATGGGCCAACCAATGCCAGTTTGTTGGTGGAGTACAGATTGTTAGGCCTAACAGGCTACCCATCAAGAAAGCTAGCCAGGGGATGAACTGCATCACTGTGATTCTCTTCTCTTCTCTGCTGGCCTTTATTTGGGGAGAACCAGTCTATGACAGGCTGCACTCATGTGATCATTACTGTGTTGTGCATCTGCTGACACTAATGATCTACAGACTTTCCAAAGCTCAACTGCTTTATAATGTTCCAGAATAAATACCAAGAGCATTTCTGGGAAGAGGAAGTGAACTACTGTGACATATGGACCAAATCTAATGGCTTGTCTGAAACTGATCAGTAGGATATTTACTCCCCTTTTACGCTCCTATTCCCTTAAGAAATAAGAATCAATTATTGTCACATTGTCTAGTAACTTATACACTACCTACACAAATGATGAGTTTATATCTCATGAATTATGACCAATCGAGGAGAAACTCAATCTTAGTTATGATTACTCTTGTTAATTAATGAGGACTGAGGGTTTTGCTACAATACAGTATGTTTATTACTGCACTCATTCACCACCCCAGGAGAAAGTATATTAAAATAAGCAAGGTTATTTTGACATAATTCAGTCTTAGTGACCTCCAAGACTCCCAAAGGATAATTGAAAGACTTAATTATCACAGCTGAAGGGGCTCATTAAATTCATAGTTAAATGAACAAAGGGACAAAATATTATCCACCCATGAATCTATTTATTATCTTATTCAGAACCTGTCTTTTTAAGAATGCTAACTAAAATGTTACTTACACTATGAATTGGTTTCTTAACATTCTTTCAAAAAAAAAGATGAAATTCAGCTTAGGCACTGTCTTATTCAAAATATCAAGCTGATGAATCCAAACTAATGAGATTTGACAGTTTTATAGCAGTTGGCAACCACAGGATGGACATTCTTGATGTGGTAAAGTCTGAAAGACACGTATAGCTTGTCAGGATGAAGACAGGCTGCCTTTCCTGTGTGTCTCTTAATCTATAATGAAAGTTTCTCAGAATCCCCCTAACAGGTAAATCAATCTATGACAAGAAAAATTACAGTAGTTACTTAAGGTTAATTAATATCCCTCCTCTCCAAGTCACATCAAGGAAGGATGCAGACCTGAACAAAAGGAAAATGTGTGCCATAGCTATCATTTCAAGAATGCGGATTCTTTGACAACTGTGAGAGTTGAGTTGGGGGGTGGGGAAAATGGCGAGAAAACTTGTATGCAAGTGACTGGTACTTGTAGTGAGGAAACAGAGGATCTTGTGGTCTTAGTTATGAGAGAGACTGAGATGGGAAAATTGCAGTTCAAGGCTTGCCTGGGCAGGAGACCCTACCTGAAAAATACACTGAGGCAGACAAAAGGAGTGGCTGAAGTGGAAAGGATGGCCAAATGCAAGGTCCTGAGTTCAAATATCAGTAGCATAAAAAAAGATATAGAGGGTACTAATAAATAATTAATGGTGAAACATTTGTACCTTCCCCAAATCATCTCACTCATGTATCTTCAATAAAGCTAAACTAATTCCTTTAGGTCATTTGAAAGAACCTCTTGAAGTGAATGCATAGTTTCAGAGGGGGATAGCACAATAAATAAACACCTTAGGATATTTTATTTGGTAATATATATTTTAAGCCCCTAAGAGCGAGCACATGCTAGGTGCTTTAGGAGATACATGAAATAACCCTTTCTACCAACAGTCTATTAATCCGAGCAAGCTAGGTGCGTGACAAACGTAGCAGAAAATGATTTCATTTTGCTATTGATACAAGCTGTAAACTTCTGGATGATATGGAAGAATGGTTGTACTGAGTGGACCTTGAAGGACTTTAAAATGAGATTCAACAAAGACATAGGGTGCCATCGGGAGACACAGAAGCACGGGGACCACACGGGGAAAACAGATCCTCTTTATTTGGAGCAAATGACAGCAAACCATGACTGAGAAGAAGCGATGCTTCACTTGATTCCAGATGAAGTTGAAATTTGTTACAAATACAGAGTGGGTCCTTTAAAGGTAAGGGGGGAGGAAATAAAACTCTTGATAAGATCTGTTATAAAGAGAGTTGTTCTAGCTTTGATTGGAAAACATATTGAATGGAGGAAAGTGATAATAGTGGTCAAGACAATATCTATTAATTATTTGAAAGATTTAGATGATCATTTGGCAATTGTATGTTTTGATATTAGTGATCCTTAGAAAAAAAAAAAAGAAACATTTCAACACAAGAAACCCAGAGTTTAGGTTCACACAAGTTACCTCTCTGTAATGTCTTAGACATCAAAGAGACACTATAAGGACTCCAGGACCTAAGAGGAGTTCGTGGTGGGTACAGGAGCTCAGATGAACTGTATAACAGCAATTTTGGCCTTCGACAGAACTTTCAAACACTGGCAGGCTCAGTCATCCCATGGGGATTGAGTCCCAGCCACAGTCTGTGGTCCCTGGCATTCCCTGAAGTGGCATCAACTGGTGCCCAAAATGCCCTCTGTTCTTCATTTTTCAAGTGACTCAGAAGATCATTATTCATGTTGTCTGAGTTGACTTCTGAAATCCTAATGTGACCTATGAGACCTTGTTTCCTTGGGGGTGTTATTTCTCTAGGTACTTTTCCATTAGGTAGCTACAATTCCATGTGCATTTCTGTCAACTAAACTTAGTTCTTTATTTTATGCTTCAAAGGTTCTCGGCTGCAGGGGCACAGTTTTGGAATTCACTTACCCAGCTATTTTGATTACGTATGAGTCAAAGATCTGGGGGGAATTTATGAATTTATGTCAGGCTATTATATATGTGTGTGTTCATATATATACATATTATACACATATTCATACACACACACACACATATATATATATATGGTAGATTTTATTTGGTGGGTGGAAAGTGGAAGATATTGTAATGGTAAGACTTCCTACTGACTACAGTAATGATGGTGAGTTAGGGGGTGCTATGTAGCCTCATCTTTTTTATTTTTTTAAATATTACCTACAAACGGTTGTACAAAGGAGTTGCCATTTAACAAAGCAGTTTATGAATATAATGTATCTTGATCAATGTCACTCCTTTCAACATTCTCACCCATCCCTCTCTTACCCACCCCTCTCCTCAGTCTTCTTAATTTTTTAGGCTATACATTAAATGCTTGACTGCGGGGTTTGCCCTACTTCCCCTCCGCTTGGGGGTCCTGGGCTTATCGGCCCCTTCCTGTGTGGTCCTTTATCGCTCTTATGTTGGAGCGATGGCCACAGGTAGCCTCCAATAGCTTGTGGTCCAGGGTGCCCCAAACCCGCCAATGAAGACACAGATGTGTGGGTCCCTGGAGAAGCCTCAGGGGTGTTCTGTTTATTCAAATGAGGAGCCAACAGATATACCCCAAAGGCAGGCACAAGAGAGGGGCTACAGGTTGGCCACAAGGGCTGTCCCTCAAGTGATGTCAGGGGACTTCCTCTATGGGCGGAGACCCAGCCCCCCAAGGCCTGGTTCTGGGGTCCCGGCCATCAGACACGTGCTCGACCCCAGGGGCGGGGGCTTCTCTTCCTGTTAAAGTCAGAAGAAGAGGGGATGGGCTAAAGCCAGCTGTGGCCTCTTAAAGGCACAGCTGTCCCCAACACTTGACTGCATTCTCACCCTCTTTGCCTCTTCATTTGTCTCTTAGAAAATAAAACTAAAATATAGATTAAATGATTTAAGATGTACGAAATAGGAATAAATCTGGAAACCAGAAAAAAATTAAGTGGGCTCAGAATCAAGAAGTAATTATGTATTAAGTAATTAACAAACCTTTTTTTTCCTCTGCGTGTGCTCGCGCGCGTGCGCATATTTGTGCATGTGCTGGGGGTCAAACCCTTACACAGGCTAGGTAAGTACTATACCACTGAACTGTATTATTATATTTATGTTAAAACTTCATGTGCAACAATAACAAACAAAAAGCACAGAAGAAAGGAACTTCAGACCTTCAAAAGGCACACATATAAAGCATATATACAAAGAACTGAAGTTTTCACTTTTATTCATCATTTGCTTGAAGGAAGAAATTTTTGCAAGCTTTCCACACAAACACTTGACTTATGGGCTGGGTCATGTCTCAGTGTCTTTGCCAGCCTTTCCTTACCTTGTAGCGTGAGGCCATAGGCATGCCTCAGAGGCAATGAGTGAGTAGGTTGGGCTAGAGCTGGGGTGTTTTCCTTAATACAAGATGGTAGGGTCAAAAGTGTTTTCTTTTTGTTCCTCCTCGGAGAAGTCGCCATACCAATGACTCACCAGGAATGTCCTTCTTTCTAGCTTTGATGCATTGAAGTACTATGAGTTGCTCAGTACTACTACTTGTAGCTAAGTCTTCCTGGGATATTTTATTGCTATCACTTAGCAATATCAAGGTTGCATAAGTGGACACATAACCCAGTAATTCATGAGGTTGGAGGACAATTCCATCTCACAGGAAAAGGTTTTGCCACATGAGTAATTTCCATGTCAAGTCCACAGAGATGGTTCCATTCAGAAATGCTTTGGCTCCAACTTATTTAGGTTATCCTGGAGAAATATTTTCAGTCTTCTAGTCTCATTGTGTATGTCCTTATTGTCCGTTGATGTCAGAAACAGGCTGGGTTAATCCAGTTTCTTGTCATCAATGTTTCAAAATGGCCTTTAAGTAGGCTATTTAAAACACGATGTGTATAAACACACAATAAAACAGGAAACAGACCAAAACAGCAAAACAGGAGAATTGTTCTAGAATATAGCTAAATTGGTCTGTGACTACTAGTTCCCCCTGTTGTTTCTCTGTATTCCTAAGTGTGACTCTTCCTTCTGGGTCATAGATGACTTAAGATTTTTTTTAAGTTAATTTAAATCCTCCTTGTTTCACCTCAGACAGTAACATACAGCAATTTCTTATATTTTTCTTCTGGAATTATTTTTTAAAGCAAGCTGAAATAAAAGGGAACAGGAAAAATATTTGGAAGTATTTATAAAATAGAAGAAAAATGTAGTAAAAGAAAATTCCCTTACGAGCCTTGTCAAAACATTAGGGATGAGGGGCTGGAGGTGTAGTGAAGTGGTAGAACATCTTTCTGTACCACTCAAGGCCCGAAGGTTCAATCCCCCTAAAAATAAATGAAATGAAAAGGAAAAAGATAGCAATGACAATGGCATCATCTATAAGTATCAAAAAATAGAAGTCATTATGAAACAGTTCTTCTGTGGCAATCAAATCGTAACCCGAAAACAATTAAATGGACTGGTTTCACTAACAATATTAGCAAATGAGCTCTTATTAGACCATCCATAGTCTATAGCCAAAACAAAAATACAATGACTTGAAGGCAATAGAATGGTAGATCCTGGAGATAGATTCTGAATCAACTCAGCAGAAAATTAATTACCTGATAGACATCAAAACATTTTTTAACAACTTTTGGGGTATGTTACCAGTTGCAGAATATAGAGGGACTACAACTTACCATTATATTGTTCAAGATGCAAACAAAATTACCTAACATATAAAGAAACAGTAAAGTGTGGACCCATATTTTTTCCAGATATTTTATTTACAGGAGAATCTGTTAATTGCACAAGAGGGTTTCATTTTGGCATGTCTATATCCTCACACAAATGCCTCGATCAGACTTACCTCCTCTATTCCTTCAACCACATTCTCCCTTCCCAAACCAATCTCCACAAGCTACACTCCTCAATTTTCACAGAATTTTTCATACATAAAGCATTTGGGCCATATTCACCTTCTTCTACCCTCTCCATTTGCCATCCCTGCTCCCAGTAGTGCCCAGGCCCCTTTTTATTACATTCCTGTCATTTATTTTTTTAATGTATGCAACTTATTCAGAGGAATTTCTCTGGAGGTGTTATGCACAATACTTTCATCAGATTGATTCCCTTACTTAAACTTTTCCCATTTCCACTATTTCCTATTATTCAATCACTTTTAATGAGTTTGTTTGCTATCTTTGTTCCTAGACACCCATCCTAAGATAAATTGTAAGATTCTTAGATGTTGGAGTCAGCAGACAGATAGGAAGCAGTGACTAAACATATGTTCAGCAGTGTAAAGGAAGACATATTCAAAATTAGTGAAAAGATAAGCCATCCCAGGAGAGATGTAATAACCATTAAAAACTTGTACTATATCTGAGTACCCTGGATATTGTCTGATATGGGTAATAGAACTGGGGAAGGGGGAGGGAATACCAAAATCGAGAGACAAAGGACAAAAAGACAAACCATTCAAAAAGCAACACTTAGAAACCATTTGGTGTAAACCAACTGCACAACTCATGGGGGGAGAGGGGAAGAGGGAGGGGGAAAATGAGGGAGGAGGTAACAAGTAGAACGAGAAATATACTCATTGCTTTTCATATGGATCTGTAACCCCTCTGTATCACACTTTGACAATAAAGAAATAAAAAACAACTAAGTCCATTTACTGAATGAGAATCAGAGGCAAAGGTTGACAACAGAGGAAAGAGCCAATGAATTTAAAGGTAGACCAATAAAAATTGTATGAAAAATGAAAAGAAAAAAAGAAAATGAAGAGCTTCTCATATCCCTAGGAAAATATCCAGAGCATTAAGTGTAATTGAAGTTCCATATAGGAAAAGAATGGGCCTCTCAAAAAAGTATTTGCAGAAACAATGTCTGAAGTGTTCTCAACTTGGTCAAAAGCTCAGGTAACCCCATGTAGTGTAAATACAAGGAAAACTAGGGATTAGGTACATCAAAGTTTTGAAAAGTAATGACAAAGAGAAAGAATTTCACAATAGCCAGAGCAAAAAGACTCATTATATGTGAGGAAGTAGTGCCTCAAATAACTTCTGCCCTAGCCCCAGAAACTAAGAGACAAGACAATGAGGCATCTTCAAAGCGCTCTGAGAACAACAGAGTGCCTAGCCAGGAATCATGTCAAGTGAGTACATATATCCTTTGAGAAGGAAGGCAAAATAAAGGTATTTTGAGACTAGAGGAAAACTAAGGCAATATTTCATCAGCTGGCCTGTACCTCCGGACTATATTGAGAAAGTTCGTTTGAAAGGAATTGACAGAGGAGGTGAAGTTAGATCGTTAGGAATAAATGAGACACATTGGATATGGTAAATACCTAAAAAAAGGTGATTCTTCCCTCCTGATTTCCTTAAAGATATGATTATTTTAAGCAAAAATTACATCTCAGCATTGTCCTAATTTAGGCTCTATAATATGCAAATCAGGACTATAGCATGAAGTATAGAGTGGGGAACTGACCTACTGAACTGCAATATAGAATGTTAACTCTAAGAAGACTGTGAAGTATTAATAATATGCAATCAAATCCATACTTAGAACAACAATTTAAACACTATAATAATGCAGATATATAGCTAAAAAGCCCAGAGACAAATTGAAGTCAATTCTAGGAGAGATATAAAGAATTTCTAGGAGCACCAGAATAGAAAATAACTTGTATAGAAAGTTTACCATAAGACTGTTAGGAAAGTGATTTAAAATTTTCACTAAAAGGTTACCAGGACTAAATAGTGGGTATCTGAGAAGCCTGTAGATAAGGATATCATGCAATGTTCACATTCTCCAGACTCTCCATTCGGCCAGAGGGAGACATTGCCAACATCTGTTTTCTAAGGTCAGCATAATGTCCATACATTATTTTGGGGTTTGGCCACTGACCTTTGGGAGGCTGATTTGTAGTGAATCCAGCTTCTCTTGTGCAAGCCTTTTCCTTCTTTCATATAATTACAATTAACCAATTTAGCAATCACTAGCCTGATATCTCACTTTTCAAATGTTGTTGATGTCTAGGTTGACTAACAGCCTTGCTTGCCAGCCAGTAATAGAGGAAAGAAAGAAAATCAGAGGAAGAAATTAATAGACACTACATACTGGCAAATTTCCCCTGTATCCTTTACCTCCTGCTAGATGATGATATTACTCCCGCTTTTGTAGATGTGAGACTAGAGACCAGAGAGGCTTTAAACAAAGCACAGGGTTGGTGGGGGGAAGGGATTGTCCCAGTCTGACAATTCATAAATTATTGGTATGAAATTTGAAACGAGAGCCTCAAATCAATTTCAAAGCATGTGATTGTCTATTTTTTTCAAGAAATTATTAGATTGTCCTTTCTTTTTGCCAGAAAGGTTTTTTTAGAAATATTGAGGTGAAACATTTCTAGCTTCCATTTCTTAGCTGCTAGAAATGTGAAGAGACCTGCTCTTTCCTGTAGAAACTTACTTAGTGACAATAGCCCAGCCTTCTACAAGGTGTAATAGCTCTGCACTCTAGAGCATATTTCCCTGCTCTATGTCTTTTAGCTTCTTGTCCCTCACCTCATCTCTGGCTCCCACTTTAGAATTTAGAGTCCCCACCACTTTTATTAACTTTTCTGCAACAATACCAACAATGAATTTGTAGGGTAAGTATTTTTATGCCTAAAGTCATTATACCATTGGGACACCACACTGCATTGCTGACCTTCCAGAAAGGGCCTTCAATATCATACGGTGTTTTATTTGGGGTTCGCAACCCTTGTTACACACTAGAAACACATGGGAAAGGTTCTTTCTAAAGCTTGTTTTTGGCTTTGGGATAAGGTATGGGCATCAGTATTGTTTTAAGGCTCTATGGTCAATGCCCAATAGGCAGCCACATTGATGTAATACAGTACAAATGAAAGGAAGGGTGGTTGGACAATACAGCCCAAATGTCACCTATCAGGTCATATGGCTTTTGGATAGAGCAGCTGAACGTTCTTGAAATAACCACCCAGTTTACATTAGGTGAAATAGCTAGAAACACTGTTGAGGGCCCAGGTTAACTTGGCCCGAGAGCTTCCTGATCAAAATTCCCACATATCCTGACAGTAGTGTTGGTTAGCATTTACTAATTCTTATTCACATGTTTCTCCTCTATTTAATGCTTACAAAGATCCTGTAAAGCAGGTATACTGGTTTTCATTCAACAAATAAAGAATCAGGGAGAGTAAGGAGCGCACATAGCAGAGAAGTGAGAAGCTTAGAGCCAGAGCTCTGCTCTGAACTGCAAGGCCTTAGACCAAGGGCCAAGTGTGCAGGGCTGAGCAGATGGGTTTGAGGAAAGGACCAGGAGGAGCCACTCACTTCTAGTCCTGTGCAGCCTGTGGACTCTGCAGACCTGGGCCTAGGCTACAACCTGACTCAGGCCAGCTGCTCCTGTATCTTAAACTGAGCTGAGAAAATTAAAAATAATTGATTATAATTTAAGTTTAGTAAAGGATGTCTATTCTTTGCTTTCCTTTCAAAAATGAGAATTGAAGAAAGGCTGCTCTTTACATCTTCCTTTCACCTTTGCCTTGCCCTGAGAATGCAGGTGGCATTTAGGGTGGAGTAAAATTGGAAAGTGGCTGACATGGGATTCTTTTTCATCTCCTACCCCCATTTTTTGCATTCTCTCTTCTCTTTTGTGCAACCTATACCTTTATGCTTCTCAGTCAAAACTTTCTTGGCAAGGTTAGTACAAATTCATTGCACTACAGTATGAATGGTGGATAGAGTTTCATATGCCACCTTTCCTGGGGACAGGACCTTTCTAACAGGGGACAAGGAGTTCAACTTGGGAGTCTAACACACGTGGATTTGAATCCTATGCTGCCTACTGGTTATGTAATGCTTGGCAAGTAACCTAACCTCGCTTAGTTTCAATTTCCTCATCTCTAAAAAGAGAATATTACTTCAGAAGGTTGTGACGAGGATTAAAACAATTTGAGACTGTGCCTAGCACAGTGCCTGGCACACAGTAGGCATCTTACTGCTTTTCCTTTCACTTCGATGGTATGCCTCATGCATGATCACAACAGAGAAATTTTCCTTCAGGATATGTTGTTTAGGACCTCCCTCAAAATCACCTAGTCTCTCATTTTCTTTATTATATAGACAACACAGGTATTTTTGAAGAACATTTTTCCCCAGTAGTTATTAGTTCAACACACACACGCACACACACACACACGCACACACACACACCAAGATCTATTGTTGAAAAGAAGTGTTTCATGAAGGAAGGTCATGAGTGTATTTCACAGCTAGGATTATTGTCAGCCCTTCCTTGCAAGACCAAAATCCACCTCTAAAACACAGGTGTGCAGGTTAATGTTTGAACTCTAATGCAGTAGCCTTTGGATTTTGCAGCTCATTTGGATGAAACATTAGCCTTTGATCTTTCCTTCTTCACAGGTTGAAATGCTGTTCCTCTGAATGAAAAACTAGAGGCAATGTTCACCCAAAATATGGCTGAAATGAAAATATATTTCAGAGTTTGTGCCTTTCCTCCAATGCATTAAAAAGATGACAGTTATTAAAGAACAATGCAAAGCTGATAATTATCATGCTCTCATAATTGCCTATGGTGAAGGAAGCTTTGTGCACAACTTTGACTTTCATTATCTGTCTTTGTCATCCTTGTTAAACATCCCATTAGACTTTCTACTGAGGCAGAGAAGCCAGGCTGACAATGGAAACTAAGTTGTTTAATTGCTATTACCTTCAAAAGTTCAAAGTGCATTTTTAAAAATAATTGTTTCAGGAAAAGCAGCTTAAATGTGAAATGTGGGGTATGAGCTGAGGACTAAGAAAATCCGTGCTGCACCTGAATTCTTCTGATGTTGCTGATCTTATCCAATGACAATAGGACTTGGACTTCACCTTGATACCCATTAATATCCCAACACCATTTTTTAATGGGTCTACAGGCCTGACCTTAAAGTCATAGCATCTTAGGATCAAAGGTCAGTGAACCTACTTAAAGAATGATCAATGGCAGCAAGCCTTGTCCTCTCACATGCCTCAATTGTTTCTTTAGCAAGATGGCCAGAATGGCAGTTACTCAAAGAGTCTCTACGGAAGTCCACAACAGAATTTAGATCATGCATGATCCTATTGACCAGAGGGGAGTCCTGCATACTGTTCCCTTCTCCTTTCTAACCACCCAAATGTTATTAGTCTGGAGCAATTACTTTTGATGGCATAAAATTAAAATGGGTAGCTACTCAAGAGGCTGAGATCTGAGGATCATGGTTCGAAGCTATCCTGGGAAGAAAAGTCCCCTTGAGACTCTAATCTCCAATTAACCACTCAAAAATAAGAAGTAGTGCTGTGGCTCACAGTGGTAGAGCACTAGCCTTGAGCAAAAGAGCTCAGGGACAGTGACCAGGTCCAGAGTTCAAGCACCACAACTGACAAAAAAAATAAATAAATTAAAATGGGTACTGGGGCAGCACTAGGGAGTAGAAGAAAAACACCTTTGTGTGTGTGTGTGTGTGTGTGTGTGTGTGTGTGTGTGTGTGTGTGTGTGCACCCATGATCTTCAAAACCCAAAGGTAATTCCAATACATCTGGAACTGTCCCAATGGTAAGGAGTGCTAGCTAACATGAGCTGCCAAACAGCAGCATAGCTGCCATTCACCTAACCTGGTGGCGTCGGTTCCCAGCAAACAAGCAGTTTATCACAGCATTTGATGAGTTTATTCAAACCAAGGCCTTACACATCTTGTGAAATAAACAACTGTGTGTCATGCATTTTTTGAGAGATTTTCCTAGGCTTCTTTTTAAAAACAACAAAACTTGTCTTTCTTAGATCCTGAATGCAAGCTGTTCTTGTCTGTTTCCTAAGGTAATTCATTATAAATCATGACAGGTTCCACAGCCTGGCGGGCAGCGCAGCCCAGTGAGCTGCCCTGGTCTCACTTTTCTGTCCTGGTCATCTCTGACAAGTTCCATGTGTGACCAGTCAGGAGACGGCTAATTCCAGTCCACGCATTTTTCAGATGAGCTTTATTTTATTTTTAATTTCCCCACAAACGCACGCCAGGCGCAGATTTCGTCAGTTACAGACATAGCTCTCTAATCTGTGCCGCCCTTCCGTAGCTCGAACTACCAGATGAATTAAGGTCCAGTTACATATAAAAGTGATTATGATCAGCGAAATGTCTGCCCACTGCATCCTCCTAAAAAAGGGCAAAGATTGGAGGCCCTGACATCTTCTTTGGTTATCTTGGGGCCATGCATGGTATGATAAATTTTTTTTTAAAAAACCCCACAATAACAACCTCTTAAAGCAGACAGTGCCTTGGCTTTTCCAGCTCAGTGATCCCAGACCACTATGAAGCAGAGAAATACATGACTTTCTTGGTTTGGGGGTTGTTATTTAGCTTTTGTTTTTTTTTCTGTATCTGAGACGATTTTTTTATCTAACTCGATCCTTTTGAAAGCTTCCTGTATCATCTGTACTGGCATCTAGCTTTCTCTTCAAAAGCAGACAACTTCCAAAGCCTGAATGTGGAGGACAGGACTCTAGGTCTTCTTGTGGGATTCCTGTTAGGCTCATCTGGGAATTCTGAAGGACAATAGAAATCTGTGTAGAGCCCGTTCTTCCAGTCACCTCTGCTGACGGAGTTCATGCTCTAACTCAGAGTGGAGGAACTATTCCCAAGGACTCAGTTACTTAGCAGAAATGATCATTTCCACAAACTAGTAAGATATGGCCAAGATTAGGGAAATAAGGAATCATATAGCAGAAAGAGCATTAAGGCTGAGCTATACCATGTCACTAACCTATGTGATATCAAATATTTAATAGCTTTTCAGTGGGCCTTAGTACCCACAGATGAAAAAAATCTACACAACTCTGGGCTTGCATGACAAATGGCAAAAGAGCTAGCTAAATTAGGGAAGCTTTTCTTCTTTCCATTGGACTTTCTAGAATAATGATCTCTAAAGCATAGTCAAGGTAATTCTGCTGGGGGGTGGGGGGAATCTTTCCAAGTAGTCCCTGGGACATCTTTCTGTGTGAATCTCAAGGTGGGTGGGGCAAACAAATACATTCAAGTTCTTTGATAAAGCTCTCACTGGGGAGAAAGAATCATCACAAAAGGTCCAATAGGCGCCCCCAGACACAAGCTCTGATCAAACCCAAGGGAGATGGCAAAGGTGAGGAGATACTGCCCCTACTGGCAAGAGCGAGCCCTTTGTCTGCCCCCCACTGCCTGCCAGGCTGGGGCCCAACTGCCCTCTAGGACAAGCCAACCTTGGTAGTCACCCAACTTGAGAATCTTTTGAGCTCTTCCTGTCGCCATGCCCCACCCCATCCCATTCCACCCTCGCCTCTTCTTTCTCCTCCTTGGCAGTCACTCTGTTTTTAGATGTTTACCCAGAGGAGGGCAGCCATGCAGAAGGCGATGGGAGGGGGGGGCACCAAAAGTGATGGATTGCTCCAGAGGTTTCTAAGTTTCTAAGGCATGTGGAATGGATGCTTACCCTTTCCCTGTGTGTGTGGTGTGTGTGTGTGTGCGTGTGTGTGTGTGTGTGTGTGTGTGTTGTATGTTCACTGGTTGACAGTGCACCCTATCTCTGGCTTGCCCTTAATCCTAGATTAGCCCAAGCCCAGAGCCTTTTATAGGAACATGGGTATCATCTGTGCTCCAAACGCCCCAACTCAGTGGTCTCAATTTGATCAGGACATCCGGATTTTGTAACCTCATTTTATAACTGTTCCCCCGACCCTGATTCCATCCTTCAGAGGTCTGAGGACATGTAACTGGAAGCCACTCCAGTTACTCTCCCCCTCTGCGATGCACCCGTGTCACCTGCCGCTCTGGCATCATCAGACTGGCATGCACTGTCACACTCCCAACCGGAATGTCAGCTTGCTGTGTGAGATTCACACCGACACTCGCTCCCCAGAGGCTCCTCCGGAGCCAGAGCCGCCGCCTGGGCTTGGGAGCACATAAAAGCACAGGAGTCCCCTCGCTTCTTGGCGACACTTCAAGCGCTAGCCCAATGAAGAGATCTTGACAGCATACTTGTAAACTCCACAGGCCCCAAGGGCTCAAACACCACGATATTTATGCTCACCGGGTGGAGAGCCAAAACAGTTGGGTTGTTATGCAGACAGAGGTTTCTGAGTGGGACCAGTATTTCTGACACCTGTTAATTGGCATTTGTAAAAACTGAGAAGTAGAGGGTAGGAGCTCATGGAGCTGCTGCCAACCTATACCTGAGCAAGAGGAGTCTGGGCCAGGTTTTGCTCCCCCATCCCCATCTTCACTCCCTAGCAGATTGGCTGCTCAGAGATTCCCTGATGAGCAAAGAAGTCCAAGGGTTGCCAAAAAGGATCATCAGAGAAGGAAGAAAATAGGAAGGAGGGCGAGGAGAAAAGTAAGAGACCAGGAGGGAAAGGAAAAAATAGAGGGTGAGTATTTTTAGATTTGCTAGCACAGAGCTTTGTAAATGCAGAGCTCCAGGGCCTGTTTCTGCAGCCCCAGGGCTACTGGAGCAGGTTAGGATATGGGTTCCTGTCCCATCCCTCCAGCCCATACTTCCCACCTGTCCTTAAAGACCAAGATCAGGACCACCTCCTCCAAGACTCCTCTACAAAAACCCCAGACCATTAAACTGGCTCTTCCTTTCATTCCTTTTGTGACATCCAATTGTGCATACCTTGTGTTTCTCCCTTAGAATTTGTTCCCCTTCACTCAATTTTTAATTTTTCAGGATCTTATCAGAGACTTGTCTCTGGAGTCCTTAAACTCAAAGTATATCCTTGATATCCACAGTCAATGGACTTGATTTTCTCCACCTAGATGTCATTTTTCCTTTTTCTGGCAGACTCTCCCTACTCAACTTGCACTCAGAAAAGTCTCTGGTGTGCTCCCCCACAGTCTCCCGTGTCTGTGGGGATCTGGAAGTTTCTTTTTCTATATCCACCCCAAGCTTTGTGTGCCCCCTACTCCATTTGATCTTATGTGACACTAAGTGGAAATGATGTAGTGAAGATGACATCTGTACTTCATTATTCATACTTAGAAATATTCAAAAGGCTCATTATGAACTGACTTATGTTCAAAAAATCAGCTTGCATGTTGTGTGAATGTGGAGGTCAACATAAACATTATGAATGAATAAGTGCATCCATTCATTTGTTCATTTATCCAAAATAATCTTGAGGACCAAAACAAGGCAGGAAATACTTTAAATACAAGGGGGTGACTATACAGAAAACAAAGCCTATAAAAACCCAAGGCTCATGTGACCTAGGAGAGACACACTATTCACAAATCAGCAAATAAAATACCTGATATGCCCAAGGAGCCTAAATGTCCTAGAAAGGAATGAAGTAGAGAAGAGAAGTAGGGTGCTAGGATGGAGCAGGGTGGAGCATCCTATTGGGCATAGATGAGGAAGCAGAGTTCTAGGCTCTGGCAACTTTAGACCTGGTGGGTTCACGAGCAGCAAGAAGGTCAGAGGATCTGGAGCAGATTGGGTAATGGTGGAAGAAATACTACCTGGTTTTGAATAGTGTTAGATGTTGACACAAATTCTCTCAATTGCCCTTCACCATGGTTCTATGACCTAGGTAGAGAGAGCAAGGATCCTGTAGACCCCTCGAAAGTAGCAGAGGGACCAGGAAGATCTCCTTCCTAGGGACCACTGTGAATATGAGAACTGACTCTCCGTTTATAGTCTCAAGCATTTGATTTGGTGCTTACTGTAGTTTTTGTCCTTTGGATAAGTTGTACTACTTTCCTGGTCCTTGATTTTCTGGCGATGATAATACCTGTTGTACTTTTTCTGTGAAAATCAAATGAGATTAGTAAAACCTGAACTAGTCTATTGATGGAAGTCGTCATGATTTTTGTTGAGTTTCTCCCTCTGTCTTCTACCTCAGAAAATTAAAGGACAAGAGCTCAGAAATAGAAGTCTTCGAGAGGGAGGGGTGGTGTCAAGGGGAAAGGAGTAGACAAATGAAGAGAAGAGGAGAATGCAATCAAAACTCCACTGTATATCCTACAAAAGTAAGAAGAGTGAGGGAAGGGGTAGACGGGAGAGGGAAGAGGTAGGTAGGAGAGGAAAGGGTAAAAATGTTGAAAGGGCTGACATTGATCAAGATATATTCTATGTCTATGTGCCTCTGATCATATAAAATAATATTTATTGAAATGAATTCCATGAAATGGAAACAAAAGGTTTTGTCTTGGTTCTTGCTTTTGTTTTCTTTTCTTTTTGTCTTGTTTGTTCATTCATCTGCCTTTGGGAAGATAAGGTGAGACACAGAAATGGAGGGATAAAAGGTGAACAAATGCAGCAGTGGTACTCACTAGACACTGTTGAAAATGAACTTTACAACTTCTGGGTGAGCATGGGAGGGGAAAACTGAGAGAGAAAGAGAGAGAGAGAGAGAGAGATTGTCCCAAAATAAATTCACTCTTTACTTGACCTACATAACTGAAACCCCTCTGTATATTACCTTTGTAATAACAATAAACATTAAAAAGACATTAAGAAAGCCCCAATAACTAACTAAATACCATCCAATGGCACAGTGAATATAACAGAATTAACAATTAGTATACATTTTGGAAATTTTTTGAAATTTTCTGATAGAAATTGAACTTAATTCATACGGAGATTGTCATAGCAAACATCAAATTAGATATGTGCATGGTTAAAGAAAACAGAAAGGAATCTTCAAGGTCCTCATTTATATAGGGAGATTACTATTAAGTTTTTTTCTTTTTTGTCAGTCCTGGGGCTCCACAGCACTTAAGCACCGTCCCTGAGTTCCTTTTTGCTCAAGACTACCACTCTATCATTTGAGCCACAGAGCCACTTCCAGCTCTTGCTGTGATTAACTGGAGATAAGAATCTCACAAACAGGGCTGGGGATATGGCCTAGTGGCAAGAGTGCTTGCCTCGTATACATGAAGCCCTGGGTTCAATTCCCCAGCACCACATATATAGAAAACGGCCAGAAGTGGCGTTGTGGCTCAAGTGGCAGAATGCTAGCCTTGAGCAAAAAGAAGCCAGGGACAGTGCTCAGGCCCTGAGTCCAAGCCCAGGACTGGCAAAAATTAAAAAAAAAAAAAAAAGAATCTCACAAACTTTCCTGCCCAGGCTGGCTTTGAACTGTAATCCTCCTATCCCAACCTCCTGAGTTGCTAGGATTGCAGGCATGTGCCAAGGGTATGGGGCTTGCTGGTAAGTTTTAGGGTAGCCATTTAATCTCTTCCAGAAAAGGTAATGGGGCCTGGCAGTTTCAGAACAGTAACTACTTTAGAATGAAGTTCTAGATGGAAGAAAAAAAGAGGTGGGAGGGGGCTAGGAATATGGCCTAGTGGCAAGCGTGCTTGGCTCGTATGCATGAAGCCCTGGGTTCAATTCCCCACCACCACATATACAGAAAACATCCAGAAGTGGCGCTGTGGCAGAGTGCTAGCCTTGAGCCAAAAAGAAAAAAAAAACCAGGGACAGTGTTCGGGCCCTGAGTCTGAGCCCCAGGACTGGCAAAAAAAAAAAAAAAAAAAAAAAAAAAGAGGTGGGAGGGAAAGGTGTTGACTTTGAGGAAGGCTGTGGAGGGGAATCTGAGCAAAGGTATACATAATTCATTTCATAAGTCAGAAGCAAGGGCAGACTCAACCAATCACTACAGATAGAATCACACGTTCTAGTCCACCTTTATTCTTTTCTCTTACATCCCATTTTCCAGTAGTTAGGCTGCCCAAATAGTAGTGCCATCCACTTCCTCCCAATCTGCCTGCCAACCTCTCTTCCTCTCTATAAAGTAGGAAGAGCGTTCTGGATAGTCCTTGGTATTAGAAGGTTCATTCACTACTAAATTCACTAAAGATCTATTTCCCTGTGACTTCCTCTCCCATGTCACTGTGAAAAGTCAAGGTATGTTATTATTGTTACTTGCTTTGTACAGTTTTAAATCTTGCCCAGTAGACAGCATGGTCTTCCAACCTCAGAATTTATGGACACCTTCATTTCTTAAAAATGGTCCGCTCTTTCCTCAAATGTTTCCTCAACTCTTATTCCTTTGCTAAAGACTAGACACGGGGTGGAACTTGCCTCTCCTGTCTCTCCCAGTACTTTTGCCTCTGAGCTGTGCTCCAAATGAACTCATCAGAGCTGCCTTCAGAGGAATGGTTTGCACATTCTTTCTGTGGTGTCACTGATAGAGTGCTCTCTTAATACTGTTTTAGTGACTCCATTGTGTGTTATAATTCCCCAGGACTTCTCAAGAATTGGACTCCAGTCCACATCTTCCTGTCCTAGGTTTTGGCTTTTGGCCATGGATTACTTACCCTTTCTATCAAGTTTCTATTATAGAAGAAGATCTACCCAGAACAGCTCTTTCTTTTACCTTCCTCCTTTCATGTTTTAGATATCATGGTTATGTTTTCACGATACTGAGTCCCCATATGGAAACCTTACTCTGCCTTGACATTCTCCTTGTAGTCCTTGAATTGACCTCCTAGGTCTACATGAGTTTCCCCTTACGGGATCCCTGTTCCCAGAACTCATTCCATGAGCCCAGCAGTGGTACAGAACACACCATGGCTAGCTCTGAAGGTTAGTCTAAGTGACAGAAAAAGTAGAACAAACAGGACTTCGAACAGTAATCTACCCTTTTGTGGGGGCATCTACAAAAAGTTAAGATGGATCAACATGGTGGCTTGTGCCTATAGTCCTAGCTACTCAGGAGTTGGAGGGAAGAGAATGGAGAACTGAGGCTGGAGGCCAGCCCCAAATAAAGTTAGTAAGAGACGCCATTTGAGAAACAAATCTAAAAGCAAAAGTACTGGGACATGGCTCAAGTTGAAGAGGGCTTACCCAGAAACATGAAGCTCTATCTAACCCAAGGCCTGGAGTTCAGTCTCCAGTACTGTACACACATGCATACTGACATGCACACAATAAAAGGCAGATGCCAAAGAAATTTCTTCAAAGTAATTTGTGGGGATCCAAATGTGGAGCTCAGATCACCTGTTGGGCTACGGGCCGGTGATAAACAATGCCCGACCTCTAGAGACAAAGAAGAATAGGAGGCCATGCATGAGCTGGCCTTGCAGGTGATTGTGTTCAGAGAAACCAAAGCTGAAGTATATGGTTTACCTCTATCCTTCATCCTCTACCATCCGCACTGTCCCTTCATCATGGTCTAGCTATATATAGCTGAGGTTTGCTGCAGGGCAATTGGAGAAGCTCGACTCTGTGTTCTGTGTGAGTCCACCTGGGAATCCGTGGGAGGGAAAGGATCCTGGGTTACTGTGGTTACCTTTCAGTTCGTTCATCACAGTATCTCACGTGAAGCCATCTGGTGTAAGAGCATGAATGGCCAACAATTATTAGCCTCTTTTGCAAACTGAGAAGAGGACATATTCTTAATTCCAAGCTTTTGCATCTCAGCCTTATCACTTGCTTTATGATGCTGGGGTGATTTGGTAACCTCTCTGGGACAATGATAGTTTCCTTAGGATTAAATGAAATAATATGAAAGGTTATTTATTTATTTATTTGCTGGTCGTAGAGCTTAAACTCAGGGCCTACATGCTGTCCAGGAACCAATTTGTGCTCAAGGTTAGTTCTCTATCACTTGAGCCATAGCACCACTTCTGGCTTTTTCATAGTAGAGAGCTGAGTCTCACGGACTTTTCTGCCAGGGCTGGCTTCAAATGGTGATCTTCCTATCTGAAGCTCCTGAGTAGCAAGGATTACAGGCATGAGACATTGACCTGGCTTACATATCTAATATAATACACACATACATACAAAATTAAGTACCCAATCAATGTTTGTGATGCTCTTTCCTTTGATTGGAAGTTTTGGGTGACTCAGACAGAAGCAGGAATGAAGAGGGACGGTGGAAAAATGAAAAGATTTGTTTCAGAGTGAAAGGAATTGTGAAGGACTGTAGCAAAGGACTGATACTTTGGCCATTAGCCCTTGAGGAAATCCTGTGATTGAGATTAGTTGTCCTTGGCCATGAAGAGTGGGTGGGACATTAAAACTTCTCCCTTCACCAGCTGGCTCTTTGATGGTCAGCAGCAGTGAAAATAAGCCTCAGAGGCCACTCCACCCACATTTACTCCATTCTGACATTGACCATTAGTCAGGTCCCTGAACAACCATTCTTATAAGCCACTCTTACAAGCTTGGGAGGTGTCCCCCTCCTGTTGTCTTAGGCAATCTACAGAAGGATAAAAGAGGCAATATCAATCGGGATGCATTGTCCTTATAAATCAATTGGTTGAATGGTAATCACTTCATACAAATACCTATAAACAATAAAAATGTAATTTAAAATGTTTTCTAAAATCACACACAAAGTGGCAAAACATTAGGGGAAAAAAAAGAGTACATTGCATGAAATGATTTGCCATGGACCAAATGTTCTAATAGCAGAACTAGCACCCACATCCTTCACGGAGTAGAGTTCAGAGGACAATGGAACTCCAGGCCCAAAATCACCTCTCTAAAGTTGCTAGGATCTCAGGTGTCTGTGCCCCTCTCATGCTAAGGCAAATATGTCTTGATAGATTTTCTAGTCACTTTGTTATGCTAAAAAAAATCCTCTTAAGTGATGCTTATTTGACCACTGAACAATAAATCACTGGCCATCTGTTAGAATAATTATCTAGCTCCCAAAAAGAGGGTTAGCTCCACAGAGCAGAAGGTGGTCTTCTGTGGTGGAACCCAGTGTCCACGAACACAGCTTACATCACACATACACACCACATCATCCACACTGGAGTATTTTAAGAGAAGTTACAGACCTTGTAACAACAGGACTAAGCAAAAGTCTAGAAAAACAGTTATCTCCCTTCAAGCAAAACCCAAAGACAATAGATAGGAAACTGCAGTACTTGTTTAAACAGAGAAATAGTCATCCTTTTCCTAAGATCTGAATCACTTCCTTCTCAAGACTTGTTTTATTATAATCCCATTTGAGACCAGAAAAGTGACTCAGTTCCCACTCAACTATGATCACTCTACCGTCAATCTTTATTTTACCCACTCAATCTTCAAAAGAATTCACATATAGACTCAGAGCTCTGGAGTCCAATAGCAGGAGTCTGTAAAAAGTATAAAATCAGGGCTGGGGATATGGCCTAGTGGCAAGAGAGCTTGCCTCGTATACATGAGGCCCTGGGTTCGATTCCCCAGCACCACATATACAGAAAACAGCCAGAAGTGGCGCTGTGGCTCAAGTGGCAGAGTGCTAGCCTTGAGCAAAAAGGAAGCCAGGGACAGTGCTCAGGCCCTGAGTCCAAGCCCCAGGACTGGCCAAAAAAAAAAAAAAGTATAAAATCATAGTCATATGTCTGCATTTCTTTCAAGTTCTAGTTTGCTCAGTGCACTTGAATACCTTAGGTAATATTTTTCTTACATTCAATTTGGCTGAAAGATGGTGGGCTTTATCTGTGGGCCCCGTTTCAACAACGTATGGGATTGGGTGTGGAATTTAGGAAGCTAGTACACACAGAATACACCACTAGGCCTATCAGAACAGCCAAAGTTACCACCAGCAGGTATACACCTGCCACACTCCCTTCTTGCAATGTCCAAACACCCTATATCATCATTTTTAATGGACTGCTTCATGTAAAGCAAAATCCATTTTAGGTTGGGAGGAATATGCTGATTGTGAGTTTTGGGGGTCATTTCCCAGCTGGGTGTGTTTTGGTGAATCACCTGAGGTTTCTCCAGCTCTGCTAGTGAGTTCTCCCTGACTCACTCACGGGGCAATGATGGGATCAAATGGCAGATGGAATATGCTTTACTTTGCAAATTATAAAATATTCTATGGGTTCCAACAAGAGTCTGTATCACTCATGCCCCTATAGTCAATTTTTTCTTATGCACATACTTGTATCTTTCCAAGTGATTCTGGAAGATGATAAGCTATGAATCTTTGTGGTACAGAAAGTGTAAATGACAGGATGAGACTCTTTACTAGTAGAAATGACAAGGATTTGGTTTGATGGCATACAGCAGGACTCAGAAAAAATGCTCAGTGTCTCCTGTTCAACAAAAAGTTACTGAGGACCCACTATGTTTAAAGTTTCGTTTTTGAACAAAAGATGACTGAGAGGTGACCCTGTATTTAGGAAATAAAATAAACAATGGTGATTTTTTTAAAAAAAAAAAAAAAGAGAAGCTGGGATAGAAGATTTACCATAGAGGTAGAGTGCTCACTTAGTATGTGTGAGGCCTTGGGTGCAAGTCCCAGTACCAAAGTCTAAATAACAAAAATAAAAGGGTTTAAAAGCTGGACACTGGGTTCACATCTGGAATCCCAACTACTCAGAAGGCTGAGATCTGAGGAATATGGTTTGAAGCCAGTCAAGGCAGGAAAGTCCATAAGACTGTTACCTCCCATTTAAAGCATCAAAAACCCCACCAAAAAACCTTTAAGTGGAACTGTGGCTCAAGTGGGGGAGCACTAGCAAAAAAAAAAAAAAGCTTAAGGACAGCGCTCAGGCCTTGAATTCAAGCCCAGTACCAGCACAAAAAATAAACAAGTAAACAAATAAGTAAATACATGGCCACAAGGGAAATGTGTACACTACAGAATACAAAACAAGTTAGCCATTTAAGCCCATGGAACACTACAGGGTAGAGATGAGGAGAGGAAGGAAGACCTTTGTGGAGAAAGTGACTTAGGATTGTGAGTCCTGAGATATGACAGGGTGCTGAGGGTTGAATATTTATATGCCTTCCAAATTCATAGGTTGAAACCTAATTACTAATGTGATGAAATGAAAGGGTGAGGCTTTAGGAATGTGACTAGGTCATGAGAGAGGGATTCCTATAAATGAGAATTAGTGGAATTATAAAAAAAAGACTTGGAAGCCAGTGTATTCTTTGGTATGATGGTGAATCTCTGAGGAAGCATGCCATTCCCGGACATCGCTAGTGCTTTGACCTTGGAGTGGGTGACCCTAGAAAAGAGAGTCCTTTCCACTCTTGGTTCTAATAAAGAGGATTTTTCTAAAGCACATGCTTGACCCCTCTCACCCTGGGGGAGGGGTGGGGTGATTTCTCTGATTAGCTACTTAGGGTAGGTGGTCTGCACTTGTCTTCCTTCTTCCTCTTTGAAGCAAGAATGTCTACCACACAGAAGCCTCTGTTCCTCTCCATGAGGCAGAGAGGAACGCGTGGCTGGGGCAGGCTTGAGGCCGCATGCCTGGACCATGGGTGCTCTGCCTCCTTGGCGGTCAGATAGGAGGCCCACCAGGCTCTCCTATTAAGGTGTATTCTCTACTATGTCACTTCTAAGGATGCCATTCTGACTGTTTGTACCCTTGCTTTATTTTGCAATTTGTGCAGAACCCATAAGTATTGGGTGGCCTCTCAGGTAGAAACACAGATGGGCAGAACACAGAAACCTTGGAGTGTTCTTGCTGGGATCTCAGAATCGTGTGGTTCAAAAGGTCTCCACTGTGATGAATGCAAGGTGGGAGATACACAGCAGAGATGTGCTCACAGCCTTTAGGCAGCACATAGACCCGAATGCCGGGAGAACTCTGACCAAGCTTTGGTTTTGTCACTAGTTACTAACCATTTACACAACTGTGGGCAAGTCTTGACAATCTAGGCTTCCATTTCCTCATCTGCAGAGGGAGTTGGCTTAGGAAAATCTTTCCAGGCCCTCTCAAATTATATACATTTTTGAAAAGGGACCCAGTTTGCAGGTTCTCAAATATGTGTGAAAGGCAGGTGCTTGGCTCTTTAAAATGCTGCAAACTCTTGGCCCTCTCTTAGCTTTGTGTCCTAGGTTTTGACATTCAAAGATGAGAAGTATTTGTTTGGCAATTAATAATGTACCTACCGCCTTATGACATTTCTTATATTGATGTCTTTATCATTGTCCAGTTTCTATGTGCCTATGATTTTTCTCCATCCTGAATCTCATTGCATCATGACCATATATCAGGGACTGTTTTACATACTTTAAATACCTCAATTCCTTTAATATTCACAACAGCTGCATTCCAGTACTGCTTTTGGACAATGGCACTGACAGCATACACTAGGTCCTCAATAAATATTTGCCAATTGATTGGCTGAATTGTTTCCTTTATTTCAAAGATCTTCCAAACTGTTAGTGAACATATTTGCTCCTTCAACTGTGAATTTCAGATCTGAGAGGCAGAATTTTTCTGACAGTTGTTGGTACTTGTCATCCTCTAACTTTCAAACTTCCTTGTTACTTAAAAACAGAAATACGAGGAACTAAACTACACAGAATGAGAGCCAAATGCAGGTAGCTATGCTTTTCTGAATCCCTATTTGTGTGTGTGCATGCATGTGTGTGTGCACATGCTGTGTGTGTTTGCCTCTGTGTGTGTGCATGTGTACATGTGCGCACATGTGTATACACTGTTGAAGAAACCTGGAAAATGGAGAGGACAAAAAGGTATTTCTCGGGGCTGGGAATATGGTAAAGTGCTCATATACATGAGCCCTTCATATACATGAAGCCCTGGGTTTGATTCCTCAGCACCACATATATAGACAAGGCCAAAAGTGGCTCCGTGGCTCAAGTGGTAGAGTGCTAGCCTTGAGCAAAAAGAAGGCAGGGACAATGCTCAGGCCCTGAGTTCAAGCCCAGGGCTGAAAAAAAAAAAAAAGGCCTTTCTCTTTAGTGTTCTCTTCATGTATCACAGCACACTGTGGAAGATGGGCAAGCACATTGCTCCGCTAAGAAAGGGCTCTGCGGTGGGGAAGAGAGTAGTATTGCCTCTCTCCTCATTTCTCTGACCTTAGCTCTTCTGCCTGCTGGATATGTGTGTGTGTGTGTGTGTGTGTGTGTGTGTGTGTACATATATATTTCCTATTTCTTGTTGTGTAATGAAACTGGTCTGCTTTATTACCTATTAAACATCATCTTTTCCATTTCAAAATAAGTCCTTTCTTCTCTGCCTTTTTTTTTTTTTAATCAGTCATGGGGCTTGAACTCTAAGCCTGGTCACTGTCCCTGAGGATAGCACTCTACCCCTTGAGCTACAGCACTATTTCCTCTTCTCCGCCTCTTGAAAGTGCTGCTAGCCATCTCAACACGAGCATTACGCTTTGCAAACCAACCCAACCTGACCGGAGCTGGGACAACTGGCAGAGATGACAAATTAACGGGATAGATTTGCAAATTGGGGCATCTATTCACTTTGTGCCAGTTACCTCTTGTGAACACATGTAGTTGTCCATGAGAAAAATAAATTGAGAATAAGCGGGATAAGTTCTTGGTTTCTTCCTTGCTGACACTTCTTTGATGAATGTTCTGTTGTGTCTCAGAGAAATCTCAAATTCAGCCTTGGTCCTGTTCCCTTTGGCTTCCCTTTGTGACATGTCTCTAAATAAATGTTAGCATTTTGCAACTTTGACAAATACCAGGAATGCACATTTCACGAACAAAGCATGGGATCCTGAGCCCTAACTCTCTGGGCCTGTGTATGGGGGATTAGTGTACACAGCCTCCTTCCAACACGTGCCTGACCTCAGCAGATCACTGGTACATGTGACCATCTTGATATTAGCACTATCAACTTAGCAACAATTCTTTCACAGTATGAGATGATTTTCATAATTAACAAAGAAGGAAATTCTCACATTGGCTACAATGTGGATGGATCGTGAGGATATTATGTTAAGTGAAATAAGCTAATCATAAAAAGACAAAAATTGCCTTGCTCCACTTAGGTGAGTTATTTAACTGAATGGCATTCATACAATCAGAGAGCGGGAGGCTAATTGTCAGGGGCTGGGCAGAAGGGAAATGGGCTTCAACTGCTCAATGGGCACAGAGCGTGTCATGCTAGTGCTCGCTTATACAACAATGTACATATGCATAGTGTCAACAACACGGAACATTCGAATGATTGTGATTAGGTCTATGTTATATCTTCTTGCCACTCATTTTTACAAAAGCAAACAACAATGGAAACAAAGTCAAAGTGATGGAACTACTTGTCTAAGACCACAGACTGATATGGGGGAGGGCCAAAGATTGATTACTGATCTTTCTTGCCACCTCTTCTTTTTTTTTTTTTTTGACCAGTCCTGGGGACTGGACTCAGGGCCTGAGCACTGCCCCTGGCTTCTTTTTGCTCAAGGCTAGCACTCTGCCACTTGAGCCACAGCGCCACTTCTGACCGTTTTCTGTATATGTGGTGCTGGG
The DNA here is from genome assembly GCF_023159225.1 of Perognathus longimembris pacificus. Lineage (NCBI taxonomy): Eukaryota > Metazoa > Chordata > Mammalia > Rodentia > Heteromyidae > Perognathus > Perognathus longimembris. The sequence continues at coordinate 21,653,164 of NC_063179.1, forward strand.
GAATTGAACCCAGGGCCTCATATATACGAGGTAAGCACTCTTGCCACTAGGCCATATCCCCAGCCCCGATTGCCACCTCTTCTTGACTTGATTTGTATGTATGTATGTATGTATGTATGTACGTGGTCTATCTGTCTGTCTATCTATCTATCTATCTATCTATCTATCTATCTATCTATCTGTCATAGTAGGGTTTGAACCCAGGTCTTTGCACCTTGTTAGGCAGTTATTGTACTACTTGAACTATACCTCCAGTCTTTTTCATTCTGGTTTCTTTTTGAGATAGAGCCTCCGTTTTTTTAGCTGGACTACAATCCTCCTATTAATGCTTCTCATTGTCTTTGGGATGATATGCACTGTCCTGTCGAGCCCAGCTTTTATAGATAAAATAATGCTTCAAGAACTTTGCCTTGTGCAGCCTAGAACCACAATTGTCTCAATCTCATCCTCCCAAAAGCTGACATGGGGGCTGAGGATATGGCCTAGTGGCAAGAGTGCTTGCCTTCTATACATGAAGCCCTGGGTTCGATTCCCGAGCACCACATATATAGAAAGCAGCCAGAAGTGGTGCTGTGGCTCAAGTGGCAGAGTGCTAGCCTTGAGCAAAAAGAAGCCAAGGACAGTGCTCAGGCCCTGAGTCCAAGGCCCAGGACTGGCACAAAAACAAAACCAAAAGCTGACATGATAGACATAAGCCACCATACCAAGCCTGATTTGTTTTATTTGTCACCATGTTTCAGAATGGTGAGCCTTTAGAGATGATTCTTCTGGAATAGAACCAATTCTCTGTTGACCAGGGATAGCTCTAAACATTTACCTCTGTTTGTGACATTTACACATCAACCTGCTACAGGCTTTTACAGTGAGTCTGTGGTTTTATTGGGAGCAACCACACATAAATACTATCCTCAGTCTTTGCTGCCTTTCAAACACAGAACTCAAGGTTCTTCCGAGGCCATTGAAATTCATGATTTGCTTACTGGGTGAGATGACAGCTATGTTGTGGATAGAAAAATCTGAGACCTAGAAATGTTACAGGGTTAGTCCAAGGTAATAATGCATCTGTGAGGGGATCAAGCTTCGAGTTCAAGTCCAGCCTCTCCACCAACTCATGGGACAAGCATTTGTCTTAGCTCACAACATTGGAAAGTGATTAAAATGTAGGAATGCAGAAATTGAAGCATAAGCGGGTCCTTTTTTTTTTTTTTTTTTGCCCTTGGAAATGACCTCCTTCCCCACTCTCCTGTAACCTAGCAGTGAGGAAAGTATAACCTATTTCTAATTCTATATGTCTTCATAGCACTGGGATAACTGATGAGAGGGACCATGTGAAATGCTACCTAAAGGCGACAATTCAGTATGTGAACATGAGAAGCCTTTTAAATGGCAGTCACCGGTAGAAGGTATGCTGAGTCCTAAGTCCAGGTTGTGTAGGACAATCCTAATTCGTGATTTCCTGAATCCCTGTGGGATCCTGAGTCCAACCATGGCCACCTCCTCAGCCACCATGTGACCAACATGGCGCGCCGGTGGGCAGAGGGTCTCCCTTGGGGGGCTTAGAGGTGGGCCCTGACCAGCGTGGCTTCCTAGATCCACTCAGAAGTGGCCATCGTTCTCTCATCTTTTCGCTGATGGTTTGTTTAAGCCAGATTCCAGGGGGGAAATGTCACTTTGCAATACCTCCAGAGATAGATCCCTGGCACGGGGGCCTGGGTTGAAAGCTTCTCCAGGAACCCGCATGGGGCTGGCACCCACAGAGGCAGCAAGTCCTCGGAGAGGGTCTACTGGGGAGCAGCTGCTTAACCCCTGGGATGTGAAGGGGTAGCTCGCTCTGAAAGGCCTGGGGAATGCTGTCGTGCATTTCTTGCCCTTCAATGTGCTGCTTGCCCTCTGGGCCTTCAGCTTGACCTCTGGGTGCTGGGTGTGGGCCCAGATTTATGGCCCTGAGCTTCTTTTTATCTCTTCGGGAAGTAAACGTTTTGGTTGGGAAGTTTTTCAATTTCCTCCTGGCCCGTACTAAAGTACTCAGATTTCCAAGGGGGAAGAGAACACTCTCCTCCCAGATCCTCCATGCCCAGAGTGGCCAATGCCTGATGGCGGCCTTGGGGATAAAAATGCCAGACGCAGGATGGCCATTGAATCAGAACCCAGGACCCTTGGTTGGACACCACCCTACTTTGGGCCTCTCACCAGCAACCTTGCTCTCCCTCTTTGTTTCTCTTTGCCAGAAAGCTTTGATCCAATTATACACACATTTGTTTCTGTTCCCTCTTTCCAACTTCCATACTCACCCTCCCAAGAAGTTTTCCCTCTTAGCTTGGTCCCCTGTCACCGTGTCGTTTGAAAGTCAGGAAAAGCAGTAAAGTCTGGCCATCCCTTTTATACCTTCAAGAATATCTTCTGTTTTGATGGGCCCTTTTATCCTGAGAGGCTTCACCCACTTTATATCCAGCATAACTTCACCCACCACTGAAGTACCGCCAGCCGGCTCAGGAGGGGAAGTGGCAGCTGCTGCCGAGTTTCGGGCAGGAAGTGGAGAAGAACATGATATTCAATTAAAACTGCAGGGGGAATTCAGCGAGACAGCAGGGTCGAATGGAGACTGATGGCCTGAGCGAGCAGCCGCCTGAGTTCTATTCCCTTCCCTGCACCGGCTCTCAGGGAGGTGACCTTGGGTCTGTCACTAACACTCTCTGGGCCTTCGTTTCATCTGAAAAATGGCAGTGATGATACCTGTGTCCTCACAGGAATCGTTAGGAGGATTAGAGAGATTAGAAAAAAAATACATGGGGCCCTTTGATCCCTTCCAAGTGGAGCGGGGAAGGATGGGGGCGGAGGGGATGCAGACAGCCACCCTGGGCTGAAAGAACTGGCTGCCAATCACAGGATGTGATGGGAGGCGCAGTGCAAAGTCTCCAGGGCTGAGCTCCCCGCTCTCCCAGCCCGCGGAGAGCCAGGGGACAATCCCAGCCTGACCTGCAGGATCAGCTTGACCCCCACCCCCAGCCTGGCTGAACCCCACCTGTAGAACTCATTCCCTAGAGGACTAGTTTCCCAAGAGGAAAAGGAGGGGTTGGGTGATTGAGGCTCTGGCTCTAGAAAATGAGGAAAGGAAGAACTGAGGTGTAAAGGAGGACTAAAGATGGGGAGGATTGTAGGGAAGGACCTGGCAGGAAGGGGGAGGTGGTTATTGGGAATACTGACCGCATAGTTGGGTACAATGTCCTAGAATAAATGTTAGGTTGTGGATCACAGGGAAGAGTGCCTTCCCAAGAGATGTCTGTCTTCTCTGGGAGGCACCGTGGGGCGTTTGTCACCGGCCTTTGCTCATCACGGTAGCAGCCTTGCTCTGCATCTCTGTGAGTGTTTGTGGCACCGAGGAGCAGCGCCATGCTGTGGCCTGTTCAGCCTCAGACGTGTCAGTACCATTTCAGTGTCGGCGTGTACTGGGTATTGGGCACCATGCTAGGCAGGGCAGTGGAGAGAATGGCACACAACTTAGAGTCCTGGGGCTTGAGTTAGAGTTTCAGCTCTGTCACGTTGCTCTGGGACCTTGAATACTTTTGTTTTTTGGGTGGGGGAACCCAACTGTACCTTTGCACATGAAAATAATGGACCGTGTTGTTCCCCAGAACTTTCCAGAAGATCAAATGAGTGGTGAGATATGGAAAGGCACCTTGGAGGTAGCAAATGGCTGTACAGAGGTGAGCTGTTACCTCACTAGGTATAAGCTGGGTTATGCTGCAGTAACAACAACCACAGCTCCGCCATTCACTGGCTTCAAGTAGTAACGATTGAATTCTTTCCTATGCTGTATGCCAATCAGAGGCCAGCAGGGTCGGGGAGGGCAGGTGGGCACTCTGCTCATCATGACCACACAGAAGCAGGTAGATGGATAAGAAGCAGAAAAAAGAAATTGGTGGTATATATTGGCTCTTAAAGCTACTGCTTAGATTTCACTAGTTATAGAAAGTCACGTGACCACCTGGAGTCAAGTGGGCTGTGAAGTAACATCCTATCATGGGCCAGAAAGAGTGACCTAGAATACTTACTCACAGATCTAGGATCCACACAGATACTACCTCAGAGGACTGGGAAGTTGCGGCCGCTGCCCACATTGCAGATGATCACAGCTTGCCTTAGATCCCTAGCCAGGGGTGTCTGAGGCACCTCAAGAAATGGCCCCTATTTCAGATCTGGACCCACTCTGTCCCACCCCACCCCCGTGGTCTGAGCACCACTCAGTTACCACTCAGCACCACTCATGTTAATGTGGCAAAAGTCTACCACACCAATGCCCTTGCTAGGGAGCTAGCACACGACCTGCCTCCTCAGATGCCATCTGGTAACCCCCAAGCCCTCTTTCTGGGAGCTCATGTCTTCCTTCTGCCCTTCACCCAGACTTGGAGGAGAGATACCCGGCTGGTGGGATGGACAGCTCCCCCAGGGTGCAGCTAATTGCACCATGCTTGAATGCAGCTGGGAAGAGTAGCACTGTACTTGCCCCAAGCCCTCCTTGTGCCAGACATCTGCTGACTTCCAAAGCCCACACTCAGATCTAGCTTCTGCCTTCAGGGAAGAAAGGGGCAAACTTGGGCCAAGGTTTGCCCTGGCTGGCAGCTGTTTCCATGTGTGCCTGCACCAGCCCAGACATTTCAGAAGCCCATTCCCCAGAGCATGGATTCCTGGCTAGCCTTAGGCTTCTCAAGGCCCTTCCTTCCTTCCTTCCTTCCTTCCTTCCTTCCTTCCTCCCTTCCTTCCTTCCTTCCTTTCTTCCTTCCTTCCTTCTTTCCTTCCTTCCTCTAAGTCCTGTTCCTTCTTGGACAACTTCAGCTGCAGCCAGGAAAGGGAAAGTTAAAAGCACTCACAAAACAATTAGTGTAAAAATCCACTTACATATAAAATCCACTTATAGTGGATTACCATGTGCTAGGCTCTGTTCTGAGTGCTTTACATATATTATTCATTAAATGCTTATATCAAGTCTTAGGAGAAAGTAGTATTAAGATTCTTATTTGAGGGGCTGGGGATATGGCCTAGTGGCAAGAGTGCCTGCCTCATATACATGAGGCCCTGGGTTCGATTCCCCAGCACCACATATACAGAAAATGGCCAGAAGTGGCGCTGTGGCTCAAGTGGCAGAGTGCTAGCCTTGAGCAAAAAGAAGCCAGGGACAGTGCTCAGGCCCTGAGTCCAAGCCCCAGGACTGGCAAAAAAAAAAAAAAAAATTCTTATTTGACAGATGAGGGAGAAGGATGGAGAGGTTAAGTCAGGTGTCTCAGGACACACAGCTAGTAAGTGGCAAGGCTGACCTTTCACAAAAGCCTAATGATTCAGAGCACATGCAGATTTATTTCCATGGTGGCAATTACTCATGCGCAAGTTGGGAGAGACTGTGGAAGCTCTAGATTATAAGGGTGAGATTCATCGCTGGTACTCACTCTGTGGAGTGCGGCATCATTCCCTATCTTTCCAGTGCATGAGGAGGTCATGCCTGCCCTCTGCTGGCTGTTGCTAAGAATTGTCACTCAGCACGTTGAGTAGAAATCAGGGGAGAAAGCTTCACAGCTAATTCGGAGTAAACTGACAAACATGTAGCTTACATGCAATGGCATATTGACTATTTCTTTCCCTCTGGTTTGGTGTGTTTTACATTTATTTCTTACCCCCTCAGGGAGGGGAACAAAAAGTACACAGGCAGCTCTCCACCTCTGAGTCCAAGCAGAAGAAAACCACAATTATGCAACTATCAAATAACAAGTCTATGTGTTTATTGTCATGGAAATTGCTATGCAGTGCTAGATGCCCATGAAATATCATTCTAAACAGATGCAAAGGCTCATTTTCAGTTGTTCCTAACTAAGTTAGGATAAAATGCTTTTCTAGATTAATCCACTATTGGACATTGCGTGCAAAATGATACTTAAAAGTTCAGCCGTTTTGAATTATCTGTGTGCAAATCGAAATTGGATGTTATTATAATTTTTTTGCTTTAATGTAGAACACTGAAGGTGGCTCTGGGTGACTCGGCTGTCAATGTGGTTTGGCTGAGAAATGACATTTCAGGAACCCAAGGTTTCTGGGTTCTTCAAAATCCCCTCAATCAAAAGGGTTCCTAAGACAAGGGTGGATCTGCCCATGAAGTCTTTCAGAGGAGAAGGAGAGAGACAGAGAGAGAGATAGAGAGACAGAGAGACAGAGAGAGGGGGGAGGGAGGGAGAGAGGGAGAAGGGACATTGTCACAGATTCAAACCTGGAGCCAGCCAAAGCCACCTATAACAGGTGGGGGTGACCTGAAGTTGTGGTCGGCTTGGAGGCTGGGTTTTCAGCACCCAGAAAATCATCAACATTTGCAGCTCTTGACTTGGGTATTTCAAGTTTCCCTCACTGAGAAGTTAAGGGAGCGGGGTATGTAGAAAATAAGTCACACAACAAATTCTTCAGTGACCGGACCTCTCAGGCTAATTTTTCACCGCACTTATGCAAAAGTGGAAATGAGAAGAGCACAGGCAGATGTGACAACTTCATAAGGCAGACGTGCTTGTGGGGCAGACTCAGCTGTCCGCAGAACAAGGATGTTCATTTCCTGTGGCTCGTCATCTTCTCTCACCCAAACTTGCTCTTTCAATTTGTGAACTCAGTGCCCCCCCTCCGCCCCCCCGCAACCTTGGTGACTGCAAAGTCAGAAAGCACAGCCAGAGGGAAGAGAGTGAAGAAAGGTTTGTTATCAGAAGTAGCTAGAGATAATTCTTCAAGTAGGGTCTTTCTGAACAAATAAAGCAAGTGTTTTCGTTCCTCCTCCTCCTTCTCCTTGATGTTGTTGTTATAGGAAAAACATAATTTACATAGGAAAGATTCATAAGCACATACAAAGGGGATACAATCCTGATCATGTTCAGTTCAAAGTCTTAAATTACATGGTAAAAATGGTGGACAGGCTTTGGGGCACAGAATTGGATATTATAATGAGTAAAGTTTATAAGTCAACTCCAAGAGTAAGGGTGGCTCTACCATTTTGTCTGGTTCCTTGTAAGTTTCTCCGGAGGACCTTATCTGAAATAAGAAAGCAAGTTTTCTTTTCTCCTCCCCCTCCCCCTCTCCCTTTCTCCCCCTCCTCCTCCTCCACCACCACCTCAGTGCTCAGTCTCAGTGCTCAAGCTCCATCATTTTCCCAGTCCTTTTGATTTCGTTTTTGCAGATTCAAATGCACCCTGTCTGGGCTGGAACAGAAACCATTCCTACCTCTATACCTCTGCCTCCTGAGTATCTGGAATTATAGGCTTTTCCCACTTTGCCTGTCCTAAGGAAACAACTTTGAAGGTGTGTTAACAGCCATTTAAAGAGACAACATGTTTCTCCACCTTCAGGTCCTTTCCCCAAGCATAGCTGATTTACTTAAAAACCATCGCCTTATAATGAGTCACTTTCAAATTCACTTCCGTCTCTTTTGGGAGGGGAAGGTGTTGAGATTGCATTTCTAATGTCTGGCTGCATCTAATTGCTCCTTAGGAGCCTTTCCCCCTATCTCAGAATGTCCAGAGCTGACCCAGTCATCCATTTCTGTGAGTATCTCCTCTCCTTCCTGTTTTTTTCAATGTAATTTCCATTGGTGTGGTTCCAGCTCAAAACCTCGAACTCCTCAAGCTTTCCTCATGCTCTGTCCCACTCACCAGACCTAGTCAACCAGCAATAGCCCATACATTAGTAAACGTGTCTTCCTTACTTCCACCTGTCCTTCTACCCCTGACTGCACAGTACAGGCAGACATGGTTTCAGATACAAACTCTATATGAACAAATGTCGGTTTTACTCCTCAAATGTGAAATAACTGATGAGTACCTCATTCAATGAGATTATTCGTTCAATGAGATAATATAGGTTAAGTGCCTAGTACATGATGTTATATATATTATATTTTTCTTTCTTCTTATTTGGGCCACATTATTTTTCACCAGAGCTGATGTAATAGCCTCTAATAAGTCCTTGTTATTTTTTATTTTTGCTCTCTGTCAAAAGTATCAATCACATATCATTTGTCAGGCATAAGGCTAATGCCTAACCACACTGAACAAATCCACCTGGCTTCATCCCCATGGAGCTTACAGTCCAGCAGAGTAAGAGTGATTCTTTGCTTCTGGTGATTTACTTTGTTTGGCTAGTCAATGGATCTCATGGAAGCACAAACCACATGTCAGTTCTCTACTCAAAGTTATGCGTGGTTGCCATGTCTTGTAACATGACATAGATTTTTTTTTTTTGGCCTGGAATTCAAGCCCATTATCTGATTTTATACCCTAGTTTCCGTCTGCTTCCCTACACAGACCTTCTTCCTAGCCAAGCAGAACCACTTGCCATTCCCACAACATTTGTCTTTTCATAAAGAAATTATCAGTCATATCATCTTTTGTGTGTTGGAAAACTCTGCAGGACTATAGATGTGGGTATAAAGAAAGCATCACTTCCCAATGCATAAAGTCCTTCTCCTCGGCCTGTGTGCATCAGGATGTTGACAAATGGCTAAGCTGGGACAGTCAAAACCCTGCCCTAGATTCTGAATTATGGGTGTTACATGGTATTAACACTATTCTGTGTTTAGCTCAGGAAATCTTAAAGAAGATGAGTAGAGTCAATGGGAGATAGTAAAGTCCCCCACAACCCATCAGTACTTTGGGGGTTCCCCTATAAAAACAAAGATAGATAGATAGATAGATAGATAGATAGATAGATACATACATACATACATACATACATAGACAGATAATAGACACATCTATCAAAAGAAAACAAAATGTGACATTTAAACATTTGAACATATTCATTTTTTTAAAGCAGTTGAACAATAAAGGTTTAATTCAACTCATCTGCACACCACAACCTTACATTTGAAGCATTTTATGGCTACAGGTTAAAACAAAACAAATTTTTCATCAATACAGGTAACACTGAGAATCCAGAACCCTCTCTGGGGCAAGGAACAGATAAGGAGCTTATAGACTGGTTGCAACTACAAGGAGTGGATGCAAATACAATGGAAAGAGTAAAATTATAACCGCAAACAATTCTATGGTATTGTTTACAAGCTTTCTCTCTTACATATCATATCCAATCTCAGTTTCAGATTATTGAAGAGGATTATACACTTTCTCATATTCGTAACGATACCACTAAGGAAGACTTAAGATACCTTAAACTATGGTAAGATCTGCGAAACAGTTTGCGTATTTTTTCCTGTGAATAACCTTTAAAATGATGTACAAGATAAAAGTGCCCACTCCTGGCTCCCTGAAATTTGTTTCCTATAATTTACAACACCCTACTCCTCCTCCTGAAATCTGGAATTCTGATTAAGACTGCATTCTGAGTAGATGGCCAAATTTGAACATATTCAGACATCTGGAGAATCACTTCATAACATATTTTCAGGTTGCCTGACCAAGGAGAGATGAGCACAACATTAGCCTGGATCAAATAACATTATTTCAAACTTCAGAAAATGAAGCTAGTTGTTGGTTTGGTGAGTAGATGAATGTCACTCAATGATATTAGATGGGATGAGTGTCTTTGAAAGTCAAAGAAAATCAAGTCAAATGACCTTGAAAAACGAAATGATGCTGTGGAGTCTTGAGACAGACCAGTACTTACCCTATGAGTTTCTGGGGAAGGCCCAGATAGCCTTCACCATGATGATGTGAAATAACGCTACAGCAGGAACTGCCATCTTTGAACAGTGTTTGAAGGCACCAGCCTTGGAATGGGCTCTCTGTTTCCACCAAGGTTGGTCAGCTGTAGAAAGAAGTAATCGAAGACCAGAGAGAAGCACTACCCAGCAGAGACAAAGTGAGTTTCATACTGTGGCAACTAGTAGAAATGACTTGGCAAGGGAATTCTTTATTAGAAGGATCTTTGGCAGAAGTTCATTGATTCTGACACACTGGGTAATTTACCAAGATCCTACTTGATTTGTAGAGCTAAACGTAAATGTTTAGGAGAAGAAGCTACAGATTTGCCAGAAATTTCCTTGCACAAATTCATGTCCTGGGAGGAGGAACACTAAGACACCCACTACTCTCCCCATCTCTGATTCTTACCAGGAAATTAAAGGCCTGAGAAGTGCAGAAACCAGTGTCACTTTCACCCGGGCAGACTAATACCCAACAGACATTTGTCCCCACTGGAGCATTCAGCCTGCACTTCAGCAAGGCCAACATGTTCAGATTATTAGAGAACAGCTGAGAAAATGGAGAATTGAAGAGCTTCACTGAGCAGAACTAGAAGCAGAAAGTAACACACAGTGCCATAGGCAATGCCTGAAGAATTTGGGTAGCACTGAGGAAAGACAGTGCTATAACTCCTCAAGGACACAAGATGGCTCTTTCTATACAATTTTCTAATTGTAACTGAAGATCATTTACTGATATTACTGGGTATTAAGCAAAGATAATCCTGTGGCCCTAATTCTAAGCTATCAAACTGTTAGATATTGGAGAGGGGACTTTTAAGAGTCACATGATATATGAATATAATTTTGCAAAATCCCAAGCTCATCCTGGCTATTTTACCAGACTTTAGGTATATGGTAAAAATTAATCAGGAGAATCTTCTTACCTGAGGAGCAATTCTGTTGGTTGTAGAGGCTTGAACTTAGAGCATGTCCTTGAGCCTTTTTATGCTCAAGGCTAGCTCTCTACCACAGTGCCATGCCCTGAGGAGCAATTCTGTAGTAGGAAGAACCTAAAGAAGACATATGGAGAATTGTACCAAAAACCCCTCCCAGCAAAAATCCAGATCCAAGCAGAAATACACAATTCAGTATCTCTGAGAAGTAATATTAATTGTTTTTGCTAGAAATATTGATAAGTGGTGACTCTAAAATGAGGACCACAATGTTATTTATCTCATAGAGATATTGTGACAAATGAATAGGTATCGTGTGTATGGTAATATAATTCACTTAATAAATGTTAGCCTCTATTTCTACAATTATTTACAATTATAAATCCCACTAACCCACCACTCGTGTGCAAATGACCTCAAAGAATCGTTATGGGTTATTTTAAGCTTAATCTGATAGTAATGAGATCACAGGATTTGGATAGTAGAACTCAGTGTATATTCTAGAGTTTAGGTAAGAGAATGAGGAATAACTCCCCTTGTCCCCCACCCAGTACAAAGGTTTTCTGTTTCACAATTCTTTTGAAGGTTGAATGGCCTGAGACAGGTCATATGCCTCCTCTCAGGTGAGGGTAAAATGGTAAATCTACACTTTCTACCAGGTATCAAAATGCTGGGCCAGCAAGAGGCTGGGTCAGCCTCTGTGGGTTTGGGAGAGGATGTGAGTTATATCTGTACCATGTTGCTCTGAAGCTCTTGGCAGATAATTTCTCTTAGTGTAAGGCTTCCAAGCAAAAACTAAGTTCTCTAACTGGCCCAAGGGAGAGAGCAAACAGGAGTGCTATCCAGCCTTCTGACTCAGGGGTCAATGGATTGAGAGGTATTTGTAGCAGTTGGAGTTGCTATGATGAGCCCCCTCCACCATCACTAGGAGATCACACAAGATCCTTTGAGTCTTTTAGAAAACCTATGGTTTTCTCCACATGTGACCATTCTCTTTTATGTTCTACTAGAGAGCCTTTGGTAGAAAGTGGGCTCCTGTCCAGAAAAATGCCAGATGGCCATATAACAGGCTGCCTATCACAAACTAGTTATTATTTGATCCAATGAACCCTCCAGTTGGGGGAGGGGAGAATGAGGGAGGAGGTAACAAACAGTGCAAGAAATGTATCCAATGCCTAATGTATGAAAATGTATCCTCTCTGTACATCAGTTTGACAATAAAAATTAAAAAAAAATAACCCTCCAGTTAGATGTGGCCAACCCAGAGAGGGGTCCACCACAATCACATGCAAATGGAAGATGTGGGTCCAGGTCTAAGGTTCTGGAGGCACAAGGAAGGGGCAGAAGATATTAGTTCATACTACTGGCTTGCTGGAACTTTGTATCACCCTCAACTCACACCTTTGGTTTCAAAGGAGTTTGCTGAGATCAGGTCACTGATAGGAGACAAATCATTGGTTTAGTTAGATGTAGTGCCCAGAATGTTCAGGCTCTGATTATATGTGGATTTCTGGTGTTATATAAAGCTGTACTTGGGAGGCTCTGAAAACAGTAGAGAAGGAAAATCTTCCTGGGAGAAAATCTTCGTAGCTGTACATTATTTTGTCATTTGTTTTCCCTGGAAGGAGAGAGATGGCTTGAATAATAATAGTAAATCAATTTATGAGAAGATATTCAACCAGCTCATAAGTGTAAGATAACTTGACCATCATGACTGCGATTCAAATTGTTCAAGAATGGAAATTTGGCAACACTATGATTGGAGATTTGCCTTCTGGACTGAGGCCAGAAGATGAGACGGTCATGCTAATGTCACTCCTAGGGCCTCTTGTCAAGGCCTGTCCTTCCCAGCCACCTGGGTAATTCTGAACTTCGTAACCACTGACTCAAGCATGGGTTCTATGCCTGTGTAACCTGAGTGGACCAACCCTCTACCTGGCCAGATTGATTCCACCAACCCCTTTCTATGATGGCTGAGCTAGTGCTGTGCTCTCTCTGGGTTATATACCTTGGTGATTTTGCTTTTGCTTCTCTTTTTTTTCACAAATGAACCAACTTTAAGAGATATTATTTTGTATTTATATAGCGCCTTCATCAAGAATCTTAAATGCTTTACAGACATTATCTCTAATCCCCACAACAACCCTATAAGGTAGGCATTACTCCCATTTTACAAGACAGGGAGACTGAAACACAGACAGGTTAAGTGACTTGCCCAAGGTCACACAGTTAAGTTCACTGAAGAGCCAGGACTCAAAAGCCTTAGCCTCCCAGCTCCCAGCCAAATACCTCATGAGAGAATCTTCAATGAAAGGCATCTTTAAAGAAAGTAGTATGTTATGAAAATGAAGTCTTTCTACTGCCACCAAGGAAAGAAAAAACCCTATACTGATGGTTGAGGCCACAAGACCCATAGAGAACATTTCCTTTCTTCCCTTTCCTAAAGCCTCCTGACTCCTGTCTTAAGTAATCTACAGGTAAAAATTTCCAAGACAGAAGCCATGTGACTTAGAAGCAGGACATAATTATTTTAGAATATTTGCTTTTAAGTAACGATAATTCATAGAAACTCTTATTGCAATATACAAAATATGGGACTGCTATCCCAACAAACATGTACATAGTTATACAGCAATAAGCCTATTTACAACCTGAACCTGCCGCGCACTCCATCAGCGCCCACCAACAGGCACCCCCGGGAATGCTGTTTGGGCCACTGTTCTTCCTTACTATACCTATATATTCCCCCCCACCACCACCCCCAACCCTGTAGGTTTTTAAACTATATTAAGTTTCTGATAAAATTAAAAAATAGTTTACTTAGATCCACCATCACTAAGAGTAAAAAGTCGATTTAGAACCTTCACCCCATTGTCCCTCCCCTGATGAGCCTTGCTTTTGCTTCTCTTGATGGCTTCTGGACACTCTTGCTTCTGCAAGTGATAACCATGAATGAACATACTCACTGACTCATGAGATTCCACACTGCAGTGCTTTTGACCAAAGGGAACTGATTTCACAGTGGAAAGAGTAAAGTCATGAGAGTAGAGTCCCATAGACTCTCTACTTGTGAGACATGAGAATACTCTCCATCCATTTTTAGGGTTCTTTTTTTTTTTTTTTTTTTTTTTTGCCCAACACCAAAAATATCAATGTGAAGGAAGTGTGTGGCACTTTCCAGCAGGACTATGCCATACATTTTCTGACCTGAGACAGGACATGTTCAAGGCAAGAGGCCCTCATGAAGCCAAGTAGAAATAGTCCCATGGAGAGTGATTGAAAAAGAATCTTTGTTGCTTGTTACTGCAGCATTACTTAGCCTGTGCCGATCGATGGCCACCTACCCCACCTCCCAGAGGCAGTGTAATGTAGCAGATAGTAAGATGGTTTTTATAGCATTCAGTCATGGCACCAGCTAGTATGCTGACTGCTGGGGGAAAAATGGGCTGAAAACTGATGGGCAGTAAGTATAATGTGTGCTTTTCCCACAATATGATTCAGAAACTGAGGAGTGGTTTGTGAGAGGCCCAACCTACTTACAAACTTCTCTTCCCAGCTCTGCATCTCCAGCTTTGGTTGGTGAAGATATTGTTTGACTATGCTAGGGAAGAGCAATTCCCCTTGCAGTCATAGCCATATTGCATTGGCATCTGATTTGGAATTTCATATACACCAGATGAAGAGATGAAAGAGGACTTAGACTTGCTGATTGATCTGGTTATCAGAAACCTAAGTTTGCAGCTGCACAGTGGTGGTGGATAGAATTGTAGGTTGGGGTCCATACCTTTGGTTCTCCTCTTTCCGATCTCTTTAGAGACTTTGGTTTCCTCAGCTGCAAGTTCTCTGGTTCTCCTGCCCCTAAAGACTCTGGTGTCCCTGATGCCCCTCAGACACCTGCAATACTTGGTCTCAGATAATGACCACAAGAGTGGGGACTTAACTTCATCCATCTCCTGTCTCCCCTTCTCTCAGTCTCTCCTCTCTACCATACCTGTCCACTGCTACTCAAAATCCAAGGCTTTCAGGCAAACAGTTTTGAGAACTTGCTGTGGGATCTAGATTCAACCGTAGTTTTCTATGGAAGTATCATCCAGTAGATTCATAGTCAGTTCTTCCTGGAATCAAAGTGAGATTTTGACAGAATGAAATACACCAAATAAAAATAGCATGACCTACAGCTACTAGACAAGGAAATGGCTACAGTAACATGTGAGCTAACAATCTGGGAACTTTGTCTCTCCCAGAAGTGATTATAATCCCTTAGATTTGATGTAAGAAATTTGAGGGGCAAGGAGATTAGCAAAGAGTAGAAAGAAGGAAGCAAGCATGTAAATTGTAGGAGGCAGAAGGGGGGAAATTTCCACTGGGTCTGTTAGAGGAAAGTAAGGGTTTGCATCTCCACTTCTGGGAAACATGAGTGTCCCTGATCTCACCTCAATTCATAAGAAACTTTTACCTAAGATTGGGAAACTTTAAGTTTTAAACCTCAAAGGCCAAGGAATAGTTAGCAATGTTCAGGCTGGAGTCTTGAAGCAGTGGTGATAGTGGCTGATCACGTAGCACCTTTGGTCATTTGTTAGCCACTCTGTTCCCATGGATCTCGGCTGGCTGTCATCTCTTGATTCCTGACTATCTTATGAACCTAATTGTCCAGGATGACTTTAGCGTCTATGAACTACCTCACAACCTTTCCATGAAATTCCTTTGTAGATAGTGTTGGGGTATCTTATTTGCAATGAGGAAAGGCCAAGTGCACCACACAAGACGGAACCTTCCCACCTCTGTGGCTACTGCCCACACTCGTCATTGGTCATGAAAGTACTTTTCCCTCTCCCAATGCTGGCATGTTCTCCAGCTTCCACCCAGCCCCATTTCCATCCTGCTGAGTGTTGTAGAAGAGCTGGCACCCCAAATGTCACTCCTAGGCCCACTGGCCTGCTCACTTCTTGTTGGGTGAGCCCCAGGAAGCCCTGGCCGGACAATGAAAAGGGAAGCCAGGAGACTCTTGTGCCATATCTAGGTGCTAAAGGTGTCTCCCCCACAGGTGGTAACAGATGGGTATGTGGTGATGTCCTTCAGCAGGTGCACTATGGAATGTCTTTCCTTGTCCCAACATCAAAGCTCAGTGACCTCTCAGTGTCCCAACACTAACCACAGAGTTTCCCTTAAGGAAATCAATAATGTCTTATTACTTCCCATCAGAACGACATGTCCCCATGCTGTGGGAATTCACATCATTCTTCCTCCAAAATTGTGGGATGGTCTCAGGTAACAACCTTTCTTTGCATCCTGGACGGTGAGATGGCACCCCGGTGCATGTACAGTGAGATCCTGACTGAGGGCTGGGGTCGCCTCTTTCTCTTTGTTTCTCTATCTGTACAGAAGGAAAGATCTTTCACCTATCTGTCTCTGGGTTTCCTGGCCATCCCTCCTGCTTTTGCTTTCTTTCTTTTTTTTTTTTTTTTTTGAAATTTTTATTATCAAACTGATGTACGGAGAGGTTACAGTGTCATACGTTAGGCGTTGGATACATTTCTAGTACTGTTTGTTACCTTGTCCCTTGTACCCCCCTCCCTCCCCCCCTTTCCGTTCCTCCCCCCCCCCCGGAGGTGTTCAGTTCACTTACACCAAACAGTTTTGCAAGTATTGCTTTTGTAGTTGTTTCTCTTTTTTTACCCTGCGTCTCTCAAATTTGGTATTCCCTTTGAATTTCCTACTTCCTGCTTTTGCTTTCTTAGCCCATTTTTTTGTGGGGGGTGACTATTTCTCTGAATTAAATTCTCCATATTAGAAAAACTTAGCTTAGTCTGTTTTCCTGAGTAGAGCTTGAATAGTTTATGATGACTCTTCAAAGCACATTCCTGTTGTCTTCTCTTGAAGTCTTACCTGATCTACCATCCAGAAGTAATCCTGAAAATATGTGCAATCAATTAGCAAATTTCAACTCATTTGTCACTTGTAATTCCATCTTGTATAAGTCACTTGCTCTTCCCAACCAACTTCCATTAGACTGTTGGCACACTGTAAGCAACCAATGAATCTTAATGGAGCCTATATTTCCTGTAGCAATATTCTGAGTGCCACATTCTGAGCATGTCAGTTTGACTTGCTGTTCAAAATGCTAGCACTGCTCTTACAGTGCCCTTGACTTTCAACAGTTCCATTACTTTTGCTATGTTGCAATAGTACAAATAATTGTGTTTAAAAAACCTAATTGGACATTACAAACATATTTTGTTCAATGATTCTTTACATGGAAATGAACATATTGCACAGTTGCTTTCCTTCTACTCGTGTGCCCATTCCAAATGGTACTTCCCAGTTTAATAAAGCATGTTCATAAGCACTAACTCATCTAAATCTCACATTTACAATGTAAAGTAAGCATCATTATCCTTACTTCCTACAGGACTGAAAAGCAAAGGTTTGAGCTCCTAATTCTGGCTTTCTAGCCCCCAGATTGTAGCATTTCTCCTTATCTTTTGCTTGAAGCTGGGGCTCTGGCTCACTGCAGACTATAGCTCTCCAAGTCTTTTCCTTAATACTAAGAAATAACATTAAGCATGCAGACTTTCATGTTTTATACAAAGGTACAAAGTAATAGATGACCTGGGATACTTTTTTTCATATAAAATAAAGAGGGAAATAACCATTTTATTCCTTTGGCTTAGAGAATGTGGACAATCATGTTCTCAATTTCACAGTTCGTTGCGTGTACATTTATTAGATTAGCACTGGTTTAGAAACGCACCACGGAACCTCTCAATAACTTGGCAGTCACTTTTTGATTGCTTTCCGGAATTGTACTGTCTTGTTCTCCCAGGACTCTGACCAAGGTTTAGTGGCTTAAAACTGAAATTCTGTGGATAGAAATTGAATCCAATCCCGGCAAGGCTGAAGTTATTACTTTTTCCCACCTGATTCTTATTTGGTTTTCCACTGATGCCAAATCTTGTCTTGGGGCAGATAGATGCAAATCCATCTTCTCTGCTATGAGATTGATGGTTGCATATGGATCCTGGTTTAGAGGGAGACTCTTTTATTACTGTCTGGAATTGCTTTACTCCTAGTACCTGAAAATAACGTCCCAGTAAGCTTGTTTGTCTTATCTGGCTAAAAAGAAGATGGTGTGGTTGGGGATTTGGCCCAAGTAGAGGGAGAAAGCATGAGGCCTTAAGCCCAAACACCATTAGCTATATGAAGTGTTATTTGAAGGGTACTGAACACATCCAGACATAAATATCCCTCTCTACATCACATCTCTTATTCTACATTACTGGCAATGCCTAAATTCCACCAACATTAAGTCACTTTTCCCTTCCCATCTGGTTTTAAAATTACATATTCTTAAGAAGCTTGGCATATTAATTCTGCTTATCTGATCTTCTGCAACCCCTGTTTTGTTCAGTTTGGCTCTAGAACCGTAATCACTCTTAAGTCCTACCTAGTTTGCCTCCCTAAGCTAGACAAAGTAATTAAATATGATCTGGTATTGCATATATCCTTAATCAATTGTAGTTATTACAGTTACTGTTGATCTTTTAAACCATGAGTTCTGTTTTGCTGGCCAAATACATGAGTAATAGCAGCCAGTCTTCATGGATCATGTACCATATCATGGAGTTTCCTAAAGTCATGATTTGTTGCTAAACCTTTGCAACCACTTAGGAGGTAAGTACCATTATCTGCATCATTTTGAGCCATCTACCTCATAAGGGAGGCCAAAAGACAGGACTAACATCAAAAACTCAGGCTGATTTGATTTTCAGACAAACAGAAAACATCATTCCTATAAGAATAGTATATAGAATATTCATAAGAATAGTATGAATTAATCTTTTCCCAAGAACTTTCCAGTGTGGGTCCTAGCAGGTTCTGAACATAGCAGTGAAAAAAATGAAGAAGCAGTGAAGAAAATGCATTACAAATACAGTTCTTGACTTCTGTTCATTCCCCTCAGATTTGTATTGTAGACAATCTCCCTGCATGCTGAGGTTTGTTTATACACAGCCCCTAGACCTGCATATCTCTCCTTTACACTGCCACCCAGGAGAGTTTATTGGAAAGTAAATGAGAAAAGGAGACCTATTGGAACCACACAACTGTGGAGGGCATTGTTTTGATGGTCCCAGTGGATTGTCTCTTAGAGAAAGTCATTGAAGAGAGCTTCATATCAACTTTTTATCCCTAACCTTGTCATGCTCTATGGGGGACATCTGCTAGGCACAGTCATTTCCATGGCTCTACATTGGGAGTTGGAAGATAACTGGATGGGAGGGGGGGGAAAAACAGGAGTAAGGGAAAACATCTTGCAAATACAGTTCAGACATGGTGAGCATTGAGGGAGTCAAGTCATACAGGTAGCTCTTCAGCTCCACCCACTTTAGCTGAGCTCCTAGATGGAGCTGCAGAAGAGAGTCCAGCCCAGCCATTGATGGGATTGGGCTGAGACTGGGCCGGCAGCTAAAAGCACAAGGGAAGTATCAGCTCCCATCGCCATGGTGACTGCACTGGTCCTTCTTTCACTAAGTCTCAAAGAGGCTTCCTTGTTGCTTCTCACCTCCTTGGAGCACATCAGCCACTCCCCAGTATTGGTAATGTGGGGAAACAAATGAGTGGGTGTGAGCACCAGGCAATGCAGGAAGGCATAATGCCAGCACTAGATCATTCTCTCTGTTCCCAACTCCCTGGGAATGATAACTCTCTCTTCTTTTTGTTTTCACTTGGGGTTTCTTGTACAGTTCTCATCATCTGTGTCCCCAACCCCTTTTTCTTCATCCATCCTCACTTTTCTTTTCTCTCCTCATACTTTCATTTTTCTCACTTTCTTCATTGCCTCTCTTGTACATACTAAATAATAGAAAAGGAAAATAACCAACAGAAACTCTGAGTAAAAGTGAATTTCCTCCTTTTCCTGCCATTTTCCCATACACTTAGAATGGGCACATATTTTTCTCTTCTTATAAGCTTGCATATTATTAGTTGGAAATAGAGATGGGCCATTGCAAAGCCTTGATAAGCTGACACTGTTAATTGAGTGCCCTTCAAGTACCTACAGAAGTTTTAGTGTTCTAATTTTAGGTGGAAATTTAAATGACAAGAAAGCATGGATCATAAATTTTGAAGGGATAACACTTTGTACCAAGCTATTAGTTAGTTAGTTTGTTTTAAAAAACAACAACAACAACAACTATATAACAAATCCAAAGTCAGTGGCCTATAGAGTCTTTTGTTGTTGTTGTTCAGACAGTTGTGGGTCAGCAGAGGGGTAGCCCATCCAGGCTGGGCGGGGCTGTAAGGTACAGATTGATTCTAGTTTGGTTTGGTGAGTCCTTTTTCATTCTTGGCTGGAGTGGTGGGCTTCTTGAAGCATGTTCTCTTCAGAGAGAGGCCACACATGTAATTTAAACTTCTGATGTCATTGTATCTGCTAGTGTTCCATTGGGCAAAATGAGTCACATGACCAAACCAAAAACAAAGGAGAGAGAAGAGCTGGTCAATTCTACTATGAGGAGATATTAAGACACATGAATATGAAGAGGAATAAAGAATTAGAAAACCTTCACCTTAGTAAACTGACAGCCTAGTGTGACCTCTTGGGCTGAGACTGTGAGGCCAAAGGAAAGCAAACAGGAATGGCCACTGTAGCAGGACAATAGGTAAATGCTCTGCTCTCACAAGAAGTCCCTTTTCAGGCCAGTGTCTGTTTTCTTCTATATGCTGGAGGTTGTCAATTATCTGCTCTGAGCGTCCATTATTTTCCTTCAAATGGACATGAGGGAGAGATGTAAATAAACTGCATGACTCTAGCCTCTCCTCAGACTTTGAGGTTATTGACTAAAAAAATTGAGGACATTCTTATCTCTCTTACCCCCTGGCATAACAATAATTCAAATTTATTCCATACTGGAACTGAGGCATGCTCAGAGTTCCTGAGAAGAAATCACACAGTAGAAGGCCAAGCTTCTATCAGATCAATGAACAAAGGACTCAAATGTACCCTGAACATGGCTGAACAACCCTCCTCTAGTCTCTTAATAGATGCCCTTTATCATCACATGTCCAATATTTGTTCATCACCTGACTGCCATTGGATAATCTAAGATAACAGAGCCATAACACAGGAGCAATCCCAATTACTGCTCATTTTCACAGAGCTGGTGACCTGTAATCCTAGCTACTCAAGAGGCTAAGATCTGAGGATCACAGTTCCAAACCAGCCTGGACGGGAATGTCTGTGAGATTCTTACCACCAATTAACCTCCAAAAGGCTGGAAGTAGAGTTGTGGCTAATAAAAGCTAACGAACAGTGTGCAGGCCTCAAGTTCATGCTCCAGAACTAGAACATATGCATGCATGTGTTATACAGATATGCACACACATGCACACATGCACGCACACACACACACACACACACACACTACTGACTTTCCCACCATTTCCACCAATCACCATATAACTCTTCTCACTTGTGACCAAGCTGACAGAAGCAGCCACAGCTCAGATAAGTAATGTGATCTAGAAACAGGCTAGACACGCCATTGGCATTGTGTAGTTGTTACTGCATCTATGAAAACTGACCAGTAACATTTTTTTCTCTTTGGTTTGTCAGATTAATATATACAATGAAGGCAACTGTATAATTGAAATGACCCACTATAGAGTTAAGAAAATTACATTTGACATGTAGATCAGATGCTGGATTGGAGAAACTTAATTTCTAAAGTTCAATTCCATTTATTTCATATTGAAATCAATGTCCTGTTTTTCTTCCTTAATCATTCTTCTTCTTTTTATATTATAACTATTAACCTTGCTACCACATTTTGGTCTTTATGCTACTGAACTCTTACCAGGCATTGGGCACAACATTTTCTCCTCAATACATCTTGAAGCAGGTTAATTGTTGACATTTTACAAATTTAGAACTCATGGTCTAAAGTTATCTGACAAGCTCACATAGAAAACAAGGGTCAACATAAAATATTTGGCAAAGAAGCAAGATGTGCTGAATTAAGCAAGGGTTTCATCTACTAGACCTATACACAGTATTAATAGAATGTTTTAAAGATTTCTTGTTCTCAATTAGAATAACACAATATTATCATAGGTGTTTGGGGATTTTTAAAACGTTTGTTTCTGGATTTTTAAAAAATAGTTATTTTGCTTTTGACCACCAGATGGCGACCAAGGCCAATAAGCTCTAAGCTGCCTCCATCCTGCCCTAAATTTCATCCAGAACATCTTGGCCAGAAATTTCTGGTAAACAGGCCTTCCACCTTGTTTGTATCAAGGGGTCCAATCTAGAAAATATAAAAGATCAGTGTTCACTGAGTTCTAGGCACCCAGATATCAAGGCCAATACTGAGATGGCATTTGGGATTCTCCCCCCCCCCCGCCCCCCGAAATTTGTCAACATTTTTCTAAAAAGTAAATTTATTTATCTTAGGAACTTTGACAAAATCCTCTTCAATTTATAGAAATTCCAAAGGTCCTCAATCCAGAAATGACATATCTACCCATTTCCAGTCAAGATATATTATTACAAATTGTGTCACTTAGTGGAATAAAATATTTAATATAACTAAAGTTTTGGGGCTTATTGTTCCATGAAAAATTTCACTGTATTACTCAAACATGGCCCAATAAGCTCAACAATCTTTGCAGCATTCCAGAACCTTCTTGGGTCACACTCAAACAGAATCTGCATTTGAATGAGATCCATAGATAACGTAGAACTTGGGAAACACCCAAGAAGTACTTCCTCCCACACAATTTTCCAGCAAACAAACTAAAACAACACAATTCTTGGTTCCCCTTACTTGAGATAAGCATCAGTTAAATGTGAGGAAGCGAAGAGTGCATAGGGGTTTCACAATAACTTCAGAAGAGGGAATGGGGCCATCCTGAACCAAAGGTTTCATAGCTTCAATTCAACAAAATGCACATGTTCTGGAGATCCTTCTGCCAGCATTGTATCTACAATCAACAGTGATATAGATAATACTTGTGGGTGTGTGTATACGTATATGGGTGCATGTGTGTGTGTGCATGCATGCTCACAATCCTGGAGCTTGAACTCAAGGCCTGGGTGCTGTCTCTGATCTTTTGTGCTCAAGGCTAGTTCTACCATCTGAGCTATAGCTCTACTTCCAGTATTTTGATGGTTAATTGAAGTTAAGAGTCACATAGACTTTGCTGTCTGGGCTGGTTTCGAACTAGAATCTACAGATCTCAGCCTCGTGAGTAGCTAGGATTACAGGCATGAGTCATCAATGCCCAGCTTCTCAGAATACATTTTAAAGAGGATTTATCTCATATTATTATTATTATTATTATTATTATTATTATTATTATTTTGCCAGTCCTGAGGCTTAAACTCAGGACCTGAACATTGTCCCTGGCTTCTTTTTGCTCAAGGCTAGCACTCTACCACTTGAGCCACAGCACCACTTCCGGCTTTTTCTATATATGTGGTACTGAGGAATCAAACCCAGGGCTTCATGCATGCTAGGCAAGCACTCTACCACTAAGCCACATTCCCAGCCCTTATCTCATGTTAAGTGATCTTGACACTGGTTTTTGAAAGGTAGTCTACTACAGGCAGAGTCAACCACGGACTTTTCAGCACAGTAGAATTTTAGACCTCTAGCATTTTGGATGAAAGGCTCTTGGGATTATGTTTATTTGTTATTTTGGGTTGTTATTTGAAATAGGTCTTGTTATGTAGCCCAACTTGGCCTTGAACTCAAGATCCTCATGTCTCAGCCTCTTGAGTGCTGGGATTAGAGGCTAGAGTCACCACACCAGGCTGTGTTGATGCTCAGATTATATCTGTTATTTGTCTTTCTCTCCTTGCCTCTCTTTTTTACTTCCTCACTCTCTTTTCTTTTGGCTTCCCATTCCCCTCATATTTTATATATGTGTGTATAATATTTGTTTAATCAGAACAATAGCTTGTCTTGAAAGTGTGTCTGGGAAAATCACTTTTCCAATTTCAGCTACTTGGAATATTTCTGGCACATCCATTTGCCCTGGTAATGAGGAGTTGATTCCCTCCTGCATGCTGAGATCCTCTCCCCCTCACACCCACACCTCGAGCAGGATGAAAGGAGAGGAGCCTGTATCCACTTCCAGTCCCACTGCCGTCATCAGCTCAACGCAACACAGCTTACATATTTTATTTTCAATGCTTTGGAGTGGTTTTTTTTTAAGTATCTGCAAACTCTTGTTAGTGGTTACTACTTTATCCTCATCTTGTTTTTCTCTGTATCTCTTCTACCTGATGCCCAGTATCTGAGGAATTATTAGGTCAAATCCTGGAAAGGCTCGGAACTGGCTGAGCTGCTCTCAGGAGTTGTTAGCGTAACCTGAACTCCAGGTACCACAGACAGAGCTAAGCATCATTCAAAAGGATTATAAAAGGGCTCAGGAGTGGAAGAGAGGAAGAAAAATACCTGAGGAAGAGACGGGAGAAGAAAGAGTAACGAAAAAGTGAACAACCACAGCAGAAAGAATACTAGTAGCACAGAATAATAACTGTTCCAACTACTGATAACAATATTCTACTTTTCATGCAGAATTATACCCAAACTCTTTATGAGGGCCCTTAACCTGCCGTTTCACATTACCCTAGACTCTGGGCTGTCTCTCAGGGGTGCTCATGAACCACTCCTCCCCCTGCTATAGCCACAACCCCTCACTTCCCTACCAGCAGGCTGTTCTGGAGGACTTTGCACTTGCTGCTCTTGGTGCTCAAATATATCTCCATCGGTGTCTGCATGGTTCCCCTCCACTCCTTCCTCCCTCTACTCCTTCAGTCCCGCTTTATTATCCTGTAAACAGCCTTCATCACTTCCTGACATCTTACAGGTGGATTTGTTTCTTTGACATACTGAAGGAGAAAGTTGATTCCAGGAGAGCAGAGACCTTTTGCTGTTTGTGGTTATGTCTCTAATACCAGCACAGAGGACAGTGGCTGATGCCTTACATAGGTCATGCACACTTGTGCAGGTGAACGGAAGACTGATAGTGCACTGGAGGACTGGAGGGGGTGTTGCTTGTCTCAACCTGCTTAATCTTCGCCCTCTGAGGATGGTGTAAGGAGGAAACCCAGGCATATCCCAGCAAACTCTGCAGGGTTTCCTTGCTTCAGTTCTTCCCAAACTTTCTCATTAACCAGTCTTTCCTTAATAAAGGATGCTGTAGGACAGTGAGGGGCTGGCAAACTACAGATCACTGGTTAACTTTGCATGCTAACTGCTTCAAAAAGACAGTTGTGGAGGACACTGCTTTACCCATTCACCTTTGTATTGTCTGCAGCTTCTGTTGTACCAAAGTGGGGTAAAGAAAATCTAAAATATTTTACAAATTGGCTCTTTACAGAAAGTTTTGCTGACTCCTGCTCTTTTGTTTGGGGGCAGGTTCCAATGGTTCTTATTAAAAAGACTGTGTATGCATGCATATGGTTTTAGGAAGGTGGTACATTAAGCTAGTAACAATCACAAATTTTAAAAAAGCTTTACATCAAATTTTCTCCTCTGGAAGGAAAATGAATGAGGCCTATATCTTTTAAGAAGAGATTTAAGGAAAAGCATTCTCTTGGCCACTCCTTGGAAATGGAGAAGCCAAAATAACCAGGATTCAGAGGGCCTGGCATGAAGAAAGAATGAAAGAGACAGGACAAGGAAGAGAGAACAGAAATAAATATATATGACTTTACAGTAGTTTTAAATGTCACTCATACCCAGGATTGGTGTGAGCTTCAAGTTTGTGTTGGTCAATCTTAGGTCCCTTTAACAAAATGAGAGAAGTGACTTCATAAGGGAAGAGACTTATTTTGGCTAATGCTTTCAGAGATTGCAGTCCATAGTTTGTTGGATCTGTTGCTTTGAGCCTGGGGCAGCATAATCTATCATCATTAGAGTACAAGGTAGAGGAGACTTGTTCACTTTATGGCAAATGGGAAGCAGAGAGGAAGAGGAAAGGTAGGGAGAAGACCGGGAGCCCAATATCCCCTTCAAAGTCCCACCTCACAATGATCTAACTTCCTCTTATAGGCCCCACCTCTTAAAGGTCCACCACCTCCCCAAGCCTTTCATATATTGGCCTTTGGGAGACACTTTTTCAAACTATAGCAAAGTTCAAAGAGACTAAAAAAGATTTTGGGCATTTTATTTTTTCCAGTTAAATGGAAAAGAGATTAACACCACATAATTCAAGAAAACAATGCAAACAATTTGAATAACAAGCACGATAGTGGTCTGTGTATGTCATTTATATTTTCCCCTGCTATTTTCAGTTATAATTGTTTTAGATTACAGGCTTCCACTTAGCGTGCAGGAGAGCTGATGTGTGAAATGATGCTCTCATCCTTATTTTAATAAATGATCTCATTTTGATACATTTTCATTGCGCATGGGCATTGGGTATATTTATTATACCCAAACAGGAGAATATTTTACATTAGGATCTGTTTTAGGGTGATGCTAAGGTATAGGTGGCTTTTTGTATAACCAGCAGAGACAAAGCCAAGTGAGAGCTGTAGTAGATGTTGGAGTGGGCGAATGAGCCACGTGTGTGAGATTCGCTTGACCCTAACTGCCAATAACGACTGGTGCATGAGCACCAACTCCTTGCCCGGCTCAGTCTTCCTTGGTCACTAGGTCACCATGCTGTTCCACTCATGAGATACTTCCTTAGAGAGCTACAAGGGTGTTTTTCATATTACACTCAGCACAAACGTGTGTCTGGAAGTTGTGCCGAGTGGTGGCCATCTTGGTTGTTAATGGTCTATGAACATCTCACGTCCCCTACCATGAGGATTACCAAATGTTCCCAAGGCATGGGCTAAATGTTCTGAGGTCAAGGCAGAGGGGATTGAGGTCTCTCGAGAAGCTGAGGGCATGGAAGAGACTGAGTATGACTTTGAACTAGTAGGAATAGTACTTTGAACTTGTCTGTAGGAGACAAAGAAAATGCTCTGGCTAGAATAGAATCGGGGATCTGACACGGGTTGGAATGCCTTCCTGTTGGGCAGAAGCAGATGGAAAGCATGCATTGCTGTTAGTAGCTGCTATATCCAAGTATACCCAGAAGTTCATCTGATGTCTGTATGTTGTGGAAATGTGTCTTAGTTCAGGCCACTACAACAAATTGCTTAAGCAATGGAATTTTATTTCTCACAGTTCTAGGAACTGGAATTCCAAGATCAAGATGCTAATAGGACCAAGTTCTTAATGAAGGTCCTCTTCCTCATTTCCTTCTTTGTTTGTAGATGACTCTCTTCTTATTTCTTCACAGAGTAGAGAGCAGAGAGCAAGCAAGCAACTTTCCTCCTAAAACCACTAGTCCCAACTATGAGAACTCCACCCACATGACCTCATGACCTCTTAAGGATTCTGCCTCCTAGTACCATCACATTGTTGGAGGTAAGGATTTCTATATATGAATCAAAGGCCACACAAACATTTAGTGCATGATAATCAAAGTAGGCAATACAGTGCCAGTGACCCATATATGTAAATCTTAGCTACTCTGGAGGCTGAGATCTGAGGATCTTGGTTTGAAGCTGGGACACAAAAGTCTATGAAACTCTTTTCTCCAATTAACCAACAAAAAAAACCTGGAAGTGGAAATGTGGCTGATGTGATAGAGTATCAGCTTTGAGAGAAAAGGCTAAGTAAGAATGTGAACGCCTGAGGTTAAGTCCCAGTATCAGAAGAAGAAAGATGTGAATAGCTGTTTTTTTCTTAATGAAGACTAATTCAATCATGTTGAGAAAAAGGGATATAACACATACACCATGAATATATTAGTGATTATTTGCATTGCTGCAATAATAACAATACTTACATAAACATATAATCACATTACAACTTTGAGATTCATTTGTACTCATCATTGACGACCCTAAGAATAAATGAGCTTCAGGTAGAGTATGATCACAGTCATCTTCCAGGATGTGTCTCTAGAAGATACATTTGGCATCCAAACCATCAGAACCTTCAAGCTTCTTATGTCCAAAGGTTTGCATGCTATTTTAACAGCTGTGCTTATACTATCCAATCCCCTGGTAATTATTAATGTGATTGAAAAGCCTGGTTTTGATATCTAGTATACTTCTGGTTTGAGGCAAGGTTTTTATTACAGAAACTCATTCTCTGACCTACCAGCATTGCTTTGATGTGTTCTGGTGTAAGATGTAGAGAATGCAAATGCTCTCCAGGTTTCTAAGCTTAAAATCTTTGCAATATCCAGTATATTCATCTCAAATGTGGAATTTCAAATTAATCAGCTTTACCTTCATTGTTTGAATTCCTGATATTTCCAATAGCAAAGATAAGAAGTCCTGTTATGTCTACAGCCCAGAGCAGGTGGGATTTTTAGCTCATATTATTCTTTAGTGGGGACAAGATTTATTCATACCGGCAGACAGATGAAAAATGTGGGAGGAAAAAAACCTACATTCCCTGTCTGTTGTTCTTGTATCTTCCTCAGCATCCTTTATCCATTCTATGTGTAAGTCCACACTGTGTTGCTGATAGCCACCCTGTAGCACTTGAAGACACAGTTTGTAGAGAAAATGCTACATAAAATGAATTCACTGATCATGCCCATCTGTCTCAGTATACAACCTTTGCGGCCTGAGGAGTACAGACTTTTCAACAGAAAATTCAAATGAAATGAGTAAAACATTTTTGATGAAGGGACATGATTTCTGTAGTAGCCATGAGGTAGATCAACACAGTTGAAAATCAGAAATGCAAAAAAGAAATGGTAAAGCCCATGTTTAGATGGTAATGTCTGCATTAGGACCCCCTTGGGAGGCTTGAATTCATTCAATTTATTTACAGGTGAGAAATCAATTGCAACATAAGTTAGAAAGCTTGTGGAAGATCACTCAGGCTTAGAACCCTCATCTCTTAGCTTTCAGCCAAGTACTTATTTCTGCAGATTGTGTGACTCTGGCCTGTGTCTAGGAAAGGACTGAGCTCATAAGGGCTCTCTTTCACTTAGTTGTTCTTAAGGGGAAATCAGAAGTTGGATGCCATCTTAAGATCGACCTCAGTCGACACAGGCATCCTTCTGTTTGCTTTAAACTGTATAAAAGAGCATCAGAAATCACCACTCTGGCTAAGCCCACACGATGAACATCACAAAGAACAATTATGAAAAGATTAAGACATTGGATTTTCAGAAACCCCTAACATGAAAGCTTTGATTCAGGCTCTTGAACATTTCCAAGCAACATTTTTCATCTTCCCAGTTCTTCAGAAACCAAAATGCTCACTTGTTGGATTCCATTTCAAAGTTAAAATTTGCAGTTGGATGAAGCAGAGATGAAGATCTGAGTTGAGTCTTATTTTAGGATGACCTAAATAAGTCTCTCATTTATGCCAACTTTTTCCTTTTGTCTTTCTTTTTTGGGCATCGATGATGTTCTTTGTTTTCTTTGTCATTTTAACTCTTTAAAACATCATATTTAATTGTTTAACTTTCCCCAGTCAGAAAAATTCTCTAATCAAACTATCCTACCTAGTATAATACCTCCTCTCAGAAGGGCAAAAACATAGATAGGGAATAAACAAAGTGAAGCTGTATTAAAGTTGTTTAACAGCCCACCAACCAAAGGGGCACACAAGAGGGGATGGTGGAAAAGCAGGTGTAGATGTCCCAGAAAGAAGCAACATTTTTGCCTTCAGAAACAAAATTGAAGAACATCTTTGTTTAAAACCTAAGAGTGCAAAGTATGACCTAATAATATAGGCTCCAGCATTAGTGCTCCTCAAGGAGAGAAAGCTGTTATCTCAGGGAGATGGACAGATGGATGGCTGTTACCATGGAGACCATTAAGGAAGCTCTTTGGGAGTCTCTGACATTTTTCCCATTAGATAGGTAAGGGAGTGTTATCAGTCCAATATGATCCAGGGAGTCTTGGTGGTACCCCCAGAGTATTAACATCCTCAAATGATACTTGTCATCAGGAAGTTAATTTTTCAGTTGTGGGGCAGTGGGGGGGGGGTGGGGGGAAGAATCTTGGTTGGAATAGAGGGGAAGATAGAACTGTCCAGCAAAAATGGCCTAAAGCTATGGAAGAGAGTTTTTTTTTTTAAACCAAAACAATAAGCCATTGAGTTTCAGAAGAATTTCAGAGATGAGGCAAAGAAGATATTCATGGAAACCATGGGTGGGTTAGGAGGGGAAACAGAATGGGATCAGACCAAGTGGCCCCAATACAAATACTGTTCTGGCTTTTCATCTTCAGGCTCTGTGAACCATAGGCTTCCAGACTCTCGCATGTGCAAGTCAGCTGCATGTCACAGAGAGGGATGTGTTCCCTTGCCTGTGGAGTGAGTTCTCTGAAGCCCTCATGATTTGGAGTGAACTGTAACCTTTTGTGTGGTGTGATTCAGTTATTCAAAGTGACAATGATACCAAGCTGTAATGCATTACAGAAATATGTTCCCAAAAGGAAAACTCAAGTCTCTGAGATTTACTTAGTTATCCCCAAATTGTGCTCTAATATTTTGAGAAAAACATTTTTATTATTTGTTGGACTATTTTTTTCCATTTTATATGATGGGTTTTATCTAAGGGACACATAGAGGGTCGAGACCCTTTTGTTGATCTTGTATTTCTGACCTAGGCCAGATTTTACAAACCAGAGTTCTTTTCAAATATTGGGAGGTAGGGCTGGGAAGGTGGCTTTAGTGGTAGAGTGCTTGCCTAGCATGCATGAAGCCCTGGGTTCAATTCCACAGTACTACATAAACAGAATATACTGGAAGTGGTGGCTCAAATGGTAGAGCATTAGTCTTAAGCAAAAGAAGCCCAGGGACAGTGCTCAGGCCCTGAGTTCAAGCTCCAGCACCATAAATCAATGAATGAATGAATGAATGAATATTGAGAGGCACTCATAAGGACTCACTGAATGCCCATGGAGTCTTGGAGTCTACTCCTAGGCATTCTGATTCAGTATCCTGGTTCTTGCCTGAGCACTGCAGTTTATGCTTGTAATTCCAGCTATTCAGGAGGTAGATATCAGATATCTGGGCAAAAAATTAATGAGACACCCCCCCCCTCACACACACACACCAATGGCAACAAGCAAGCCAGACATGGTACACACCTGCCATTCCAACTACACAAGAGGTAGAAGGATTAATTCAATGATGCAATGGTGGCCTAGGATAAAAAGTACAAGACCTAATCTAAAGCTATAAAGACTGGAGACTTAAGTGGTAGAGCCCTCAACTCAAATCCCAGTATAATAGATGATAGATCGATAGATAGACAGACAGACAGACAGACAGACAGACAGACAGATAGATAGATAGATAGATAGATAGATAGATAGATAGATAGATAGATAGATAGATAGATAGGCAGATAGATTCTCTTGTCCTGTGGGATTGAGGAATTTGTAGGCCATTCTGATTCTGATGTAGGTGGTCCACACACACTTAAGTAACAAGGCATGCCTCACTGTCTTCCAATTGCTGTGCCCATCTGTTCATCCTGGACCCTCTCACGTTCCCCAGCCCCTGCCCCAGTACAGCTCTCCTGCCAGACAGAGCTAGAGCTGTCTAGGGTCCACATTGACAGGAAATCCAAATGTCCCAGACTTTCGCATATGACGCAACAACCAGTAATTTGCCCCATTATACCAACTCCAACTCTTATCTGTTAGAAATGTCCACTAATTCCACCTACTCTAGTTGTCTTTTAGATCAAGCAAAGTGAGACACACACACACACACACACACACACACACACACACACACGGGGGAGAGACAGACAGACAGACAGAGAAAAAATTATGAAAAGATTAAGACATTGGATTTTCAGAAACCCCTAACATGAAAGCTTTGATTCAGGTTCTTGAACATTTCCAAGCCACATTTTTCATCTTCCCAGTTCTTCAGAAACCAAAATGCTCACTTGTTGGATTCCATTTCAAAGTTAATTTTTTTTGCTCAAGGCTAGCACTTTACTACTTGAACCACAGAACCAGTTCTGGCTTTTTCTATATATGTGGTGCTGAAGAATTGAACCCAGGGCTTTATGTATGTGAGGCAAGCACTCTACAACTAGGCCATATTCCCGGTCCCTGAGAGAGATCTTAAAAACTTTTTAAAACTGCGCAAATCACAACCTCCTTAGTGGTTTTTGTTTTGTTTTGTTTTGTTTTCGGTCCATCAACTACAAAGTGAGACATATAAGCTCAGTGCTTCTCAAACATCTTTGGAAACATGATACCAGGCACACCATAAAATGATTTACTTACTTCCAGGATATGAGCCAGGAACATTTTTACTTAAAGGAAAACTTGATTTGCCATATAAAAATCTCAGTGACTATATTGGTGGCTTCTCCCACCGAGGGCCGTACTTAAGTATGTGTCTCTTCCCATATCCTGTGCTCTTATAATTTGAGCAAACACTCCACTTCCTAAGAGGTGCATTATACATTCCTTCTCCTTGCATTTGAGCAGGAACTTGTCACTGTTCACAGTACAGTGAAAAAGTTGATGCTTTGTGGCTTCCAAATCTCATTCATAAAAAGAATATCACCTGGGCTGGGGATATGGCCTAGTGGCAAGAGAGCTTGCCTCGTATACATGAGGCCCTGGGTTTGATTCCCCAGCACCACATATACAGAAAACGGCCAGAAGTGGCACTGTGGCTCAAGGGGCAGAGTGCTAGCCTTGAGCAAAAAGGAAGCCAGGGACAGTGCTCAGGCCCTGAGTCCAAGGCCCAGGACTGGCCAAAAAAAAAAAAAAGAATATCACCTATAACTACCTGCCTCCTCTGCCACTCTACCTTCTAATATGTGTGTACCTAGAACCCCCTCCACACTGTGGCTCTGCAGAAGTCTCTTCCACCCCATGGTAATGGCTAGATTGTAGGTTGGAGAATTTTTGCTTTGGCAACATTGGGATAACCTATTATTCATACCTACACTGCAGAGTTTAAGAGCTTTCTGTTTAAGTTCATTTCAGAGTATCTCATAGAAAGCTTGGCCATCACAAGAGTTTGACATTTATTCTAATTGTGATGCAAAAACCATTAGATTTTGTTTGAGACGATTCTTGTTATATAACTCAGGCTGGCCATGAACTGGTGCTCTTTCTTCCTCAAACCTCCCAAATGCTGGGATTAAAAGGGTCTACCACCACACCTAACCTGTTAAGAGTTTGAAGAGGAAAGGTATGACAGTAATTTTGTTTTAAGCAGGTGCTTTTGGCAGACTTATGAAGAATGGTTGTGTAGACACACTTGAAATCCTGGAGCCCTGCACAAAGTTATGAAGAATTGGACAAACATAGTAATATTGCAGATAGAAAAATAGACAACTTTGTGATATAGGAGCTGGGAGAATCTGCCAGTGGATTTCTTGTGGGAATTGAGGGGGGGAAAAAGGAATAACTTTGGACTAGAGAGATATAGAAATCAAAAGCTTCTGTTTTGAGACCCAGTTTATCCTTCAAGCATTTCCAAAGAATAATACATGAATCTAGAATTGAGAAAGGAAATCATAGAGGTAGCATTAGGTATTACAGGGCTATTGAAGGCCAGGCACTGGAGAAGGTCAGGAAGGGAAAGACAGTTATAAAAGAAACAAGTAGCATCAAAGCCTGGGCAGTCTTTGAAGAGCTGAAGGAGAAGACAGAGTCTGTGCTGGGAAGAAAGTCTTATCTTTTCCTTACTTTGGCAAAGATCGTGGCTGACATGTCTATAAAAGCAGACAGATGAGCAAGAGAAAAACATAACATTTATTTCACTAAAGTATATGACACAGGAGCCTTCAGAAATGAAGCCCTCTCATGGGAACCCATAGTTTCGTGCTTAGGTTCATAGTCATGTAGAGGGAAGGGACTGAAGAAGAGTAATGAGCGGGAGCCAAGGAATCCAGCAAGACACATGTATCTACTCAGCTTCTTCTTTGGTTTCCAGAACAGAGCAGGATTTCTGTCCATGAGGTCAGATGACTTGCCCCTGGACGGAGGTCAGAGGCTTCCTCAATGCAGCTCTCAGACATGAGGGCATGACCAGCGATTATCGACCTTTCTGCCTCTGCTCTCTTCTCAGTTTTCAAGGGGCCATGGTAGTGTGTGGTAGTGTGGTAGTGTGGTAGTGTGTTTGAGGCTCCAACTACAGCAAAGAAGTTTAGGAAAGGTGCCATGGGTATAGGACAGCCTGGACAGCCAGCACAGCTGTACTCTTGGGAACAAATGAACAGAGGGTTGTGAAGAGAGGAGAGAACAAACTGCAGAAGCCTAGTCCTTATGGAGAAGGAGGAGAGAGCCAATGTGCTAACAATAACTGGTTTTCCTTTCCTATAACCACAGAAACAACTGACCACTGAAGCTGAAGGTTAGTAGATCTGTTGGGGAAACCCACTTGTTTGTCTTTGTGTCTTTATGAAGAACCTGAGGAATCAGAGGTTTAACTTGGCATTGCCTAAATGTGTTTGCACAGTAGAGTAAGTAACATTGGAGCTTAGACTGGCTGTGGATAGCGAATTCTCATGTTTAGAAATGCTATCTGCCCAAGTTCCTTCACCATTTCCCCTGCTTCCTCCTCTCTCTCTCTCTCTTGCTAGTCCTGGGCCTTGGACTCAGGGCCTGAGCACTGTCCCTGGCTTCTTTTTGTTCAAGGCTGGCATGCTGCCACTTAAGCCATAGCACCACTTCTGGCCGTTTTCTATATATGTGGTGCTGGGGAATCGAACCCAGGGCTTCATGTATACAAGGCAAGCACTCTTGCCACTAGGCCATATTCCCAGCCCCTTCCTCATCTCTTTATTTTATGTCCTCAAAGTTCTTTCATAGTTAGGGCCAAAAAAAAAGAGAGAGAGAGAGAGAAAGCATTAGATAAACTAGTCTATACCAAGCTGTAAGGGCTGTGTCACCTTTCATAAGATCAGTTACTGTTTTAGGGTTCCAGGAAAAGCTAAGACAGTTCCTAATACAAATATCCAATGGAGGAAAATCAGATATGAGGAAGAAGGTATGGATTGTTTATTTGTTTTGTTTTTGTTGCCAGTCCTGGAGCTTGGACTCAGGGCCTGAGCACTGTCCCTGGCTTCTTTTGGCTCAAGGCTAGCACTCTACCTCTTGAGCCTCAGCACTACTTCTGGCTTTTTTCTGTATATGTGGTGCTGAGGAATCGAACCCAGGGCTTCATGTATATAAGGTGAGCACTTTACCACTGGGCCATATTCCCAGCCCAAGAAGATATGGAATTGGGAGTGGTTTCCAACCTCAAATTGTACCTGGGACAATAATCATTAATTATAAGACCAAGAGGAAAACATTGGCTGAACCACTGTCTAAGAATATTATTACTGCTTTCAGATATTGTCTGGTTTTGTCATTCACGTGTTAACTAGGACATACTGTGAACCATCATCATAAGGAAGAGGAGTAGAAGGAAGAGGAGAAAATAAGAAAGGGAAGAGGAGGAAAAATATTATTGCACGTAGTTCCTAGCTGGCTAGGAAATAATAACCTCCAAGAATCCATTTATATATTCAGTCAGTGGCAGTTTGGTTGCATAGTATGAACATAATGATTATATTATATTAGAGATCAGGATGGATTTGGTAGACAGTTGGTTTGGTAATCACCAACAGTCATTGTACCTGTGTTGAATAACAAGGTATGAAATTTCATATAAGCATTTAGGTATCTTTTAGCCAAAGTAAAATAAACAAAGAAATTCAACTTGACTATTTCACAATGGGGAAAAATGTGGAGTAATTCTGACAACAGAAAGAGTAATGAAATAATTAGTACAGGATTAGGCAAGCCATAGCAGAGCATCACAAGGCCCAATAGCTATACCCTTAGGAACACATAAGATGATGCTAAGTGAAATGAACTCCATGTTATGGAAACAAGTGATATATCACAGTTGTAACTACTTTCAACGTCCTATGTGTATGTGTAGTTTCTATTATTGGTGATGTTCTTGTATCACCTTCCTATGGTTGTACCTACACTATCTCTGTAATCTTATCTGAGTATATTGGAAACCGTGTTTACTGGTATTGGAAGTAGGAAATTCAAAGGGAATACCAAATTTGAGAGACACAGGGTAAAAAAAGAGAAATAACTACAAAAGCAATACTTGCAAAACTGTTTGGTGTAAGTGAACTGAACACCTGGGGGGGAGGGAAAGGGGGGGAGGGAGGAGGGCATGAGGGACAAGGCAACAAACAGTATAAGAAATGTATCCAATGCCCAACGTATGATACTGTAACCTCTCTGTACATCAGTTTGATAATAAAAATTTGAGAAAAAAAAGAAATGATAATGATAATGATAATTGCCAATAGTAATGGCTATCAGACTAAATGTCTACCATTTGCTGATCACAGAGCTAGAAAACTAATATTTTCATCTAATTTGTAGATACTTTTAAGCCCATGATTTCATAAAACAAGTACCTATAAGGGTTGTAAGTAATGGAAGACCAGAAATCATGTTACTTTCCAAAATTGCCAAGGACAATGAATAAAGATCTTTAAGGAAAGTATTGGCTAAGTCCAAGGTGCATACACCCCACCATGTGGATTTCTGCACCACTGTTCTCTCTCAACTCAGGCCAAATGCAACAACACACTTATCCTCTGACTTTGCCTTTTTGTCTCAGTTGGGCATCTTTGGATTGTTTCCAGATTCTTCGTTGATGCTGAATGCTATAGAATGAAAGTTGTTTATAGGTCAAATTTCCAGTATAGTAGAATGATCTCACTCAGCATCAAACTATAGCTGGCTTTTCAGCATTAGCAAGCAACAAACACTAAAGAATATTCCACCACAGGTACAGTGGTGCACCAAAGCTGGCACAGCACCCGGGTCTCAAACCTGTATTTGGATTTATTCTGTGATTATCTATTAACCGTGTGGCCTTAGGAAGTTCCTTAGCTTCTCTGATGCTCAACTTCCTTATTGGTAAAGCCACCGGAGGAGTGGTGGTTTTGTGTGTGGTTTTTTTGTTGTTGTTTTTTTGCCAGTCCTGGGCCTTAAACTCAGGGCCTAAGCATTGTCCCTGGCTTCTTTTTGCTCAAGGTTAGCACTCTACCATTTGAGCCACAGCAGCCCTTCTCGCTTTTTCTGTGTATGTGATGCTGGGGAATCGAATCTAGGGCTTCGTGTATGCTAGGCAATCACTCTACCCCTAAACTACATCCCCAGCTCAGGAGTATTTCAAGGACAGAAATTGTTTTGTACTCATGGGAAAAGTGGGTTATTAGTAATAGTGATGAATCAATTTTCCATTAAAATAATTACAAGAAATAGTCAATGCTTTTCTTTCCTTCTTATAGCCACATCAGTTTCCATTATCTGCCTCACCAAAATGTTTGGTACAAACTATGATTTCAGATTACACTCTCACCTTGGGAGAAAGAAAATAAGATGGAATTTATGGATAATTTGAAAACTCGAGCAATTAGCCTTCAATTCCTGGTGAGCTGGTGAATTACTGTTTCTGCTTCATGCTGGTTAACAGGCCTCTTCATGGGCTCAGCCTCAAACTTTCATCCTCAAAGCTCCAGCAGAGGCTGGCTATTTGACTTCCTGAAACCTAAGTCTGGGCCATCCTGATGTACATTTGGACCAGTATTGCCATGAGTCACCTGTACTTCATTCCTTCCTTGTGTAAAAGCTAAACTGCCATGTGTTCTCCTGACTAGGGGGGAAATATGACTCCCTGTCTGCACACACCTAATACTTGAAGCAGAATTAAGCAAATATTTTCATTAGAGTTTCTGTAAAAGTGTCAGTAACATGGGGTGTTTTTTTAAGGTCCCAAGTTTAGAAATAAGCAATTGGATAATAATGAAGTGAAGTCTATTTAAGTTTTAATGGAGTTTGTGTGTTTTGCTACTTTGATTTCTGGAGTAAGCTGGCATTTGAACTCCCACAAGAATCAGTAAAGAAAATTAAAGAGCTCCCATTTTTCTATGTTCTGTTGCTGGAATGAAATAAACAATCTTCTTCATTAATTCTGAGATGTAAAGACTGTGGTTTCTTTTCCTCACTATGCCGAGAGCCATTGGCGTAGGGCAGACAGCGATGCTACGTGTTGAGGAGAATGAAAGAGAATAGATGGGGTCGCATTGCGCCTCTAAGTCTTTGGCCTTTTCTGTCATCTGCTAATGCAGGTGGTCTTCTCAGAGGCTATTTCTCATCACACAGGGGTGGGGACTTGGCTGTCTGTGGGAGCCAAGGTAGGAGTGAGTTTCGTGGTGTCAGGCTGATGGCGGAAGATGTCTCCCGAACCCAGTCCACATTTCTTGTCAGGCTCCTTTCGGCACTGTATCTGGATAACTCTATCCATTTATGATTTGTCATGGAATGGGAGAGATGCTGCCTTTGGAAGTAGCAAAAAATGAATGTTTAAGTGACTTGCTGGCATCTGTCTTCAGGGAGGAATATGAAATAGAGTATGTATGTTTGCTGTGCAATGAAGCCTCTGTTGTTTTGCTGCAGGCCAAAAGTGGGGCTGAATTCCTAATGCCCAAGCACGTACCTGTTACTAAGGTCTTGGCCCAGCTGTGCTCACATATATTTCTGAGCATAGTACCATGTCTAACCACAGGCTAGCTTAGAAAGAATAGTCAGACCTTAAGAATGTAAGGGTCAATGACCCACAGTTTTTCCTTATTGTCAGAATGTGAAGGGAAACCTTTTGGAGCTTGTCTTCAAAATAGCTCAGTACCCTGGTCCACTCTATCTGCCCAGTGGTCCATCACCATCTTATCTGCCAAAGTGCAGGGCAGGACAGTGAAATCACGAGGAAAACTAGGACCACCTTGAGCACAGTCCTTTTGGTCATTTTTGAAGATGATTTAAGCATTGCAAATGTAACCAGCAAGTCCATACATAATGAATCAGGATTAACTTCTTATTTAGTATAACGCATTCATATAAAATTAATTCTCTTCTGATTCTCTCCAGGTACCTAGAAAAAGAGGCTTGCAATTTATACAGAATTTTCTTTCTTAATATATAGTAAGTGGTATTTCAGAGATACCGTTCTCAGACTTCAGTCATGAAGCATCCCAGGACAGAGACTGTGTGATCATTCAGCAAATCCTTTTATTTTATCTCCACATGGTGAGCCTACATTTCCCAGCCTCTTTTGCAGATAGCTTGTGAGACCTACTCCAGTTCTATGGAAATCACAGAAATGGTGCCTTACCACCACTATCACGTTGGCTCATGAACTCTCTTCTTCAGTGCTCCAGGGTCCTAGGACTCTTGTCACTAGCAGGGAACAGAAGAGTCCCAAAAGACTGGGGCTTTAACCCTCAAATCCCAAAGAAGCCTAAGAAGTCTATAGACTGGAGATACAGGATAAAAGAACTCAAATGGGAGAAGACCACATCTTTATGCTTGTTAGCAAATGGAAATTTCTCTCAAAAGAAAGCAAGAAACCAAAGCAGAGTTTAGAGTATCTGCAATGTTGTCACCAAAAACAGGTAGGTATTTTTCATACCAAGTGATTGAGATTAGAAAATACTGTGGTCGTCACAACTGTGACACTGAGCTGGTTATTGTACCAGCTCTGGATCTGGTTCTAATAGAGACGCTCCTATGTCATAATTCCTAAATAATTTTGCAATGACACTTTATACATTTAAATTTATTATTGTGAGGGTGGACCTTCAACTTGACCAGATGGCCAAAGAGGTTGGTAATACAAACAAGTTTTAAGCTCCTGCCTTGGGGCTGGTAGGAACATAAGATGGAAGGATCATGGGGTCTAAGTGATTGCTTGGAACCCATTGCTTCTCCCTCCTTCATCCTCTCTCTCTTCACTACCAATCTTCATTTAACTAAGACTGAATAAAAAACAAACAGCAACGTACTTGGAAATGGTTTGCTTCGGCCATTACTGTATACGTGATACAACCCCACCAGACACACATGGGGGCAAGCTAACATTCCAGGAAGCTAATGTCCTGAGTCTCATGTGTCTGGATGTCAGGCATGTAGCTGCAGGCTTTCATCTCTGTGGTCCTTGGCAACAGCTCCCTCTTGAGTCACCAGTGAAAGCACCTTACTACCTATCATCCTTAGAACTGGCACTTGTGTAGTTATGCCCAAGTTCAGCTTGGAAAGGATCAGTAATGGAGCTGGTATAGTTCAAGGACAAGATGCTTAGTTGTTCGTAAAACTAGCATGCAGCAGTTCTTGCCTACATACTCCACAGCCATGCGCAAAGGCAGCTCTGCCAGAGAGCCCTAAACAATATTTTTATCATTTCCCTTCAAAGCTAGTGTTCTCCTCAATGAACAAAGCCATGGTATTGGCAGAAATGTCCACTTATTTCTAAGGTTGGGTTGAAGGTTAGAAAAAGGTTCTAAAGGTAGGAACTCTGTAATCATCAAATTTGCTAAGAAAATGATTTAGGATGGTGTGGTTACCAGGGGCCACACATAAGTCTCTTGTTGCAAAGTTAGCTGGAAATTGATTTTTCATTCCTTTTGTTTAATCAGATATTTCCTATGGTTCTACTTTAATGAACTCCTAATGATGTTCTAAGTATTTACTTGTACATTATTGGAGAGCAATGGGTTTATAAGCTTAATTACGTTGATGATCACTGAAAGTCAAACCAGTATCACATCTGTAACACACAATTCTTTTTTACTTGCTCTTTCAGTAGCACCAAGATAGTTAGCCTTTTTGGCCTTTTTATATAGGCTTATGAACAGAAGACATAGCAGAACTACTCTTTGGGGCATCCAACACTTAAGCTTCAAGGAATCATAGGACATACTTGAAATTGGCTTTGTTGTTGGTGTTGGTGGTGGTGGTGGTGGTGGTGGGATGTGTGTGTGTGTGTGTGTGTGTGTGTGTGTGTGTGTGTAGTACTAAGATTTTGAACTCAGGGCCTTATGCTTGCTAAGCAAGTGCCCTACCACTTGGGCCATGCCTTCAGCTTGGCTTTGCTCTTGAGTTGCTTGAATTTGTCAGGAGTGTTATATTTTAATTAAAGAAAAACCGATAATACAATGTGTAGATAATGTAGATAATACAATAATACAATGTGTATCCTATCCAAACAACATAAAAGAACATTCAGTGAAATAGCGAGTCTGATCTTCTATACAAATTTTATGAGGCTACAAATCCTCTAGAACTTTTATTTTTATAATTTAGTTATAATGTCCATAAGATCTTTCCATATGAATACATAGAACTCCCCCCTCTTCTGGGTGTTTTTCCACTTTATGGAAGCACCATGTTTTCTTTAACTAGTTCCTGTTTCTGGATATTTAGGTTGTTTCTATTCTCTTCCTACTATAGTGTTCTAATGAATTTCTTCCCCCAATAATGTTGCACACATGAGAGTGCATATTTGTGAACCTTAGGAACAGAATAAATGAGCATCTGATATATATCATAAAATGTTTTATGATATATCATAAAAATACGTATCATAAAATAATAATATCCTTTACAATGACCAGTAATGGATTTTTTCATCTTTAGAAAAGAAAGCAACATGTCTGGCTTTCCTAGTCCTAGCTTAAGAGTTGAACAGACACAATCAATAGCTTAGACCTGAAGATGCTGGGTAGAAACAAATTTACAATATGCTGGTATATTTGAGTTTAGGGTAGTGCGGTGAGAGGAATAAGAAGGGCTGAGATGGATAAACTAATGACCTTTAGGATTAAGGTTAACTTGGGTGAAGATGCCAGGAAAATACATGAGGTAGGGAGAGGACTACCTGTAGAAATGCAGTGTGCAGTTCTGGAGAGATATAGCTGAAGGATTGGAGAGGGAAGGACAGGGGAGGGGAAGGAGGGAAGGAAGGAAAGAGGGAGAGAGGAGAGAAAGAAAGATGAAGTTAAATGACTGAGGTTAGAATTTTGCTTCAATCACTAGAGCTGTGTTCCTATTAGGAAAGGAACATTTATTCCTAAGGTGGTTGTAAGGAATAAATGCCTTATAACCTTGCATGACAGACAAGGCATATGAAAACATGCTTGATAAACAATATGGGCTTAACAAATAGAAATGGAATCTAAATAAAGTTAACTTTTCACATGTCTAGGAAAAGTACTATTGCCAATTCTTGACAACTTATATCCTGAAAATTCACCAGAATATTAACTCTTGTTCCTCTCCCTATACCCTTTGATTAACACTCTATGCATGCCTACGATATCCAATTATGAGGTTCAAGTCATCTCTTCAAAACTGGAGAGGTCAAAAATTGAAATGCAGGGCTGGGGATATGGCCTAGTGGCAAGAGTGCCTGCCTCGGATACACGAGGCCCTAGGTTCGATTCTCCAGCACCACATATACAGAAAACGGCCAGAAGCGGTGCTGTGGCTCAAGTGGCAGAGTGCTAGCCTTGAGCGGGAAGAAGCCAGGGACAGTGCTCAGGCCCTGAGTCCAAGGCCAGGACTGGCAAAAAAAAAAAAAAAAAAAATTGAAATGCAAGGAGAAAGCCTAGTTAAGACTGAAGATAGAATTTGAGGAATCATATATGTATAATAATAATCTTAATCATTATGAAGAAAACACAACAATATCTGCATTTTATAAAAATACACTGATTGAATAAACAAATGAATGAATGAACTTTCCAGAATACTTTCAGGAAGATTTTATTTTTTGTGTGTGAAGTGAATGGGTTCTTCAAGCCCTAGCAAAAGAAGAGAAAGCAGCATTTTTTGAAATACATATGCCATAGTGATATCAACTGCTGACAAATTACCCCTTATTTTAAATTCTGTAGTTTTGCACTGCTTTTGATTCATATTTGATTAGAATAGATTAAAGCATTCTAGTTTCCTGTTGCTGACATAGCTCTAAAACTTGTGGTAAGGGCTAAGTTATTTTATGTCTCCATATAAGATGTGCAGGTAAGATTTCAAAACCAGGCATCAGTGGGCTCACATTGGTCATCATACTTACATGGGAGCTTTAGATTCCAGCCTGGGCAGAATAACCTTCAAGATTCCATCTGAGTGGAAGAAGCTGGGCATAGTGGCACACACCTGTCATCCCAGCTATGTTGAGAACTGTAAATAGGAAGATCACAGTCCAGTGTATGCCCAGGCAGGAAGTGGAACCCTATTTCAAAATTAACCAATCCAATAAAAAGACTGGAGGTATGGTAAACTAGAGTGCTTGCCTAGCAACTATGAAGACCTGAGTTCAAATCCCAGTATCTCAACCAAAAGAAAAGGAAGGAAGGAAGGAAGGAAGGAAGGAAGGAAGGAAGGAAGGAAGGAAGGAAGAAAGAAAGAAAGAAAGAAAGAAAGAAAGAAAGAAAGAAAGAAAGAAAGAAAGAAAGAAAGAAGGAAAGAAAGAAAGCCTCAGTATTCTCACTGATCAGGCAGTTTTCAACAGTATGTGGTTGAGTGAGAGGAGCTCAGATGTTCTTTTTTGCCCTCAAAGTGTAAGGTTTTATTAGTAAAAGAACAGAAGATTTAAAAAAAAAAGAGGGGAGCAGAAGAAGAACAAGACCTCTGGGGACATACTGGGAGGGTTTTAAGATCTACAGAGTATCGGCTAAAAGACAATCTTTATCTACCTTGTTTCACTTAATTCTTAGAAAAGAGATGTTGGGAATTCTGCCTCTTGCCCAAAAGCTGGTAAGGAGGAGATATTTCTAAACACATACCATGACTGGATGCAGCAAAGCTGCCAACAATAAAGGGCTTTGTATAAGTCACTGCTGCCCCAAATCAAAGAGCTGTCTTCCACTGAGTTGAAAGGGCTATTAATCTGGGGGTGGTCTTCCAGCCCCAGAGAAATGTAGAATAATGTCATCTTTGACTCTGAAGGCTGAGAACTGTGGATACAGAAGCCGGAGTGGTCTTGCTTCCATGAACCATGGCTTCTTCCCCTCTTTGGAATCTGTTCTTATTTCTTTGCTAGCTGCTATTCTTTCTCCTATCTTCCTGCTTTTGTTGAGATCTGGCTTAAACAATTTGACAACATCCAGTTTTTTATTTCTTTTAATCAATGTTGAATAGACCAATAGTCAGAGGGGCAGGTGAGGACCATAGCTTCCAAGCCTGTGGCCACATGACAGACGATAAAAGCAAGACCTAGAAAACCCTGAGAGCACAGTAATTGACAAGAAGATTTATATGTAACTCAATGACTCCTAGTCTTGGTTTCTCTCGATGTGACAATCAGTCCCTGTTTGAATGGCACATCTGGAGCTAATACACCCTACAGACAGGACTCAGGTAAACTCATGGCTGACCTCAGATAACCAATATTCTCCAAACTAGCAGTTTATGCAGTGGTGTTTTGGAATCCAACCTTCAGAACCATCTTAATATGGTTAGAGGTTTGTATTCAAGAGCCTTGTTCATTTAAGGACAGGCAGAATTGCTTGACTACTCTAGACTAGGAGTTGGCTTGGCATGTCGCACAAGGCCAAATACAACCTGGATGCATTTTTGTAAGTAAAGTTTTATTGGAACATAGTCCTGACAACTCATTTACTTACCGTCCATGGCTGTAAGTAGTTACGTTTTTCACCTAATTAGAAAACGTAGTCAGAGCTGTGTAATGTAATATTACAAAGATTTAAAGTTAACCTGACTCTTAGTTCTAGGTGGACTGAGGCTGAACTTACCAGCCTAAAAAATGAAAAAGAATTGTATTACCTAAGGCTATTCAGATAAAAATAAATTTTAAAACGCTCCTTCCCTCAGTTCTTCTTGCTGAAAATGAAAAAGTTAAAGGTTTCACAATTTCTTCACCATGTAATCCTATCTCAGTGCTGTCAGCGTCTTAATAGTATATTGATTGGCTCACACTCCAGCTATCTTTAAAGAAGCATTATTACTCTGTTGGGCCAAACATGAAAAACTACTTTTAAAGACCTTTTTAAGGGCTTTTTTTATTTTTCAAAAGCTTCTTGGGGGCTTATTGAGCTTCTGTGACAGCTGGAATTAACTCTACAAAGCTCTTTATTTCTGAGACAGTGAATTCATCTGAAGCTGGCAAATTATCAATGCCTCATGGGCAAGTGGGGGTGGGGAAGGCATGAGGGGACCTTGAGATAAATTAATATAGTAATTACGTGGACTCCTGTATTGGGGGCTATCTCTAAGTAAGAGCATTTTTGCTAGTATTGAACTGGAAAGTTGTGA
The DNA here is from genome assembly GCF_023159225.1 of Perognathus longimembris pacificus. Lineage (NCBI taxonomy): Eukaryota > Metazoa > Chordata > Mammalia > Rodentia > Heteromyidae > Perognathus > Perognathus longimembris. The sequence continues at coordinate 21,697,934 of NC_063179.1, forward strand.
TAATTATCAATAGTGATTTAAAATATGTGAAGTGCACGCCAGTACAAAGAGGTAGGGAGTAAAGAGAAAAGAAGATGGATTATAAAAGTTAAAACTGTTAGTGTAAACAGCATTATATTGTTTTCAATGATCGAATTGCCTGGAAGGCTGAAAGAAGACCCAGTCTTCATGGATAGCCTTCCCTGTTTTTATACATTGTCAATGTCTCAATGTCTTGGTTCTTCAAATATTAATGAACTACCCTCAGTATAATTTTTATTGGTGATTAGGAAATGATTTGATGATCCTAATATCTCACACACTGAAATGCTTGGTTCTTTTTTATTTTCTTCTGGCAAGCTCTGTGTCTCACCAATTTTCTTCAGGAAGCACAGATTTCCTAGAAACTGGCTTCATTCCTCCCTGTGTTCCTGGGAAAATCATTTACCCACCCAGAGGCCTCATTCTGCCATCACAAGTGGAAATAGTGATGGTAGTAGCTACCTGAAGAGGTTGTGGACACATTAAGTCATATATTAAGTCATATGCCATGGAGGACATTTAACAATGTTTTCTTTTTCTTTGTTTTGCTTCAGAAAGTGGCAATTTGAAATGATTCAAAATAATAATAAGTAAGTGTTTGGCTTTGTGCCTGACAAATACTAAGCATTCTGGAAATATTAGCTATTAGAATGTTCAGGAAATACAGAGAAAACAAATTTAGAAACAGAGAAGGAATAATGTAATTTGTAACAGTGGGGTTTATGGAAGTAGATTTACATATAATTTATACAGTTCTATAAAACTTGACAAAACACTGTGTCCTTTCAGATAATTCTCCCCAATCCTAGGGGTCACTTATCTTAAAAATTATTCTTATAGTAGAGGCTTGTTTTCTTACTTAAATTATCCAAATGTGCTTGCTTGCCTCTCTCTTTTGTGGGCAGACCCCTGTCAGAGGGAGAAAGGAACCGCCATTCCTCTGGTCAATCACTTATTGGTTACTTCAGGAAAATCACCTTTTCATTTACGCTGAAGAGTCATTGACTTTGGAGAGGGAAGGATGCTGGGAATTCCCTGGTGTGCGGAGCGGTTAAGGAAAAGGGAGGTAGAGTCAGATATCTGATATAACAGAAGTTAGCAGTGGCAAAAATGTGCTCGGGTAGCCCATTTAGCTACAATTTCCAGAACCAAACAGATTTTTTTCACTCTATGATTTTGCTGTTGGCTAACTATATACGTACATCTACTTGTCCAAGGTCTCATAACCCAAGAATCAATTTAAATTCCCAATTCAAACACAACTTAAACGCCTTTGTTTTCTCTAATTCTCAACTTATGCACATAGGTAAAGCCCAACATTCTTGGATGCTAGGACACGTCTAGAAGGATCTAGGAGCTTTTTGAGGTAAAAATTTTCTTTGTCTTCTTGGACAATCCCCCCTCTCCTCTGTCTCTCTCTTGTCAGTCTTATTATGTTATCCAGGTTTTTATCCTTCTCCCTCTCCCTTTATCCTTCTGCCGCTACCTCTTACTTAGGTAGCTGGATTATTGGATGCATTAAGCTAGCACCTTGGCATTCTTCATTATGGTATTGCTTTCTATGACTATAATTTTCTCAATATCCAGTGGTCTGAACTATATAATGTGGAAATCAGAGTAGCACTTCTTGTCCCCTGTTGCTCACTAGATGAACTCTGAATTTCTTTGCCTGTACCTCCATCACCTCAGTCCATCTAGGTTTGAATAGTAGAGTTAATAAATTTATTTGATGCACTTACCAAGTATAAAACAGAACATTTATCAAATGAAGACCACTTTTTATCTATAGAACACTGTCAACAACATCTAAAGTGTGGGTATCTCAGAGAGAGGGCATTAGCATAGTGGGAAGGAGCTCACCTGCCTTTTTTTTTGCACAGTCCTCTTAGTAGCTCTTGGGTTGTGACTTTACCACTCTGTGCCTTATTCCTTGATTGGTAAAACTCAAAGACTTTGGGTGGGAAAAACTCTTGCTCTTCAGTCATACTGTACCCTTCCCAGCTGCTCTTTCTCTGAGCTTGATTGTCTGGAAACCACCCTTGGAATTTCAGAGGCAAACCCTTGACTTCCCTGGGTCCCCTGGACTCCCTGTGACTTTTTGAAAGGCGTGAAATCTACTTGGAAGCTTGATTGGAGTAAGGTCACTGAGACTCTTGTCTCTTCACTGACTGCAAATTCCCTGAAGTAGGAATAGCATCGAACATTTAATATTGCTGAGGGCCTATGACAAGCAAGGCATTGCTTTATGCTTTTTCATTTATCTCTGTAATGACTCTATCATTTGGGAATTACTATTTCAACACATTATAGTTGAGGAAACTAAGGTGCAGAAAGCTGTATAATTTGCCCAAATTTATTCAACTAAGGGCAGTAAAGATGCAAATCCCATGTCAGAATTTTTACTCTGGTATCCATATTTGTGGTCATTATGTAGTTTGATTGACTAGTATGTTAATATGTTTTAGAGAAAAGTAACCACATTTTTCAAAATAAAACATGAATGAGAAGAATGGCGTTGTTTCACATTTCTACAAGTCTTTTCAATGCCCTGCTTAATAAAAGATAACTGCTTTTTCAAATCTGCTTGTTCATCCTCTTGGTTGTGGTAGAACATGGCATGGAATTGCTGGCAAACACTTGTGAATACTCATGAGAAAATCCAAACCAAAAAGGCAGATGGCAGTAGTTTTAATCTTTCAGACCCACCATTAATATCTCAGACCTGGACCTCAGTCTGAGAAGCGCTGCTGTAGATCATTGTAAAGAGTCTTAGAGGGCCCTGGTGATGTTGCATTTGTTGTGACTTAGAAAAAATTCAGTCAGAATGCTCATTTTGAATCTAGAGCCTATTCCTTTTTCCACGTGCAATTACACCCCCCTCCTCCTCATCTTTTGATGGTATAGAATAGTAGCCCAGCATACACTAAGAATCTCTTCTGAAGTAGGGTGTCAGCGCTCACTTTCTGAAATCCTAACAACTCAGGAGGAGGAGATCTGGAGAACCAAGGCTTGCATCTAGCCCCAGCAGAAAAGTCTGTGAAACCTCATTTCCAAAGTAACCAACCATAGCTGGGCTGGAGGTATGGCTCAAGTGGTATATCACCACCAACCCAGCACTTCCCTACCTACTTGTGTTCTACTCATTTGAATGGATTTCCAAGTGCGGCCCAATTAAGCATCAATTACTTAGGACAGTTTGACTAGGCTTGCTGGTTCCTTGATTAGAACTTTCCTTTGACTTCTGAAATGTTTCTTTAAAGTATCTGCTTTATTACTGGCTTGGTATCAATCTGACTTAAGCACCGGAAGGACCAGGATGTTTGTTGCAATATGGAGGTAAACTTACAGGAACGGATACTATCATTTTAAGTTACCACACTCAGTCTTCGGAAATACATCTCCTGGGGCTATGATCCTTTTCAATTCTCAGGACCCAAAGGGATGCTTGAGGTCATTTAGACCCTGGTCACTCAAATGGGCCTTCAAATGGGCTTCACAGGCAATACCCAGGAGCTTGTTAGAAATACTGACTCTTAGGAGCCACGCGGATCAACAGATCAGAAGCTTAGTTTTAACAAGATCCCGGGAGCCCCGTGTGCACATGAAAGTCGGCGAAGCGCAGCCGCAGGTCCGATGCACAAGTCCTGCCTGCAGCGCCCTTCCGAGCCAGCCGCCTAGCGCCCATTAGCCTTCACTTCCAGCCTCAGGATGCCAAGAAGCCGCTCTCCCCCCAGAATGCTTCCTGACTTTGCACATTAGCATCACAGAGGGAGCTTTTTAAAACCCTCAGTGAAGCCCTGAGCCCTGACTGATTAGATGGGAGTCTCTGCTGATGGCATTGTACACATCAGAGTTTATGAAGCCCACCCCAAGTCAAGCTCAAGTACAGCCAGGCTTTGAACTTCCGATCTAGAGCTATCCATTTGCATCGTTAGCTATCTGCATCTGGCTTTGCTTTGATTTCCTGTGAAAATGCAAATGGACCCTCTGAAAGGCAAAAACCGTTATCTCTCATTTACACTTTGCTTGGAAATAGTTTATTTTTCTTCTTAAATCAGCATAAATAATGTATTGTGAACTCTAATATCATCCACTAGTAGGCTTCCCAATTCACACAGGAGTACTCTGGGATGCAGTGGCAGGAGTTAGGAAATGGAATGCATAAAGGGCTGCCAGAGAGGTAGAGGCTGTGGCCGCTGCTGACCACCTCTTGATCAACTAAGCTGCTTTGAGAGTGCGGAGCTGGGCCAGAGTTCGAACCTGAAGGTCTCCTTTGCCAACCTGCTGCAAGTTTCTAGCCCTTCCTCTTGCTTGCTCAGACTTGGTCCTGTGCAGTGAAGGAGGTGCCCGGAGGCCAAGAAATACTGTAGCTCCTTAGGGTTCAGAGCTCAACCCATAGAAAATTGCCTCCCACCCTGCCATCAAGCCTTTGGTCTGCTAAGTCTAAGAGAAAAGTTTCTAAGGTCATATTCATGCTGGATTTAAAAGCAACTCTGTAATTCTCTAGAGTAATCAACGGCTTTTATTTTTTGTGATATTACCACTTAACTGAAGTCTGGATTCTTTTGTTAAGATTTGATTTTTGTCGACATTTTTAAACTACCTAGTGTTAGATAGTGCTACATTTGATTAAGTGTGGCATGGGATGTTTAAGTCAATTTAATTAACAGTAATATTAAAAAGGTAAAAACCAAACTACCAATGATTAATAAAAATATAACAGAATGAACCTTTTTTTAAGTTTTTATTATAAAACTGATGTACAGAGAGGTTATAGTTTCATACGTTAGGCATTGGATACATTTCTTGTACTGTTTGTCAGAATGAACCTTTAACAGTAAATAAACTTGGAGGTTGTAGCATTTTAGATTCTAGTGAGTATCAACCACATATAAACATTTTTAAATATGCAGTTTACAAGTTCTTCTTATACATACTTGTTTTGCCAACTAAATAACTTTGCAAAATAAGTAAGTCTAATCAGTTTAGATGCTTGAGGATAAGTCTCATCACATTCTCTCTTTCCTATTCCCTGCTCAAATGCTTGATAAACACATTACAGTTTTGTTAATAATGAATTCAACACATAAGATAGACTTACAGATGCTTGGGGATTGAAAAATTGGTTCTCAGTTCTTCAAGTGCCCCAGTACTATTTACAGAGTACCTATTAGTTACTCTTTAGAGGCAGGAAGGGATTAGGTTTAGGATGAGTGGTAATGTACAAAGAGGTTTAGAATATTTCTTTTATTTTGCTTTTAAGTTTATTTAGCATGATAAAAAACATTTCACATGGCCTCTACCCTTTCCACAGATTTAAGTGTACTTTACAGATTGATATCTATTTAGCAGGCACACAATGTTGTACAGTATATTTCTAGAAGTTATTTGTGTTGCATAACTAAGTTTAGATCTACTGATTAGTAGCTCTGCAGTCCCTGTCAATCCCCATATTCACTCTACTTCCACACATTTGATTGTTTAGTTATCTCATGTGATTGGAATCATGCTGTTATCATAGTTGGTGACTGGTTTACTTTACTTAGCGTAATGTCCTGTAGGTTTATCTGTGGCAGGATTTCCTTGAGATTTTTTTAGGCTGAATGTGATTCCATTGTGCACATATGGCACCATTTCCCCATCCATGCATCTCCTGATGGACATTCAGCTTCCCACTGCCTGTGTTTTATGAAAGCATTTCAGTATCCTTTAAACTACGCAGTTTGCCTTCCCAAGAAAATAATACAGAGAGCACTGTAGCAAGATGGACAATATTTTAAGAAGGAAGTCTTTTTTTCTAAGCATAATGTTTTTCATTAGTGTTACATGTGGTTTTTATTTAAATATAATTGGCATACATATTCTACCTTTTAAATGCCTTACATTTTCATTTCAGTATTTATCTTTGCATTTTATTTCATATAAATTGAAATGAAAGGTAACATTTTAGCTTGAATATTCTTTTTTAAGAATATTTTTATCTTTAAGTAGTTGTACCAAGGAGTTGTCATTTAACAAAGCAGTTTATGGATACATTATATCTTGGTCAGTGTCACCTCTTTCAACATTCTCATCCATCCTCCTCTACCCTTCAGTCACTCTTCTTAATTTTGTAGAATATGTATTGGATTCTTGACTTCATTCTTCCCCTCTTCTCTTCTTCATTTGTCTATCCCTTTCCTTTTGATTCTACCCCACTCCTAACCAGGAAGTAGGCTGAATAGTCCAAAAACTTTTTTCTTTCTTTCTTTTTTTTTTTTTAGTTTTCAAAGAAAAGGACTTGGAAAAGTTATCCTGAGCTTTTTTTGATTAAGGCTAGTGTTCTACTATTTGAGCCACAGCTCTTTTTCTGTCTTTTGGGTGGTTAATTGGAAATAAAGAGTCTTATGAATTTTCTTGCTTTGGCTGGCTTTGAACTGTGATCCTCAGATCTCAGCCTCCTGAGTAGCTAGGATTCCATGTGTGAGTCACTGACAGTCAGCTCATCTGTCTTTGTGACTATAAGACTGATTCTTTGTCGTGGCCTATTACCATAAGAGTTCTTTGCTAGTTGGCAACACCCAGGTGAGGACAAGCACTCCTGCATGTGTGGGTTTAGGGATCACACACACACACACGTACACATGTGTACACATACATGGGGTAAAACACATAGGGCACACACTTATACATGGGGCATAGATATACACAAATGGGACATGCACACTCATAACCTTACATGAAATATGTAGTCATGCACACATATAGACACATGTATGGGGCACAAATACATTAATGACATACACACATATGTACATATATATGCATGAATGGGGCACACATGCATCTATACATGCATGGGCACACACTGGATACACACATGAAATTATATGAGGTACACGGACACCTGCAGAGGGTGTAAGTACACTTATGGGGCACATGCACACATGGCCCATATATCTACACATACATTGGGCACACATAAGAGAACATATAGACCCATAAATGGTACATGCACACATATACACCTGTCAGGCACAAATACATATACTAACATATGTATGTATATGAATGCATACATGTATATGTTGTACTTTATTGATTACGAAATGGTCATCATATGGTCTTGACCTGCTTTTTGGCCAATGAAAGTGTCTAGCTTAAATTGAGTGTGTGTGTGTGTGTGTGTGTGTGTGTGTGTGTGTGTGCCTTTAGTGAAACTTGGCATTATAAAAGTCTGGGGTGATAGAATGATTAAAACCATCCTCTGCATTTACCAAATGAACACTCTCAGGATGGCCTAGTTCACACGAGCCGGTGTCTCCCTCCCTGTGTCTTCTTTAGGAGCTTTCCATCCTGTGAACTCAGCAGCCATGTGGGCTCTTCCTTAGCTTTGATCTCCGAGTCCCTGTTGCCCTGCCCTGGGTAAGTAAGTGGTCAGAGTCTGGACCTGGCTGAGGAGGATGCGCCTGGGGCCGCCCTGCCCATGGACGCAAGAATGTCCAAGTTGGATAGGATCTTGTGTCCCACAGTTTATCCCAGGAAACTGATGTCAGGGGCAAAGTGACCCATCCAGGAACACATAATAAGTAAGAAAGCAGCATAGCGGGGAGCCTAAAATGCAAGCATATTGGATAAATTAAGACATATTAGGCTGTAGGAAAATATGAATGGGTCAGTTGTTTCCAAGAACAACTTGGACTAAATAGCATCTCCTACCAGTTGTGGGTGTGTTCTTTGTTTATTTTCCTTTATTTGAATGGCTCAGCCATTATTACTATCCAGGAGAATCTCCATATGTGATTAAGTTATCTTTCATTGTCTCAAGACACAATCATTGACTTAGCCATTCTTTCCAGTTCACAAAGAAAGTGTCTGAATCTAAGTTTTTGTCTTAAGTTTTGGCCTCAAGTTTTGTCAGCCTAGAAATAATTAACCAGTATGTCTGAAGTTTAACTCTTCACCTATCCTTGGTAAATGTAACAAGGATAAAACAAAATAAAACCAACAATCAGGGAGTGACAAGTATGTGGAATGCTGAGTGCATTGTACTATGTCATCTGATGGGCCATTGTTCAGGGCAGCAAAATGATTCTCCTCATCCTTACCTGCTAGTCTTCCTTCACACTGTCATTTAATTTAAAAACAGAAATCTAAGGTATCCTCTGCTACAGTTTTGGATGAAGCATTTCCCATTCTTGCTTCTTTCTCCAAGTGCTATCTTCCTGACAGGCCACACAACTTCAACTGCTTGAGTTCTTTCCCCTGGGGCTGGGTACAAACTACATCTTCCCTAACCCAGCTATTTTCACCTCATGGATACTTTCCACTTGATGACACCCACAAAGTTGCCCCTTACCTGGTTATACAAGGGAAGGATAGGTTCTAGAACTTTTCATGGATACAATAAGTTGTCCTTGCTCAAGTTCCTCATATGAAATGGCATAGTGTTTGCACAGGAGCTATGCATATTTTCCTGAACACTTTATCTCTAGTTTAAAGTAATACCCAGTACAATGTAAATGCTCTGTAAGTTATTGCTGCATTGTGTTGTATAGGGAAGAAAGAAGTCTGTCGATGTCCAGAACAATTTTTTTTTGGTATGTTTCCCTTCCACATTTGGTTGAATTGTGGTTGTTGAATCAGTCTACACAGGGGGCTGACTGCACTTCTACATCATGTAGTCTACCAGCTCCTCCTTCTCATTTCCCTCCCTTAAAAAGCATGCAAGTAAAAATATGATCATACTTGGGCTGGAAGCTGTCTTTTTTGCACAGGTTTTCTCTTGGCATCAGCACCATTGCTGGATAACCGGAAATGGTGTTAGATTCCTCTGCTTCCCACGCTTACCTCCAGCACCTCCCACCGCCCGCTCTTCTCTGAAGTGGATATGGGCATTCTGGAGTCCTGCTTCCTGCAGCCTTTGCAGGCAAGGTCAGCCATGTTTGCGTGGTTGTGCTCTTGTGGGGGGGGGAGAGGGGTGACATTTCATTTTGTTTTGTTTTTATTTTACTTTATTTTTGGCAAGAGATATTTTTTTTCCCTAACCTCAAGGTTTTTTTTTTTTTAAAGAGGGAACAATCCTTTCACAAGATTTCTTTTTGTTTTTAACAAGTGACATCTGTCTGATCTTGGAAAAAAAAAAAAAAGCAGCTCCTTTGTGGATGAACTCCTGTGAGCTATAGGATGAACTCAGCCATCACTTTATGTGATAACTTTTTTGTAGAGAAAAGAAAATCAAGGCCTCAGAAGGCCACTGAAGTTTTACCAAAGTCCCATTAACAGTGTGGGTCTGAAAGTAAAATGCTGGTCACCTGATCTCTTATCCAAGGGGATTTCTTTGCCATTCTCCTGTTTCAAAAATGAGTCCATTATTCTGTAGTTGCATATTCTAGCTTAAATGGGTGTTCATGGAAATTGCCATTCAACCAAGTAGTTTATGAGTACAATGCAAATTGACCAATGTCACCCCTGTCAACATTCTCAACTACCTCTCCCAACCTCACTTTTCTGAATTTTGTAGTATATACACATTGAATTCTTGACTATATTCTCTCCACTCCCCTCTCCCTGTCTTCTCCTTTTTTGTCTACCTTTCATACTTTTCTATGCAATTATATGAGGTCGCTTTTGGGTTCTCTTCTTTCTTGTGTTGTATATGACTTGCAGTTAAATGGAGACCAGAAACTTCCAGAAGGTCCCCAGTGTCTCGGCTCATGCATATCCCAGCGCTACCAGGTAACTCCTGATAGCTCTTGGCTCTCTTTCCTGAAGGTGATCCTAGACAGCATCGCCCAAAGTGTGGGGTTTTCCAGCCTACCATGCATTGAAGTGCTAGTCTCAAGCTCTTCCATGTTCTTCTTCGCCTACGGTGTTCAGGCCTGTACCTTTCTCTTGTTTTCTCAGTTCCCATCACTCCTCTTGTCCTAGCAAGTACTCTATCTAGACTGCTCTGTATTACATTCAGATTCATTCATACTTTATTTTTTACCCAGATAAGCCTATTCTGATGTTCGGAATCATTAGTAAAAAAAGAAAAAGACAAAACAAACAGCAACAACAAAACAAACCCCACAATACTAATTTCCTTTATCACTCCCCCGACTTCCCATACTCTGTTAACATCTGACTTCTACTCTGAATTTGGTTTGGTCATTTTGTTCCACTTTAGAACATGAGGCTGGAAGTTGTTTCCTCTTTATCTAAGAATATGTTGCTTGCACTCTTGTTTAGGCCTTCCTTTGTTCTGTCTTGTAGAGTCCGTAGTTTAGCTGCAAGACTATTTTCTTCTCCCAACAAAACAGAGTCCTCTTGGGTGAACTGGCATTATTACACTTTGGTTGTATTTTCTCTAAGATTTTATTTCTGTTCTCATCACAGAGCCTCATGCATCATAGGATTCATTTTCAGTCAATGTTTGGTTTGTATTGGATGTGGGGGAAATGCTTCCATTGTTCGCGGATCTATTTTTTGTGTGTTTTTAAAAAAGCAAATGGGAGCTGTGAATTCTCTTCACCCTTCTTAAGAAATGTAGGATAGAGAAGAGGCAGGAGGAAAAAGTTTGTGTGCTGGTAAGCTCCTATTCTCCATCTAGTTGGTTATTATACAAGTGTGCTCATTTTCCTATATGTAACTCACCAAGTGGCTCATTTATCATTTTCATCTACGTATACATTGTATGTTAAATATAACATATGACGTGCATTTCTCATGTATACTTATGCATTGTATTTAGGCCTAGTTGGATATGACATGATATTGATGTAGTTTGTGGAAAGAGTTATGTTCACATATTACTTGTTTTGAGTACAAATTAGTACAACTTTGTTGGGAGGAAATTTGATCAAATTAACAAAATTTAACTTTTGGGTGAGCAATGGCTTATTTAGAAATGAGCCCTACAGTCATTTATAACATGGGCAAGCTCTTCTGCATTCGAGGTCGTTCACTGTAGTATGGTTTATAATACAATTGAAAAGAGCAGAAGAAAGAACAAATAAATCATATATCACACTAGACTATTATTCAGATGTTAGTGAGAACAAGACAGATCTACTGAGCTGGAAGCATATTGAGATAAACAATAATGTTGAAGAAGCTTTAGTTTGTAAAAAAAAAATACATACACATACTTAGCTTTATGTTCACAAAGTGTTTATCTCTAAAAGGATTTCTAAGAAACAAGTAAGCTTTTCTTTTCACAAAGAAAGGGTGAAGGGAAATTCATGTTTCATTATGCATTTGATCCAACGCACACAGCAAGTCCACTGAGAGCCTTACTAAACATCCTATAATTGGTAAGTTTGTCTTTCCTTTCTCCTAATAGCCTCCAAATCTATCCCCTTAAGCAAAGGTCAAACTCATCTTCCATGATATTGAACAAGATAGGCAGGTTTGCTCTTCCACTGGTGACCTTATTAATTGAGTTTAGATCGCCAGAGAATCTGAACTTTAAAAAAAAAAAAAAAGAAACATCCAAAGTCCTTTTGTCCTCTTTAGCTCCTCTCCACTAGAAGATAGGAAGATAGTAAAGGGAGAAAAAAGTGTTTCATTTGTCTTTAGTCAGCTTTACAGAGACAAGCTGGTTGTCAAACTGAGAGGAAAGGGAACTGTGGGGACTGTGATTTCAGTGGTAAAGGAGGGGACTGAGTTCATCCTAGTGCAGGTGCTAGCTTTGTAACAAGCAGTTGCTAGGAAGTAAGGTCTTATCTCACTGGCCCGAGGATCCAGAGTGTTTGGAGGCCATCAAAAATAAAATATAGGGGGAGGGGGGAATGAGGGAGGAAGTAACAAACAGTACAAGAAATGTACCCAATGCCTAACGTATGAAACTGTAACCTCTCTGTATAGCACTCAGACAATAAATAAGAAAAAAAAATAAAATATAACAATATCACTAAAGGTAAGCCCTAGAAGGAAGAAACAAGACAGGACTTTGTAGCAACCAAGCTTGTTCCCAAATCACCCAAGGCCACCTGGAAACAATGGAAGGGACCACACTAACCCTGGAGGGAAGGGCCTAGTCCAGGTCCAGGATATCAAGAAGAAAGCTAAAACCTAGGCATGCAAAATTTGGACTGGATTATTGCTGTAGGTTTTTTTAAAAGACAAATTCAAAGCAAAAAAAAAATTAAAAAGGACTGAAATTCAGTGGTGCTGTTTTATCACCTAATACAAACTAGGAACTTAGTGCTTATTTCATACAGCCTATCTGCTGTCCCCCTTTTCTCTGTGAAAGCATGGGCTCTGGAAGCCCAGCAACTGGATTTAGTCCCAGTTTTCCCCTTAGGAGGCTACATGACTTTAGGCAAGTTATTCAACCTTGACAAGTTTCAGTTTCTTCATCTATGAACTGGGGAATGTGTCAATGACCACACTAGCCTGATAAGAATGGGGAGAGGGGTTAACAAGCATTTCAAAGAGAGAAGGTGCTGGTCCTCTTGCCTGTAACCCTAGCTACTCCAGAGGCTGAGAGCTAAGGATTGTGGTTCAAAGCCAGCCTGGTCAGGAATGTTTGTGGCACATTTATCTCCAATTAATCACCAAAAGCTCGAAATGGAGCTGTGACTCAAGTAGTAGAACCCTAGCCTTGAGCACAAAAGCTCAAGGGCAGCACTCAGGCCTTGAATTCTAGTCCAGGGCCTATAAAACAAAACAAAATAAAACAACAACAAAAAACCCAGAGGATTTGACACACTGAAGACATCTAAAAGTCAGCCATACTCAGTGACTATTATTGTCTCAAGTGGGTGACAATGTTGAAAGAGGTGACATTGATCAATATGTACTGTAGTCATAAACTGCTTTGTTAAATGGCATCTCCTTTGTAGAACTACTTAATGATAACTTTAAAAATTTTGTATCTGGGAGGAACAATTTTAAGTGGGAAAAAGAAGAACCAGTGTATGCCAGTTCTACATAGACCCACTTGCTGGGCCTTGGGTGCCCCTCTGCTGATGAACAAAATGTCTTTCTCCTGAACATAGCTGTCCAACCACTTCTTTGGCATCTGTTAGTATCTGAATTCGTTCTGAATCTTGCCTGGGTCACTTGGTTCCACTTGAGTACACAACACGGGGATCTGGTATCTCTGTACCTAAGAACAAGTTGCTTGCACCATGATGTCTGTGTGTGGGAATGGAAAAGATTCCTGTACGGAGAAGAGGCAAGGCTCAATGGCCTCTGTGAGCCCTCCGGCAGTTTTAGGCCTAGCTTTTGTGGAAACAATTGCCTTGTGTGGGCTCCTTGCCTGGTCTCAGCTGAGCAGTGAGGAATACCACTCAATCTTCACTTTTCCACAGGAGTTCTATGTAGAAGGACAAGCTCTGGAGACACAGCTAAGAAGCCTAACAAGTCAATTTGGAGCAGAATTTGTACTTATTTGTGGACTGTTGCACACTTGAAAATGCCAGCATTTAAAGGAGCATTTTCTCAGGCTCTTTAGCCAAGGAAAGCGTCATTCTTAAAAGGCTAAACATTTGGGGGTGGGAGAACTCGCCAGTCAGCACCATTCCCCCAGAGCTCCTCCAAGAGCAGGTTAAGAACCAATGGCACTGAGGTCAGCTGAGCCTGGATGGGGACAACAGGCAGTCCTCAGGCCAGCAATGTCAGTGTCTGTCTGTTGGGTGCTTCCTAGGGCCTTTGATCTTTCCCCAGGAACTGGCTACGGAATTGTGTTTTCCTTTCAGTTTATTCTTGTTGGCTTATTTATTGCATCTGCGGTCTCTTCTTGCAGCTTAGAGGTCACAATGCCAGTATGTGCTGGAACTTGGCCCCCGGGGTCTCCGCTTTCCAGGCCTTACTTTGAAACCTTGCAAACAGTTCACCTTACCCGGTCTTGGGGCCCCAAAGACAGAGGAGTCAAGGCCAGAACTTGGCTCTGGCCTCCAGGGCCCATCCAACCTCCAGGAGTGCCCACTTCCAGCGAGGCTAGCCAAGGTCTGGAGTTCGCATCCTTTTCTCAAAGGTCAGGATTACTGGGGAGTTTTATCTCCTTCCCTGGAGGGTCTCAAGTTGCCATCATCTGCCGCGAGGGGCCCTAATCTCCACTGGGCCTTTCAGTCTGAGTGGCCTCAGCTCTCCATCTGCTTGCCTTAAATCCCACTTATCTCTTCACTCAGACCTGGCTGGCCCCGCCCCCACTCCCACTTGCAAATTAGCCCCGCCCCTTGCAGTCCAACCAGTGCCCCGAGGCCGTTGGGATAAGTTACTAAACTAGGTGGAAAGCCATCTGGAGCCACCGTAAAAGGAGGGTCCAGCCAGAAAGGGGACGGTGGGGGGAGGTTACGTGTGCCAAGAGCTCAGGGTCAGACCTGAGCCCCCAGCAGCCATCTAACTCCTGCCTTGCCTCTCTGGTGAAGTCCGCCCCTCCCCGGCCCCCAATCTAGGTCACCGGCGGGGAAACCTTGAGCAGAGGGTCACCAGGGTGGAGAGGGGAGGGCTGTCTGTTCCCGAGGTGGGCGAGGACTCAGGGGTTGCAGGCCCGGCTTTCTCACTTACACTAAATTGCAATTCCATCCCAGGGCGAGCCAAGCCTCCTTCCCTGCAGCAGGCCGGTCCTCCCACCCCCTCTCTCGCCTCCCCCTCATCAGCCCCCCCGTCCCCCCCCAGCCCTGCCACTCCAAGCCGGCTTCACTCCCGGCAGCTGTCCCGCCTCCTAGGACTCCCTGGTGGCTCTTGATCCAGCCCCTCACCTCCTCACCCACGCCAGGGGATCCGCGGGTCCGCCGTCCCTCACCCCCACCCCCACCCCCGCCCCCAAGAGACACCGGTTCCCGTGCGCCCGGGACTTGGTGAAACTTTGTGGCACCAGCGGTGAAATGGATTTAATCCCAGGCGTTTTGCTTCGGCTCTTGCTTCTGGCTTTCAGCCTCCAGCCCTTCGCTGTGTCGCTCAGAACCTCTCTTCGAAAACCAGGTAAAAAAAAGGAGGGGGGGGGCTCTCCTTCCAGATCACCCCGCCCTGGGCGCCCCAGTCCCGGCCCTCGGGGAGGACGAAAAGCGGGCAGCACAGCCCTCTCCTTCCTTTAACCAGTACCAGCTTAACCCGCGTCCGCTCTGCCCCGGAGCGCGGCGGAGACTCGAGCCCGGTCCTGCCCTCGCCCAGGCTCTTCCCTCAGGGCTGGGGGTGGTTGAAAGAAACGATCTGGTTTCCAGAACCGGCGAGGTGGTGCGCTCGGTGCGCTCCAGTGTTTGACCACCGAGAGCTGAGACTGAGCTGGGGCAGCAGTCAATGCTGTCTCAATTACCGAGGGTTGCCACAGCGAGGAATCACACTGCTTCTCCCGGTTCTCTCAACATCTGAGCGAGTTCCTATTGCCCTGAGCCCAGCCATTTCCTGGAGCCCCCCTACCCTCTCACGCCCTGCCCACGGGGCTCGGTAGGGATGTGCTCTCACTCTGCTGTTCTAGCCTGGGGCCCTTCCTGCCTACAGGGGCACCCCGTGGCTTAATTGGATCATGTTTTGCACCCTTTCCTTTGCTCGGCTGTTTAAACAAAGCTGTATGCATTGTCAACTATTCCAAAGCAAGAACTTGAAACTCAGTAACTTGCATGTCCTTTGTTTCTTTTCTTAAAAAAAAAAAAATCTTTAAGTAGTTGTTCGAAGGAAGTGCTACTTCACAAAGCAGTTTATGAATACAATGCATCTTGATCAATGGTATTCCCTTCAACCCTCCCCTTCGACCCACCCCTTTCCTTTTCTTAATTTCATGATATACACAATGAATTCTTGACTGTATTCTCCTCCCCCCTTCATTCATCCATTAAAGATTAAAGAGTATGTATTTTTATCTCATTTGATTTGACCTGTGTTGTGAAATTGCTCAAAGTAGAATATTCTAAATGGTAAAGTTCTAAACATGGGTTCTTAATGACGATTTTTATTCTTTCTTTGCTGGGGCCATATTTAGAATTTTGGGGAAAAAAAACTGGTTTTTCCTTGCTTACATTGTAAGTGAAGTTGTCTTATGGGATTAATTATATCTTAGGAACAATGGAAAACAATGGGGCTATTTGAATACAGTCTGCAAAACCTCCCAGAAAGTGCAGTGTGTCTTCACAAATGTTTCTATAAGAAATAGGGAAACCAGAGAAAATTTATCACAGGGCAAAGAAAATAATCTTGGCACATTCCCACTTGGCCGCTTAAATATTTTCACTCCTCAAAGATCTATCTGGAACCGTGTAACTTGTTGCTTTGGGCTGTGGGAGACATCTTCAGTTGGTAGGCTTTATTTGCTGTCACTGGTGGCTTGAAATTGAGAATCATTACCCTAATCTGTAGCACACACTTATGTTATGAGCCATTCCTTTTGCACACTACTCAATTCATTAAAGTGAAAAGCAACAGTCCAAGGCAGTACTGTATTAAGGTCTTTCTCTTCCCATATGCCCAGGAACCCAGACGCATCTTCAAGAATTTCAGTAAAGGCCTGCTTTCTAACTTTCTTCCTTAGCAGGAAAGACCACATCTTGATCAATTTTTGCATTCTACAGGCTTCTTCACATAAATCCACTTAGTTCCATATTTTGGGGAACAATGTGTAGTTATGTCTGTATTTCTTAATCTGAGGGGTATGACTTCAATAGAAAGGATAGACTTCAATTTATTTAAACAGAGTTTTAAAGTATTTTAAATGGCATTTTTATTCACCCTGTTTCTCTCCTTTTGTTCCTTTCCTAAAAATATTTTCTACCTGGTTCATTCACTCTTTATTTTGACATTCATGTCACATACATGTCATGTTGGCTTCTTTGGTTTTATATGAAGTACTGTTAGGATTTTGATTGTGGAAACCCTATCTTGTAAATATTTTTGGCTGGTTACATACATCAAGTTTGAGGGAGAAAGCATGTTTAGATTGGGTTCTGCCTAGAAGGGTTGTTTCTTGTTTAAATTACTTTATAATTTATCCAGACACTGGCTTTTCAGTTGAAAAGCTGCTCAGATGAAAATGACAGCTACTTCGTAAACTTCAGGGGAAATTTTCCTCCTGGATTCATTTACATCCCTTGGAAAGACTAGTTTTTGATCCGTAAAATTGGTCCAGATTAAAAACGGAATGTGTCCTGGTTGGCTCTGAGGTGAACAGCAATGAGCTAATTTAGAATCTTCCCCCAGACACCAGCGAAGCCTGCTTGGATCGGTGTGGGAACATCTTTGTACCTCTTTCTTCCTTGGAGATTGGTCTGCACACATCTTTGAAGGTAGCTTAGCCTTTGTGCAGGCATTCCAGAGCTATCCTGTTTTGTTTGGATAGCTCTCCCTGTCTTTTCTCAAGGCAAAAATCTACTTCTGATAAGCATTGCTTTGTTGGACAATTCTTGAATTCAAACTACACTGAGATTTCTTCACCACCACCTATCTCTACTTAGAAAAATCAAGGTAATATCTTCAAATAGGAGCAGCCTTTCCTTCCACCCTAAGATAGCTCATCTTTTTCAGTGAGCTTCAGTGAAGAAATCTCTGTATTTGCTAAGACCCACACAAACTGGCAGGTTTCAAATTATGTCAAGTTAAATAACAACTGACGTTAATTTAGTGCTTGCTGCTCTGTGCTTAGAATTTGATACGCTGATTTCTTCCATCAACCCTATGGCCTTGTGAAGTGGGTCTGTTACCTCCATTTTCCTGAAGGGGAAATTGGGGCTTAGGGAGGTTAAATGTCACCCAAGGCCACACAAAGAGCAAGTGGTAGAATGGGAATTTAGGCTCTGATTTGGGGACTTGTTATTCAGAGAGGTAAGGTTGCCTGTCTTCAGTTATGAAAGAGGGGAGTAGGTTCTTCTGCAGGGGACCTCCCAGGTAAGGGACCAGGGGAGCCCTGCTGGGTGGTGTAAGGGACCTGGGATGCAGGGGACATGCTCAGGCCCTGAGCAAAGAACTGGAGATGATGCTCACTTGGTTTTGGGAACTACTGTCTGATGACCTCATCCCTAAGAATTAGGGAACGTGGCTTTGCACGTGGAATGATGATCCACTTGTTTTCTCTTGTTAAATTTCTGGGCATAGGTTTAGGAGGGCCAGAAGACGCACTTTAGTGTCTTGGAGTGGAAACAGGGGCCTCTGAAGAATGGAGAGTGAAGGCCTGAAGTCTACACCCTCATCGTGGTGTGTGTATCATTCACCCGAGTCTCCATAGAAACACAACTTGTCAGAAAGCCTTCATTTCTTTCAGGTATAAATTAGAATCCTAGACCTGGAAAGAAGGGGTAACAATCATCCCTTATTTGCATCTGGGCTGAGAGGGAAGGTGACTTTCCCAAATCCCTATGAGAAGTGAACGGAATAGTCCAGATTCTTCCATTCTTCCCCACCCCCACCAGTGGTCTGCAGATAGTGCTCTCACTTTCTCAGAGTCTCAGCAGGAAGTGCAGGAGGAAGGAAGGGAAATGAAGACATCTGCTGGAACCAGCAGTAAAGAGCAATCTGTGCCCCTGTGAGCAGTTGGTAAAGCTCGCTTTCATTATGATCATATTTTAGTCAGATTTATTGAGATATAATTTACATCTAGTAAAGTTTGTCTTTCTAGATTGGACAGTTTGAGGAGGTCTCACAAATATGTATATTAAGATAGCCATCACACAACAGAAATGCACAGAACTCAATATATATATGTATATGTGTATATGTACGTACTCTCTCTAATCCTTTATTTTTAAGTATTATATTTATTTGCAAATGCTAAAGTCAGAGGGTCTACAGTTATGTAAGTCAGGCAAAGAGTATGTTTCTTTTTTGGATAATGTCACCCCTTCCCTCCCTTGTTCTCTTCCAGGTTTTCTAATCATTTGGTAGAAAATAAAGCCCCTGCCAGGCACCAGTAGCTCATGCCTGCAATACTGGCTACTCAAGAGGCCAAGATCTGAGAATCATGGTTCTAAGCTAGCCCTAGCAGGAAAGGCCGTGAGAGTCTTATCTCCAATTAACCACCAGAAAACCAGAAGTGGTGCTGTGGCTCAAGTGGTAGTGCTAGCCTTGAGCTGAAGAGCTCAGGGACAGCGCCCAGGCCCAGAGTTCAAGCCCAGTGACTGACAAAAAAAAAGAAAAGAAAAGAAAACCCCTCCACCACGCATATAATGATCTGAATTCTGTTCCTCCACTCTTGTCTTGTTCAAAATGTCATACTGTGCATCTACTTTCTGATGCTGAGCATAGTGCTGTTAAGATCTGTGGTGGTACGTGCATCAGGAGTGTGTTCCTTTTTCATTACTTAGTAGTAATCCATTGTGTCCATCATAGATGAGTACAGTTTGTTTAGTGAGGGAGCTTCTGGATTGTTTTCAGCTGCAGGCTACTGTGAACAAAGCTGTTTCACACCGTTATGTATGGGTGCTCTGGTAAATAGGCTTTCATTTATCTTGATACATTGCCGGGTGGGGGGAATCATGGCATCAGATATAAGTTGAACTTCATGAAGAAACCCTGAATTGCTTTCCAGAGCAGCTGGACCATTTCACAGCCCTAGCAGCAGTGTGTGGAAGCCCTGGTTCCTTAGAATTCCCCAGGGCACTTGCTACAGTGGGCTTTTGCTGTGGCTTTCTATTTTTTTAAGCTATAGAGACATAATGACCATAGTTTACTTAGCCTTTCCCTCATCACTAATGATATCGAATACATTTTTTAGTCTACACATCTTTTCTTGTAAAATCTTTTTTGTTTTCTCTTTGAATTTTAAATATTCTTTGTCTCTAGTGAATGCACATCCTTTCCATCAGACCTTTGCTTCGTAAATATCCGCTTCTAGTATATCATTGATCTTCTCATTTTCTTAATGGTGTTTTTCAAAAGGTGGAAGTCTTTAAATTTCAATAAAGTCCAACTTCATTATGTTTTAATAGCATATGCTTTTGAAAAACTTTAACTCATCTTCATAAAGACCTTCTCCCATGTCTAATTCTAGAGGATTTTAAGTCCTATTTCCCTTTAGACCTATGACTTGATTTGGAGTCAGTTTTTGCATGAGGTGTGAGGTGAGAGTCAAGCTTTCTTTTCTTGAGCTTGGAGAGAGAGTGCTTTTCTTGAGCACTTTTGTGCTTGTAGTCAGAGGTGCCTTAGTCTCTGGATTAGAAGCCTGCTGGAACTCTCTATAACCATCTATAACAGCTGGTGACACTCAGACCTGCTCATAGTTTCATGTAGTAAACAGGAGTAGATCTGCTTTGTCTCTACAAGGATCAAACAGGGCCTGGCTTAAGACTGAGATGCCCAGGGCCTGGTACCAAGAGTTAAGGGTAGGTGCAGGGTTTTGGAGTTCTGGAGGTTGCTTGGTTAAAGGCTAATGTTCCTGGACCCACAGCCTGGGCTTGTTTATTTAAACAAAACCTATGGCATTAGCTAGCTCTCTGGTAAACGTAGGGGAGGGCTTGTGGCTCCTGCCTGCTTCGTTTGTCTATGCTCCACAGACAGTGGCATAGGACCAAGTAGGTTTCTGAGTTCAAGATTTTCCCAGGAAGATCTGGGGATTCACGGTCTCACTTAGATTCAAGTCTCTAATCTTTCCCTTTTCATTTTTTTTTTTTTTTTTTTGGCCAGTCCTGGGCCTTGGACTCAGGGCCTGAGCACTGGCCCTGGCTTCTTCCCGCTCAAGGCTAGCACTCTGCCTCTTGAGCCACAGCGCCACTTCTGGCCGTTTTTTGTATATGTGGTGCTGGGGAATCGAACCTAGGGCCTCGTGTATCCGAGGCAGGCACTCTTGCCACTAGGCTATATCCCCAGCCCTTCACTTTTTTTTTTTGACATTTCTCTATTCACATAATTGGATTAATGGAATATCATGGGGAACTTAAGCAGGAAAACAGAAAGCCTGGGAATGAGGAGTTTCGGGTGATGGGACATGGAGCCCAGAGCACATGTCCTTCTAGGTGCTTTCTTTCTTTTTTTTTTTTTTTGTTTTATTTTTTTGGCCAGTCCTGGGCCTTGGACTCAGGGCCCGAGCACCGTCCCTGGCTTCTTCCCGCTCAAGGCTAGCACTCTGCCACTTGAGCCACAGCGCCGCTTCTGGCCGTTTTCTGTATATGTGGTGCTGGGGAATCGAACCTAGGGCCTCGTGTATCCGAGGCAGGCACTCTTGCCACTAGGCTATATCCCCAGCCCTCTAGGTGCTTTCTGCTCCTACAGGCCTGAGGTTGGCCAATGGGCTAAGAAGCCAGGGACCACCCAGCTCTACTTCCCCAATGCCCTCTGAACCAACCTAGAATTCACAAGAGACCATTTTTTCCTTACTTACAGCTTTCATCCAAATTCACTTTCCAAAGTATGTAATTTGGAGTCTTAAGCTCTTCTCAAATCCCGCCTCCCTTTCCTCTTTCCACAACTGTGTTCCATCACAATGATGGTATGGGTTGTTGTGCTTCTCAGGGGGGCAGACTGGAGTTTACAAAGTCACAAGGCAGATGTATATGTGTGTGTGTGTGTAAGAGACATATAGAAGCAGTAGATCTATCTGCATTTTATATCCCCAGTTCCTAGCTAAAAATGTCCGTGAAGTTCAGGAACTATGTAGAAGAATCCTCTGACCCATCATTCCATTCTACCATCCACTTCCTCTCCTGCTTGTTTCTGTGTCATGTCTAATCTCTGTAAAGAAGCTTCTCTCTTACTCGCCAGCTTGCTTCCTTGCTCATTCTTCCTCCTATCGTTCTCTGTGCTCTGTGAGGTAAGGGGCAGAGAAGTCAAGGTCAGAGGTTAATGTAGTTTTACACAAGACAGTACTTGTCTCTCAGAATTTTTTCTTAAGGAAGAGAAACTGACTCAGAAAGAAATTTTCTTTTCTTAGTTTTTTTTTTTGACTTAAAATTGTCTTGGGAGGAGTTGTGCATCTATCCTTGGGTTATAATGGCCCAGAAAGGGTCCAGTGAAGTTTATGAAAGTCAGTGTTGGGCTGGGAATATGGCCTAGTGGCAAGAGTGCTTGCCTCGTATACATAAAGCCCTGGGTTCAATTCCCCAGCACCACATATACAGAAAACGGCCAGAAGTGGCGCTGTGACTCAAGTGGCAGAGGCAAGAGTGCTTGCCTCGTATACATAAAGCCCTGGGTTCAATTCCCCAGCACCACATATACAGAAAACGGCCAGAAGTGGCGCTGTGACTCAAGTGGCAGAGTGCTAGCCTTGAGCAAAAAGAAGCCAGGGACAGTGCTCAGGCCCTGAGTTCAAGCCCCAGTACTGGCAAAATAAAAAAAAAAATAGAATAAAACATTAAAAAAAAAAAAAAGAAAGTCAGTGTTATCCTGTGGCTAATTGGTATTCCTATGCCTTACCCACTTTGATTGTGGACCTCCTTTTGGGAGCAAGACCAAAGTGTGGTTTCAGGGCTGGGGATATGGCCTAGTGGCTAGAGTGCTTGCCTCGTATACATGAGGCCCTAGGTTCGATTCCCCAGCACCACATATACAGAAAATGGCCAGAAGTGGTGCTGTGGCTCAAGTGGCAGAGTGCTAGCCTTGAGCAAGAAGAAGACAGGGACAGTGCTCAGGCGCTGAGTCCAAGCCCCAGGACTGGCCAAAAAAAAAAAAGAGAGAGAGCCAAAGTGTGGTTTCAGCTATCTATAGGGAGTTGATAATACCACATCTTACAACGGTGAAAAAAATAAATCACTTTTTTTTTCTTTTTTCCACAAGTCCTGGGGCTTGAACTCAGGGCCTGAGATTGTCTCTGGCTTCCTTTGCTCAAAGCTAGCACTCTATCACTTGAGCCACAGAGCCACTTCCGGCTTTTTCTGTTTATGTGGTGCTGAGGAATCGAACCCAGGGCTTCATGTGTGCTAGGCAAGTACTCTATCACTAAGCCACATTCCCAGCCCTTTAATCAAACTTCTGCCAGCAGGGAGTGCACTTTCCAGAGGTGTCAAATACCTTACACAAGTCCTGAGCTTCCTTCTTGGTAAAGATTTTTAGAATACATATGGTACATCTGTCTTGTTAGCTTCACCTGAAGACTTCACTTGTAGAATGTGGGCTCTTCTGCCTGTTTTCTTGGACCTCCACCCCAGATACTTCACCACACCCCCAGTGTCCACTCTGTTAATCCAGACCAGACTGTGCAAGCAACATGTGCCCTTGGCATCTGTAACCAAACAACGCTATGTTTAGACCGTGGGATTTCTGAAGGTTAGATGTGGGTGGGTCTTGTGGTCTTCTTGTGTTTTAAATTGATTAATCATATTTTTTTTTGCCAGACCTGGGGCTTGAACTCAGGGCCTGAGCACTGTCCTTGGCTTCTTCTTTTTGCTCAAGGCTAGCACTCTACCACTTGAGCCACAGCTCCACTTCTGGCTTTTTCTATATATGTGAGGCTGAGGAATCGAACCCAGGGTTTCATGTATACAAGGCAAGCACTCTACCACTAGGCCATATTCCCAGCCCCTGATTAATATTTTTTGATTGTATTTTTGTTATCTTTAAGTAGTTGTGCAAAGGGGTTACCATTCAATATGTCAGTTTATGAGGAAAATTCATTTTAATTAATTTTTGAGGCAGGGTCTTGCTGTGTAGCTCAGGTTAGTCTCATTCCTCAGCCTCTTGGGTGATCAGTATTCTTCCTAGAGTCCCGGAATGATGAGAGGGCTGCTCTTCACCGGCTTTCTGCATGTGCTAATTGAGAGGGAGACCCTGCCAGAGGCATCACCAAAAAACGATTCCATATTCCAAACTAATCCATCTCTGTACTCTATTCCTCCATTTTCCTCTCTCCTCATCTTCCTCCTGGCTCACCAAAGGGCCTTTGGTGAGAGGAGATGCTTTGGCTTCAATTCTGACACTTTTATAATGGTTATTTAGTGACATCAGGCAAGTTATGTAAGCTTGTAAACTTTTATTCTTTCAGCTATAAAAATAGGCTAAGTTCTTACCTTACAGACTTACTCAGAGATTAAATGAGGCAGTATATAGACCAGTCACTGAAAAGCATTAGAAGACTGAAAGTTGAATGCAATCTTAAAGAAACTAGAATTGTTCAATCAGGATTTAAAAAAAATCCCCAAGAATTATGTAAAGGCATATGTATAAGTATGTACCTATATATATATATGTATATATTTCCAGGTGTTTTAAGTAAGCAGAGATATTTATTATTTCATGTGTTTGTTTGTTTTTTGCCAGTCCTGGGGCTTGAACCCAGGGCCTGAACACTGTCCCTAGCTTCTTTTTGCTCAAGGCTAGCACTCTACCACTTGAGCCACAGCACCCCTTTTGGCTTTTTCCATATATGTTGTGCTGAGGAATTGAACCCAGGGCTTCAAGTATACGAGGCAAGCACTCTTGCCACTAGGCCATATTCCCAGCCCTCATGTGCTTTTATTCCTCCCTCCCCTTTTTGTGTTGGTTATGGGGCTTGAATTCAGGGCCTGAATGCTTTCCTTAAGCCTCTCTGAGCTCAAGGCTAATACTCTATCACTTGAACCACAGCATCACTTCTGGTTTTTGAGTGGTTAATTAGAGGTAAGAGTCTCATGGAGACTTTTTGCCCAGGCTGGCTTCAAACTGCGATCCTCAGATCTTGGCCTCCTGCCACCGGCACCTAGCTTTTATTCCTTTTTGATGCATGCTAATATTTGATTACACATGACTCAATTTGTTTTGAGTGGTAAATATTTCAAATTAGTTTCACAACCAGAAAAAAACCCTCTGGTCAGTTACATTATTTGATTTTCAGTTTGGAAAATGATGCTGGTAAATGTGCTATTCCCTTGAGTGAAATAGTAGCCCCCAGCCAGTATCAGTGGCTCACACCTGTAATCCTGAGGATCCTGGTTTAAAGTCAGCTCAGGCAGAAAAATCATTGAGACTCTTACCTACAAATTGCATAGTAAACTGCACAGGCTGGAGGTATAACTTCAGTAGTAAAATGTCAGTCATCAGTGAAAGAAGTCCACTAAAGTTCAAGGCTCTAAATTCAAACCTTATACCAAAACACACAGGTATATGATGCACGTGAGTACACATACATGCACACACACATACACATGCACACACACACAACTTTTAGGATGATGGACAGTTTTTAACCTGATAATTGTCTTGGTCAGAGCTTTGTAGGTTACGGTGGTAGAGGGAGGCAGCTGCTTCTTAAAATGACCCAGACTTGTCTGCGACCAGGATAGAAAGTCCGCATGAAGTTACAAAGCTAAGAAGAGGCCTGCAGATCCTTGCATCTGAGTACTTTAGGAGCCACAAGTAGCCACATGGAAAGACAGCCTGTTCTCTGTTCACTTCCTCCTAATGACTCTTCCATTTCTTCAGCGCTAAGAAACCTCCATTTCCCCAGATAACCCCACTGACTTATTCCTCTTAAGAAGCAGAGAAAATAAAAACAGACCAAAGTTTAGAAACAGCTGAGGTGCTTCTTAAAATAGAGTTTTTGGGGCTGAGAAGCCTTATTCCGAAACTCAGAATGCTCCAAAATCCAAAACATGAAACCATGAGTGGAAAATTCCACAGATGACATCACGTGTGAAACCTTGTTTCATGGACAAAATTACTTAAAATATTGCAGAAATTACCTTCAGATCATGTACATAAAGATTTTATGAAACAAACATATTTTTGTGTTTAGACTTGGGCCCCATCCAAGATATCTCATTATGTGCATGCAAATACACAAACATCTGAAAAAAACAATCCCAAATCCAAACTACTTCTGGTCCTAAGGAGTTGACACAAAGAATACTCAAAGTATATCATGTAATAATAATCAGGGTAATTGCTATTACTTTAACCAACCAGACCAAGCAAGGATATACTTTTTGACCCTTGGATTTCATTCCCAAATCTCTCATTTCTCCATTCCCCTAAAGACACTGGATGTTTCGTTCTTCTTTCGACTCTACGAATCCACTTTAAATTTTAAGTCTTGTGTTTTCTGACAGAGTACCCCCAAAACCTTGAATCAGATTTAATAAAATGTTAATGTTATTTATATTTCTTTGTACAATAAGTTTCTATTAGCCATTTAATGGCTTACATTGTGCAAAAGGAGTCATATCCGCAGTCCTTTTTCTGTAACATCTGGCCAGTTGGGAACCCAATACTTAAATATAACCTGCATTTAAAGTCTTCCTCGGACAGATGGCTAATTTTATTGATCTAATCATACACTTAGAACTAAGTCCCATGATTCTTAGCTCATAACTCTTAGAAGAAGCAGAGAAATAAATAAACGGGGTGATGGCTGTGAATTAGGTGTCTGTCATATTGTCTGTGATTTATTTTTTAAAGTACTTCACTATAAACAGTGGCTGTATGAATTACTTTAATCTCAACCCTAGGGAAAGTTAGTTAATGTTTGAAGTTATCCAGGCCGGAAGGCACTTACTGTGGCATGGCATTCATATCTACTCACATCTCTTGGTGATATGCCATGCCACTGGTTAAATATTTGGAACTTTACCTTTGTCCTTAGAGGAAGTCCACAGTCCATTGACTGATTGGTTTTTATTTTTCCATGAAGTCCATTCTCAAAGATGGCTGCAAAAATACTTGGATGTTATCAAAAATTCACACTGGTAGGTCAGGTCACTCATGCCTGTATGCCTAGTTACTTGTGGTTGTAGGCCAAGCAAGAAGATAAGTTATGAAGCCTTCTTGATTTAACACTGGGTGTAGTGGTGCACACCAAGCATCCTAAGCTAGGTGGGAGGCTAAGAGTATAAAGGTCAGGGTTCCAGGCCAGCCTGAGCAGCAAAGTCCAAGAGATTTCATGTCCATTGTGGGAAGCTGGATGTGGTAATACATGCCACTCATCTCAGCAACTATGGGAATCCTGAAGTGCGTATATCATGAACAGGTGTGTGCTTATCTAAAAACAAGCAGCAAAATACAGGCATAGAGGTTTGGCCTATTGGTACTGTGCTAGCCTAGGAAGCCCCAGGCCTTGAATTCAAACCCTAATACCACTACAAAAAAATCTGACTGGTGGGTTTGTTGATGAGTATACATTATGTTACATAAAATATTTTCATTAGTGAAATATGTTAACTCAAAAGATTGTACATATAACTCTATTTTTACGTGGTTAGAATAAGAATCTGGCAAATGCAGTGGTCATGTCAGTGCTATGTTCCCTTCATGAAATCATAGGCTCATTTGTCTTCTCCCCAGATGGTTACTGGTCTTGTCATTAATTGCTTGACATGTCTGTCTCTGCGCATACAAACAGGTGCTTTTCTTATTCAGGCAAACAGACACTATGTGCTGTAATGAGTAACAGCAAATTTTGGTGGCTTTTGCAAAATTTATTTGGACAGCAATTCTGGGATGGTCTCCTCCCTATACTGCTCCAAAGACCTGCATCATCCAGCCTTTAATACTTCTACCTTGCAATGCCACCATCTTCAAAATGACCTTCCTTGGGGAGGTGAAGAGAAAGGTTTATGTGAGAAATTCTGTGGCAGGTCAGGGCGCAGTCATGTGGCCTCAACATACTTGTAAAGATTCTGGGAAATGCATTTTAACTGGGTACAAGAAAAGCCACTAAGGAGGATGGATCACCACGGAGACGCTGGAGTCCCTAGACAAAATAGGAAGAGATGTTATCAAATTAGCATGAGCAGGTGATGTGCTAATTTTTGCCTTTTTGTCTATGAATATGTGACAGAATTTGG
The DNA here is from genome assembly GCF_023159225.1 of Perognathus longimembris pacificus. Classification (NCBI taxonomy): domain Eukaryota; kingdom Metazoa; phylum Chordata; class Mammalia; order Rodentia; family Heteromyidae; genus Perognathus; species Perognathus longimembris. The sequence goes on from NC_063179.1 coordinate 21,725,536, forward strand.
CCTATAGTTTGCTTTCATTGTAGGGTACAACCTGGTCAAAAAGGAATTGGTTTCCCAGTGCCAGTGGCTCATGCCTATCTACTCAGGAGGCTGAGACCTGAGGGTTGTGGTTCAAAGCCAGCTTTAGCAGGAAAGTCCATGAGACTCGTATCTCTAATTAAACACCAAAAATAAATAAATAAAGTCTGTTCCTGGCTAGAGCTAGCCTTGAGCACAAAGGCTCAGGGACAGCATCTAGGCCCTGAGTTTAAGCCCCAGGACTGGTGTATATACCTACACCCACACCCACGCACATACCCATGTGCACGTGTGTGTGCGCATGCCTGCACACACACACACACACACACACACACACACAGTGATTAGTTACTGTGTTGCTATATTTTCTGTTACTATAACAGAATACTGGGTAGTTGTAAAGAAAAGAAATCCACTTCTGGTCCCAGGTCATGGGGCTGTATCTGGTGATGGCTTGTTGGCAGAATCCAAGGTGGTAACTGAGGGCATCAGGGAGTCAGAGAAAGGGTGTGTGTGTGGGGGGGGGGATATCTTCCTTTCTCTGTTTTTATAAAGCTACCTACACACACACACATACACACAGCTACCAATATTTAATCATAGGGACTTTACCCCATGACCTTTTCTAATCCTAATCACCTCCCAAAGTTCTTACCTCTAAACATTCTATGGTCAGATTGTCTTCATCCTCTTACTACCTCACTGTGGGGATTAAATTTTACCAAATGAATCTTTGGGGGACAGAGTCAGACCACATCTAAACCATTGCAAGTATCATTTACCTTTATAGATAAACCACCTACCAGATAGATCAATTGATCGATCGATAGATAGATACATACATACATGGCTAAGTGAATGTGCATTTTTCCATATTTTCTAAAAAAGTAAAATTAATTCCTTAAAAAAGTTACACCACTACCCAGTCAATTAAGTAGAGGGAATTACTAAGCACATCAACTATACTAAACTTTTAGCTCTCACGCCCCTCCAGAGTTTTCTAGAAGTTCCTTCTATTTGTGTACTCTAACACAAAGGCCTATTCATAGTAGGACAATTTATTAGAAATTTGAATTTATTAGAAATGCTTCTTAAAATACAAAACCATTTTCAGATACTACAGTGTATTCTGATGAGGATGAAGATGATATGGATAGAGTAAGTTGATATGTTTGGATGTACTATCATACTTTTCAGAGTACTTGCAGAGAGATGATGTCATTTGACCTTTGTAATGCTGACCTCACCAGAAAGTAAGGGCAGAAGACTGAGCAGAAACACTCATATATAGAACACGATCCTAGGCTAATTGGCTGCCAGCCTTTCTGGTTTGTCCAGCTGATGCACAAGCTAGTGGGCATGCTCACTGCTGGGTGCCTGTCCAGCTCTGAGGCCAGGAGGGGCCCTTCTTTCAAGGCGTCCTTCCTGCCCAGCTTTCACTTGGAAGCTGTGCACATGTTTTGAGACTCTTGAATGATATAGGGATGCTTTCTGTCATGCTCCTGACTAGATCATGTTTAAGGAGGGTGCTACTTTTGTCAAACCAGCACTTGAACTCTGGGTTGTTTTCCATTGAGAAGCAGCCACAACTACAGGAGGATGTGCCTTAAACTCTACAAGAGTCTTTTACCAAAGACCCTTCAGGGATTTCAGGGACCACTTAGCCTTAGTTTATAGTTTCTTATTCTTCCACTAACCAGCCATCTTCTTTAGTAGCAAATGATATGGGATAGGCCTTCAAGCTGGCCTATTTTAAGGCTTATCATTGAAGTCTCAAGGCTTTCTGTTAGTTTCTCAAACATCTCTTTGGTGTTCTGGGATTTTCTAATTTGTATAGTGAAATAAATAAACCATTAGGTTGGAAAAAGAAGTGCTTACTTGTTTGCTATGTTGCATTTATGGATAGATGGTAGAAAGAATATGTATCCATTCCTCCTGGTAGAATTTTAAAAAGGAGTCCAATCTGACAAGCCTGGGTTTCAGTTCTAGCTTCAGTGCTCACTGTTATCTGATCCCAGCTCAGTACTTTACCATTAATCTTTAGATTTTAGGATTTTGCGTGGTATATTTAAATATACCTACAAAATCCTTAATCTCCTTGTTATATAAAAAGTATGTTCTAATACTAATATTCATGAATTAGGTTCCTATGGTTTATAGTTTCTATAGTAGTAGACATGATAGATTTTCTGTATTTGAAATTTTTTGGAGGCATAATAAATCTGATTTTTATTATATATCTTAGTTTAGAATCATATAATCTTTTTTTTTTTGGCCAGTCCTGGGCCTTGGACTCAGGGCCTGAGCACTGTCCCTGGCTTCTTCCCGCTCAAGGCTAGCACTCCGCCACTTGAGCCACAGCGCCGCTTCTGGCCGTTTTTCTGTATATGTGGTGCTGGGGAATCGAACCTAGGGCCTCGTGTATCCGAGGCAGGCACTCTTGCCACTAGGCTATATCCCCAGCCCTAGAATCATATAATCTTAATGACACATATATAATTGAACTTAGGCCCCTATGAAAATACAAATGAAAGAATTTCATTTCCTTAATTTCATATTACAGATTTCTTAGGCTTTATGTCCCCTAATGATGACTGTTGATGTCTAGATTAGCCATGAAGTTCATATCACTGACAAAAGACTTGGAATCTCAATTGGGTTTAATTTAAAAAAAAAAGCCATTGTTTGGGACTTCATATAAAATCAAGAAGAATCCATACAGTAGTATAGATGATCATGTATAAACTGTGTGGCTCCCTACCCAAAAAGAAGCGCTTTATATTTAGAATATTAAAAACAAGTGTTTCTTAGCTACATGCTTTACAATGGTTAGGAGGATGAATGTGAATGGTACTGTTTCTGTGCTCTGCTCTCTCCTCATTCTGATTCAGCCATATTCTTTGCCAGAATGATCTTCCCAAAATACAATTTTGATCCCATTCCTCTTGTGTTTAATACACTTTCTTAGCTCTGTACTGCCTTCCAAGCCCTAAGCCAGCATCTGACATTTCTCACAGTGGAATCCCTACTCACATTACTGTGTGTGCTCACTGGATACACAACCTATTTTCCAGCCCATCTGCATTCCTATTTCCTGTGCCTTCTCTTTGCTTTCCCATTGTTGAATGTTGGCTGTCTGTTGATCTTCTCACTCGAATATCCATCCATCTCTCATTCCTGCCCAAGGAGACACAGTGACTCTTCAAAGTGTAACTCAGCTTTCCCTGATCTGTAAGTTCGCACGCGCCCTCCTAGCCAAAGCCAGCCTTTACCTCTTCTCCCATTCTGCTTACCTGACCGAGTCTTCTATGCTTTGTCAACAAGCGCACCCTGGCTTCTCTTTTTTTCTGCATTCCTTTTTGGGCCTGGTGCGGCATCTTTAGCATGGTAGACCCTTCACCAATGGCTGTGGGATGGAAAATGATGGCCTCATTTTGGCAAATACGTTGTTTTCACATTGAGTGATTAATTTGGTCCTACCCCAGCCCTTAGATTCATTTCCATCCTTGAGCACAATGCAGTAAAGATGTCACTTCCATGTGCCACCATTTTTGCTCCGTCTATGCAGACATTGCAAAGCCCACAGGGCAGTGTGATTTAGCAGAGGGGAACCCCAGGGCAGTAGTAGGTAATTGAAGTCCTGCCTCCAGAGTGCAGCCAGCTATTGGAATGCTGGGTTTTAGAAGATCCTGATGAAAGCTCTGCAGTGAAATATGATTCACTACCCAGAAAGCAAGGGGGACATGATGTGGGGCCTCCTCAGACCTGCCTTCCATCCGGTCTTTCCTGGTTAGAAAACAAGGTAGAGCCAGCAACATCTGAACACAGTGGGTGAGGAAGGATTGGAAGGTCTAATCTTCAAAATGATTATTATTTTCTTGTTTATGTGGTACTGAGGAATTGAATCCAGGTCCTCATGCATGCGAGGGAAGTTGCTCTACTGCTAAGCCACTCCCAACCCACTCCATCTGCCTCTGAAACTGCAGGAAAATGAGGAAAGGAAATGATTGAAAAAGGATGAAGCCTCTCTGTCTCCCATAATGAATCTAGCTGAGAGGTCAGGAAGAAACCAGGACCCCAGTTCTTCCCCATTCTTCCTCTGTTTTATTGGACTGACCCTGGCTTGCTTTCGAAGATCAATTCTGCAATTCCTAGGAAGTAAAGCAACCAAAAGCTACCATGTTTGCCAGTGTTTTCTCCTTCTTTGTATTAAAGAACCAACAAGCCTGCTGAAACGAATGTCCTCAACTGAAAGCAGCCAATTGTTTGGGCCATTCATCAACTTTTTGATAAACAAACATATCAAAAAGTCCTTAATGATGTACACAACACAACACAACACAACACACACACACACACTCATCAGAGTGAAGTGGCCACACGTGCTTTTCTGCACCCACACGCTGGTGGGTCTCTATTTTTGTCCTGCTCTTCGCTCCGATTTTACCCTCTGCTGTTCTCCACCCTGGTCTAAACTCCTGGGGCTACACCATTCCAGGCTGTGTCACTGGAGATCAGGGCAGAGGAGCTGGCGTTATTTCTTCCCAGACTCTTTCCTGCTTTGGGACTATTTTACTGGCCACAGACATTCCTCTCCCTACGGTTCCAGGCCCTTCATGAAGGCCCTCTCTCTGGCTAGCCTCTCTAGTAACATGATTTCTCTACCTCCATGTTCAACCTTAGAGGTAGTAACGGCCCCTTCCTGATGTGGAGACTTTGTATACATCAGCCTACTTAGCTGTTCCTTAAAACTGCTCACACCTCTGTAAGTAGTTTTTTAATTAAAATCTTTTAAAAATGGAATAAATTGTTTCTCCTGCTGGGATCCTAATGAATACCTTTGGTACTACTGCTTTGTAATATATTCCTTCTTTCTACTATTTTCCTCCCTAGGCATACCCATAAGGATTTGATTTGTGTTTAGCTTGCATTTAGAACTCTCCTAGGATCAGGTCTGATTTAGCTTCAGGTTGTGTGCTGTAAATTCATGGAGTAACAAAAAATATAATGGAAACCTTGACTGGCTGAGGGTGAACTGTCCCTAGATGCAGATCTGGTGGCCCCTGGGGTAAGAGCATGAGACTGCCAGGCTCGTGGTGTAAGTGCTGGGAAATGATTACAGTTGTCTCCAGGACTCCTCACAGAAACTCTTAATGAAGCTGTGGCAATCTCTCCTACAACCATGTGCCTATTGTCAACAGAATCCAAGGGGGAAGGTCTCATGTTAAGTGCTCTTATCACAATCAAATAAAACAAGAAAATGTATGGTGGGTGCCAATGGCCCCACACTTGTAATCCTAGCTACTCAAGAGGCTGAGATCTGAGGATTATAGTTCAGAGCCAGCCCAGACAGACAAACCTAAGAGACGCTTATCTCCTATTAGCTAGCAAAATGCTGGAAGTAGAGGTATGGCTCAAGTGGTAGAGTGCCAGCCTTGAGTGAAAAACTAGTATCAATGCACAGAAAGAAAAAGTTTCTATCACATACACTATGCTAAGTTTTGAGTAATGTACCAACTAAATGAAAAGATAAGATAAGCATCACTTCATAGTTATCAAATAAAATACAGCATCTCAAGATTAACTTGAATTTCAGATAATAAACACATTTTGGTTTAGGAACATTCAAAATACTGTAATGGGGCATCTATCTGTAATGAGTTCAAGACTCTAGAGCCTAAGCTCTGTCCCTGAGCTTTTTCACTCAAGGCTGGCACTATACCACTTGAGCCACAGCTCCACTTTGGTTGTTTTGGTGGTTAATTGGAGATTAGAGACTTACAGATTTTCTTGCCTAGGCTGGCTTTGAACTGTGATGCTCAGATTTCAGCCTAGTGAGAAGCAAGGATTACATGCATGAACCACTGGTGCCTGGCTATCGGCCTTCAATTTTAACTGAGCATTCTGTGTTTGGGTCTACTAAACCTGTCAAGCTTGGTCATAGTATAATCATAATACTATATCAGACTCATTTCTCTCTGTCTACGCTTCTGGTACCTGACTGTAGTAGCTGTGGAAGTCATATAGAGAGAAAAATGAACAAACCATTCGGAAGTAGATGGGGAAGAAATTGAGTCTGGATTCCATCATTTACCATCTAGGTGAATGAGGCCAGAGAACTAATCTTTCACGTAATTTAATAACTTTCTTTGGTAAAATGGGTTGTGTATACAATATGTAAGACTTATAGACTTCTGTAAGATTGACTGAAAATGATTTAACTATGTTTAATACAGACATATAAATGAGGTAAAGCTATTATTTTATTGAAGTAAAAATAACTGGAAAAGAATTTCTAAGAATCTAATAATCTAGCAAATAAAGATAATTTTTCATCTCTTAAGTAAGTCATCACAAACACAACTAACCTCTCATAAATTCAAGTGAATTTAACCTAGAGAGAAAGACCAGAGCAAGCTTGAACTTTCTTCCTATTTACTGGTTCCAAATTAATTTTTGTGTTCTTGATATATATATATTTCTTTTTTGTCAGTCCTGGGGCTTGAACTCAGGGCCTGAGCACTGTCCCTGGCTTCTTTTTTTTTTTTTTTTGCCAGTCCTAGGCTTTGGGCTCAGGGCCTGAGCGCTGTCCCTGGCTTCTTTTTTTTTTTTTTTTGCTCAAGGCTAGCACTCTACCACTTGAGCCACAGCGCCACTTCTGGCCGTTTTCTATATATGTGGTGCTGGGGAATTGAACCCAGGGCTTCATGTATACGAGGCGAGCACTCTACCACTAGGCCATATTCCCAGCCCCCTGGCTTCTTTTTGCTCAAGGCTAGCACTCTATCACTTGAGCCACAGTGAAACTTCTGGCTTTTTCTATATATGTGGTGCTGAGGAATCGAATCAAGTGCTTCATGTATAGGAGGCGAGCACTTTACCACTAGGCCAGAGTCCCAGCCCCGTGTTCTTGATATTTTTAACAACTTCATTCTGATTTCTCAGCAGAATGGCTTATGTTTTACAATGTAAGTAGCGTTGGACATGTAAATGAAAAAGAATTTATTAGGTGACATCCATTTTCTTAGATTGGATTTTCCAGAAACTGGACCTACAGTAAAGGTTTGATTGGAAGTTCTTTATTTGAAATACAAAACAAAACAAGAGGCACAAGGGAATGGGACAGGGAGAATGGATGTTTCTTTATAAAATGAGTTATATGTGGATGATGGAGTTCAAACTCATGGGAGAAAATCTAGAACACCACCCCATTATCCCATCTGAAGAATGGAGGAGCAGGAATACTTCATCCTGTCAGTCATTGGAGGAGGGCTGATGGGAGGATGGGTGCTAATTCCTTAGTACTTCTTTTCTGCCAGACTTAAAGGCAGAGCAGTTTCTTCATGGCCTTTCTTAAGCAAAAAGCTGCTGATCTAGCTCTGAAGTGATGAGGCCTAAGGCACCAGTTTCCTCTGCATCCATAATTGACAGATTTGATTTGGAAATGCAAGTTGGAATGTCATTTACCATGTCGATGGGAACTTTCTCCCCTCACTTCCCTCTTATCTGCCATTTCACCTTGCATAGTTTTAATTACAGTCATCCTCTGTTCAGAATATTAAATGGGGAATCCTATACATAAACAATTCCTATGTTTTGGGGCTGGGAATATGGCCTAGTGGCAAAGTGCTCACCTCCTGTACATGAAGCCCTGTGTTCGATTCCTCAGCACCACATATATAGAAAAAGCCTGAAGTGGCGTTGTGGCTCATGTGGTAGAGTGCTAGCCTTGAGCAAAAAGAAGCCAGGTTTCCCTAGTTCAAGCCCCAAGACAGGCAAAACAAACAAACAAAAAAAACAATTCCTACATTTTAAATTGCCCAGTCTTCTGAGTAGAATGGTGGACTCTTGTGCCATCGCATTCCATCGTGCCCAGAATGTGATCTTCTCTTTCTCCAGGGTTTCCATGACTATATATGCTACCTGCCCATTAGTCATTTAATTGTTATCTCACATTATCAGATCAACTGTATGGAATGCGCTTGTATTCAAATAAACGTTATTTTATTTAATAATGGCCCCGAAATGTGAGAGCAACGATGTTGGCATTTTTGTTAAAATGGATTCATTTTATTGTTACTTATTATTGATAATATCTTATTGTGCTTAACTTATAAATTAAATTTATCATAGGTATTTATGAATCAGAAAACCCCCATACTATATGTAGAGTTCGATACAATCTGTAGTGATAGTTATTCAATGGGGCATTATAACCTATTGTCTTCAGATAAGAGGAGAATACTCTATCTTATGGTAAAAGGTAAAAGAAGCTTGGTAGCTCCAAGCCCTGAATCCCATTTCTCAAGTCGAACCTATAGCTGTTTTCAGGGGGAAAATATCAATAGTATAGAACAAAATACAACTTTTTGATGAAATCACCAATTCTTTAGTTTAACTGCTTAGATTTGGGATGTGAGAACTAAAAGAACAACTGAAAACAAAATTAGACAACCAAAAATTTTATTCTGCGTTGATGAGAAATTGTACTTTTCATTGCTTATCCTTATGCCCCCCTCTTGTTTAGCATTGTTTGTTGCTCCTTGATTGTGACAATAGGGGAAAATCCATGTTTACATCTAAATGGGGAAAAACAATGGTGATAGCTAACATTTATACAGTGCCTGCTGTGTACCCTGCACTGCATTTAGACTTTCAGTTGTAGAAAGGGTGTTGGGGTAATTGTATGTGTGTATCAGTGTCTGATGTTATGCTGCTGGTTAGGATAAACTGCACGGGAACCAAGGTCTTCTGCCCGCTAGCTCTCCACCTGTGACTGTGTGATGGAGAGAATACACACAGTTTCTGTTTCACTGACAAGTTCTTCTTTCCTGGAGAATTCAGTCTTCCACACTTAGTGCGATTACCCCCTCAGGCAGGCTTCTAACATAGTTTAGTGCCTGGGGAAACACACGAAAAGGTTATCCCTGCTCTCCAGTTGCTTAAGAGCTCCCTTTCGTCTCCTCATCAGCTGCAAGCTACATGTTAGTGAGAGGCACAACTTTCTAACCCCCGAAGACCTGCTGGTGGAGAGCCAGGGGCAGGCAGAAATGGGAAAGAGATGGGATGGTATCAGATTTTCTGGCATTATCCTCACAGAATACTCTGTGAAGGGGGAACTGAGAGGAACTTGGTGTCACAGTGTCATGGCTTAATCACTTGACCTTCCTCTCGTTGTTGGAAATAACCTTAAAGAACAAATCTACTATGGCAAGGCTCTAGGAATGGTTTTTAAATTCTCTGTTGTAGTCAGTCATGTCTTAGAGTACCACCTTATTTAGTACTAGTCCTTTAAACTTAAAGTTAGCAAACCTTTTTGGTTTTTATTTTTATTTCTAGTCATTGAATTTCCATTGTAATTTATTCATGTAGAGCAAAAGCAGCCAGTCATATGCAACATATAAGCAAATGTACATGAAAAATGCTTTTTTTCTTACTCTATTTAAAATTTTTTTTATTTTTATCTTTAAATAGTTGTATAAAGGAGTTGCCATTCAACAAAGTAGTATAGGAATACAACCAAACTTGACCAATGTCACCCTTTAATAAGACTTTATTTACAAAAACAGGCCAAGGGACATATCTAGCCTTTGAATTGCTATTTGCTGCCTGTTATGGGGTGCGGGGGGTGGGGGGAAGGCTCCACGTCCCTCCCCTCCCCCCAAGAATCCACCACTCAGAGACAGTTGCAAGCAAAAAGATGGGTTTATTGGGGAGGCAAAAAGTGAACTTGCTGGGCTAGGGACACAGTGCAGACTCGGAAGCTGCCACCTCATCCCTGAGCAGCCCTCAAATTGGGGTTTTTAAAGGTAAAAGCATAGCACAGATGTAGGGGCTTGATGCAGGGGGTAGAGCACGCAATCAGTTCACAGATATAGGAGGTTGATGTAGGGGGTAGAGCACGCAACAAAGCAAGTGTGGCACTGATGTGGGAAGTTGACAGGGGGTAGAGCAAATAACCAACAAGTTAAGCAAGCCATTTACAGAAGCAGAATTTTGGGGTCAAGTTGACCTAATAATCAAGATGGAGTCAGCTCTATTCCCCCCAACATTTCCTACCATGTTTCCCTAATCAAGATGGAGTCAGCTCTACAACACTGCCCCCTGCCAAGAATGCTAAAACCCTGTGAACCCTAATCCCTTAGATGGCATGTCAGCAAGCCTGCTGTTTTCTTCCTTGGATGGTCTGCTCTTTCATCACTAGTATCCCGAACATTCTCTTTTCTTATTGAATGCCTCTTGTTTCTTGGCAAGTAGCATGATCCAATGATCAAAACACCAATTAAGACTGACCTGTTACAATGGTTGAACCATACTGGACAATAGCAAGTCCAGAGGCATCTGCTTAAAGTAGCTCCAAGCTACATGTTTGTGAGAGGCACCTGCTTCTAAGCTACGTAGAAGCTTACATCCGTAATTGTAAATAATACTGAGAGAATAAAGACCCTACCCAAACAGGGTCTCCAGCAATAAATGACTATGTCCAACAAATACAGAGAAAGTATGTACATTCTCTCTCTCTCTATATATATATATATTCAGCATATATATATATGCTGATCTATATCCTAGAACCCCTATTCTGTTAATATTTTAGAGACATAATAGCTCTGTTATAAAGAAAAATATATAAGACTCAGTTATTATCAAGAGTAATTTTTTTCATATAATTGAAATAGAAATTCTTATCCAGTCCAATTTGCATGGGTTAGTTAATTGTAAAGCATAAAGGGATGGTTTCCACATGGATTTTTATTACATTTTATCTTTTTTTTAGCCCAAACATGCAAAGGGAGATGCATTTGGCAATATTTGGGTGGAAGGCAAAGCTATAATTTTTGTTTCAAATGGTAGCCTTACAGGTGGAGTTCTTGGTTATCCTTTCAGCACTGCCTGTGGCAGCAGTTTATTTTCTAAATGTGGGATGTTTGATTTCTCATTGGTTAGAGATGTGGCCGTAAGTCTTAGGAATAATCTTTATGGAGTGTTGTCTGAAGCAGTCTCCTTAGTTTTTATAGAAACAGCCTTTCCTTGTACTTTTATCACGTCAGTGAGAGCAGCATCCAGGAATATCAAGAGTGACTGTAAGCTTAGAGACCACACAGGTGGAGGTGAGAGTTGGGGTGGGGCCACTGCCCAAGAGAGGAGCAGAGAGTGAGCCCCCACCAGCCCAGGACGTCCAGGACTTTGGCTACTGTCAGTGTCAGTATCAGTATTGGTATGATTCGCAGAGGGATGAAGGCTGCATAGCGTAAGAGGATTTTTATTTATGTTTTTGCCCCCAGTGATTTGAAAAGCAGTTTCCCTTTGGTTTGGTCTGCTGAGAATAAATTTCCTGCCTCTTGTTCACACTCATGTTTTACTCAGGTATTATTCTCTCTGGAGTAGACTGTACACAAGCTTCTGCCAGACCCTAATAAAAATGTCAACTCATTCTGCCTTGGTACATTTCCAATCGATGAAACTTTCTCTAGCAATGACCTTCCAACCATCCCTAAAGCTTGCATCTTCTGTAATGAAACACACATGTAAAAATTACAGAGATCAGCAAACCCAGGATTAAAAAAAAACCCAAGTATTTATTAGCCTTAAAACATGCCAATTGTATTTGAAGAACTTTGACATAATCATATGCATTCATCTTAACATTATTTTGAAGCAGGCATCCTCGTAAGGCCATCTTGAAGAAATGGAAGCAGAGAAGTAAAGTAATAGAACAGCAGCTTGATCTGAGTCAGCGACTGTCTCCTTTATTCTTAGCTACCTCTCTTTTCTGCTTCTCCTGGACTCAGAGTGAGGTCCTAACAGAACATGGGAAGCTTTGAATTGGTGCTTATTAAGCCTCTATCATATTCAAGTCTGTCAACCTGAGCTCCATCCTACTTACCTATATGAGTAGATGGTTATAGAAAACGTTCTTGAGGCACTGCATATCTGAGTTGGATATGTTTTGCCACCAGCACCATCTTGCTACATTTTCTACAGATTTTAACCGGAGGCAGTCATTACTGCTGAGCCAGTGTGTGAGCATGCTCAGAGTCGTGTCCACTCTAGACAACCAGGAAGGACTTGAGCACAGAAGACCCAACAGAACCTGTCACAGAGCTATGGCCAGTCAGGGACTCCATGACCATGTTAGATGGTATTTATCTGCATCAGACAACAGATGTCTATGAGGGTGATGGCAGATTATGATAATGAGAGCTTGTGTTTACATAAGGCTCCAGTGTTTACAGACCTCCTTTCTGCTATCACTGTTGTTACTTGTATGTGCGGCTGAGGTGATAGTCTTGTGTTTTTACAATTCTATCTCCTGGATTTCTGATGTTGGTCCACTTCCTTGATCTTTCTGAGCCAGTTTTTCTTTTGAAAAATGGGATAAATCGTTTACCTTTAAAATTTTTATGAGCCAGACAGTGCCTATCCTATGCCTCACAGACTGGTTTGTAGTGGGTTTGGTGTAGATCTCTTTACACATATGAACCAATTCAGAACAATTAATAGGTATGACAGTCTGGATGCTACATCTTCAGAGTCTCCCACAAGTAGTCGTAGAAGCAGGCATATTTCTATTTAAATGACTGATCAGACAGAGGCACTATCCACCCTAATGGATGTCCAGCCAATCAGAAAGAATGAATCTAGGCTCAGAACTGATACATGTGAGTGTCATTTAAGCCTTCTATGGGAAAGTAGCAGAGTAATGTGATTTTGCTAATCACTTATTCATGTTTATATGTTCATTCACTTGTCCAGCTGCTATTTATTCAGCAATTCCCAGATGCCAAGTATTGTGCTAACTTTTAGGAATAAACTGAATAAGAAACACAATAATTTCTCTAGAACTCATTAACACTCTGGAAAATTTCAAAGATATAATGATTCCTGCTGGAAAAAGAAATTACTTAGTTTGTAATTTAGCTATATTAGATTTAAATCATCTGATTACAGATTACAGAACTAATTATAAAACTGAAAGGTACATTATGAACTGCTTTTTCAGTATAATTTCTTATTACAAATCTTTATTAATGCATTTTATATAAATGAAACTTGACTGCACAGGTTAGATGGTCTGCAGATTTCACAAAACAGTTAAAGATAAAAGGGTTTAAATATGTGATAAGGGTGTTTTATTGTGTTACCCAATTTTCTTGACGTCTTCTAGTACTTTCAAAGTAATTAGTAAAATAGCTGAGCTTTGGGGTTATAAAAGAAAGATGGTCAGTTTCAAAGGTAGAAAAAAACACACTGATAAAGAAAGGGCCTCCACGTTCATACTCTCTGCTATGATATTATTATTCTTATCTTCTGGTCAAATACAGAGCCCTCATTAACCAACTGTGCTTTGCCTAGAAAAACTAAATGATTTTATAAAACCCTATAATATTAAGTAGCCGGATTGGCGAAAGTGAGGTTTTGAGGTCCCAAAGCTTTTGTTAACAAGTTGAGAAAATAGAGGGTTTTAAAAATCAGTCCTTGGGGGGCTGGGGATATGGCCTAGTGGCAAGAGCGCTTGCCTCCTATACATGAGGCCCTGGGTTCAATTCCCCAGCACCACATATACAGAAAATGGCCAGAAGTGGCACTGTGACTCAAGTGGCAGAGTGCTAGCCTTGAGCAAAAAGAAGCCAGGGACAGTGCTCAGGCCCCGAGTCTAAGGCCCAGGACTGGCCAAAAAACAAACAAACAAAAAAAAAAATCAGTCCTTGGTGAGAAATGGTACTTTTTTAGTTCTATAATGAAGCTTACGACAACCAAAGTGGCGATTTTCTTGTGGTAATTTCCTCTCAGACTACAAGAAACAAAAAGATGACAAACATTCACTCCCCCACTCCCTTGTAAGTTACACAATTCAGTTGTCTAGACTATATTTAATTAACAAAGTTGTTGAGCAACCCTTCCTCTGGCTGTGCAGATGTGGTATTTCTCTAGTACTGGAGCAGTAGTTGGGGGTAGGAAGAGCACTTGCCCCCACCCTCAAGTCCTGTAGCTGAGTTCATTATCCTGTCAGGAAAATGACCCCTGGAAGCCCATTGTGTCTCATCTCACTGTTAATTCCCAATTCTGCTCCAGATAAGGAGAGGGAAGAGGAAAGCTTATCTCCTTGGTATGAAGTAGAACTTCTTAGATCTCTTATCACCTACTACATACATTTCTCTAACACCCCCTTGTTCTCTGACCATCTTCAGTCTTATTTTCTAACGTTGAATCCTAGAGCCATCTTTCATTCCCCCTCTTTCTTCTACTTAAGGACTTTTCTTCCTTAGAAACTACTCTTATTTCTCTCCCTTACATTTTCATTTCCAGGTCTTACTTTAGACTCTGTACTTGAGACCTGAAATTGATTCCTTACTAACTTTTCTGTCTTCCTGATTCCTCCCCAATTGTGTTAGTTAGAATAAGCTAGGTTATGCTGTGATAACAAACAGGTCCCCAAATCTCAGTGGCTTGAACAAATCTTTGTTACCTTCATATCAAAGATTATAGAATATGGATCGCTCTGTAGCATCTCCACTCTGTGTCCCAAGTTCCATGCCCTAGGACTTTGTCAATTTTTGATGCAGGAGGAAGAAAGGAACAGGAAGACCCCACACCCATAAATGTTCCAACCTAGAAGTGACCTACTAACTCCACTCACATCCATTGGCTACAGTGTAGCCATTGCCTACAACCAGTCACATGAAGGAAACATACAGTCTTTCCATGCACATGGGGCAGGTATGGAAATGGATATTGGGGGCACTAGAGAACTTCACTATTCCATCCTTCACTGAAGGTCATGGATTTTGCAAAGAAGGCCAGCATGCTTCATGGAAGTACTTCCCAGATTCTCAACCTAAAATCCAAGCATCTCTAATGATCATTGAATAGATGATATTCTTGAAGCACTTACTATGTCAGGCATCCTACTAGGTTCTTTATATCCATGATTATTTTATCCATTTACTGCAATTATTTAGGAAGACACTATTATCCCCATTAGACAAAGAAATAGAATATTAGAGTATTTTAGTTTGATTTGTTTCAAAGTCAGACTACTGATAGGACTTCTGTGCCAGGAAACTCAATAAAAGGGGTAGGGGGATGCTAATAAATACTGAAGGAAGGAGAGTGTACACTATGGTTATTAGTAATAGTGAGTCACCCCATAGGGTCAGTGTGCCTGCAGAACAGAGATTTATGCAGTAGCTGAAGAGCTGGACTAGTTTTCCTCCAACTCCTTGTACCCCTCCTTGCTTGAGGGTTGCCCCCGGTATGGAAACCCCTTTGCACTTTGGCCTGCTCTGCACACAGCTGAGCACAAGCTGTTCACCGCAGAATAACCATTGACAGAAGTGAGGAAGTTGTCCATTTTGTGGTATAGAAATCCAACCGCATCCATAGGGTCTTCTACAGAGTACTGAAGTTATTTGCTCAAGGAATACAGGTAAGGAGATACATATCCAGGACTCTTGCTTCCCAAATGGACTGTCCACTCTGACCTCTTCCTACTACTGGAGCTATCTCCAAGTTCTGACATCTGTGAATCACCAACCACACCCCACACCCTTTGGCTCTGTTTCTTCTCCATCATTTCTCCTTCCACTGGGACTTCCCTTTGCTTGGTGCTTCCCACTTAAGTTTTATCAGGTCTCTGCTTGGCTCAAATGCTCCTTATCCATGCAGCCCTCTCTGATCTTCCAAATGCCGCCTTTCTCCTCTAAAGTCCTTCATAATCACTGCTGCTCCTGTATCACTTATCCTGCCTTGTCTGGGATGGCAGGACTGCACTTATGGATTAAGCTGTAAACCTCTTGTGAGCATGGCCCATATTTCATTCAGTGATCTCAAATATTGGATGGAAAAAGGTACATGAACATAACTGTAAATGGGCACAAACAACATCCATGTATATACACATACCCATTAATTTCACTTTTAGTCCACATCGCCCAACCTTTCATAGGTCACATGGATGCCTGGACTTGTGGAGGAGATGTTTTCCTTTTTCTCTCCCCTCTTTGTCATCATCAACTTCTCCACTCATCCAGTTTGGAGCATCTGTGTTGCTACCTGTGGTTTTCTGTCCTGACCAGGGACAGGAGAAGGTGACTATGAGAGTAGGCGGTCTACATCCATGTGTGGCAAATCTGCTCTATGTGGCACATCCAGACTCATGATCTCTACTCAAGAGGCAGAGTTCAGGAGGTCATTCTGTTAACAGCCTGGATGTAGTGGTGTAGGACTGTAATTCCAGCTCTGTGGGGTGGAAGGCATACATAGGAGGATTGCAGTCTAACACATGAGAGCTAATTAAAAAATTAAGCAAACATGTTTGAGGTGTGGCTCCAGGGGTAAAATTCCTGCCTAGCAAACATGAATCTTCAAGTCCACTCCCTCTCTCTCTCAAAAAAAATTTCTGTTGTACACTAGAGCTCCACCGAAAGAAACAATAGCAGGATAGATGGCTGTGGCCTCATCTGTAGGGTCACTTCCTACGTTTTGTACCCCATAAGATTTTCTTACAAGGTAATCGCAGTCCTGCTTTGTTAATATTGCCACTGACTTTTAATGCTGAGGTGAAGGAGGAACAGCTGACCACCATAGATGGTAATTCATTGTAAACAAAGAGAGGTGACCCTTCTCAACCTCTCTACCACGAGCGCAAAAACACTGTGTTCTTAGTTAAATCCTTTCAAGAAAACATATCAAATCATTTGTCGCAACAGTTTCTGGCATAGCAAATTTGGAAGTTAATTATATAGTGAATTAAAAATGCATTTTCTTTTATCTGTTTCAAATGAGCTGCCCTTTGATTTCATTGACTGCCCCTTTGTTCTTGTATTGCTGAGTAAGGGCTTGTTTGAAGAATAGCTTTGTCAAGTTTCCTATATTTGTTGCCATATCTTAAATAGAAAGTCTAGAAGGAAAACTTTGAACAATCAGCTGTTCAGTTGTGGCTTTCTTACAAGTATAAGCAACATGCAAGTTTGCTTTCATCTTCTAGGTGCTGAATGCATTCCTTTTTATAAACCACAGGGTTCCCCCATTTGCATCTATGGACTGAAACCCACAGTGAATTGATCATTGATCCTATTTCAAAATCACTCAAAAGTCCCACATATACCAAAAGGATGGTTCCCACATGACATGTACATGGGTAGGAAGTTCAATACACTACGGAAGTACATGATCTCATTTGTGAGAATTTTGTATTTATGTGTCATTGTGTAGGCAGATTAGCCAGGGTTGAGGCTGAAGAAAGGAGTATGATTTCTCAAGAACTTTCTAGAAGAATCAAAGTTGTAACAGTATTGGAAGATTATAATATAAAAAGTCATAAAACATTTATAATTATTATGCTGTGAGATAAATCAGAGTTTTAAAGGGAAACCATTAAAACTATATTTTTTAAAGAAGTCCTATGTTCTCTGTCTGTAGATATGACCACAAAGCCAAGCTGCCCTTCTGCAAAGCAGCACCATTGGAAATCTCTCCTCCTTTGTGTTTGTTTGTTTTGAGGATGCAGTGTTTTCATTTCTGCCTTTGAGGCCCTGACTCCATATGTTTTTCATTTCCACTTGGAAGAGTTTGTACTGCCCTTGACTGAGAATCTCTAGCCTAATAAAGTATTTTTATTTTTAACCTTTTAATTCAGTTGGTGTTTCCTAATCTGAGCTCTACTGCATTTGTTTTCAACTGCAAAGAACATGGAAGCCTGGTTTGGATACCAGCTTCAAAACCTTGATCTTTCCCCAATTCCTGTTTCTTTGTATGCAAAACATATTAAAGAATAGCAACAGGTTTTGCCCATAGAACCACAGTAAGGATGAGACTCAGTCGCATTCATTATATATATTTTACATGGTCTTTTCAAAGTGATCAGTTCTGTAATTGCACTGGCACAGGGTAGAGCCTTGTCTGCCAGAAATTCTTCTTTTAAGGTCTCCTTTCATTCCTGAAATGCTTTAATCAGAAACAGTTATCCACATGGAAAACAAGTGAAAACATATTTTCCTTAGCAGTTGCCCTTTCCCAACTTCCTAGCATGTCATCATATGTATTTCTTTAAGGTGTAAATGACAGTTACAGGTTTTATTGATTATTTCTCACATCAGTGGTTATATAAAAATGGCACAATGAGACAACATTACTCTTGAAAGTCAGTGTCTTTCAACTTAGTCTCTGTATCTCTTCTCTGTGTGTGTGAGTGTGTACGTGTGTGTGCATGCACACTAGGGATTGGACTCAGCACCTTTCACTTGCTAAGCAATTGCTGTACCACTTGAGCCATTGCCCCTGCCATCTTGAAAGTCTTATTTTGATTTTTCATGAAGAATAGTGTATATGTTTTTTGTCTGGCCTAGACACTTATATAAGGAGCTGTTTGTGAGAAAGGCATTTCTCTTCAAGCATGAAGCTTGCATTTTGTGGTTTATATTCCTGCTGGGAGATGTGTGTGGGAATTGAGACCTATTAAGTAATAGTAGGTTCAAGACTCCCATTTCATACTTGCCCCAGGTATTTGCTCATTATGCACCCTTTATATGATGGTTCTTTCTATTTTTTTTTTTTTTTTTTTGGCCAGTCCTGGGGCTTGGACTCAGGGCCTGAGCACTATCCCTGGATTCTTCTTGCTCAAGGCTTGTGCTCTGCCACTTGAGCCACAGCGCCACTACTGGCCATTTTCTGTATATGTGGTGCTGGGGAATCGAACCCAGGGCCTCATGTATATGAGGCAAGCACTCTTGCCACTAGGCCATATCCCCAGCCCGGTTCTTTCTATTTCTTTTCTTTTTTAGAATGACTCTCGCTGCCAGCTATCACCATGTAGCAAGCCACACAACATGATTTAAAAGGCTGTTCACTTATTCTCACTCTGGTCTCCATAGGTTGGCTGAGCCAGGCTGACCTCAGCTGCGTGCACTTGGGCAAGGCCATTTCAGCTGCAGGTTCTTCTTGGTGATAGATTAAGCTCAGGTCAGTCAGGTCTGCTTCACCTGTGTCTATCCTGGCATGCAGACTGACACGTGTCATGACAAAGCTAAAAGAAGCAAAAGCTAGGCCAGAGTTTGAGAATATTTTAAATCTCTTGTTGCATGACATCTACTAATATCTCATTGCTCAACGCAAGTATTGTTGCTAAACTTTGACATAGGAAGTGAAGAATATACTTACCTTGTTTATCACGAAGCCAGCATAATTTTTTTTTACCAAATCAGAGTCAGTAGGACCTAGAAGTGCTCTACTTCCATGTTGTGGTGGGGACACACACTGGTTTTCCTCAGTAGTCTAATCTAACCTCATTGCCAAGTGCATGTATTGAGTTCCTATAAGTAAATACACATGTGTGGTGCCATTTTATTGTAAGAGAAGACAGTCACTATCCTCTTGAATGGCCCCATGGAGGGACATAGAAGATGATGCACACAGGTTCTGTTGCCCTGTAAAACATGTCATTTGTAGAAAAGTAAGAAAGGCTGTAGTTGCCTTAAAATTCTACCATTCCTCTCCCTTTCAAAGAACCCACTGTTCTTTAATAGATCTGAATTCCCACTTGCATCTCTCAGTGTGAGTATCATCAACCCCAGAGGTTGACTTTACTGTTTAAAAAGAAATGTCTTTTTTGTAAATGGGAATTTGAATTTAAATGATGCGCATGAAGGTTTAACTTGAGATCTCCCTGATTTGTTATAAAAAGCAAACAGTTCTTAAACACCAGTGCTTCCGATAGGCCCAGCCATACATAGGTTGGTCATGCAGCCTGATAAGAAGCACAGATGGATTCCATCAGCCAGTAACCAGTGTCTAGACAGTTGACTAGAAAACAGAGCTCATGGTATGCAGTAGTGTCCGGGGCTTTTAAATTCGTTTTTTTTTTTTTAAACAAAGCAGTGTGAATTTTAAAAGGAAAGCACATTTGTGGTAGTAATCAAAGTAGAGATTGCATAAATGAACTGTTTAACATAATGTATTTGAAAAACAGTTTTAAAACAGAACTGATGAATTAAGGGTAGTGAGACAGACAACTGAACAGGGTATGACTATAAGCAGGACACTCTTCTTTCCTCCAGATGTGTGTTGGAAAGTCCCATCATTTCCCTAGACAGAAAAGGCTAAAATATAATTGATTCAAATAGAAAATTAACTGGATTTAAAAATGTTAAAGTGGAACAAGACGGTACATTTTAATGTGGACTTTATTCCTCTATATCTTTCCTTGCCTTCAAAATGTTCCAAATGAGGTTGTCGTGGCCATTATTAGAGAGTTGGTAAAACCTGTGTTCCACATTTCTGGCACAAAAAAAATGTTTATGTAAAAAAGCAGAATGTATTCCATCACCTTTTTTCGGTTGATAGTGAATTGAAAGACCATAGCTCTCACTGAGTACATTGTAAAGGCCAGTATCAAGGTACCGGTGCACATAGCCAGCTTGAAATGTCGAGGAATGCTTGTATATTTAGGGACAGTACTATTTAAGCAGCAAAATACAATTAGAAGCAAGCCACAGAATAATGGTTACAGCCTTTTGGAAAGAGGTTTGCGAAGTCTGTTTGTTACTGGGTATCAATGTTTCTGGCTGTAAAATGTTTTAGAAACAGTAAAGAGCAAAAAGTAGAGTGCATGGATGTTGGGATATGAAGAAGAGTGGTCTCCATCCAGTCTCCTGGTGGGAGAACATTTCTTGAGTTTTATTGCTTTCACTGTCCCAAGCCAAACTGAAGAATTGGTCTACAGCAGGCAAGCTTTAGTGTTGATAGGGACAATGCTAGTAGTATTGATGCTAGTAGAGATACTGCTGCGGCTGATAATGATGGTGATAGAATTGACTTTCTAAGTGTATAGCTTAGTAGAGTTGAATAATTTGGTTCCAACAGAGACCAGTTTAACTCCGTAGGCTTTCATGCAGATGGGTACCTCTCATTTAAAGAGAATCACATCTTCTTTACAGAAAAGCATTTAAATCCTCTAATAATGAGGCACAGTCAATCAATGGATGATAAAAGTAATGAGTGACAGTTTGAGAAGAGCAGGATAATTCCGAGTGCCAAAGTGGCCTACACCCCAAGAATACTTATTATATACAATGGGAAAAATAGTAACCTTATAGTGTGAAAAAAAATCCACCTTATCCAAATGTCTGGGGATAACATAATGAGCAATGAGACTTATTGATATCATGTTCCTCTGAGCAGAGCATGTCACTTCTGTGGGGTCCTAGCCCCCAATGTGGAATCTCAGGCTAGAATCAGAAAAACATCACAAAGACAAACTAAGGGACAGTCTACAAAATAAATGATCCATACTCTTCAAAAGTGTCCAAGTCCTGAAATACAAGGAAAGAAGTTTTATATTGGAGGACATTAAGGAGAGAGGACAACTAAATGTAATATGAAATTGTATAATCAATCCTGAAACAGAAAAAGGCCATTATAGAAAGCTGGAAAATTTTAAGCTGATGTAAATTTCCTAGATTTTATTGTTTTACTATGGTTATACTAGACCTAACAAGAGGTAGCCTGGTCAAAGGTATATAGGGATTGTTACTATTATTACAACCTTTCTGTATATATAAAATTATTTCCAAATTAAAAAATAGAGAAATATAAGAAGTTAAATTTTAAAAAGCTAGGTACCCTATTGTATCATTAGAGACTTAGCATTTTAACGAAATAAAGGCCATTATTTTCAATTTTTACTTATCCAGAAGCATAGAAATACATAGAATTTTGCAAGTGTCCAATTTCATGGTAATCATTCAAATTACATAGTTTTGTTTGGCATTGAATTATCAGTTATTTTATTCATTTTCCCTGTAGATTTTGGAATTCCTCTAAAAACAATGCTTATATGGGCAATGAATCACCTTGGAAATGGAAGGAAACCTTTTAAACATGTGTCCTCACCAGGCTTGCTTGACACTCTCCACATGCCATCTACAGCAATTATCCAGTCTTTAAACTCACACTTCTCAGGCAAAAAGCCAACAAGAGCTGTTCATTAGTAAGTGTGATTCACACCAAAGGGTTCTACTTGTTGTTCTGGGATTCAGCACACAAATAACAGCGCCACCGAGGTGCTCTAACTATTCAGGCCCTGGAAACGTCCCAACAAAGATTCATGGCTGTTTCTGGACACCCCTAGCCCCTGGGTTTTAAATCATTTGGTAGAGAATTGGCCAGAAAGATGGCCTACTGCTTCCCATCCATGTCCAAGTGACAGTGTGCTCCATCAAGATCCAGGGTCATTTAGCTGAAATCCACACTGTGTGTTGACAGCAAGCCAGGAAGGGTGACTTGAGAAAACCAAAGCTCTCAAGCACTTGGGGAGAGTTGGATGGAAGATGTCTTTGAGCTTGACAGCATAGATAACAAAGTACTGCTGTCTGCTTAGAGAAAAGGGAAGAGCTTTTTTTTTTTTTTTTTTTTTTTTGCATGTTTGGTCTGCAAACTTTCACTGCGTTCTCCCTCTTAGGGGTTTTCTTCTTTTCCATGTGTGTAGCAGTTGGCTGGCTTCAAAAGGCTTCGATCTTCACTTGTTGCCCCAGCTGTATCTGAGCAATGTCAGTGTAATCTGTAGAGATAGTTTCCCAAGGATTCTCTTTCAGGGCTCTTTCATTAGCAGGTTTATAAGATATCATAGCAGGCTGGGAATATGGCCCAGTGGCAAGAGTGCTTCCCTGGTATACATGAAGCCCTAGGTTCAATTCCCCAGCACCACATATATAGAAAATGGCCAGAGGTGGCACTGTGGCTCAAATGGCAGAGTGCTATCCTTGAGCAAAAAAGAAGCCAGGGACAGTGCGCAGGCCCAGAGTCCAAGGCCCATGACTGGCAAAAAGAAAAAAAAAAAAAAAAGAATAAAAGAATAAAATAAAATAAAACATCATAGCTCTTAGGACTTTTTCTTGTCACCCACTTGCTTCTTGGTTGTATGGGATCATCAAATTTATGTAGCTCTAGTGAGCCCACACCTTCTTAAGACCCTGGCTGTGGACCATCTCTGGACTTGTAAGTTACTTATGGAAATTCCTGTGTTGGGGGTTTAGCAGTGCACTAAGTGCTCTCGTCTATACTAAATAATGTATTATAGAAGTCTATTTGATTTATTGTGCATATGATTGCTATTAAATTACCAAATACACAGCAATGTACAAATTTCTTACCATTCATTAACTAAATGTATTGACTGGTTTATATGTGATATCTTTTAAAGCCTTGTTGTTATAGTAGCTAACTTTATCTTAAACGGAAACTGTTTTACACATGCATGCAAGTATATTAATGTTCAGTACAGTTGAGAAAACAAGCACAGGAGGTAAGGAAACTCACCTTAAAATTTGTAGCCTGTGGGCAGCAGAGGCACGTCCTGAGTGCACACAGCTCCAGAGATGGTGCTGCCAGCCATTGTAAGGCGCTGCTTGTATTCCACAACACAAATGAAAGAATGAATATAAGCAGCCTGCTTGGTGGAATGGATGGATCAAAACCCTCAAGGAGAATTCTTCTTAACAAAGGAATCTCTGAAATGAATTGTAAGGGACATGAATCCAGTTATCTCATAGGACCATTAGGTTTTGTTGTGAGAACTATGCATGTCTGGGCCAGAGCTGAATTGCTGGGCAACCCGACTAAAGCTGAAGGCTGTAAATCACTCACTCATCTTCCCCTTGCCCCATTCTCTCCATCATTATCAAGCCCAGCAGTGGGCAGCCTTGCTTTCTAATTAAGTATTGCTCACATATGTGAACTACACTGTGTTTTTGCTGGGACAGTGAGTGGAAGTTAAACATGCATTTACTTATCCTTAAACCTCACTAGGATCAATAATAGATTTTTTTTTCCTCAAAAAGGGCTTAGAAGGAATAGAGATAGCAGTCACAAAATTTTGGAAGTTGAAATGTCGATACAAAGGTGATAAATGATTTAAGAGTCTAAAGAAAGAATCTTAAGATAACAGCAAGGAAAGCTGAGAGCCTGGCAGATTTCCACAAGGAACCCTCTAAATTCTCAATTGGTAGCAATACCAGGTGTGCCTGGAAACTGGCAGTGAAGTTAAAAATGAAGAAGACTGGTTGGAAATGTGAATGAGACGTGGTCAGAATCCTTGATCTTCGTCTACCACCTGCTTATGTGGGCAATCTCCTGGCACCTCTTAAAAGCCTACTAAAGCAAATGTTCTGAGGACATTCCCCATAGATGAGGATTCAGAAACATGCACCCACTCCATGTCAAGAACTCAGTCTTCTCTCCTTGACTCCTGTAGTTTTGGCAGAATGACTTTCTCCATTAGATGGGATATGGGCGAGCACTCTGGTGGAATTGGGCCCACCTAAGCAGAGAGATCTAATATTTACATTGAAAACACTTGAAACCCACACAGTAATTTTCACAATCAAGAAGCTGCACTCCCTTTCTCTCCAGCCTCCCCTCTCTTACACACACACACACACACACACACACACACACACACACTTTGCAGTTTGCAACAAACATCTGATTCCAGAACATTTAATTATGAAGAGAAAATTATGGATTCCCAAGCATCTAAAGAATGCTTCTAACATGAAAGACACAGCCCAAACCCTAAGATAGAAACAACACAGAGGAATTTGAAACTATGAAAAGATGGGAAAAAAAGACAAAAGAAAAGCACTCACCAAAAATCCACTCAGATACCTAGATGGATGAGATCCTGCCACTATAAATATGGGCAAGTTATTTTACCACACATTTGTTCCATCTGAGTTCTTGATATCACTTACAGCTAGTGCTCCTCCCAACCTTGTATTCTAGGATGTGTGTGACCTTGGGAACTTAAAGTTGGGTATGGTGTGAATACTTACACTATGGAAATTGACAAGCACTACAAATCTAAGCTTTTTAAAGTAGTGAAAGCACTGTTTTTTTCTCTAGCCCATTGCATGTTGATTACATATTAGCCATCACTGGTGTTAGTAAGGAAGACAGATTTAGAGAGTGAAAGACAGATACTTCTCTAGCCCCAACACTTGGAGGTGTAGGTTGTCCTGCCTTTGCCCCATCTCTCTAAATTGATCTGTGCCCCTCATACTGATAAAACCCTCAACCATAAGCCATGTGTGTTCATTCAATGGAAACTAAAAAGCCACTTGGAACACGTGACCTGACACCATGACTCAAGAGTCCTGTGCTTGTACCATAGAGAAATGAAGGCTGCAGTGTGGCTCTTATGACTGTTGTTCTGCACTTGTTTCTTTTGTTTGGTTATGGCATCTCTGATACGGCATTAACAGCACTGACAGTCTGATTGAGAACAACAAACTCAACTATTGGTTGGAGGGGCAGGTGGAGTCTAGCCTGCCTATGCCTTAATAAGTGAATGCCACCACAGGACATCATGTCAGACTGTGGAATGGTGTTGATGGAGATAGTTCAGATAGGCCTTAATGGGAAATTCTAGGTTGCTAATACTGGCCAGACCCTCCAGGGCTGCCAGGTGCTTCAAGAGTACTCAGTGCATTCGCAGAAGATGTCATTTTATCATAGGACAAAGCTGACTCTTGTCTGTATGAGAGTGGTAACTTTCACTCATGCTTTTTCAGCTTTTATTTCTCTAGATCCCCAAGTTTTGTGGTCTGCTTCTTTTCCTTTGGTTTCCCATGAGCCTGTTTTGTTCTGAAGTGGTTTCTCAATTGAGCATAGGGGCTAAGAGCTCTGGGGTTAAATCATCAAACCTAATGTTACTTATGCTCCTGATCATCGGGTGCCAGTTTATAAACTGGAGATGAAGACAACACCTTCTTTCCTGGGTTAGTGACAGGATGGAGTGAATTATACATGTTTTCATGTGAGACACAGAAAGGTTCAAAAAGTGTCTACATAGCCTATCACTTTCACAATTTTTTTTTTTTTTTTTGGCCAGTCCTGGGCCTTGGACTCAGGGCCTGAGCACTGTCCCTGGCTTCTTCCCGCTCAAAGCTAGCACTCCGCCACTTGAGCCACAGCGCCGCTTCTGGCCGTTTTTCTGTATATGTGGTGCTGGGGAATCGAACCTAGGGCCTCGTGTATCCGAGGCAACTCTTGCCACTAGGCTATCTCCCCAGCCCCACTTTCACAATTTTAATCTATAATTAAATAGTGAATAAACTTGTACTTTTGCTTTACAAAAAATGTCATTGGTCATTATCCTCAAGGCTGCAGAGTGTACATCCTAGAATCTTCCTTGAGATTTCAGTTTTGCCAAGACAGTTTATCTAATATGCCACTGTGAAACCAAGGGTTTGGGCCAACAACCTCTACCCTTTCCACAAATGCTGATACTATGTGAGGGCTTCAGGAGATTGACTATGACATGCCTTGTATGCCAGATAGGTTTGGGACAGACACACGACATTCAGGGTTAAATTCTTCCCATAGGGGACCCACAGGGAGGAATCACACACCCCTTCTTCAGTCTCCTCTTCCCTCTGCCCTCATCTACCTGACCCCTGGCCTCTCTCCCTCCCATGTAGCCACAAACTGTTCACATTTCATATGAATCAGCTGTCTGTATTTATTTTTTAGATATTCAAGCTGGAAAACATGCTGTTTGGAATAGTTTATTTTTGATTTTGACCCTTGGGAAGTGCTCAGCATGATAGCAAACACCCCCAACACTCAGTCATTATGTTAAGATACTGTTGTTGTTGTTGTTTTTTCTCTTTAAAAAACCCAACACATGCTTTTTAGAGGAAAGTTAAAATGTATGGTAAAGTAGAAAGAAAAATGAATCACTGCGAGGCATCCGTAAGGAGAGATTTATTGATTTTGTCATTCCAGGATTTAGCTTTGTGTAATATTACATAATCTATGCATTTATTTCAGAAACTTCTTTGTTTGCCTACTTCAAAACAGAATTGTTTCCACTTGTTAAGAACTCTTGATAGGTATCAAGTCTATATGTAATTTTAGGCCATCAAGTAGATACATATTACCACAACTCATTTCAACATTCTTGCTTGAATTTCTGCCAGTTTAATTTTTCAGTACTGTAAGTATATTGAGATGAACATGCTTGTGCATACTACTTTTTTTCTATATCAAAAGATTATTTCTTTGGGATAAATTGTGAGAATTAAGAAAGCTAGAGCATATTAATATATTTAACTATCAACTTATATTGCCCAGTTAGTTTCTTAAAGATTTATGCCAACTTAAACCTCTAATCAAAATGTATGGAGCCAGGTGTGACAGTGTATGCCTATAATCCTGGCAGTCAGAAGGAGAGGCATGAGGACTGAGAGTTCCAGGCCAGCTGGGCTACATAGTGAGACGCTCAAAAAATTAAAACCAAACAAATAAAAATGTCTAAGAACACCCCTTGTATGGAACTGATCTCTCTCCTAAGTACTCCCCACCAACGACAATAGTAGTGGAATTTGAACTCAAGACCTCTTCACCCCTGAGTCATACCACCCATTCCAGTTTTCATGACAATTTTTGGAAATAGGATCTTGCTTCTTGCACGGTCCGTACCTGGTTAAAATCTACCTATGTTAGTTAGGTTTTTCTTCTAAGTAGGATAACAGGTACATACTGCTATGTTCAGCTTTTCATTAAGAAGGGGCCTCATGGGCTGGGGATATGGCCTAGTGGCAAGAGTGCCTGCCTTGGATACACGAGGCCCTGGGTTGGATTCCCCAGCACCACATATACAGAAAGTGGCCAGGAGCGGCGCTGTGGCTCAAGTGGCAGAGTGCTAGCCTTGAGTGGGAAGAAGCCAGGGACAGTGTTCAGGCCCTGAGTCCAAGGCCCAGGACTGGCCAAAAAAAAAAAAAAGAAGGGGCCTCATGAACTTTTTCTGCCAAAACTGGCTTCCAAACAGGATCTTCCCAAACTCAGCTTCCTAAGTCACTAGGCATGAGCCGCCTGTGCCCATTGAAACAAGTTTCAATGTATAGGGTGACAGTGGCCCGCTGGGTGACAATAATTAATTGCTCATGTGTTTTGAATATTTTCCTGTGTTTGTGGGTGTTTTAATTTTGTCATTTTTAGTAACTTAGCTATTTAAGCCCTTTGTCTACTTTTCTCTACAGACTATATGAAAATGTTTGTGTTTATGAACTCTTTATATGATAAAGGATTTTAATCTTGTCTGTAAATATTTGCCTCCAGGCAGTATTTTAACTTGATAGTTGTTTTGACATAAGAAACTTTAAAAATGTTGTATATTCTGTTTACTTCTGAATGATTTCTCCTGTTAGTGAAAACTTAGAAGTAATTATGTTGGAGTGGATGGGTGTGAATGGAGAGAATTTTCCCATTTTATGGTTTTACAAATGTTTATTTCTCAAATGCTTTAATCCATCTGGAGTTAAAGTTATGTCGATGTGTTGTATGAGTTAAGGCTAGAAATTGATTTTTCTCTTCTAATTTGCTAACCAACTGTCCTAATGCCATCTGTTGAATAATTCTTTTACTCCCCATTGATCCAAGGGGCCTTTCTTATCATAAATTAAGTTTTTATACATTCTAGGGCTATCTGTTCTTTTGTATTGATCTACCTGTCCATTCCCATGCCAATACCATGGTGTTTTAATTATCGTTGAAGGGTATTTTAAGTCCACTATTTCAAGAGAGAGCTCAGCAGACGCAGAACACTATGTGAATATGAGGATGCAGGCAGTGGAGATTTACAAAGTCCCAATTGTCCTGTTCTCCTTGCCCATCTTTGGGGGTAGAACAGGTCACAAGTGATTGCTCTTGCTTGAAGGGAGTTACTCCAGGTGTAGACCTGTCTCCCAAGAGCCTCCCACGCATTTAATCCCGTGGACAGGACCTAAATGGGCACCAGAATTGTTCAGCTCTCTGATTCTGAATTTTCTGTATTCTCTATGGAACAACATCACTGCCCACCCAAAAGGACACAGACATATTGGCAGATCCACCACGGAACCTGTAGAACTCCAGTGAAACCATGTAACTAGCTCTGCTCCATGAAATGCGAACCCTAGTGACTTGTGTCAGTACAGGGAGGAAGCTTGAAGAGCGAGGCAATTGCTTACCATGCTCTAGGCGAAGGCTTCTTTATCAGCTGGGCCCCATGATGCAGACTATGTGGAGAATGACTGCAGACAGCCTGGGTGATTGTAGAATATAGGGCAAATAATCTTTGTTACTATAAGCCACACGTCAAGGGAGGTCATGTATTATGGTAACGTGGCTTAGCTTATGTCTTGACTGACAGCAGAAGATGAATCAGACATTTAGCAGTTGGTATAGCTTGAGCTTTGACTAATTAAAATAGCCAGGACACCACACAGTGCATAAGGATGGTTTAACCTTGCACTTTATTCAAGTACATCTCTTTAAGGTGACTTTGCATATGTCAAATCTCATTTCCCAGGTATTGATTTTCTAACTCAGGTTTTATAGTGCTACTGACTCCTGTCTCTATGATTCTTCTGTTCTCTAATAACTGTGACGTGATTTGCTTGTGTCAGAAAATAGCTCTTCCTATCTGTTTTAGTTATACTGATCATTTCCTTTCATTGAAGCAGAAGTCTTTCTCTTTTAAAATTTTATTGTAAAGGTGATATACAGAGCGGTTACAGTTACATAAGTAAGGTAATGAGTACATTTCTTTCTTAACAGTGTCACCCTCTCCCTCATTCTCTTTGAGTTTTTCCCCTCCTGACCCATCTCATTTCCCCAAGTTGTATAGTTCATTTCCAACATAATGTCTAGTGACTAGTATCATTGCTGAAACTGGTTTACCTTTTGTCCTCCCATTTCTGTGCTTTCCTCTTACCCCCCACAAGTAAGATAAATTCATACACAAGAAAAAAGCACAGAAATAAAAAACAGTGACAAAAGGGAATAAACCAAAGGGAGGGAAGCAAAAAAATAACTGCAAACAGTACAACACAAAACCATCTTGTTTCAAGTTCATGGGGTTCATTTCAATAGGCATCACTTTATCCAGATCACATGCACATAGCTATTGAGCCATTGTGATTCTCTTCTAAGAATATCCTCCCTTGGTCTCACTGTGTGGATGTTGAGAATGCTGTTTAATTAATCGTTTCCAAGTGTAATTATTTGTCTTTAATCAATGGATTTACTTGTAGATTTATAGACACATTCTAGTTATTACAAATGAGGGAGACCATGCAGCCTATGTTTCCTTGGATCTAACTTACCTCAATTAACATAATTTTCCAAGTCTTTTCATTTGTCATTCTTTCTGATGGAAGTGTAGAATTCCATTGTGTATATTACCACATTTTCTTAATTCATTCATCCACTGAGGGGCATCAGGGTTGATTCTATATCTTTGCTATGGTAAACAATGCTTGAAGCAGAAGTCTTAATGGGCGCAATTCATATTTATGTAACCAGTATATAGCAACATTTACCCACAAGTGTGTATAAAGTAACTTTTGTGTTTACATGTGGAAGTGGTACTGTGGCTCAAAGTGGTAGAACATTAGCCTTGAACAAAAATGCTCAGGGGGGCTGGGGATATAGCCTAGTGGCAAGAGTGCCTGCCTCGGATACACGAGGCCCTAGGTTCGATTCCCCAGCACCACATATACAGAAAACGGCCAGAAGCGGCGCTGTGGCTCAAGTGGCGGAGTGCTAGCCCTGAGCGGGAAGAAGCCAGGGACAGTGCTCAGGCCCTGAGTCCAAGGCCCAGGACTGGCCAAAAAAAAAAAAAAAAATGCTCAGGGACAGTGCCTAGGCCCTGAGCTGCACAACCGACCACACACAACAAAAATTTCTACGTGAGATGCTCCTATTACACTTCTCATTTAATCATAACACCTTCTTGCTCCCCACTAAGCAACAGATCGATTATTAAGAGCTCATGATTGATCCAGTCTGGATTTCGAGCCACCACCTTTGGGAAAGTATGAGCTAGCAATCTACCTTGCTCCCTTGAACTCAGTTTCCTCATTATAAATAGGATTTTAAAGCCAGATTCATTGAGAAAATGTAGACAATTTGCCTACACAGAATTAAAGTGATTATGTTTATCTCCCCCTTGCTTTTTTTTTTTTTGGTGGCAGTCCTGGGACTTGAACTCTGGGCCCAGGTATTGTTCCCAAACGTTATGGCTCAAGGCTAGCACTCTACCAGTTGAGCTATGGTTTTCTTTCCAGATTTTTGGTGCTTAACTGGAGATAAGGGTCTCACTTTCCTGCCTGGGCTGGCTTTGAACCACGATTCTCAGATCTCAGCCTTGTGTATAGCTACGATTACAGGTGTGAGCCACCAGTACCTAGCCTAATTATGGTGTTTTTTTTTTTGTTTTGTTTTTTTACTCTTACATTTTAATGCTTGATTTTAACTTGAACTCTCTTTTCAGGGCTCAGAGAAGACTGAAGGTCTGTATAGGATCTTGATATAGGATGCTTTGCTTCTTTCTGAGTCTGAGTCTTTGTGGCTTCTGTTTAGTCTTCATACCCCATTGGACTTGAATACCAGCTCTCATCCCTTCCTCCCCAGGTGTCCATTTTCTCATACATCTTAGTTTTGGTTCATGGTCTATTTCCATCACTTTGAAAGAGTTACTTAACTTGACTGTTCCTCAGATTACCCACCCTAAAACAGAACAGCTATGGTGTTGATGTGAAGACTGGTGAATTAACACATCAAAATCCCCTAAAACTATAGTTGACATACTGAGAGGTCAATACATTCTAGTTATTATTATTACTTTTTTTTTGCCAGTCCTGGGGCTTGAACTCAGGACCTGAGCACTGTCCCTGGCTTCTTTTTGCTCAAGGCTAGCACTCTGCCAACTTGAGCCACAGCGCCACTTCTGGCCGTTTTCTATATATGTGGTGCTGGGGAATTGAACCCAGGGCTTCATGTATAGGAGGCAAGCACTCTTGCCACTAGGCCATATTCCCAACCCCCATTCTAGTTATTATCATCCCAACACTTTTTTTGATGTGTGTATATGTGGTTTGGACAACTTTTAAGGAAGAGGAAGCATCCCCTCCATTTGGCAGGCCCAATTCCATCACATGTGGTTGCCTTCTAAAGCCCACCCTCCCACAATATGCCCTCCAGAGATAAGGTCCAATCCAACAACTTTCACTGTCTGTTGGAAGAAAATACTTGCCAGGCCAGCTTGAACTCCAGATCTGATGATGTAAAATTTCCTTAGTTCTTTGGTCATCTTTAAAAATTTTAAATACAACAGTGCCTCCATTGTTTCTTAAGATTTGATACTTCAGTCCAGGGACTGAATGAGCAGCATATGCAGGTGCTATATCTTCCACTGGCCATTGCTGTCCATATATTAAGTTTGTCTTCCATCTTCTATTCTCAGGGTTATTCCAACTTGAGATTTTGGAAGTAACTGTAATCATTTGATCTAGATTCAAAAGTCTATGGTCAAATCCAGATTTATCCAATGTCTATGATCTTGAACTTGTGAATATGTGTCTGTCTTTCCTCACTTGAAAAATGAGTATTTTGACATCTACCTTGCAAAGCTGTTGAAAAAATGATGAAGTAACCTACACAATATTGTGTGCAGCTGTGAGAATAGAGAACTTCAATCCAGCTGTGTTTCATCATGTAAAGCCCCAAGATATTGAGGCTTAAACAGCATAAGAGAGGGAAGGGGAGGGTTAAAGTAGATGGGGGTGGGAGGGAAGGGGTTATGTCCTCTTCTATGACTTGAGCCTAGCCTGAGGATCTGAGTCTTTTAGGAGGAAGAATCTATTTTCTATTTGTCCAGATGTGTCCTATGGGTTTGGGGTAAGATGTCAAAGCAGCCATAGAGATGGTAGCCAATAAACTACAGCTGTTATTATGTTTAGCAAGTTTCTGTGCCAGAAACGTAAAACTACCATCTTTCAAGTTTCTAGATTTGGGGCAAGAGGTTGGTTTCTCTTCCATGTTGAAATGACTTGTTAATCTCTATTTCCTGGAAGACAGAAAGTCTTAAGCTTTTGGTAATTACTTATAAGCTTATGTGGCTTATTAATGATTAAACTCCATGTTCTCCTAACCCAGTGGCTTTACCAGGAGGGAGCCACAGGTGAGGGCTTGCCAGAATGTTCCCTGCTGCCACCAGAAAAAAATTCAGAAGCTGAATTGAGACGCAGCAGGGGGCAAGATGCTTCTGAAAGCATATGAGGACTAGATAGATATTCCCTCACAAATGTGCTCCAGGTGTGGTCAGGTACAGCCAGGTTTAGTGCTGGCCTCTCTTGTCAGCACTCCAGCTTGGCTAGTCCACTCTGGGAGAGACCATGATTGCTTGGTGAATGGGGCTCTGTCTGGAAGATGAAGATCTCTTGCTCAGATTATCGGAACAAAAGAACAAAAATTGTGACCCTCACTTTTTGTCTTAGTTGTTTTATTCTATTTACTTTACAGTTGATAATGACATCACCAACTAAAGTACAGTCATTCTTCAAATTCTACCAGTTTTCTCTCTAATGCTACCCCCTCCTTTTTTTTTTGTTCCAGGATCAATCCACATTTGTTTGTTATTGCTTGCTAGTCTCATCTAATCTGTGGCAGATGGTGAGGGTTCTTTGTTTTTTGTTCTTTGTCTCTCATGAACCTGATGCTTTTGAAATGTAGGGGTCTGTTATTTTGAAGAGTGTCCTTGATTTAGGGATGGTTGTACTTTCTCATGATTGGACTGAGGCTGTGCATTTTGACAAAAACACAATAATGGTGATGTGCTCTTTTCATTTCATCATATTGGAAGACACATAATATCAAACAGCTCATCTCAGATGGTTAACATGGTCTCTCTGTCAGTTTTTTCCCCATTGTGAAGTCACTCTTTCCCTCTTTTACCACTGTCTTTGTTAGAAGTGAATCACTAAATCCAATCCATATTCTAGGGGTCAGGGACTGTACGTTTTGTCCCTTCGTGGGTTTATATGTTGACACTTAATCTCTGGTATTTTGTTTTGTATTTGATACTGGGGCCTTTAGAAGCTAAATAGGTCATGAGGGTACATCCCTCATGGTTGGGATTAGTTCCCTTAAAAGGAACTAAAGAGGCCCACCTCTCCTTCCTACTGAATGAAGATACAGTAATGAGAGGAGGACTAAACATGGCCCCTAGGATTCTGGGCTGTGGGCAACTTGGGAAATGCAGATATGCAGGGGAAGATGGTGGAGTTGGGCGTTGTGTGCTCGTGTGGCTGAGGTGCCCATTAGGTATGTGACGTGTACATGGCAAGACCATTTGACAGGCACCGGGGATGAGCTGGGAATGGACACAACCACCTAGAAGCCTCGGACTCACAAAGGGAGCAGAAGCATGTGAGCTTTGTGAAATTAAATGTCATAGTGCCCTTGACCTTGACATTGGGGAGATTTTTAAATACTCCAGAGCATCATCCTCCCCAATCAAGATCCATAGCTTTGAGATAAACAGGGGAGGAGTGTGCTGTATGTTGGTGGATATTAGGAGCCAGTGTACAGGTGAGGAAGAGAGCCAGGGTAAGTTTAATGTGTAGTTCTATGAAATATGGAAGCACATGGTGGGTGGTAGAAAGCACCTGGCTGGGAATGCCATCAGTTAAAGTCTTGACTTCAGTTCTACAGTATAGATCGAATTCCTGTGACCTTTATTAGACACAGTCTCTCTGAGGTTGCATTTCCCCATCCTCACAATTAGAAGTTAGGACAGACCGTGTGGTTCAGGACTGTGTATTGATATGTGCTAGGTTCATTGAACATCAGAATCCTCATACCATTTGTATGAAAGTTTTCAGTGTAGTTCTAACTATTTGCTGTCTTTCTATTCTGACAAATACATAATATGTTTTCAAAATGTCAGTAAGACCAGATTTTAAATCAGTTTCTCAAATCCGAGTTTCTTCTTTGAGAAGAGACAATGTATGGAGATCTATCCCTTAAGCCCATGATTGTCCCACCCAACCCATCCTGTTCCACTCCGCCTTATCTCTGCCTGAAGGAGGCTCATGTACTCATAGACAGACACAAGCCATCCTGTCCTCTGTCCCTCAACACTCTGGGATGGCAGGTTCCCTTTTGGACTCACAGCTAGATAAGCAGTGTTAAGGGGAAGCCTGACTGGGATGGTAACAGGATGCCCCACAGACAAGCTGCTGGGTGCTACGACAGTACCTTCTGCTTCTCGGCGTCTGGGGACTTGCTTAGCCTGGGTATAACTAGAATAAACATTGGTATGTATTCCCCCCTCTTTGTCTTTTTATGAGCATGTATTAATTGTACAAGAGAGTTCTATTGTGATAAGCCCATATATGCATATGATATACTTTGACCAACTTCACCTGCTGTACTACACATTAAGCACACTGGTCCTGGGACTTGAACTCAAGGCCTGGGCACACTGTCCATGAGTTTGCTTGCTCCTTCTTTCCTTCCTTCCTTCCTTCCTTCCTTCCTTCCTTCCTTCCTTCCTTCCCTCCTTCCTTCTTTCCTTTCTTCCTTCCTTCCTGTTTTTGACTCAAGGCTAGTACTCTACCACTTGAATCACAGTTCTAGTTCTGGCTTTTTGTTGAGGGGTGGTAGTTTATTAGAGATAAAAATCTCATGGACTTTTCTGACCAGGATGGCTTTGAACCTCAATCCTCATATCTCAGCCTCCAGAGTAGTAAGGATTACTAGTGTGTGTGCCATCAGCACCCAGAAAGCCCATATTTTCATTGCTGTCTTAAAGACACAAATTTGCAAGTAGCTGTACTGAGTGTAGTTTTTTGGTTATATATTCACAATACAACTTTTGTGATGGTACCTAGGGCAAGCTTCAAAAAGATAGAAATGGGATTTTGTTTGCCTATTCAGAATTCTCTGGCTATTTTTAGTTGGTCTGTGTACTTTGCATTGCATCAGTGAATATAACTTGGTTCATCCTATGAAAATTAAATCACTGAAAAGCTAGCAATGTATTTCTGTCACAGATGATATTTTTGTTTGTATTTTGAAGTGTTTTTATGAATTGGATTACAAAACTAATTGAGTCAGAGATGAATTTTGCCCAGGAAGTTGAAGTATTTTTATAAAATAAAATTACCATAAGAAATTGACCTAATTATTCGGAAGTTTCTAATGCAAAAAAGGAGAAAAGCTTAATACAGTTTAAAAGCCTTCTAAAGAAGAAAGCTCAAGAATAGCACTCCCTCATGGCAAAGAAACACAGTTTTTATTCAGTTATCTCTTTAAAAGTACAGCTTTCACTTTACAAAAGCACAGATTTAGGCCATTCTTTATAAAGCCTATACTAGTTTTTAAGCTACAGTTCTTCTAAACTCATTTTCCATTGCATAGCATTTTTTTTCTTGGCATTTGTAACCATTATTAATGAAACATGAGTGTTACTTTTGTATTTAACTGCTAAATCTTTTCTGTCCCACATCTAAGTGGCTTACTATGTGGACTTTATTTGTTTTAATATTGAAGTACTAATATGCTTTTATATCATAATAGATAAGATCCTAGAAGAGTTTAGAGTTTTAATCTGTATCAGTTTGGGTCTTTGGCTTCCTTAAGTGTTTTTGGAGATTGGATCCTGGGCTTCATGTGCTCTGTGAAAATAAATACTGGATATATCTGTGATGACTCAGAGATCGTAGAGATGGGAGAAAAGCATCAGGTGCCTGAAGAGATTTAAGCAATTCATGTGATCCCAATTGGGACCACACTCCAACCCCCCAAGTCCCTGAGGCTGAGAGCAGGCCATGAGTTATGGTTTTGCTCAATGATTTCTCCAGCATTTATGAGTCCACTTGGTGATGGGGCACAAAGGCCTGCTCTTCCAGAAACCTAGGGCTGAGCCCGAGAAGGAGAATTGGGGATTGCAGTATATATATAGTAGTGAATGGCAGGGAGAAGGATGAAATGGGCACTGAAAAGGGGAATCATGAGAAATACCAGCCTGAGTGATAAGGAGAACATCTCTGTCTCATTCCTCAAAATCGCTGCCTCCTTCTGGCTCCAGTGGGAATAATGTCATTCTCTTCCTTTACCTCAAGTTGTTGTGAAGATAAGTTAACTCCTGGAAAAATAGAGTAGCTTGAACAAGCATATTTACTAAATTCTTTCTAGCAACACTAATGAATTATTAGCTGGGGGAAAGAGCACAAATCGGCAGCACAATGGGGGAAGACAAAAAGATGGCAATAATGGAAAACCTGTAGGATAACAAAATGTCCATGGACCCAGTGACAACCTAAGAAAGCTGACCAGCTGCAGTGAGGGCAAACTAGTGGGGCACTAGTTGTTGAGAAGTGCTTTCAAATTTACAAAGGCTTTTATTTCTTTCTCTTTCTTTCCTCCTCTTCCATCTTCTCTTCTTTCTCTCTCTCTTTCTCCTTTGTGAAGGGATAAATGGTCAAGTGGTAACAATGCTGGTTTATTGTATGGATAACCAAGAAATTACCCATTCTTTTACTGATGGCCAGTTAGATTATTTCTAGGAAAAATAAATGAAAGAAATACAGAGATACAATCAAGCCACAAACTTACATGAGGAGATCTGGTACAATCAAAATGGTTGTAGGAAGGAAGGAAGGAAAGAAGGAAGGGAGGAAGAAAAGAAGGGAGAGAGGGAGGGGGGAGGGAAGAAGGGAAGGGGGCGCCTAGGGATGGAGCATGTAATTTAAACATTATGTTATTTGACTTTATTTCTATTTTAACAATATGAACATTAAAATACTAATGATTGTAGTTTGGATGAATGTTAGAGGGAAAATGTCTTCCAGAGGGTAAGTGAGGCATGTATAGACTGAATGCTGGGAACACTGGGCCTTCCCAGTTCAGAATCTTTAGGAAAACACGAGGCCAAGGCCCTGTTTCTCCTGGCCTTACATCTCCCTGGCCCCTGGCAAAGCTGGGTGGAATGGCCCCTCTACTTTCACTGCTGTGAAGATGTTGCAAGATCTAGTTTAGGACCAGCACTGCCCTAGAGAATCTAGAACCTATAGTACAAAATATTTTGCAAACTTGTGTTCTAGATTATAGTCTACCATCAAAGTAGGGAGAATCTAGCGGCTCCCTGCTCTGTGTCCATAGTACCAGGTGCTCCCTTATGGCATTTCAATCACTGCCCATGCACAATTTAGCATGGCACTTCTGTGGTACTAACAGCCTCCTTTTTGTCAGTTTTCTGTGCCAGTGGACTTGTGGTAAAGGTACAGGAAATGATACACGTATACTACTTTCTGTTGTGGGAGCTAATAGATCTGGTCTATCAATTATAAGCCATTTTCGGCCTGACCATTATTTAAAGGAGAGAAACTGATTGCAAATACAAAACTGATTGGAAAATGTAATGAAATGTGCAGACTTCATAGATTTTCTTTAGTAAGCAAGGATTTTGGTTATAACATTCTAGGGTGTTTTCTAAATAGGAGTGTTTATATTGATAGCAGTATTAATAGCAATTGAGTCTACCTTTTTATTTAATATCAGATCACAATCAGTGTGAACTGAGTTCTGTTTCCTGAATAAGCTTTGTAGTTTGGAACAATTATGGATGTATAGAAGAGTTGCATACACAGTGGGCAGAATTCTGGTATGCCTTTTTTTTTTTTTTTTTTTTTTTGCTAGTCCTGGGCCTTGGACTCAGGGCCTGAGCACTGTCCCTGGCTTCTTCTTGCTCAAGGCTAACACTCTTGAGCCACAGCGCCACTTCTGGCCATTTTCTGTATATGTGGTTCTGGGGAATCGAACCCAGAGCCTCATGTATACGAGGCAAGCACTCTTGCCACTAGGCCATATCCCCAGCCCCTCTGGTATGCCTTCTCCCCAGCCTTTCTTCATGTAAAACTCTCACTATGGTGCATTCATTGAGTCTAATACTAGTGATAGTACAATACTAGTGATAGCACAGACTTTATTTGGATTTTATAGGCTTCCCGACTCTTAAGATCCTTTCTTTTTTCTTCCCCAGAATTGAATTCAACTCACTTTGTGTGTTGAGTGGAAGATCACCTCTTCAGTGTTTGCACACCAGTCTATTCAAGTGACACATGTAATCCACTTGACTATTGCATGGTTTCTAAATACTTACTGTTCATGGCTTCTCTCTCACACAAGTAATCCCGTGAAGAGCCTCTTCAGAGTGCAGCCTTCTCTTCTTTAAAGATTGTTTCCTCAGACTAACCATACTTCTCAGAGGAGCCAAAGGATAAGAACAGATTTATTGCTCTGGAAATGATTCTGCATTGCCAATTTGTCTTCCCAAATGCCTGTGCACTCATTTACAGTGCCACCAATGATTTTTTTTTGAGATTAGCACATTCATGTCCTCATGTCAGTATTCGTTACTCTCACTTAAATATTTTGGCTTAATTCAAAAGATGAAAACAACATCTCAATTTTTAAAAATTGTTTTTCCTTGATAACTCGCAAATTTGAATATTTCCCCCATGTGTGTTTGCTAGATATACATTTTCTTTTCAGAGTTATCTCTTCATATTTTATTTATTAGGGTCTGAATATATTTTTAATCAATATGTATGAGTTTTATAATAAAGATATCCCTTGGCCTGTCATTCTGCAGCAATTATTCACCCCTCCATCTGTTATTTTGAATTTTCTTTTTGTAAATTTTGAAGTGCATAATGAAAGTTTTATGATTTAGAATCCATTACTTTTCTTTTGATTTATTTCATAACCTCTTTTAAACTTAGAAAGTTTCTTCCTCAAAAAAAGTTCGACTTGAAAATTCAATTATTTATTGAGGATTTAGATTTCCCACATCCATCTGGAGTATTTTTGGTATTGGGTCCAAAGGTCCAATTAATTGCTAGTACAGATGAGCAGACCTCCTAATTTATGAGTAGTAAAATACCATTTTGAAACTTGCAACTTACTGGGTAGTGTACACCCCTCCTCTGTATTGTTTCAGACAGAATCCTTGGAGGGATCTTGGTTCTTTCCTCTCCCTCCCCACCATATGCACTCAACCACTGGGCCCTGATGGTTGTGGGTATGTGGCCTTCCCCCCAACTCTTGGAAAAAGCAGGTACTAGTCCTTCAGCCGGAGGCACATTTTCTCATCCTCAGTCTGCCTCACTCCTGCTACTATATGAAACACACCCAGGTATGAGTTGGCATGAATATGCCAACCACCAAAAAGCCCCATGTTACCCAACCTCGATGCTCCTCACACCTAAGTGCAATGTCCTACTGATTTGTTTGTGCCTCTGTATCCCTTTTGTAATTGGCATGGTCTCAGTGACTGGCACAGTGCCTTGGAATCTAGGGAGCTCAATTCATATTTGTTAGGCATGTGAAAAAGCAAATAAATGAATGAGAAGGAAAATAAAATAGTACTCCTAACTGAGTCCCAGCAGAGTTTGATTTGCATATTTCACTGGAGAATATGAAGGTAAAAAGAAATAGAAAATTAGAATTTATTAAGTCATGGGTAGTGTAGCTTGATTTATTACACTTTCATTTTACCATCCTTCTAGGAGCCATTACTGTAATGCAAAACTGGAAAAATAAAACTACACCTCCCAGACTCCCTTGCAACCAGTATTCTGGACATAAATTAGCTCCACTAATTGCACGTACTCTGTGGAGCCATAAAAGGCAGGAGGGAAGCGGAGGCTGATTATCTAGCCAAGCAAGGTCATCCACACAACTCAGCATTCCAGGATCCATCACTAGCTTAGATGTCAGGCAGTTATGGTAGCAGTGGGGACAGTAAAGCCAGATGCTTCCTGGTTCTGAGTCTTCACTATAGAGCTAATTCTCTTTTGCTCTTCCTCCCCTCTCTTCCCTGTCCTCTCCCCTCCCCTCTCCTCCTTTCCCTTTCCCTTCCTTGATATATTTAGTTTCTTCAGTCACCATAATGAAATACCATAGATTATCTGTCTTACGAATAAAGAAACTTCTCATAGTTTTGGGATGTGAGAAGTTCAAGATCAAATCAGAGCCAGGATCTGGTGAAGGCCTTCTTTCTGATGTCTTCTGTGTCCTCATATAACAGAAGGGGATGAGGAACAGCTGGGCCCCTTTTATAAGTCCAGTAGTTCTAATCATGAGTGCTACACCCTTGTGACCTAATCTCCTCCCAAATGCCATCTCATTGGGAATTAGGTTCAACATATGACTTGGAACATAAACATATGGGAACATAAATATACAATCTGGACCATTGGAAACATCATTTGCAAATGTTTTCTCCCAGTCTTTGAGAGACTTAGGCCATCTTTTTATTCCCTTGACAGTAACCTTTGCAGAGCAGAAAAATTTTAAGATGTAGTATTCATACTTGTTCATACAATTTTATGTACATGGGCCTTCTCAGTATGCCGCCATGCATTTGTTTAGCTTTCTAGATGTAAGTTTGACTATATTTATTGCAAGTTTTAAAAATACTCACTCAAAGAAATATTTCTCTGCAGGTGTAGGGGTGTTAATTGTGTTCCCTGGTGATATTTGACAATGTCAGACTATTCTTGGTTTTCACAGTTGTGTGGGGAGCACCGTTGCTGTGTTACTCCATGGAGACTAGAGAGCTGCCACATATTCCACAATGCAGGACCACCCACATCAAACTAACCCCAAATACCAATTATGTCAAGGTTGAAAAGTTATCTTCAGCTGGTTACTGGTGGCTC
Source organism: Perognathus longimembris pacificus (assembly GCF_023159225.1). Lineage (NCBI taxonomy): Eukaryota > Metazoa > Chordata > Mammalia > Rodentia > Heteromyidae > Perognathus > Perognathus longimembris. Next base: position 21,767,106 of record NC_063179.1, read on the forward strand.
ACGCCTGTAATCCTAGCTACTCAAGTGGCTGAGATCTGAGGATCGCATGCGGTTCAAAGCCAGTCTAGGCAGAGAAGTCCATGAGCCTCATCTCCAATTAACCACCAGAAAACCGGAAGTGGCGTTGTGACTCACGGGGTAGAGCAGTAGCATTGAGCTCGGGGACAGCGCCTCAGCCCAGGGTTCAAGCTCCATGACCAAAAAAAAAAGTTATCTTCAATGTAGGAATCCTGCTTAAAGATTTGCCCAAATAAGGGGCTGGGGATATGGCCTAGTGGCAAGAGAGCTTGCCTCGTATACATGAGGCTCTGGGTTCAATTCCCCAGCACCACATATACAGAAAATGGCCAGAAGTGGCGCTGTGGCTCAAGTGGCAGAGTGCTAGCCTTGAGCAAAAGGAAGCCAGGGACACTGCTCAGGCCCTGAGTTCAAGGCCCAGGACTGGCCAAAAAAAAAAAAAAAAAAAAAAAAAAAAAGATTTGCCCAAATAAACCAAGAGAATACACTTAGGTGTTGTGCATTGAATCTTGTGGGGAGAACAATGTAAAATGGCAAATCAAAATTAACACACATATGCCACATATTTTTTCATACCAAGAAATACCTGCTCATGTTCCCAAGAAGGCACTTACAGATGCTCTTCTCTGCATTTTTTTAACAGTGAATTTTTAAAGGGAACCTGTCAGTCAGCGGAGTAATGGTGCATACATGATCTGTATTTTGCAGAGGTTTGATTGGAATCTGCATTGTTCTCATAACCCAATGCTGCTTTCATGACCCCCCAAAAATAACCACCACCCTCCAGCCCCCCAGGGCGAGTTCTTGGAACAACCTCACCCCAGGCCCTTTCTGGGAAGTGCACATTGCCCTTGGTGCTGCTGTTCAATTTCACAATGTAACAACTTCTTCATTTTACTATACCTAGACCCAAGATCCCCTGCTTTCTGCACTCCTTGTACCTGTTCCCAGTTACCTGACACCCCTCTCCAGCAATGAATTTTTTATGTTATTTATTAATTAAACAAAAAATTTTTGACAAGGTGTTGTGCAAAAGGGGTACAGTTACATAGTAGGGCAGTATGTACATTTCTTGTGCTATCTTATACCCTGTTTTTCTTTCCCTTCCCTAGATCAGGTAGACATATATACAATACACAATGTACCAAGAACATATACAGTAGCCACGTGGCCTACGCCCAAGAAAATTCGCCTAGGGCTTTAAATGTAATGTCTACAATAGACAATATGTTGACAGTAGTCTTATATGAAAGTACATACATAGATTTTGAGCTATTGTGATCCACTGAGAGGTCAATTTTTGACCTTTATATGTTGAGTAGTTGTTTGGTTTTAGTTACATAATGTAGGGTCGCTGACCCAAACCTGTGGGAAATACCATTTGACAAGAGGTTTTTGGTTTCACAGACCTGGTCTCTACTGTCTCCCCCTCCCCCCTCCTTAACAGTCATATAACAGGGAGATCATGCCCCTTTGTTTTCTGTGTTCTAGGCTTGTCTCTCTCAACATTATTTGTTCGAGTTCTGACCATTTCCCTGCGAATAACAATATTTCACCATTCCTAATCGCTATGTAGTATTCCATTGTGTATAGGTACCATATTTTTTGGATCCATTCATCTGTAGAGGGGCATCTGGGTTGTTTCCATATTTTGGCTATTGTGAATTGTGCAGTGATAAACATGGAAGTACAAATGTCTTTTTGATATCTTGGGACCTGTTGTTCAGGATAGATGCCTAGGAGTGGTATGGCTGGGCCATAGGGTAAGTCTATGTTGAGCTTTTTGAGAAACCTCCATACTGTTCTCCAGAGTGGTTGTACGGATTTGCACTCCCACCAACAATGGAGAAGGGTTCCTCTTTCCCAGCACCCCCTCCAGCATTTGTTGTTGCCTGAGTTCAGAGTATAGGCCATTCTAACTGGGGTGAGGTGGTATCTCAGGGTTGTTTTTATTTGCGTTTCCTTTATTGCCAGGGATGTTGAACATTTCCTCACATGTTTCTTTGCCATTTTTATCTCTTCTCTTGTGAAGTCTCTCTTCAGCTCCTTTGCTTGTTTCCTAATTGGTTTACTGGGCTTGGAGGGGCTTAGTTTTTTGAGTTCTCTGTAGATGACAGATATTAGGCCTTTGTCCGTTGCTGTGCTGGTAAAGATCCTTTCCCATATGGTTGGCTGTCTTTCTAGTTTGGTGGCTATGTCCTTAGCTGTGCAGAAACTTTTAAATTTGTAGTAGTCCCATTTGTCGAGTCTCTCCCCTATCTGTTGTGCCCCTGGGACTCTATTCAGGAAGTTCCTTCCTGTACCCATAGGTTCTAGCATCTTTCCTACTCTATCCTTCAGTACTTTCAAGGATTCAGGTCTGATATTGAGGTCCTTGATCCATTTTGACTTGATCTTGGTGCATGGTGATAGGCTTGGGTCTACTTTGAGTTTTCTGCATATGGCTGCCCAGTTTTCCCAACACCAGTAGTTGAAGAGGCTCTGCTTATTCCATTGTATGTCTTTAGCTCCATTGTCCAATATCAGCTGACTGTAAAAGTGCGGTTTTATTTCTGGATCTTCAATTCGAATCCATTGGTCTTCAGGTCTGTTTTTATGCCAATACCAGGCTGTTTTTGTTATGATGGCTCTATAGTAGAGCTTGAAGTCTGGTATAGTGATACCTCCTGCGCTACTGTTTTTGCCTAGAATTGCTTTGGCTATTCTAGGTCTTTTGCTGTTCCATATGAATTTATGGGTTGCTTTCTCTATTTCAGTGAAGAATGTAGCTGGGATTTTGATGGGGATTGCATTGAATTTGTATAACAATTTGGGCAATATGGACATTTTCACTATATTGATTCTGCCTACCCATGAGCATGGAAGGTCTTTCCATCTCCTTGTGTCTTCTTTGATTTCCCTTATTAGATTTTTTATAGTTCTCATTAAATAGGTCTGTCACGTCCTTGGTTAGGTTGATCCCTAGGTACTTTATTCTTTTTTTGGCTACTGTAAATGGAATTATTTCCATAATTTCCTTTTCTGCTAATACATTGCTGGTGTACAGAAAAGCTGCTGACTTTTTGTGGATTGATTTTGTATCCTGCTACTTTGCCAAAATGGTTTATTAGGTGTAGGAGTTTGGGGACTGAGTTTTTTGGGTCCTTCAGATATAAGATCATGTCATTTGTGAATAGGGATAGCTTGATCTCTTCCTTGCCGATGTGAATCCCTTTGATGTCCTCCTCTTGCCTTATTGCTATGGCTAGGGATTCCAGCACTATGTTGAAAAGAAGTGGGGAGAGTGGGTATACTTGTCTTGTTCCTGAGTTTAGGGAAATGATTTTAGTTTCTCCCCATTTAATAGGATATTAGCAGTTCGTCTGTTGTATATGGCTTTTATTATTTTGAGGAATGTTCCAACTATTCCTGTTCTCTCCAGAGCTTTTAATAAGTATGGATGTTGTATTTTGTCAAAGGCTTTTTAGGCATCGACTGAGATAACAATGTGATTCTTGATTTTAGTTCTGTTGATGTGGTGAATTACATTGATTGATTTACGGATGTTGAACTATCCTTGTGACTGTGGGATGAAGCCTACTTGGTCATGATGTATAATTTTCTTGATCAGTTTCTGGATCCTGTTAGCTAATATTTTATTGAGGAGCTTTGCATCTGTGTTCATTAGTGATATTGGTCTGTAGTTTTCTTTTTTTATTGGGTCTTTGCCTGGTTTGGGGATGAGTATAATATTAGCTTCATAGAATGAGTTTGGGATTTTTCCCTCTGTTTCTATTTCGCGGAAGAGTTTGAGGAGTATTGGAATTAGCTCCTCACTAAAGGTTTTACAGAATTCGTTGGTGAAGCCATCTGGGCTTGGGCTTTTCTTTGTTGGGAGGTTCTTGATTACCCCCTGTATTTCACTGTAAGTGATTGGTTTATTTAGTTGATTTATTTCTTCTTGGTTCAGTTTGGGTAGTTTATACTTCTCTAAGAATTGATCCATTCTGTAAAATTATTGTTTTTTTAGTGAGTAGAGGTTCTGGAAATAGTTCCTTATGATTGTTTGAATATCATGTGTATTTGTTGTAATTTTTCCGGTGGAGTCCCTGATTTTACGTATATGAGTCTCTTCTCTTCTTTTTTTTGTAAGTCTTGCGAGGGGTCTGTCAATTTTATTTATTTTCTCGAAGAACCAGCTTTTTGTCTTATTTATTTGTTGAATGGTCTTTCTATTTTCAATCAGATTTATCTCTTCTTTGATCTTTGTGATCTCTCTCCTAGTCATTTTAGATTTGATCATTTCTTATTTCTTCAGTTGTTTTAGTTTCATTGTGAGGTTATTCACCTGCTTTGCTTCCATTCTTTTAATGTGAGTGTTGAGGGCAATGATCTTGCCCCTCAGTATTGCCTTAGCTGTGTCCCATATGTTTCTTTGTGATGTATTTTCATTGTCATTGTGGTTTATGAATTCGTTAATTTCATCCTTAATTTGGTCTGTGGCCCACGTGTTAGATAACAGTGAGGAGTTTAGCCTCCAAGAGTGTGTATAGCCTCTGTGGTAACCATTGTTATTGAGGGTTACCTTTATTCCACTGTGGTCAGATATAATACATGGAGTGATGTCAATACTTTTGTATTTGCTGTGGCTCTTTGTGTGGGCTATGACATGGTTTATTTTGGAGTATGATCCATGGGGTGCTGAGAAGAAGGTGTATTGGGTCTCTGTAGGGTGAAAGATTCTGTATAGATCTGTCAGATCCATTTGGGATATGGTGTTACTTAGGTCCTCAGCTCCCTTGCTGCTAATCCTCTGGGTGTTGGATCTATCTCTTGGAGAGAGTGGGGTATTAAAGTCACCCACTATGATTGTGTTTGGGTCTATCTTGTTCTGTAGTTCTGTGAGAATTTGCTTGACATATGTAGGGCCTCTTTTGTTCAGTGAGTATATATTTATCACCTTGATGTCTTGATTCTGTATTTTTTCCTTGTATTAAAATGTAGTACCCTTCTTTGTCTTTTTGAGTTGATTTTAATGAGAAGTCCATCTTGTCTGAGATCAGGATGACTACTCCTGCCGTTTTGGTAGGTGGGTTTGCTTGGAAGAGCTTGCTCCATCCTTTCATTCGGAGCCTATTTTTATCCCTTGTTGTAAGGTGGGTCTCTTGTAGACAACAGATGGCAACTTTTTGTTTGCGGATCCGTTCTGCCAGTCTGCTCCTCTTTATCGGAGAGTTTATACTGTTTATATTCAAAGAGATCAAGGATAAGAGTGTTTTTTCCCTTTCCATTTTCCTATTAGGCTGTTTTTCCTCTTTTTTTTTTTTTCTTGTTTTTCTGTTGGGCTCTGGCTATTATAGTTTCTTTCTGTTTATGTCTGTGTGTCCTGTACGATTTCTGTTGGGTGGGATTCCCCTCTTAGAATTCGCTGTAAGGCTGTTTTTTTATTCACATACTCCTTTAGATCCTCTTTGCTATGGAAAGATCTGGGTTTTCCCTCGAATATGAACTCTAACTTCGCTGGGTATCTGATTCTAAGTTGGCAATTGTTGGCCTGTAGGACTTGGATTATGTTCTTCCATTCTCTTCGTGCGTGGTAGGTTTGTGTGGAGAGGTCTGCTGTTATTCGGATCCTTTTCCCGTTGTAATAAATCTCTTTCTTCGCTTTGGCTGCATTCAAAATTTGCTCTTTATTCTTGAGATCTGAAGTCTTGATTATTATATGCCTGGGCGAGGATTTTCTAGGGTCTGGTTTGCCCGGCATCCTATAGGCTTTGGTTACCTGGGTGAGGTCCCTTGTGAGATTGGGGAAGTTTTCTACAATAATTTTATTGAAAATATGTTGAAGCCCTCTGCTCTGGTATTTGGCTCCTTCTTCTATTCCAGTTATTCACAGATTATATCTCTTGTCTTTGTCCACTAGCTCCTGGATTAGTCTGTCCTGGAGCTTTACCGTTTCTTGGAGTGTGGTAATTTTCTGGTCCTTATTTGCTGCATCATCGTCCGAGAGAGATTCTGGCTTCAATATGGTCAATTCTTTGTGCTGTGGATTCAAGTGTGGAGTTTATGGATGTCAGGGAGCTATTTATGGTTGCCAGATCAACTTTGATCGTGGAAATTTCTTCCTTTAAAGAGTTGTATTTTAAATCTATTTTTTCATGCATTTCGCTTCTCAGGATGTTAAGGTCTTCTTTAACAGAGGTTTGCACTGTATCCATTTTTGCTTCCATTTCTTTCTTGATTTCCTGGAGGTCCTTCGAGAGTTCCATTCTAAACTCCTGGAATTGTTCTCTGAGTTCCTGAGCGTTCCATCATTTCTGCTATCATAGCCTTAGTTGTTTTTTTATTCTCCATCTCCTCTTCAGTCGTACTGCTCTTTGGAGCTGGCGAGTTGGCTTGCCCTTTGATGTAATTTGTAATATTTCTTTGTGATTTGCCCATTTGGAGATATGTAGGTAGCTTCCTTGGGTTGGCTTTGTGCTGGTTCCCACTAGTCCATCAGTGGGAGACTTGTTTGTGACCTGGCTCTGGGTTTGAGTTTGGCTGCTGAACCTTACTGCCTAATAGGTGAGCGTGACTGTCTCGGTTGTTGCTGAGGTGGTCCACCTCCCTGCACTTGGGGGTGGGTAGGTTCTAGGTCTTTCTCTGCAGGATAGTGACTTGCCGCTGTGTTGTGCTGACCCTAGCGTGCCCCTGGTGGGAGTTTGCGGGTTGCTGATTCAGCTTGGCATGGAGGCTTATCTCTTCTTTGGTTCTTTTTTCCACTTGGTACCTTGGTGAGAGGAGCTCACCTCTCAGATTGAGATTTGCCGCTGAGAGGCGGCTTGCCACCCTGTGCGGAGTGCGCTTACCACGGGCACTGCCGCTGGGGGGTCCCTGCCCACCTGTGCGGCACGCGCCTATCAGAGCAGGCGCTGCCCTTGAGGGGCCCTGCCCACCTGTGTGGGGTACACCTATCAGAGCGGGTGTTGCAGCTTGCCTGCTTATGCGCTCCCTCAGGGGGTTGGGCAGACGATCCTCCTGTTGGAGGACTAGCATGCCGGCCCATGCTGGCCCTCCGGGGGGCACGTGCATGTGCAATCAAGTGCTTCCTTTGGGGACGTGTTGTTCTTGATGGGGTGTTGGGTGTTGGAGTTCCCAGCTCGCTATTCAGTTGGAGCAAGTTGGGGTGCCTCCCTACTGTGGTAGCGCCATCTTTCCTCCTCTCCAGCAATGATTAAATCCTGGTCTGGTCTGTTGAGGTCTCTGTCTCCTTCCTTTCCTTTCCTCACTTCCTCTTTCCTAACATCTGGTGCTGGAACTCAGGACAGAATTCTCCAGAGGACTCCTGTCCTGGTGAGGGACTCTGTCCACTTCTCTCCCTTTCTTCCTCTCCTCTTTTTGGCCTTCCTCCTCAGCAGGTTTCTGGGAGCCAGTCTGTCCCTCAGACTTCCTTTGGCTAAAACAGTGACTAGAAAGCGACATAGAGCCTCTGGCTCTCGCTGCCTCATTGCCACATAAGGGAGGCTAGGTCTGACTGAGACCTATATTGATCTGACTGGTAAACTTGGTTATAAAGACCACTCAGTCCTTCTCTCTTCCCTCCCTGACTGTACTCTTCACCAAACCTCCAAATCAGATGCTATTTGCCATTTGACAGCTGCCATCCACCACTTTCTCCATGGAAGTGGCAAATGGCCAGAGGTTTCCTATGTATTAGCTTTTTTCCTCTTCACTCCCACCCTTCCCTTTGCTCTGCCTTGTTGCACTCATCTGCTTCTCTAATCTGATCTAACCCTCCTCAGAGCCTTCTGCTGAAAGCCTGATCTCATCTGTTGGGGTCTCTGTCTTCTGACTCGTTTCATCTCACTGTCTCCTTTCTATGATCCTGTCTTCTTTTTGGAAGTCTTCTTTTCTTGGGTTAAGCTCATTATAAGAGCAATTCTTAAGACTTCCCTCATCTTGTCATCATTGGAACGGACTGACAGATCCTTCCTCTCATGCCTCTTTGTTGGGTTTAGGGAAAACCACATGGCCTAAGGTCAGCCATTCACATCAGAGTAGATCATGAACTAAGGCAAGGGAAGACCATTAAAGTACTGAGTGGAGAAAATGTTAGGTAGTTGTAGCTGTTTCCTGGCCTCACAGTTTGTGTGAAATGACAGAATTGAGCTATGACTTGGTTCACCAGAAATGCCTTGGGTTCTGTTATTGAAAACGTTGTTGAGACAGTTAGTTATTTAATTACTCTGTAAAGAATAACAAGAAAAACCAGAGCCACATCTGAGGACATTTCAGAAAATGTATGTAATAACAAGCTAATGCAAGATAATTCATGGGGTTAGTTGAGCAATTTCCTTGGCTTTTCTGAACTCTTAAAATTCAAGCCAATGTACTGAAGTGCTATCTTCCCATGGTATGCTTATGCCATTCAATACATAATTGAAGTAATAATAACATTTTAATCACCCCAGCAGTAATAAGTTGGCCCCAGTCCAATAAGTAGATACATTAGATCTTTGTACATTGTAAGGTATCCTAATTGATATGCTGGGGATTTGTATGCAACAATTCAAAAGAACATTCAACAGGACATACTAGTAAGTGGAAAAAATCAAACATTCATTTGCTTAAGAAATGTTTGTTTAACTTTTATCCTTTACTAGTTTCTGCATGCTAGACAGGATAGACTTGGTTCCTGTCCTCATGGAACATTATTCAAAACAGCAAAATATGCCTAACAATAGTAGAATGACAATGTTTATTATGACACAGTAGTATATGTAAGCATTTATTGTTATTAAAATCAATGACTTTAATGACAGTAAATTAATGAAAAGAATACTTAAAATTGTAAACATATGCATGTATATAATATTTGCTATATCACAAAGAATAGAAATCATGCATATATATAAATATATACACATAGAAAGAGACATTTTTGTTGTGTTTTATTATTACATGACTAAAAGGAGGTATGCTATAATGCTGAATAATAAAAGTAAAAATGATTTTTCTATTTTCTAAATTTTGTTAATTCATATATAAGTTATCTATAAAACTATTTATAGTCAAAATAGAGATCGCAAAACACTTGAAAATTTTAAATTTCTTTTTATACTTACTCATATTTTTATAATTGCCATGCTGAGAAGATACTAAGCAGACATGTGTAAAATAGATATAAAAATATAATATACACTAAAAAAAATCAACATCTTGCTTTAATCTGTTCCAAATTCCTAAAGTCGAAAGTCACAAGTGGTTGGTCTTTGCCACCCACCTTCAATCTTGCTTTGCTGATCTCAAACTATTACAACTGACAGAATGGGCTGTGCATCATAGTTGGTAAGCAAATCCCTCTATGAACACCTGAGACAGGTGTGGTTCAGTATAGACTCAAAATACTGTGTAAATATACACAGGTGGGATGAAGGTGCTTCTAACCCAATGTCTTTTGTTTGGGACAGGCAAGGTGGGGCCTCCTCTTGACATCCAGCTACGCACATTGAACTGCACAGCTTTTAGCATCCAGTGGAAAATGCCAAGGCATCCTGTGAGCCCCATCCTTGGGTACACGGTGAGTACACAGGCATGGAGAATTCTCTGGTGAGGGTACCTGTCCATCCTTTCACGTTCAATATTCCTTCTCCAAATGCTGTGGGATTTTCTCAGATTGTGGAATATGTTCACATGTGTAATGAGATAGATGCACTCTGCATCTACCAGTTAGGATCTTTTCCAGTCTTCCTTCTCTACAGCAAAGGAAAAATAAAGCAAGAAGACAGGGCTTCTGCTATCCAACTTACTAGAACAAGTGTGGAGAATAATGCAGAAGTGTGCAAAGTCTTAGCTATGGGATGATTTCAATCAGCACCAAACAATGAAAGATCTGAATTGAAGGACAGGGAAAGTGGAAGAATGAGCAGGAAACACATTGTTACCTTCAGAGGCAGTACAAACTGGGCTGCGTTCAGTCACCAACCTGTTTTCTTTGAACAGTGCATTTAGCAATGAATCAACTTTAGAAGGCAGAATACTTTAGATAAATATTTGGAGTCCTGAAATCTCTATTGTATCAGAAGAGCTGGCCATTACCGAGCCCACATTCCTGAAGGGTCCCACACCCAGGGAGCTGAGCTGCTCCTTGATACCTGGAATCATACTACTCACTGCTGTCTCCATTTAACCAAGGGAAAGGAGCCCTCATTGCAGCTCTTGTCCTGTGCTCGTAAACTAGAGAAATGTATTTCTGGATTCAACTCTTATCAAATATAGGAGAATGGAAAATTACCTGAGAAGGTAAAATGGGAAGCTTTGAGCTATCTTCTCCATCCTAGGTCTCTAGCATGCACATTTCCTCCCTGGCATCTACATGCTTGTGAACTTGTGGCCAATGTGTCTAATAGTTGGTGAGGCCAACTGATCCACTCGTGCGAGTGGGATTCAAACTTTTGGTCTTAGGTAAGGTCTGGCTTTATTCTCATTAGGATGTCTGCTTTATTTCAAGGTCTTTTACTCTGAGGTTGATGCAGATAAATCCCTCCGGGAGCAGTCCCATAGTGCACCTCTCAGCCAGGACACTTCATTCACTGTGAGTACCTCCATGCTGGATCCTGGCAGTTGGGGATTTCTGGGAAGGTCATATAAATTCTGAGTTAGTGTGTATATATAATAACAATTAATGTGTGTGTGTGTGTGATTCTTTACAATTCCAAATGTCTCCCATGCATGTACTTTCTCACGTGCTGTCCATCTCTCCTGAAAGACAAGTGTTTGGCCAGAGACTCCTTGTATAAATGCTTTTGTCCTGAATTGCCATCCTTTTGTTTTTTATCATGAGCAGGAGTAGCCACCTCATGGCTATATGTTTTTCCTGTTTCTTTGATTAGAATGTGTAATTTTGATTTTTTTAAAACATCCCAATAAGACTTATAAATAAATAGGACACATCTGTGTCTTCCCAACTGCTTGGGGATGCACTATTTAAAAAATGATGTAATTTGAAATGCATATTCAAATAGTCCAAGTTGTTTATTTTCCTTTTCAAACTCAGCACTAATTATCAGGTCCTCCACTATGGTTTTGTTCCTGTTAAGGTCTTTTGGAGTGAAATTTCTGTCTTAGGCATCTTTTGATCCCTTTACTCTCCTTCTTTTCTGTACCCATTCTGTTACTATCATTTCTAGGCTGGAAGCTTTAGAAGGTTCTACAAGGAGTTACTCCAGTACCTACAACACTTCAATAATGATGGTGGCATTCCTTGTCACTCTTATTTAATAAGTGCCTGGTAGGTGCAGTGCACTCTGAAACCTTTTTGTCACCACGAATAAGTAGCTATTACTTATTAAACGTCTATGTCCCTCCAGATGTCATCACTCACGCTTTCCACTTGTTTTTCCATTTAATCTTCATGATTCTCCTATGACTTCATTTTACTGACAGAATTGCTGAGGCTCAGAGAGGTGAAGAAATTTCCCCAAATCACATATTAATAAGGGACAGTGACAGAAGTAAGCCTAAGGCTGAGATGTCTGAGCTCTTCTCCTAAATAGTTTCACCCAAACTCATGACCAAGAAAGAATAGCTGCACCTTTCAGCCTGCTTGTATTTTCACAGGATGCTTTTAATCTCAAAACATGACTTGTCCTTAAATAACCCTCATTAATCTTGGAAGACCCCATCCCTGCTCTGGGGTTTACTCTAGGTGAAAAGGGAAAATTGGGTTTGCCTCAGAAAACCACAAGTTTGAAGATCCCTCTTCCTTCAACAGCCTTGGAACTTTCAACAAGTCCGTTGAGGCCATCACGGGGTTAACATTGTCCCTGTCCCTGGTCCTGTCCTCAGTTTAGCCTGTATCCTGCAGGGATCAGTACTCTGCCTTGTACACAACCCAGTTAGTAAGGGCACACGGCTGAAGGTACCTTGAAGTTAGCAAAGAGCTTCTGAAACTGAGAGCCTGTCCATGGGAAGGGAACCGAGCTGAAAGCTGACATTTCTGTGAAGGTCACAGCAGGGTCATAAAACAGAGGGCCACGAGGGAGACAGTATCCTAGGCTCCCGATTCTGCTTCTTCTGCTTGAGGATTGGGACTTTGGCCCATCACAACCTGCTAAGCCTCATCTTTGCCCCATGGAAGGTATACAATAGTGAGACCTTGTAAAAACCAACCAGAATCTCATACACACACACACTATATATGTGATATATTTATATATATGATAAAGTCATATATATAAACTTGTCATAAAAATTAAAAATCCACATAAATGTCAGTTATCACTCACGATGACCTTTTTTTTGCCAGTCCTGGTGCTTGAACTCAGGCCTGAGCACTGTCCTTAGCTTCCTTTTGCTCAAGGGAGGCACTCTACCACTAAGCCACATTCCCAGCCCTCATGATGACTTTCATGTTAAATAACAGTTAAATACTCTCTGCTGTTTACAGGCAGGCATTAGAGTAAGTTGTCCAATTCTAGCACTTGATCATCTTGCTGATGTCAAAAACTTCAAGGGTGGCTTTTTTTTTTTTAATGTCCATCACAAGATAACAGTCTATTCAGAGACAGGATTTAGACTTGTCAGAAAACTACCTTTACACTGATAAAATAATTAAAGAATAATGTGAGACCAGATATCATGAACATACACATATTTATACAGATAAGCAATGTTAAAAAAGAGAGAGATGAGTATAGGAACAAATAGGTAAAATTTGAGACTAGAAATTGAAGCAAGGAACTTTCTTTTTTTTTTTTTTTTTTGGCCAGTCCTGGGCCTTGGACTCAGGGCCTGAGCACTGTCCCTGGCTTCTTCCCGCTCAAGGCTAGCACTCTGCCACTTGAGCCACAGCGCCGCTTCTGGCCGTTTTCTGTATATGTGGTGCTGGGGTATCGAACCTAGGGCCTCGTGTATCCGAGGCAGGCACTCTTGCCACTAGGCTATATCCCCAGCCCGCAAGGAACTTTCTTGAAAGTCAGTTCGAAGGAGAGCATCCCAATGGGAAAATGATTTGAACCCCAGGGATGAGCTGTGTGTTTGCCCACATGCCAGTGCATTGGTCAGGTGTTTTTGGACGGTCATGAGGGAGAGTTGCAGAATACACAGGATAGGAAAAAGGAATGTAGTGGGTCCGGAAGTGGGCGGGGCTAACATACAATACTTCTGGGTTCAAATCACCTGAGTTTAGATTCCTGCCTTTTAGTAAACCTGCTGGGTGATATTTCTGCATCTCAGTTTCCTATCACCAGGGATCATCAGAGATCCTGACATTATCACTGCCATAGAGAGTGTATCAATGGGTCCCAAACTATGTAACAGAATGCTTTGGATTTTGCAGGAAGTCCCCAGGGGCACTGTGGAAACTAGCATCATCTGTGGAAAATACTACTCCTAATCTGGGTAGAAGTACTTAATAGGTGAAATGGTTAGACACTTGTGTTGGCCTGATCATGCGGTGAGAGACTAAATGTGCTATGAGTGAAAAGTTTGGGAAGCTATGTGCTGAATCCTATCCTCCGATGGTCTATAGATGTTGTGAGTTTGAAATGAGGTAGTGACTACAGAGCCCCAGGCATGACACTGAGTGAGTAGACAATAAAATTCATAGTGCAATGATCTGTGTTTGGATACCATCTTCCCTGTAGCTAGGGGAGGGGGCAGGTCCACCATCCAGGTTCATTTCACTCCTGTAAGTTTTCTTTTACTCTTTATGTCCCCTCTGTTTTTGTTTGTGTTTCTCCTCTCCAGGGACCATCTGAACATCAGGCAGTTTTTGTAAGTATGGTTTAGGAAATTTAACACTCTGCTCCAACCTAGGAATGGGTGGTGGTCTCTTGTCCCCAAAATGTTAATTTCCCCATCTCTTCATCCTAAGCAAGGCCCGATGGAGAATGCTTGGATTTAGTGTAAGCAGGTGGATTTTTTTTTATCATTGAAGAAAAGAGATGCTTTTTCTCTTCTTGTGTGTTGCTTCATCTCATAAGCAGAGTGAGGTTAAGAGAAATATCTTTAAAGGTTGAAGCAATTTTAAGTCTGTTCTAAGAATCAGTGAAACTGATTGAAAAAGAGGGAAAATATTTAAACTAGTGGGCAGCACTTTGGGAATAGCCCTGTGTCCTTTATAGCTTTTCCTTTCTTTATTCCCTCTAACAACTCTAGATTTTCTTTTCAGCATTGTACCACCCATCCAAAAATTTCTTATTTTAGTTTCCCATATTGAATTTCAAACAGGAGATTGAGTTGATGGTTACTCTGATTTAAATGATAAATTAAAAAAAATGATAAATCTGACCCAAATAACCTAGCTGGCAAGGTGGACTCCTGAAGCTTGGTTTGTCTGTGTCTGTCTATCCATCTATACTATCAATCTCTCTATATCTATCCATCCATCCATCTACCCACTCATCTATGCATCCATCCATCCATCCATCCATCAATCAAATGCAAAACTCTTAAATAGTTGCACAAAGGGATTTCAATTCAACATGATAATTTGTGTGTATATTGCGTCTTCATCAGTGACATGACTTCTATCATCTTTGAAGCTACTGAGTTCAGGGTCTGAACTGAGCTCTTTGTCTCAGTCTTTTTTTTCATGCTGCTGTACCAGAACACCATGCAATGGGTTTCTAGGGAAAATGAATTTATTTGGCTTGGTTCTGAAGGCTGGGAGTCCAAGGGTATGGATGCTTATCATCCAGTGAACATCTCAGTTTGCATCATCCCATAGCAGAAGGCAGAAGGGCCAGGTAGCACAAGGGAGCAAGAGAACTAGAGGGGCCAGATTAACTTTCATCATACCGCCCTTAGTAACTAACACATTCTTTTTTTTTTTTTGGCCAGTCCTGGGCCTTGGACTCAGGGCCTGAGCACTGTCCCTGGCTTCTTCCCACTCAAGGCTAGCACTCTGCCACGTGAGCCACAGCGCCGCTTCTGGCCGTTTTCTGTATATGTGGTGCTGGGGAATCGAACCTAGGGCCTCGTGTATCCGAGGCAGGCACTCTTGCCACTAGGCTATATCCCCAGCCCTAACACATTCTTATAGTCACCTCACTTCTGCATTGCAACAGTAATCCCTCTCGCCAAATCATCCCTTAGGAGGCCTGATCTTCCAACACTGATGCATGGAATATTTATCTTCCAGTACACGAGCTTTGGGGGACACATTCAAGCCATAGCAACTACTGACACTATTGATCAACACGAAGGGGTCAGTAGTTGAGGCTCATTTCTCAATGAGGTAATCTGCTTATATGGATATCTTGGCTCTTGATTTCTTTCTTTCATTTCATTTCAGTTCATTTACTCATTCATCATGAGCACTGCATGAGTATTTACTCTGCCTGATAATAGTGTGCTAAGCTTTGGGATGATTGAGGAATCAGAACTTGCTTCCTGCCATCAAGCAGGTGGCAGAAGGTGGCAAACAAACAGATGATTACATTATAAAATGAAGAGTGATAAGATTAAGGTCCATCAAGGACATCAAGGAAGCACAGAAGAGAGACACCTAACCAGACTGGGTGCCAGGGTAGAGAAATGAGGTAATGTCTCAGCTGAACTGAGTCATGAAGGATGAGCAGGGTGAGCCAGGCAGGGGTAGGGAGAAGGGCATTTCATGTAGAGGGAGCAGCAGGTTCAAAGGCCCAGAGGCAAAGAATTGAATAGCATAAATTTGAGTCCTGCCAAGTTCTTAGGTATGACTGGAATGTAGAATGCTAGGAGCAGAGGTGGCATGGATGATGCTAGAAGGATAAATACGCTGTCTTAAGGGGAGATTTAAGGTGGAAAGTGATAACATCAGATTTAAGATTTAGGAATGTAACTTTCGTATAGCCTTGTAGAGTCAAAATTGGAAGACAGTATTGGTAGCAGGCAGATTCAAAGTACATTTTCTTTACTGTAAGGATTTAGATGTGAAAGGTGGTAAAGATGAAACGAACTAAATAGGTTCAAAACGAATGAAAGAGGTGTCATCAGCTGTATTGGTGGCCGATTGGATGGGGGTGACAGAAGAGGATGAACATAAAGGAAAGTGTGACAAATTTCTGGCTTGGGTAAGGAGAGACAAAGCAAAGTTGCTTGGGTAGTGCTGGGTAGAGTCGTTCAAGAGGCAGTCAGAAATGGCTACCTGGAAATGAAGCAGGCCATCTCTGGCAATGTGGACTCAGGAGGTGCCACCACGAAGGTAAGGGTGGAGGAGGAGACATTGCCTGTGAGAATCTACAGAGGGAACCATGATGGCAGATGGGCGAGACTAAAGGTTATCAGAAAAATGGGAATGGGTCGGTGATTTTGAAGAACAAAAACAAGATGAGGAGGTAACCGAGAAGTTGAGCATGGTTTCCGAGAAAGCAAGGAGATTTTAGAAGCTGCAAAAAGCCATAGTGACTGAGTCAGACCTACTGGATTGACTAGGAAATTGTAGAGTCTTCAATAAGAACATCTTAATAAATTTGTAGAGAGGAGAAGCCACATGGGAGTAAATTGAGGAGTGAACGAGAGGAGGTAGAGACAACATCCTTAGAAAGTAGCCTCTGAGCTAAACATAGAACTCCCCTATGACCCAGCAGCCCCACTTTTGGGTATCTGTCCCAAAGACCACAAACACAATCACACTAAAGCCACCAGCACAACAATGTTCATCGCAGCACAATTTGTCATAGCTAGAATCTGGAACCAACCCAGATGCCCCTCAGTAGACGAATGGATCAGGAAAATGTGGTACATATACACAATGGAATTTTATACCTCTATCAGAAAGAATGACATTGCCCCATTTGTAAGGAAATGGAAGGACTTGGAAAAACTTATACTAAGTGAAGTGAGCCAGACCCAAAGAAACATGGACTCTATGGTCTCCCTTATAGGGAATATTTAGTACAGGTTTAGGCAAGTCACAGCAGAGGATCACAAGAGCCCAATAGCTATACCTTTATGAACACATAAGATGATGCTATGTTAGATGTTAGATGTTATGGAAACAATTGTTATATCACAGTTGTAACTACTTTCAACGTGCCATGTGTAACTGTAGCTTCTATTACTGATGATCTTCTTGTATCTGCTTCCTGTGGTTGTACCTACACTATCTCTGTATCTTATCTGAGTATATTGGAAACCGTGTATACTGGTATTAGAACTAGGAAATTGAAAGGGAATACCAAAATCGAGAGACACAGGGTAAAAAAAGACAAACAACTACAAAAGCAATACTTGCAAAACTGTTTGGTGTAACTGAATTGAACAACTCATGGGGGGAAGAGGGAAGGGGGAGGGGAGAGGGGGAATGAGGGACGAGGTAACAAACAGTACAAGAAATGTATCCAATGCCTAATGTATGAAACTGTAACCTCTCTGTAATTCAGTTTGATAATAAATACTTAAAAAAATAAAAGAAAGTAGCCTCTGAGAAACCAAGTTGAAGGTTCATGTGTGGCAGAAGAATGATCGTTTTTTGGGTGGGAGATATTGGAGTAAATACAGAAGGATCACCAGGACAAGAGAGAGGTTGGAGACCAATGACAAAGAAAACAAATAGGGGCTGGGACTATGGCTTAGTGGTAGAGTACTTGCTTCATATTCATGAAGCCCTATGTTCGATTCCTCAGCACTACATTTATAGAAAAAGCCAGAAGTGGTGCTATGGCTCAAGTGGCAGAGTACTAGCCTTGAGCAAAAAGAAGCCAGGGACAGTGCTCAGGCCCTGAGTTCAAAGCCCCAGGACTGGCAAGAAAAAAAAAAAAACAAATAGTTTAGAGTGAATAGTCAGTGTTTATTTTAGATCTCTAAAGTATTGTAATATGAAATCGGGGTTTAGGAAGCACTGTATTACGTTTTGATAATGGTTTGTTGGATGCTTTCTAAACACTGTTGTTGGTACTGGGGTGTTTCACTCAGGACCTTATGCTTACTAGGCAGATACCCTATCACTTAAGCCACACTACCATCAACCCCTTTTGAATAAAATATTTTCTTTTCCATAGTCAAGCTGAACTACAATCCTCCTACTGTACTTCCTATGTAATCAGAATGACAGGATCATGCCACCATACCTGAGTTTTTATTGGTTGAGAAGGAACCTCACAAACATTTTTCTAAGGCTCATGGCAAACAATATTCTCTCAACCTTAGCCTCCCACGTAGCTAGGATTACAAGTGAGAGCTAGGATTACAAGTGAGAGCCATCATGCCCAACTTCAAAATGGTTTTTTGATTTTCCTTATTTTTCTATAGCAACAGTGAATGTTTTATCACCTGCAGAAGATTTTTGTGAAGAAATAGAAGATATGACCAATTCCTGTTCTCAGGTGGCTTACAGTGTCACAGGAGAAATAGCACCAATATGGACTACAGATTGGGTGTCCTTGGTCTAGAATGTTTTCAGTTTTTTTGGACTTGGGCATATTTACATTAAGATATCTTGGAGATGAGATCCAGTCTAAACATGGAATTCAGTTATGTTTCATATATATACCTTACACATAGCTTGGATGTGATTTTTCAAAGTGTTTTCAATATACCTGTGTTTCAAGAGTGACCTACACATGCAGTCGGGTGTATGGGATGCTACTCGTGGGTGTTATGTCAGTGTTCAGTATTTTGGAATTTGGATTTGGGGAAGAGGAACGTTCAAATTGTACACAGAAGTGCTAGATTAGTGGCATGAGATTTACTCCTGTGGGATCACAGGACTAGGTGGTCTGGGACAGTGTCCAGGGGAGGGTCTGGGTCTTCAAGGAACCTTGATGGGCAAAGAGGAGGAGGAGGTTGAGGAGGAGGAGGAAAAAGAAGAATAAGATCACTTCCGCAGCACGCCCGCCATGGCAGTTGCTGTTCACACATCATCGCCAACATTCGTGGCCATGCATGATGCTCCCAGGGCACTTGTGTTCTGCTGAGCCAGAGGCTGGGGCTCAGGGAGTTCATATGCAAGGAGTGGCAGAGTCAGGATTCAAGCCCAGGAGGAATTGATTCCAAGTCTGTTCCCTTACTACCAGAGCTCCCTATAGCTCCTATTGTTTAGCACCATGGCCTCAGAGACACACTATTTTTGTAGGTTTGCCCAAGGTGGAGCAAATCCTTCTCTGCTGGGGCTTTCTGCTCAGGGGAAGTTCATATATTCATCCATCATTAATACTAGTGGTTCTCAATGGAGGAGGGTGTCCTGGGACCAGCAACAACACTAGCAGAATGGGAATTCATAAGGCCCTTCCCAAGATTAATAAATGAGATATTCTGGGAGTTAAGCTTAGCGAATTGTTTCAAAGCTTTCCTGATGGATTCTGGTGCTGTTTTAGGTTTGAGAACCAAGATTTTCCCCTTTACTTTATAGATATGAAGAGCTCAGCTTGCTGTGTGGTTGGCTTGTCCCTGGAACACTGAAATCTACAAATTGGAAGAAAGAACTTGAGTTCTAGCCCTGAGCAATCATTCCCTTCCTCCTAGCAGCTTTGTGCTCTGGTCAAAGAATTAGGATGTTGAGAGCAGGCTCTGAGAGCGGAAATGAGTCCAGTTCTAGGGTGGTGTATAGATCTCAATAAAAGGAAACCTTCCAGGCTTGGGAAATAATGTCACTGTGTTTCTCTTGTAGCACATTTTAAAACCAGGCAAATCCTAAATAAAGCAAAACAATTTCTGTCCCAAGCAATTTCCTAGGGGCCTCAAGATGTAAACCTGTTTGCTCAAACAGAACTTCTGACGATCAGCACCTTTCTTGTTTGGTTATTGACAGGAAGAAGTGATTGGAGATTTGAAGCCAGGCACTGAATATCGAGTGAGCATAGCAGCTTACAGCCAGACTGGCAAAGGGCGGCTTAGCTCTCCTCGGCATGTTTCCACTTTGTCCCAAGGTAAAATAGGTTCCAATTCATTAATAGTAAGAAAGTGGTCGCTGTTAGCAAACAGCAACTTGGAGGTACTAGGTACTAAGTATTGTGCTAGACCCTGGCAAGGCAGGAATGACCAAGCAAGCAGAGCCTCTGCCCTCCCAGAACTTAGTGGGGTGAGTGATGATATTAACTGATTAGAATGTAGTCAATCACTATTTGTGAGAAGTGCCACCCACAGGGGGAGATCTGATAGGTGATTAGGAAAGGAAATGTGAGAAGAAGAATTAGCCACAGGCAAAGGAATCCAACCTAGGCTCAGCAAGGTGACACCAGAGTGGTCTCTGAGATACAAAGGCAGTGGACTGCAAGGTGTTCTTTGTATAGGGAGAAGGAAATAGTAGCAAGTGACCCCGATGGATCCCGAAAACAAATTACAGAAAATCCTTAGGAAGGTAGGAAATTATTCCAGGACAGAGAGGTAGTCAAAAAACAAAACCCTGGAAGATGTGAAAAGTCTGAACCTAAAGATAGTAACATTGGCTACTGGAGGATTCTGATCATAACAGAAACAGCACACTAGAGCTAGAAAGCAAGTGGCAGTGATGGACGCGTTTCATTTTGCTTGGTGGTAAGTATCAGTTCCAACATGCAAGCAGAGAAGAAGGATTGACTGGCAGAGGGGGAAATATGGTAGAATGTTCTGAAATGTACAAAGCAACTGCCCCAGGGCTAAATGAAGCCAAAGGGCTTGGCCTTCTAGCCGGAAGTGTCCACAGAGAAGGGAAGACAAGCTGTCATATGTGGAAATGCAGCTGTGACTTTTTTCACTGCTTGTTTGGCTTAGGTTTTGAAGCTGTTTTGAACAGAGATGTTTTGGTTGGCTATGGGAAATACTCTTTTTTTTCTTTTGCCAGTCCTGGGGCTTGGACTCAGGGCCTAGGCACTGTCTTTGAGCTTCTTTTGCTCAAGGCTAGCATTCTACCTCTTGAGCCACAGCACCACTTTTTCTGTTTATGTACTGCTAAGGAATTGAACCCAGGGCTTCATGCATGCTAGGCAAGCACTCTACCCCTAAGTCATATTCCCAGACCTGGGAAATACTCTTTAAAAATGTATTCAGGGCTGGGAATATGGCCTAGTGGCAAGAGTGCTTGCCTCATATACATGAAGCCCTGGGTTCGAGTCCTCAGCACCACATTTATAGAAAAAGCCAGAAGTGGCGCTGTGGCTCAAGTGGTAGAGTGCTAGCCTTGAGCAAAAAGAAGCCAGGGACAATGTCAGGCCTTGAGTCCCAAGCCCCAGCACTGGCCAATATATTTTCAACCTTTCCAGCATGACCACCTGCCATGGCTAGCTGTTTTCTTGTCTTACTTAGATTCCTGCCTGCCCCCGGCAGCACCCCAGCAGCCTCATGTCCTTGTGGTCTCTGATTCTGAGGTGGCTCTGTCTTGGAAACCCGGAGAGAGTGAAGGCAGCTCCTCTATTCAGTATTATTCTGTGGAATTCATAAGGTAAGTTTGTGTGTGGAGACTACAGACATGCTTAGCTATGCAGAGAGTGCATGAGATGAGCAGAACACTCATCTCTAGGTCTTGACCTCATGCATGTGAAAGAAGGCACAGAGGCTTGAGGTCTTTTTTATACTCAGGTCAGCACCTATCCCCATATATGGTAAATCTGTCTCCCTTCTCCAGTCCCTCCCCCGTTTCCCATAGCTAGACATTGTTCTGAGTTCTGAAACCTCCTGTGGCACCATTGCCATCAATCTTGACTGTGTTTCAAGCTTAAAACTTGCTCTTCTGGCTTTAAAACATTATATTTGGAGTAAATATTTGATGACTTTGCTCAGAGGAGGGAATTCTCTTTTAATAAACACACAATACATCATGTCCTCTGCATTCATATTATCTTGGGCCAGTCGTCTTGGTTTGCCTTTTGTCTTACAATCTCTACTTCTTGTTATTCAGCTTGTTAGAAGGATGATTAGAAGTTCATATTGAATTTACAGATGGAAACACATTGATTTTTCAATGCTGCTGGGTAATTTTATTATTTTGTCAAAAAAAAGAAGAAAGGAAAAGAAAAGTATGGTGAACCAAAGAATATCCTATCTAATATTTTCTTTTTCTCTGAACCCTGGTTGAGGCTTAGTTTAAATTGAAGTGGCTATTGCTGAGCGAGGCTGAACTGGTGTACGGAGCTGGTGGGCTCGACATTAACGGTCATGGGGCTCACGTAAAGGTTGCTTTTTTGGATTTACAAAGAGCCTGTTTAGAACCATATTCCCCAAAAGTCTGTGAAGCTGGGACAAAAGATTTAAGATTTGATTATCTCTGCTTCTGTTTCTTCACTTCTCAGCATATTTCTTGGTTGGAAAAAGCTTTCTTCAGAGCTTGTTTCAGTGGCAGAAGCTTCAAAAGAGAAATTTGAGACAGTATTTTACCTCATCTTTTGATTGTAAAGTCCAGTGGAAAATCTAAATTCAGGAGACACTCGATCCGTCATTCATCCATCTTTCTACATCCACCTCTCTGTTTTGCTGATTCATTTCTAAGCAAGTTTCAGCAATAGGTAGCCAGACCCTCAAATCTTGGAGTCTTCTAGCAGAGCTCCCTACTATCATGAGAGTGGATCTTTCTCCCTGGAGGCAGTAAGATCTTGATGTGTATTTTGATTGGGCAGGCATAGATTTCTTTTCATTTTCTGAGCCAAGAATTCACAGTTTAGATAAGCAGTGGTCATATTGTAAGTTGTGAAGCAAATAACTGGTGGGATTCAGGTAGGGAAGTATTTGGAAGATGTATGGAAGTATATATAAAAAAGTATATGGAAGACAGGAAGTGTTCAGGAGAGTGGATTCTCAAAGGAAAATTCTAGCATAGTGTATGGAAAGCAGGCAAACATATTCTAGCTCATTTTGGAAGAAAAGAAGAGGAAGAGAGGGAAGGAGAGAAGAAAGGAGGAAGGGGATAAAGATGGAAAGAAAGGAAAGATACTGAGAAGTCTCAAATCAATACTCTTCCATGAGCATAATCCCAAAATCTGTCTTTAAACAGATTTGGTTGGCAAAACCAGGAATATTCCTAGAATAGAAAAGATTCAAATACTGTTTCAAATATGAGTTAAATGTGCAACACTGAAGGTTCTACGACTTCAGCTGTCTCATCTGTAAGGCTTGGAGTAAAACTTAACATTTGTAATTTTCACTTACAGGTAAATTAGACAACATGAACAGAACAAAATATACTGTTTTAATTTTTTGTGTGTGTCAGTCTAGGGCTTGAACTCAAGGCCTGAGTGCTGTCCCTGAGCTTCTTTTGTTCAAGACCACCACTCTACCATAAGAGCCATAGCTCCATGTCTATCTTTTTGGTTAACTGGAGATAAGAGTCTCACAGTCTTTTTTGTCCAGTCTGGCTTTGAACCAAAACCCTCATACCTTAGTTGCCTGAGTATCTAGGATTACAGGTATGAGCCACTGGAGCCTGGCCAATACTTTAACTTTTTGAAAAATGCAATTAAAAAATATAGCCTAGTAGATTATCTGAACTCCCAGCTAAAATTAACTTATTATTAATTGTATACTCAAACATGTATTTTTAAAACTTTCTCTTTATCTGGTACACTGAAATAAAGGTAGAAATGGACATTTCTTAACCTTACATGTACAACTGAGAGTAAAGATGAGAGTCGCAAGATTGAGAGCCAGAAGTGGAGGCAATGTGGTTTCCTCTGCTCACCTGCCGATGGCCCTGGACAAAGCACTTACAGGTTGTAGGAGCCATATTTGAGCTCTCTCAAAACCATCCACATCTCAGGTGCTGCTGAGACCTGGGATAGGAGTGGCATAGGCCCCACAGGCATAGAACACAAGCTCTCTATCTGTGACACATGGGCAATAACTTCTTCCAGCCTTATAGTGTGTGATTAGGGTAATTACCCAGAAGAAAGAGCTTTGTAACATTTGCAAAAACCTGCAACAGCATAAGGTAAAGCAGAGCTTTAGGTATTTGTACTGTAATTCTCTCCAACAAAAAATGCATTTGAGCGTCCAGAGCTAGTCCTGATATCTGAGAGACTCAAGGCCCCAATTCTTACACATAATTTCAAATTTTACATCACTGACAGTAATTACTTATTCTTTGTAGTTGGTTTACTTTGACAAAATATCTTCATGGTGTCCTGGAAAGTTAGCTTCAAATCCAGAGTTCTTGGACAGCTAGGTGCTCCAATGGAACATAGTATGGGAAGGGGAAAGCCCATCCCTGGGTACCGATCTGTAGTAGGAATTCTCAGGCTCAGAATCTCCCTTCCAAGATACAAAGCTTGGCTCAGCCTGCATAAGAGCTCCCTATTTCTTTCTTTGTTTAGAATTCAAGGATTCCCATTTTGCTAGGTAGGGCTCTACCTCTTGAACTACACCTCCACTTGAATAACCACTTGCTCTGGTTATTTTATTTATTTTTATTTCTTCTTTATTGTAAAGGTGATGTATAGAGGGGTTACAGTTGTATAGGTCAGGTAAGGGGTACATTTCTTTTGAACAGCATCACCTTTTCCCTTGTTTTCTCCCAGTATTTTCCCCTCCTGATCCCCCTCCCCCACAAATTATATAGTTCATTTTCAACATAGTATACTCTGGTTATTTTTAAATAGAGTCCTTTTTGTCTAGACTACACCCTCCTATAGTTCTACTTCCCACTACAGCTCCAGGGATTATTGACAGGTCCATGTCACCAGATAGTGCTGTATGTGTGTGTGTGTGTGTGTGCGTGCACGCGTGTGTGCAATGAGATTTTGCTTTTTGTAAAACCAGAGCTCCTACATAGTCCTCCTAATCTCTACTTCCTGAGTAGGTAAGATTACAGACATGAGCCATTGTGCCCTCGTGCCTGGATTGGACACCCTCTTGTTAGGTTGTAGCTGCTGTGATTTGAAGAAGAGCCTTCAGAGCTTGCTAGCATGTAATGCTGGGCTGTAAAACAATCTGCTTGTCAACATCTCAGAATGTGGAGAAAGCTTTCCTGGTCAGAAACTACAGTTAGTGGGATCTGTAGTCTGAATGTTTGTACCTCTTCTACATTTATATGTTGGATTTCAGAATCTGAATGGGAAGTTTGTGTTTAAGTTCTGTCACTTCATCTTGGTAGGTATGTATAAGTCAGTTGTTCCTCTTTCCTGCCATGCAATGAGACTAATACTATTATAGTGATCATTTGGAAATGATATAAGAAATGTTCTTAAAGAAATTCCTTCCTGACTAATAGAAAACAAGCCTGAAAAATATACTAGACTATGGCAGAGGGTTTCTGACTATCTATTAGCCTGTTAGTTTGACATTGCAGCCAGATGTTATGATGATCTTATGAATCATGGACTTGAGAACTGAGCAAGCTTTGTTCTTTATGCCACATCTGCCTCCTCAAGACACAGGTACCTGCTCAGCCTTTGTGTCAGGGAAGGGTCTGATCTCGGGCTAAGAAGGATGAAAATGTAGATGAGAGCAGTATTGTAGTCTCCCCTAAAGTTGGCCTGAGGAGATTCACTGGCTGCGTTACTTGTGGTAGATTTTTCCTATTTTTGAGCGGCATAGGAAAGATTTGAAGAGGCAAATTCTAAGCGAGCCTGAAGGCTGCAACATATTTTGCAATGTTCTAAAAACTTTCTCTGGCTTTTTTATTCAAGCAGAAAGGCCATGCATTTGAGGAAGAGAGTACTTCTTTTTTTCCAGTGATACTGAAAATTCCTTACAGGCAGCAATAGCAATGCTTAAGTGTTTATTAAATAAAAACCAAGAATAAATATAGCCACCCATGTTTTGAAACATTTGTTCTATAAATACCTGAGAAATCTTCCTTCTTCTGCCTAAAAATTTCCCCAGGGTAAGTGTCTTTCTTACAAACAAAAGTACGTATACAATGGTGACAATGAAAACCAAAGGCCTGGGAAAATGTTCCCCATTTTGATGCTACAATCAGGTGCCATGTCTCACACGTGTTATCTATCAGGCTGTTTAGAGGTGAGAGCTGGTTTCCATTGAACTTTCCTACAGTTTTTTTTTTTCTATAGATGTCACATGACTGCTTAAGATCACTCTAGAGCTTTGCATTATCCACTGCCGGAAAAAGTCAGATCAAAACTTTCAATGGATGTTTTCAGTCAAAAATTTACCACTAGCTTATTTTGGATACATATGAAGTTTTAAAATATTTCTGTGTTTTAGGAACAAGATAGGAGTTCACAATACCTCTTGGGATGGTTGCGAAAGTGTCCAACATGTGAAAAGCTGTGGATATGAGTGCACAGTTTCTTAGTTATTTTAATAAATGAAAAAGAATAGTGCTTAGCGTTGTCTCCCTTTCACAGCTTTCTGCCTAGCTTTTACAGTTTTCTGGACCCTTGCAAATGTCTTCATAATAAGACTTGCAGAGTTACTCTTCATGCTACACTACTTCAAGCCCAATTACAATGCCTACATGTTGGTTTTACTTGAGAATGTCACAAGTCACAGTCGTACCCTTAGGGTAAGTTTCAAAAATGATTGTTCACCAGTTGATATTTTTGTGAAGATCTATCTATCTATCTATCTATCTATCCCATCATAAGTCTTCCTTAAACAAGTTCCGTATGCATTCAATTACCTCACTGGAAATGAGCTTGAAAAAGGCCATTATTGAAATCACGAGTCTGAGCTTCACAGTAGGAGCTGGGCAGATTTCTGGACTTTCCTTGAGTAGTTCTGAAGACCCAAGGTGCAGGGTCGAAAGCTCTGAGATTTGAAGGAGTTTCTCATTCAGAATTGATACTTATAGCCTGGTTGATGTCATCATCTCTTAGGTTTAAGTTTTTCAAATGTAGATCATGAAAGGTATCTCTAAACTGAATATGAATCCTGGCAAAGTTGCTTAAAATCTTATCATCATTTCCTTAAATGAAAAAGAGGAGCTAATGGCTCTCACCTGTAACCCTAGAACTCAAGAGGCTAAGGCAGGAGGATTGAAAGTTCAAGGCCAAACTGGGCCATATTGATACTGACTCAAAAATAAAAATAGGGATGGGAATATGGCTTAGTGGCAAGAGTGCTTGCCTTGTATACATGAAGCTCTGGGTTCCATTCCCCCGCACCACATATATAGAAAACGGCCAGAAGTGGCGCTGTGGCTCAAGTGGCAGAATGGTAGCCTTGAGCAAAAAGAAGCCAGGGACAGTGCTCAGGCCCTGAGTCCAAGGCCCAGGACTGGCAAATAAATAAATAAAAATACATAAATAAGCTGGGGATATAGCCTAGTGGCAAGAGTGCTTGCCTCATATACATGAAGCCCTGGGTTCAATTCCCCAGCACCACATATACAGAAAATGGCCAGAAGTGGCGCTGTGGCTCAAGTGGCAGAGTGCTAGCCTTGAGCAAAAAGAAGCCAGGGACAGTGCTCAGACCCTGAGTCCAAGCCCCAGGACTGGCCAAAAAATAAATAAACAAACAAACAAATAAATAAAATGTAATCAGTTGGGTTAGGATAGGATATAAAGAATGTAAAAGAATAATAGAATGAAATGGAATGGAATAAACAGAATAAATGAATAAACTGAACTGCATGATGCTGTCTATCATGACAGGGTAAAGCTGTAGAAACTAGTATTCTGGAGTAGACCCTTTGTTCAAGCCATTATGGGGCTTGAATTTAGGGCCTAGGTGCTATCCCTGAGCCTTTTTGCTCAAGGCTAGTGCTCGACTGCTTGTAGCTCCACATCTAGGAATTTTTTGGTAGTTAATTAGAGATAAGGGTTTCAGGGACTTTTCTTTTCTACCTAGGGTGGTTTTGCACCACAGACCCTCAGATCTCAGCCTGCTGAGTAGTTAGGATTGTAAGTGTGAGCTACCAGTGCCTATCTCGATTGGATTCCTTTTCGCAAACTTTGTTCCCATCACTTTTAATCTGTACAGTTGAAGTTTCTCATTTAACTTTTCTGTATTTGAGGCAACAGAAGGGATTGACATTTATTCGCTTCCTTTAAAATGCTTGTGAAAGTAAGCGATTGACATATGAAATGCTTTGAACAGCACCCCAAGGGCACAGTAAGGCCCAGCCTGTGCACAGACTTCCTCTTGTGGCTTTCCTGCTGGGCCTTCTTCTCTGCTTGTATTCTAGGCATCTTTTTCATGCCAGTGGGTCTTTATGCTTGCTATTCTCTACTGCCTCTATCGCTGGTAGGTGTATTCTACCAGCCATCTTGTCTACCTCTTTCCTGAGCTAACTCTGGTTCATCTTATAAAATTCATTCTTTCCTCCAGAAGCCCCTGCCTGTCTACCCTCCTGCACCCCAGCTTTAGCTTAGGTGTCCCTGAGACATCTACATGCAGTCCTCAGTGCCCTGGTGCTCATTCCTTATCCGCCACCTGTCTTCCTCTTGGAAGGTGAGGGAAGCTTCCGATCTGCTCCCCTCTGGTGCTCACACTGAGCAAACATGGTGCAAGTTAAATAGATGGGATACCAGTCATGGGATCAAACCATTAGCTTGACTCTTGAGCAAGCTGCTCCATCCTCTGAGCCTGGTTTTCCTTTACTGGAGAATGCAGCATCAGACACGATGATGTCTGCACAGCACTTAGAAGACTGGTTTATGGGGACTTTTTATGTTGATTCTTCTACCCATAACCACATGGAGATATGCTGCCACAATACAGGCAGTTGTTTTAAAGTGGATCACTTATAGTATGAGCCACAAGCAGTTAAATAAGATTTGTGTTACTATACAGATAAACAGCATCTGTCCTCAACACTGCAGAACCAGAACCACTCTAGACCCAACATAGGCCTGTTCATGCATGTGCTACCCAGCCCCCTAAAATAACACGCTGTCATTGTTTACTTATTATAAAGGGGTTATTGGTATGTGGTAAGCCTTCAAATACCATACATATATATGCACACACATATATATGCATGTGGTTGTAGGTGTATACAATATATACAAACATGTATATACATATATACTACATATATGCACCATATATACCTGCATGCATATATATATATATATATCTTCCTTGAAAATACTCACTGTAACTATTCTTACAGGAAACAAAATTGTGTTTCCAAGTTCTTCAAAAATGTTACAATTTTCTTCATAGCACTTTACTAGAGTATAGACAAATAACTACAATATCTACTGGTAATATAGTCCTATACTGGCTCTCTAGCTGTCAAACATTAAGATTGAAAATATTTAAAGAAGTTTTTCTTTTTCTTTTTGTGATGCAGGGGTCTAATCCAGCCTTTGTGCATGCCAGGCCAGTACTCTGACACTAAGCTGCAGCCTCAGCCTTAGAGAATTCTTCTTAAGCAATTAGTTAATGTAGAGAGCATTGAAGGAGATGGCAAATGAAGCAATTTCCCCCTTTCTTTCCAAGAAGGTATTTAGGGAATTGTGCTGTTTTAGGTGGAAAGCTTCCTTTCTGCCAAAATGGACTAGAAATAAACAACAATGGGTGTGCTTGGATTTCAGTGGAGATTCAATGTTAACAAGTGGTGCTTTGTGTAAACAAGAATTCCTTTGTCTTACCTTTAGTTTCCAAATTGAAACTCTCAGAAGCACCTTCCAGATGGGTGCCTGGTTCTAGAAATTCTGATAGCTGCCAAACCCTTCCACTCCAGCTCAGATGGAAGGGCTGTTCTGAATGTTTATGGGAGGTCTGACCTACACTTCTGCAAATTGATTTCCTTGTAACTTCAGTCCCTCCAACCGGAGCATTCCTCATATCATTCCTCGCCAGATGGATGGAACTTGACATAAATTGAATTCTTGTGTAGCAGTTTGGGGAGCCATTTGTAAACTGTAAATGAAAAGTATGATCTCCCAATGCCCTACCTGGGACAAATTGCCATCTGAGTTTATTATTACCTGTTCCATCCATCTGTTTGTCATTTGGTTGGGTTCATCCAACACGTAAAGAAAGAAAGAGGCTAAAGGCAAATAAAATATTTTTTTTCCCCTAGTGTGACTTCTTAGTGGTTTTGGACTTCTCTCTTTCCATTCACTTTGGTAAAGAGCAAATCCTGCCTAAAACCACTCTGAAAATTTGAAGAGACACTTAGATGCGTCTTTGAGTATAAGATTTTTTTTTTCTCTCTACTATCCTGTTCACTCTGGATAATCTATGCCATGACTTTTTTTCACAGCCAGGCATTTAATCTGCAGACTGCAGCTCCCCAAGGGTGCTCTGAGGTAGAATTCAAGGGGTCCCTGCTCTTGGTTAGAAAATAATTACATTCTTAGTTTCAGCAATTACAACGTAGCATTTTCTTCATAAATCAATTCAAACAGCAAACCATGGTGGTGTTAGCAATAGCATGATTTTTGTCGCTGTTAGAATGATGAGTCTTTTCTTATCTCATTGTAATTGCTGCCCATACTTCGGAAATAGTTATGGTTATTGCTACTTTGAAATCATCACGGTGAGTTAAATTCATAGATCACTTTTCTTACTTAATGTGTTAATAAAGAAGTGCATGTGTGACTATATCATAATATTTATTATTTTTATTATTGTTTCCAACATAGCTTCCTTTGTGATCCTGTTTTTTATTTTATGCATATTCACACAGCCTGAGAAAGGGATAGAAGGCATCAGACTTCACAGTGATATAAGCAAGGTAAACTGGCCAATATACGTTAAAAGTTGACAACGTTTTCCTCAAAGGATCAGATAGTAAATATGTTGTGCTCTGTCTGTGGTATGAGATCTATCTCAGCGATTCTACTCTGCTATTAGAATGATCAAGGAGCAGTGGACAGAACCTAAGCAGTTAACTAGACTTGTGGCCCAGTAAAATTCCATGTACACTGTCAGCTGATTAACGTTTTCTAGCCCCAGGTTTGGGGCCATAATTCGTCTCAGCCACCCTTGACTGGGTGCCTACTCTGAGCATATAGTCACACAAACATGTTGTACTGAATGTTTTATATCCTTTGTCTTCTATTATTTTGCACATGTTGTACTAAATGTTTTATATCCTGTGTCTTCTATTATTTTGTACATGCAAGTCATGTGCAAAAGAATTAGGGATGCAAAAACAACAGACCCCACACTTGCAGAATTATCCAGAGAATGCAGATAATCACTGTCCACAGTGCTAGTGCTGCAGGCAAGGGTAAGGCAGAGGTGAAAGGACCACATATTTGACATCTGAATTCCTTCCTTCCTTCCTTCCTTCCTTATTTCCTTCCTTCCTTCCTTCCTTCCTTCCTTCCTTATTTCCTTCCTTCCTTCCTTCCTTCCTTCCTTCCTTCCTTCCTTCCTTCCTTCCTTCCTACAACTGCTCTATCATTTGAGACCTATCTGTATCCTCTTTTGCTTTATCTTTCAAATATGGTTTCATATTTATGCCTGAGGTTGCCTAGACCACTATGTTCCTGTTTTCCCAAGCTGACTTTGAACCATGATCCTTCATATCTGTGCCTCACAAGTAGCTAGGATTATAAGCATGACTCCTTAAGCCATGCCTAATTAAAAAAATTGTTACAGAAAAGTGGCACGTACCTATGAGTAACCTAGTTTTGAAGGTGTCTGGGAAGGCTTATTACAGTTGCTGAGAAAGGTATGTCAGAGATAACTAGACCAAAAAGAAGAGAGGAAGTAACAGGGAACATTCCAGCCCTTGGCAGCACTTAAGCAATGGTCTGGAGGCATGAAGAAAATGGTCTTGAAATTGTTGGGAAAGCCTGGAGCTATACATAGTGAGAGTTAGGTAAGCAAGAGTCAGACCCAGAGAGCCATTATGAAAGAGCTTGTTTTATGCTGAAGGGAGTGAGGAACCACGTAGGAAGGCCATAGAGGTATCTGCATTTTTGCAAGATCATGGAGATATTTCAAGAAACATGGAGATGAAACAAGGATGTAATGCTTCCTGAGCCCACAACCTGACCAGCGAAGACTTGGGAAATGGCACTGAAAGGTGATAAACTTGTTGTATAGAGTAGGATTTGTAATGCTCCTTCAAGGGAGGGGACCATAATGTAATGGGGTCTGAGGGGAAGGGAATCCCCCATCCGTCCGAGTCCACCACTCAGAGACAGTCTCAAGTAAAAAGATGGATTTACTGGGGTAGTAAAAAGTATACTGACCTGCCAGGGCTGCAGCCCAGACTCAGGAGCGGGGACCCCATGCCCCGGGCCACGCTCAGGGTTGGGTTTTAAAAGCAAATACCACATGGTCAAGCCTGCCACACACAGGTGGCCACTGAAGTTACAAGACTTACAGAGCACGCCAGGTCACACGCAGGTAGCCAGTGGATTTACAGTCTGCCTCATAGCAGCTGTTTGAACCAACCTATCATTTTAGTTAGACTTGGGGCACAGGTTTGGTGGGGCTCACATGATGCAGGCGGATACACCTACTCATGGGAGGGCACAGGTTTAACCTTGAATGTTCCACTACTCAGGTGGTCAAGCAGTTTACACAGTCTTATCCTGGCTTCTGCTGTCTTTAACTAATCTGAGTTGGAGTCATTCTGACACTCCCCAACAGCCAGTGATTGCTCTGGCCAGATCTGACCTCCATATTACAGGACCAGGTTCAAGGCATGGCCTTGTTGTACAAATTCTGTTTCTTTAGTGATTCTTAAAAGAGCTACCATAAGGGAAAATTCTTAGGAATGAAGCCATCAAGTTAGCAATGGTCTTTTGGGAAGTATTACATTGTAGAATCATAGGTTTGATGTTTGGGGGGGGGGGAGAGGCTGCACATGTCTAGCTATGCTATAATTGGGCATTTGGTCCCCTTTTCTGGGGCTCAAAGGGTCACCTCCACTGTCAAGGCTCAAAATACATGATCTGCTATGTCTCTGGGGGACAGTGTTCTGTTCCAACTGTTATGCCCAGATTTCAGGGTCCCCAAAGACCACCAAGGAGCCGAAAGCCGATGTAATCACACGAGAGTCTTTATTGCCAGCTCGAGCCTGGGCTCATGATAGTCACCAGCGAGTCTGAATTGAGAGCCCCGACCTTCCATTCAGCAGGGTTTTTGTAGAGTTTTGGGGAGCATTCCATGTATCACATCATCACACCCAAATCATGTCACAGAGCGGGAAAATCATAAAACAGCATAGCAACTCACTGCAAATCATTTTGTATCGCTTGATGAGGTTCTTGTATCACCTTCCTGTGGTTGTACCTATACTATCTCTGTAATCTTATCTGAGTATATTGGAAACCATGTTTACTGGTATTGGAAGTAGGAAATTCAAAGGGAATACCAAATTTGAGAGACACAGGGTAAAAAAAGAGAAACAACTACAAAAGCAATACTTGCAAAACTGTTTGGTGTAAGTGAACTGAACACCTGGCGGGGGGGGGGAGGGGAGGAACGGAAAGGGTGGGGAGGAAGGGGGGTATGAAGGACAAGTTAACAAACAGTACAAGAAATGTATCCAACGCCTAACGTATGAAACTGTAACCTCTCTGTACATCAGTTTGATAATAAAAGTTGGAAAAAATAAATAAATAAAATAAAATAATTCTTAAGAATGATTGGCCTAATTGATGGCGGGAACGGGCCTGCTGAAGGTGATTGGCTAGTTTATGGGGTTTGAAATGATTGGTTTAGACAAATGATCTGGGTTGGGGTGCAAGGGTGTCACTGGAGTCATCCTTAGCTTGAGGGGGCATCTGGAGCTTCAGGTAGTTCCTGTTATCTCTTGATCTGGGTTGGGTTGCAAGGGTGTCCCCGAGTCATCCTTAGCTCCTTAGCTCTGGTCCAGTGAAGTCTCTCTGGCCACCTTCATTATTTTAGACTGCATTTTCACATTGACATGTTCTACAGTTATTCCAGGAAGCTTCAGGGCCCGGTCAGTCCCGAGCTACAATATGGAGGTACAATGGCTGCTCAGGTTCTCCACAACAAATTCCACTTTCCAAATTATTTTCCTCGCACTCGAGTTTAAGCACTTTGAGCCCAATTTCCTCATTGAAGTCAACATGCTTGAGCTTCATTTCCACCCTGTTAGATTTTTAAAGTAGGGAGTCGGTAAAGAAGAACGCCAAGCAGTATTCAGGCAGGAGAGAACGTTCATTACCGAACTGCTGGCCGGTGGCCTAGGTGATGCATGGCAGGAGAGAAGGGGCGACCCCCACCCAGCCCTGCCTTATCTGGGGGCCGGGGAGGGGGGTGGTGGACAGGTGGATTAGGATGTGACCTCAGGGAAAGGGGAGGTAACTGCTTCCAGGTCTGCTGGTTACCCAGGTAACTGGGTAGAGACTTAATGAGGTGGGGGCATCTGCATGGAGCCCTCTATGGACAGACCTTACACACCCCAGCTTCCACAACAGAGGTTCTTTATTTTATTTTAAATTTTACTGTAAACATGGTGTATACAGGGGATACAGTTACGTAAGTCAGGTAATGAGAACCTTTCCTTTTGAATTATGTCACCCCTCTCTCATTTCTCCCAGGTTTCCCCTCCTCACTTCCCTCCCTGCTAGCTGAATAGTTCATTTCCAGCACAGTGAATTGGTTCACTGTTTGTCATATTGTGTCTGTGCTTCCCCTTCTCCTCCCCAAATCAGATAAACCTATATACAAGACAAAGGCGGGGGGGGGGGGGGCAAGACAGTGACAAAAAAAAAAGAAATGCAAACAGTACAATTTAAAAAAGCCTTATTTCCATTTTTTGAAGTTCATTTTGATAATCATCATTTTATATGATCATATGCACATAGCTATTGAGCCCTTGCAATCCTCTCCTAAGAATGAATATCAAAACAGGGATTCTTAAACTGTGGGGTGACTGACCAGGAAGAAGTAAAATAGTTGAGGGGTCTTGGCCAACAGTTTTTTTCAAAAAGAAAATAGAATACACCTCTTAAAGAAAATAGCTGATAATACCACATATGGTATACGTAAGCATTCTTGTGCAAAACTGTGTATGCATGTGTGTGCCTGTGTGTGTGTGTGTGTGTGTGTGTGTGTGTGATCTTTACCAGATCACAATGTCCAGTGCATGTCTTTCTGTGGATCATTGGAAAAACACTCTTTTGGGTCAATGCAATTTTAAGTCAGAGATGTTGAACAAGCCTGTCCACACTTTCCCTTCAGGAACTTGCTTATTATTTCCCCCTTATGGATCCATAGCACCAACTTCTGCTTTAATATGGCTAAGTGGTGCAGCACTTACCCTTTCCAAGGCAGTTGACTTTAATCTTGATCATTCATTCCTATTGTCACCAAAAGCTTTCCTTAGTCTATGGAACCATTGGGCCTGTAAGGAACTATTGGGCCTTCTAGTCCAATATGGAAAATTCAGAGGCATCTACACCATCCTTATTTGACACAGGCTGTCTTTTACCCACAGAACTGCCCTATATGCTCACTACCTTTTCTACCCAAACCAGCCAGTGTCCACACTTCAAATTCAAATGACAGGAAACCATTTCTCCATTTATGTGCACTGGACCACAGAATCCATATAGAGCTTGTTGTTGTACTTTGAAAGTCCAGATTTATACCCCTCCCACTGTATCATGCCAGGTCCTATCTACACAATCTTTTGTCTTATGTCTATGCCATCAACTTTTAAAATAACCTAACATTAGGACTTTCTAAACATCCTGTTACATTTCTTTTGTGTTGGCTTTCCTCTTGTGTTTCTATGTACTGAAATCATTTGGAATTCTTATGCTGTCATACATCTTATTTGGGGAGGCCATGTCTCACTCAACACTTTGCATTTCCTAAATTCTATTGCTATTTTAAATATAACTGGCTATAACTCTTCTTCTAAGTCAAACTACTGAAATTTTTTTAGGTATATGTGCTGGTTCTGGGACTTGAACTCAAGGCCTGGGTGCTGTCCCTGAGCTCTTTTGCTCAAGGCTAGCATTCTACTACATGAGCTACAGCTCT
The DNA here is from genome assembly GCF_023159225.1 of Perognathus longimembris pacificus. Classification (NCBI taxonomy): domain Eukaryota; kingdom Metazoa; phylum Chordata; class Mammalia; order Rodentia; family Heteromyidae; genus Perognathus; species Perognathus longimembris. The sequence goes on from NC_063179.1 coordinate 21,802,815, forward strand.
ACCTCCACCTTTTTTGGTGATTCATTGGAACACAAGTCTCATAGACTTTCTTGCCTGGGCTGGCTAGGAACTGTGATCCTCAGATCGCAGCCTCCAGCTACCAGCCCCCATCCTGAGATTGTTTTTAATATGTTCAAACTAAAGGTACAAGAGCAGAGCTGAGCTTTCTTTATTCCCTTGAAGATTTTTGTTGTTATTGTTCTACCCAATTTCTCTTCTTCTTAACTACTTTTATTGTTCTTAAGGAAATTCTGTTGGCTTATTTACCCATTTGAGTCTCTATGAGATTCGAAGATCTTACAGGCTAGCTAATCACTTAGAAACTCATTCAAGATTTTACAATATTTGTTTAGAGGCAGACCCTCTAGAAAGTGCAACTAGACTTTCTCATTTTCTCACAAGACCTCCCATGGGTCTTTGAAAATGTTTGGGATCCAATTCTTTGGGTTCCTTTGGGCAGGGAGGATGTGATCCATCCTGAAACAAACCTTGAAAAATGACAAGAGGGTATGAGTATGTGTGTTTGTATAATTTGGGCATAAATAAGCTTATATCCACATACTTACCCATTCGCTAACTTTCAAAGTCCTTACCAGCTAGTGTTGGGACAGTTGGTGACAGTTAACATTTTAAAACCACTGGAAATCAGAAATCAGACTTTCAAATGATATATTGTACTCATGTACTTCATCTTCTGATAAATTCTATAAGTGTATATCAATTCACCAGTCTATTAATGGAGGGTCCAGAATTTTTCTTTGAATTTGAGTCCACGGAGGGGATGATCCCTTCATAATTCTGCACAAATCACACAGAAAATGTCTCATCTGTGCTTCATGCTTACAGCTTTTTCAAGTGAACTAAAGACATACAGTCACTTGCAAATCTGAGCACAGCATCCTTCTAGAATTTTATGATCATTCTCCTAATCTTTACAATTCTCTTGCTTTTTTAAACCTAGATTGAGGATAATTATACTTTCAGTACTTCAGCTTTGTTAAGTCTTCCAAAAAACCTTTAACATGGCTACCACTCATTGGTTTATGGACCATTCAAATAAATTACAATTACAGAAAAAATAAGAAAATCACAAATATGTTTAGGAATAAATGTAGTTGAGTCTTCATAATTTATTTGCTCAATTAGTGGGGAGAAAAGTGGATCATTTGTTCATTTGGCGGGCTAGTGCATAGCAGTTGATATGGAAAGCCTTGAGTTTGTGTGTATGTAGAGGCCACCATAGAGTTATTTATCTACTGAGAGTTAATGTTAGTATATATTGTATCATGTTGCTATAGGTTAAATGGCTCTTACAGGACCATAATTATCTTTAAGAATATGATTAAAGCTAATTGACCTTGAGTTAGAAGCATGAAATAAGTGCTTATATTCAAAATCTTGCCCATCATTTCTAGAATTCCTCAGACAACTATGCCAAATAATCTCTGATTCCACCTGGCCCTGATAACCAGGCTAAATTCTAACATTGCCAGTGATCAGTACTTCTTTCCACCAAAATGAAACGAACCAGTGACTATGCCTTGGATACTTGCTTTGACCAACTGGATTATGAGGATTCATTGCTGACCATTTCATACATGTCCTTTCCTCAACTCCACCTGCCAACCGCTCCAAAGGCAGGGCGCTCATCTCCTGAGGTGTGGGATGTGGAGGGCAGCCCTGTCCTGCTAGTTGGAAAAGTACTTGAAGGTCCATCCTGCTAGTGGCTGTCCATCTCTATTGAGATGGCAGCCAGGTCTCAGTCAAAGTCATTCTCTCTGTCCCTTTTCATTGTTAGGATACGTTCCTATGGTAATTTGACTGGCCTCTTTGTAGTCAGGATAATATGGGTTTCTCCAGTCAAAAAAAGATAAAGCTATTTCTGAGAATGCTTTAAGACAATACTCTTGCTTAGTTATCTCTCTCAGCCTCACCTTTGCACTTTTGTATTGCAAGAGACTCTGAAAGCATTCAAATGGAAAACGTGTGACAAAATCGGAAGCAAAATATTCAAGATTTTGAACTGGGATTCCATCTGGAGGTGCTCTCCTTTCACACTCTTTAATGAAGTTAAATGTTAATGATTTCCATCTCTTATTTGCTGAGAAGTTTTCTTCCCTCATGTGGAATGAACAACAAATACAAAGTAACCTTTGTGTTTGTTCTAACTTTAGTGTGAGGATTGTTGCAGGTACTTGCTGGGAGCCCTGGGTAAATGCCCATCACATTCTAAGAACAAATTAGGTTATTTCCTCACAGATCTCACTGGAAAGCTTAGCAGAGGACAGAAGAGTTTGATCTAAAGATCCTATCTTTCCTCACTCACTTTACTTTTAGATGGTCCCCTCCTACCCCCTGTGGCTTTCTCTGCAAACTAATTTTGTTCTCATTGGAGTTTGCAAATGTATATTGTCTTCCACTCACTCAGGGTTTTCTCTTTGATGATAACATTAGTTTAAAGAATTCCATCTTCCAGGAAAGACTAACAGGAAAGTGATGTCAGCCCTTCTTCCCCCAGCCAATCAGCCCTGCAAACTCTGGCTTTCCCAAGCATGTGATTTCTTAGATACTATGTGTAACTACTGACTACTGCTCAGCATGGTGAACCTAAAGATGTTTTCATTTACTGGGCTTTCAGTAGTAATTCCTGCTAATGAAAATCAAATCGCCATGTATTAAAGATTGGGTCCATTCAGCATACTCTTATTTCCTTGCTGGATCATTTGTTCATGAAGGACCAAACATCAACATTCTTTGCTTGCTGTTTTCCTCTGAATATTTGTGAGCAGAGATGTTGTATAATACAACTGAAAGCTTGTGGCAAAATCAGAGGCAAAACATTAAAGATTTTGAACTGGAACAAGTGGAAGGAGGAAGAAAAAGCCCTGCCACTCCCTCCTCCCCCCCCCCCCCAATATCAAAGATCTTCTTAATCTAACACATCAATCCAAACATACCTCACCATTTCTTAGCCATATGACCTTGGGCAAGTTTCTTATCCATTCACTGGCTTAGTTTCTTCTTCTGTGTTAATACCATAGCAAAACTACTGTTTAGTACTGGTACCTCCTGCTTTGGGTATTGTGGGAAGAGTAAATGTGTGAAGATATTAGGACAATGCCTAGTACTTTAAAAACACTTGATAAATGGTACTGTGTTTAGCAACGAACACAGACCTCCAGTTAAGCCATTCTCAATGTCTTTGGCTGTGTGCTATGTTCCCAGCTTTCATATTGTAGGTCTTATCGCCCACAGTGCTCTTCTTTCTGTCCTTCACCTTGGAAATTCATATACAGCAATTCTATCCAAGAGAGATACAACACAAACCTATAGAAAAGCTTATATATTGTAGCTATGGCATTAAGAAGGCAACAGGAGCCGAGCACCAGTGGCTCACACTTATAATCCTAGATACTCAGGAGGCTTAGACCTGAGGACCATGGTTTGAAGCCAGCCGAGCAGTAAAGTCTGTGAGACTCTTATCTCTTAACCAACAAAAAGCCAGAAGTGGGGGTGTGGCTCAAGTGGTAGAGCATTATCCTTGAGCTTTAAAAAAAAAAAAGGCAAAGGATAGCACCTAGGACCTGAGCTTAAATTCTAGAACTGTTGTGTGCACACATGCGCGTGGACACGTGTGTGCACACACGTGCGCACACACACACATACACATACATGAAGGAAGGAAGGAAGGGAAAAAAAAGAAGGCAACAGGAAAGAAGTAAAAGTAATTTCAATAAAATATTTAACCAACTACATTCAAAATATGATCCCTTCAGTCCATATCTAGTATGAAGGTAAACTCAATTTTGATTTACAAATGAGATGGTTTACATTGATTTTTTTCTTTAAAATCCAGTATATGTTTTATATATTTTAATTCAGACTAATCACATTTCAAGGGCTAACTCACCACATGGGATGGCAGCAGAGTAAGAGGCCATGCAGGTATGAAGTAAGCAGGCAGCTGGAGGTTACTAGCTCCGTAGATTAACCCATCCCTTACATTAGGGATAGCACATGCTCAGTGTTTACCGTGGAATGCCAGTGCCTACATGAGGATGGGTACCTTGTTTAATCTTTGTGAGAATCCTATTATGGACCTTTATCCTTGCCCATTTTCAAGTAGGAAAACATAAGAGGTTACATATCAGCCAGTAAGTCACAGGGCTAGGATCTGAAATTGGCTCTGTCCAACTCCAGAGCTTATATTCTCTCTCTCTCTCTCTCTCTCTCTCTCTCTCTCTCTCTGTGTGTGTGTGTGTGTGTGTGTGTGTGTGTGTATGAAAGAGAGAGAAAGAGTCTGTGTACTAGGGCTGGAACTGAGGGCCTTGCCCTCTCTCTTGGAGTTTTTGATCAAGGCTGGTACTCTACCCCCGGAACCACATATCCACTTCTACTATTTTCTTGGTTAATTGGAGATAAGAAGTTCATGGACTTCCCTGTCTGGGCTAGCTTTGAACCATGATCTTCAAATCTCAGCCTCCTGAGGATTGCAGGTGTGGGCCATCAGCACTTGTACTCTTGGCTCCTGTGTTTACCTACCCAGTGGAAGCTCTAAGTGAAGCTGCATCTTCCTCCAAAGGCGCCTCAGAATGACAGGTGGCATTCCAACAAGTTGGCACAGATGTACAAATGGTTAAGAGTAAGAATGTCCATGAACATATTCTTCCTGAGTTTTCCCATGGTAATTCATGTTATCAGTCATTGTCACTGTATAAAACTTACATTTGTTTATTTGTGAACAGCTTGTGAATAGAAGGAATCTGTGCTCTCCTGACCCCTGGGGATGAGAAAGCCAAGGGAGGCTTGTTTATAAAACATCTGGAGGGCCTGGGCCTTGAAAATGAACTTGCCTGTGGGGGGTCTTTTCATCATAGTCAAGGCTGTACAAGCAAACTCAGATGCTTTCTAATCAGTGCTTACAATTGGCCCTAAAAATGATCTACTTGCTTTCATTGGCAGGAGCTTATAGATGATGACCTATGATTTAAAATCAGGACCACTTTCAGCTAGGAAATGTTAACTCATTTTTATGAGGATTGCTTGCAGAGTTCAAATGCTATTAGTTTACACAGCTAGCTAGCTTTCCTTCCCTGTGGTATTTCTGAACTGTTCTTTTTTTCTTTTAAATCAATAAAGACCAGATTTGGATAAGAGTTGGACCATAATCCAGGAGCAGATCCAAATGGACTCCATGGTTATCAAAGGCCTTGCTGCAGATACCAACTACCAGTTTGCTGTGAGGGCTGTGAACGTGTATGGCTCCAGCCCTCGAAGCTGGCCCAGCAACACCATCAAAACCCTTGGTAAGTACTGTGTCCATGCCCAGGCTCATGCAGGGCTGGGTCTGGCGTTGCCTCTCAAGCACTCACTTGCCTGGAGTTTCCTAGCAGCCCACAGAGATACAGCCTGGAATTGGCTCTCTTCCACTTCCTTGCCTGCAGTTTCCCAGGCCTTGGGATGTTAAAGCATCTCATTGGGGACACAGGCTATTTCTGTGTCCAGGAGGTCAGTGGAAGGTTTATTTTTGCCTCATCCTTGGGGAGTTTGGAGTCAGATTTTGTTCATGGTCGCAGGAGAAACCATAGAACAACACGATCTGTAGTCCCTCCAGATTCTCATTTTTGAGAAAATGAGTTTATCATAGAGCCATGGGGCGGGGGCGGGGGGGGGAGGTGAAGGAATCAAAGACTGCTAGATTCTCTCAGCTTAGTGTTTACCAGTGCACCTGAGGAAAGTGCTGAGAAAGTCATTGGGGTGCCAAAATGGTATGTTCTTGTGGACCTCATCTAGGGACTTGGCTAAGCTTGGACCAGTGTTCATCAAATCATGTGAGGATTTTCTTGGAAGAAGTCAGATTATTCTGTCTCTAGTCATGACATCCAAAACCACACTTCCATGAGAAGAACAACTTGCCAAGCTCAGCCCAGCTTAGAAATCTTTATATTTTGGTAATGGTATGATCTTTATATAAACCAAAGCCTTCTGTGATGGGAAGATGTCAGAACTGAAATGCCTCACACTTCTTTCTCTGAACACTCTGCTGTAACATAGGAATTTTGTTGTGAGATTCCGAGAACCCACATTCTGAGAGGTCAAATCGGGAGTCTTTATTAGAAAGCCAGTGACTGGGAGTGACACATGTCCTCCAAAAACTTGCAGCCTCAAATACACTGAATTCTCTTAGGAAACTGAGCCATGAGGGTAGGAGAGTCAAGAAATAGCAGAAAAACAATCTCAACAAACCAGATCAACTTTAATGGAGAATTGAGGAGGGACAACATGGTGACCTGAAGAGAGTCAGGAGACAATGAGGCATGGCACAAAATGGCGGCTTAGGTGGTAGGGCCTAAATAGGGTCATGGTCAGGGGGCAGGGTCCCAGGGAGCTGCAGAGTTCAAAGTCTGGTACAGGTCTGGCAGATCCAGTAACCTTTGTTCAAGTCCTGCCCCTGCCTCTAGGAATTCAGGCTCACCTATCATCTAAGGGTGGGGGTGGCATTTCACCTCTGAGAGTTTTTGGAAAGTCCCTCATCCACCAAGATGCCAAGATGGCGCCAGTTAGACCCAGGATCCATATTTCACTACCTCTCATAAATACCCCCAGAAGAGCTCTGTTGCTACCCTGTATCTTCTCGTGGACCTAAGGAGGGAATGTTGGAACAGAAGCCTGGTCCTGCTAGCTGGCTTCACCTGAAACTAACACAAAGCCCTATTTTTATTGGCTAGTGGACATGAAGAAGCCCTTCCCTTTCCTTGCCAGAAACATTGCATCTGGGTGGAGATTCACAAGTCCTAGAAATTTTGGACCTTTTGTAAAAGACTCTTATCCTAGAACATTGAATGAAGTTTCCTTTCTTCAAATTGAGTAATCGGAGTGTATGTTCTTCCCAAAGTCTGTCTCTTATCTCTTGTGTCTGTCTCTGCCTTTCTGTCTTTCTATCCCTGTCTCTTTTTCTTTCTACCATCTACCAATTCCCTCTTGTATGGAATTTAGAAGCTAAAACTCCCTAAGCATACCAAGGAATGAAAGTTCTTTCTAGAACAAGTCTTAGCAATTCAACTTCAAAGGAAGGCCTCCTTCAATTCTTGCTAAATGAGATCTATTCTAGCAAGTTGAAATTTGTGATGTAGGCCCCCAGATGGGGTAATAACAGCTGTAGATTTACTGTACTTTGAAAGACTTGGTCTCTTTGCATTGTAAACTGGGTGCTTTGTTTTGTGCCTCTCCCCCCTTCCTCATCCCCCTCTACTCTGTGCTCACCTCCATGTATCCCCTCAGTATCTCCTCATCCATGGAGTCCAGAAGGAAAAAGAAAGACAAGCTAAAACAACACGTGCTTCCTTTGACCTTGACCTTGGCTGTGGATGTGGACACTAGAACTAGGAAGGGTGGAAAGTTTTTTTTTTTTTTTTTTTTTTTGTTTTTTAGCTGAAACACTGACCGGATCTTGGAGTTTTTGATCATTATTTCCCCATTGTGAACTTACTGTTGTGGAGTAAGAGTAATAATCTATGCAAAAGTGATTCAATTATGCAACATTTTACTATAATTAGTCTCTTCTGTGAAGTAAGGTTTTATAATGCCCTCAAGGTCACTGTGTATAGAGGAGGTAGATGAAGCCAAGCTAGTTCAGAGAAAACTCTTCCTAAAGGGAAATGCTTAAATACATGTGATTTTGCTGCATTCAGGCATATACAGTTACTCAAAGTAGAATAGTAGGAGTAGAATTTATTAGGCAATCTATTTTGTGCCTATGTAAGAATGTGCTACATTTGATATTTCAAATACAGTTTTTCTCCTGATCACTCTAATGTTAAGGAAACCCTTTATTCTATTACACATTCATATTTCTTACTCTAGTATTTGGTTTTAGGCTGTTATTTGTTTCCAAAATAGATTTTTTTTTCCACATAGGTAAAATTCCCAATTACTACATGGCATTCTTTGAACTATAAGGGATTTGAATTATCAGAGCTGACATTGGGAAAGCTTATGAGGCAAGCCTGTGCTAAGTGCTTTTCCTATGAAATCCATTTAATTCTCAGAGAAATCTTGTGCTACAGAAATGCTACCCTCTTTTTTTTTAACAGATAAAAAACAATGAGTTTTTGAAAGGTTATTATTTATTTTGCCAAGACTGATGATTATAAAGATGAGATTAGAAGTTGGGTTTGGCTGACTCCACTGCTACTTTCTGAGTGAAAGCTGGACTGAGGTTGTTATTCTCCTAATGCAAAATAGAGTAGCCTGAGATGGTTAAAGGCAACAGTTAAGTGAAGGATAGGGGACAGTCCCTATAGGACTGGAGAAGTTGTGGCAGCTTAGGCCACTAAGAATGTGTTTCTTTTATTGATTCTTTCCTTCCTTCCTTCCTTCCTTCTTTCCTTCCTTCCTTCCTTCCTTCCTTCCTTCCTTCCTTCCTTCCTTCCTTCCTTCCTTCCTTCTCCTCCTCCTCCTTCTCCTCCTTCATGCTCTGCTTCTGGATTTTTGGTGGTTAACTGGAGATAAGAGTTTCATGGACCTTCCTGCCTGGGTTGGCTTTGAACTGTGATCCTCAGATTTCAGCCTCTTGAATAGCTAGGATGACAGGCATGAGCCACTGGTGCCAGTGCCTCCCCCCCTTTATATCTTTTACTTTTAAAGCTAATGGAATATATGTATATATGAGTAAACATATATAACATATGAGTAACATATGAGTAAAATAGATGTGGCCATAGAAAGTCAAGTCCTACTCAAAGGAGCAGACGTGGTAGTGTATAGTGTTTTTGCACAACTAGATTCATAGAGTCGGCATTCACTTCATCTGGTTTTCTTTTAGCCACTGAACAGCAAAGAGTAGAAAGGTCACTAATGATGATAGAATAGAAATATTAGAAAAATAAAAAAGTCAAAAATAGAAATGTTACTATTTTTTTCCCATTTTCCCAGAGACAAAGGGAAAATTTTTAATGTGCGTTGTGATCAACTCTAGGGTTATATAACCTTCTCTGGAAATGGAATGTGGTCTTACCACCTCAAACCATTTAATTTCTGGTGTTCTCTCCTTGTGATACAGGCAGAGAAAGAATCCATAAATTCTTTATTACAGCAGATCTACTCTCCTCAGAGCAATCACCCACAGAGGTGTTCTTTTTGGTCCTAGCAAAAAATCATTTTGTTTCGCTGCCTCAGGGCACTGATACACACTATTTTCTCCACGTGACACTTTCTGCTGGCAGATCTATCTGTGGCCTTGACCAGTCCCTCCCTTTCAGCTTTCAGGCCTTAGCTCACCCCAGCATGTATTTTTCAACCCTGTTACATCGCTTTGTTTCCTCCCAGGCATTTTCACTGCCTAGGACTATTTTATTGTGTCTATCTCTCCTCAAGAATCAGCTTTCTGTGGGAGCAGAGATGGCTTGTTGGATGCTCAGTTCTCAACACCCTAGACAGTGTCAGCTCTCAGTAACTATTTATTATAAAGATGGGTGAGCAAATGTGACTTAAACAGGCAAGAACCTTTGATTACTGTGCGAGCTAAGTAACTCTCCACTGATGCTATCTGGGAAATTCAGAGGAGTCAGGAGGAGAAAAGGATCCTAGAAACTTACTCAGGTTCAAAGTGGGCAAAAGAGAACCCCCAGAACTTCAATGTGACAAAATAAAGAACCAGTAAATAGACTGGAAAAGGGAGAGAGGAAGCAAAGAAGGAGGGAGGAAGGGAAGGAGAAAGAGAGGGAGGAAGGGAGGGAGGGGGTTCTACTAACTCTCATTATGATGTCAGATCCTTGGGGATTGCATTGGGAAGTATGAGAGATGTTTGATTTGGGTTTTTGCCCAAATCACCTCCAAATCTGAATTCTTCAACAGTTTCAGAAACTTCCTTTTCCACTGACCTGAGAGAGACTCACTTGGGCTGAAATCAAATGTGTGCAACGAATCTGCCCCCCTCACCTCCCGCCCCAGCCCACGCAGCCCACCCGCCCCACACGTCTTCTCCATCCTTTCCTGACTATGTGGGCAGTAATTACCCTGTGCAGCTGTGGTTGGTTGTGTTTCCTGCCATGCAAGTGATGATGTGAATCTGGCTTTTGCCCAGTTTCATGGTGAGATTTGGGCCCTGGTTTTAATGTCCTGTCCTCTCAGATATTACCTGCAGCAAGTTAGGGGTGGTAGAGGCCTGTTGTCATAATGACAGCCACAGCAGCATTCCTTTACCACTAGTCACAAGGAAGCTTTTGGGTTGGGAACAGTGTCTCTGAATTGGCTCATAAAGCAAAGGGGAAACAAGTGAAGACAGAGGTCACAGCACATTCTTAGCCACATAGCATCAGAGGAATCAACCAGTAAGCACCCCCAAACCCACGACTTAACACCACTCTCCAGCACCTTCCACACAGACTGCTGCCTCTTCCTGTCAGTGCCTGTGATCTCAGCTGGAGTTCTTCACCTGTCCCTTTAGATAGACTAGAATTTGGGCTGTAGGGACTCATTTTGGTTCTCCTCAAGAAAGTCACTTAAGTTTCTTCATCTCTAAAGTGGATATAGTATTGTCTGAAAGGAAATACTTGCTGCTCCTCAGGTCTGTTTTGAGGAATCACATAGGGAACGCAGGGGAGGACATCACTTGCTCTTCAAGTTGGAGTGGAAGTTGATGGGCATTGCTTCTGGGCACCTGTGCTTCTGTGGAGGGTGGTTGGCTGACTTTTCTACCACCAACAGGTCTATGGCTTTTTCTCTGTACACTGAGCTTGGTTCTTGGCTCTGGAGGATTAGAATAGCAGAATTTAGAAACGCAAGTCTAAGAAAACACAAATCTTCCTGAGCAGAGGAATAGAAGATACTTTATGTAGTAGGTCAAATAGAAGCATGAACTGGGCGCTAGTGGTACATACCTGTAATTCCAACTATTTAGGATACTGAGATTTGAGGGTTACAGTTACATACACACACACACAGAGAGAGAGAGAGAGAGAGAGAGAGAGAGAAGGATTAAGATAGGTTTGGATTGGAGAGGGAAAGGAAGACTTCCCCTCTATCTTCTTAGTCTATGAAAATATGACAAGCAAACAGATTAACAGTAGGAAGGTCGATCAACTTATTATCTATACAGGGCCATCACAGAGAAAAAAAAATGTGTTAACCCCCAAACTTAGTGAGAACTACAAGCATAAATATCCTCTGCAGAGGTCAGAGGGGAAAGGGGATCTAGGATGTAGGACATTTAGGGAAGAGTCAATGATTTGGTGAAAAAGAATAGGCCATCAGGTAAATAGATGATAGGCTGGTGTAGGTGAAGGTACCAGCTTCTGGTGAAGGTACCAGCTTCCTGATTGATTTCTTCTTCCTCCTTGACTGTAGCACTCAGGAAGGAATGATCTAAGGCTTCTCATAAAGTGTCTGGCTTTAGGCAGATAAGGTGAGTTCAGAGAAGTCTCCTTGCACTTCCTATATTCTGTTAGCTAAGAGTCCTTGGTTGGAAGTAAGTGATATATATTGAGTTGATATTTCCTGATTGTCTTTACTGGGGATCATGGGCTGATTAGCATTAAGACACAGCTATGAGATCATTAACACTGCAAGGATCAATGTACTGGGACAGCAATGACATTTCACACCTCTGGCCTATAAGTAAAGCAACCTTTGACTCAGGCCCAAAGACAGGAAGAACTCAGTTATGGTGATGTGACTCTAGTTTGGTTTTGTTGCTTGGTTTCTACTTTCTTGCAAGTTAACCATCTATTTAGACAGAAGTCAGTAAATGATTCTGTAAAGGGCAAGACAGTAAATATTGAGGGTTTTTCAGGCCAGTTCTGCTCTTGGTAGCCTAAAAATACCCATAGACATCACATAAAATGATGTACATGACTATGCTCCAAGAAAAGTTAATTTGTGAACTATGAAATCTGAATTTCTGATCATGTTCATGTGTCACCAAAACCTGAAACTTCATTTTAAACCTTTTCTTCTATCATCAAGAAATGTTAAGGGGCTGGGGATATGGCCTAGTGGCAAGAGTGCTTGCCTCGTATACATGAGGCCCTGGGTTCAATTCCCCAGCACCACATATACAGAAAACGGCCAGAAGTGGCGCTGTGGCTCAAGTGGCACAGTGCTAGCCTTGAGCAAAAAGAAGCCAGGGACAGTGCTCAGGCCCTGAGTTCAAGGCCCAGGACTGGCCAAAAAAAAAAAAAAGAAATGTTAAAAATTGTTATCATCCTCTATGAAAACAAGTGCAGTCTGCTCTTGGCTGATGGGCGTGGCTTGCTGACTTCCATACTGTCCTGCTGGGATGCACACACCCTTTTCCCAATTTTTAAGAGTCTCCTGGAAATTTGGAGAATCTTCTACAGTAGCAGTTTTGTCAAACTTGGAAGGAATTCATTGATGCATAAAAATGAAATTGTTCCCTTGATAGAGCTCACCGTGATTTAATTTTCACATGAATATTCTTAAATAAGATGTGGTGATCCTACAATCCAGCTCTGTTAGGAGAGGTTTGTGCCACCCTATTCTAGAATGGTAAGAGAAAGCCGGGAAGATCTGGTTACTTTGTTGGGCTTTAGTGAAAAGTTGGGATAGGCCTGTAAATCCAATGAGCTTCAGGGATTTGTAAATCTTTACAATGTAAGATGGAGAAAGGGAACTGAAGGAGGAGCAAATCATTTGCTTCCCTCATCGCCTAAATCAACCTGCATTTTAAGTGTGCAATTTGTGCATAAACATAACTGCCAACATGATTTTACATTCTAGGTGCCCTCCATGGTAATCGCTCTATTGATTTGCTGATTCCTCCATGGGAGTAAATCTGACTAATACTCATTTGCACAACTTTATTGGCTCTAAAGGGAATGATTCACTTCTTTGCTTAAATACCTGCATTCTATTAATTGCTCTTCTGAGGCCTTTGTACATGTTGCATTACCATACATTTACTTATAATCAGCACACTGATATTTTAGCTCTTCTGGCTAGATGAAAGAGACACTAAGCAACTGATAAGAAAATATAACTTTCCAGAGAAGAAATTTACCATGCTCCAATTTCAACCACAAAATCTCTTCAGTTGACTCTATTAAGTAGTCATAGGATATGAAGACATATATTACTTATTTTAATTTTAATATATTGAGGTGGTAAACAGACAAATGAATTCATTGTTTCTCCTCCAGTTTTCTTGTTTATTTTCCACTTTATTTTCCTTCCTTCTTTCCTTCCTTCCTTCCTTCCTTCCTTCCTTCCTTCCTTCCTTCCTTCCTTCCTTCCTTCCTTCCTTCCTTCCTTCCTTCCTTTCTTTCCCTTCCCTTCCCTCTGCCTCTCCCTTCCCTCTCCCTTCCCTAACCTCTCTCTCCCTTCCCTAACCTCCCCCTCTCCCTCTCCCTCTCGCTCTCCCTCTCCCGTCCCTCGCCCTTCCCTTTTCCTTTCCTCTCCCTCCCTCTCCCCTCCCCATTTTGTTTTCTTTTCTCTTGCTAGTCCTGGGACTCAGACGCTGGGTCTGGGCACTGCCTCTGAGCATTTCTGCTCAAGGTTGGCACTCTATCTTTTGAGCCACGGTCCTACTTCCAGCCAGCTTTATTGGTGTTTAATTAAAGAGTTTTATGGACTTTCCTGCCTGCACTGGCTTTGAACTTCCATCCTCAGATCTCCGCCTCCTGAGTGGCTAGGATTACAAGCATGAGCCATTGGTGCCTGGCTGTTCCTTTTCCTTTATACTCATCATTTCATGATTGATCTTCTCTGTTCTTTCCTTCAGAGAATTTCTTGGCGTTTGTACAACTTTCCATTGTGATTATTCTTTCTTAGCCTCTGAATTCCTGATTCACTTAGGTTCTTTGTGAGCAAATAGGTTCACAAGTGAAGTATAGCAGAGAGAAGAGGTGTCTGGGGTCAGCTTAACTGTGCCACCCAGAGAGACCCATAGGAGCACTCAGTGTACCCTAGCTGTGTCTAGTGAATCACATCTAGTTATACAAGGAAATATGAAACAAATAGGTGCCAGGAAGAACCAACTGGGAGAAAAAAGATGATTGTGGTTCTTGTAGTCCTCAGTCTCCGAATCAAGGAACAAAGGCACATTCAGTTGGGTAACTTGAAGCAGGCTTAATAAAGGTTGTTTGCAATGATGGAGGGATATTAGGAATCCAACAGTGAACAAACACCTGCATGAGGAGAGACAGGAAGGGCCACCCAGTGGAAGCTGTGTCCTTCAGCTGTGACACATGATGTTGTCCCACAGCAACCTCATATGTAACACATGGGAGAATTTCCACCCTGATTCCTTTGCTTCCCTCCTCCTTACTCCAGCCATGATCGCCATGATCACCACTGGGCAGACCACAACTGGCAGCTCTGTGCCCCAGGGCACCAGGCAAAGTAAGAAGGGAAGAGGGTTGGGTAGAGAAGCAGAAAGGTGGGACCGGGAAGATATTGTGTCATCTCATAGAATAAGAGAATGGTGCCTATTATATAGATCCCCAAAACATAGGTTTTTAGGATTTTGTGTACATGTGTGTTTGTGTTAGGAAAATGGATGAGAAAGGAAGGAAACAGGCTAGACTTGATCTTCCACAAGTGAGGACTGTTTATTAAAGAACAGTGAGGGGCAGCAACCTTCCCACGGTATCAGAGGTTGTGTGAGAAGGTGGATTTGGGGTCCGGCTTATATGGGTCTTAACAAGGAAACAAAGGAGTAAAACTCAGGCTGTACTTCCTCAAGGGCTAGGAGCAGGAACTTTTGGTTAGGGCCAGAGTGGAAGGTCATGCCTGGGGTGTTGTGGACTTTTGGCCAGGCCTAGGTTGGAACGACCTGCCTGTGGTCAAGCATATTCAAGTGCATCTGGTGTTTTGCTTGACCTGGGGAAATAAGGAGAGGGTCAGTCCTCCAGTTTATTTGTGTGTGCACTTTCATGTCCTGGTTCTGGGGCTTGAACTCAGGGTTTATGAACTCAGGGCCTGTGAACTCAGGACCTGGGCACTGTCCTCAAGGTTTTTGTCCCCAAAGTTAGAGTTCTACCATTTGAGCCATAGTTCCACTTCTGGCTTTTGTGTGGTTAATTGGAAATAATTGGTCATTTTTCTGCACGGGTTGGCTTTGAACTGGGGTCCTCAGATCTCAGCCTCTTGATTAAGTATTACATGCGTGAGACGGTTTTTTCCCCTCTTTATCTTTCATCCTTTCTAGTTTAGGGCACACATGTCTCATCTGTCTTTGCTTATTTAGCACAGATACTAAGATCTCATGGACCATTTTTTAAAATATATTTTTATTATCAAACTGAATTACAGAGAGGTTACAGTTTCATACATTAGGCATTGGATACATTTCTTGTACTGTTTGTTACCTCGTCCCTCATTCCCCCCTCCCCCTCCCCCCTCCCCCTTCCCCTCCCCTCCACCATGAGTTGTTCAGTTGTTCAGTTCACTTTCACCAAACAGTTTGTAAGTATTGCTTTTGTAGTTGTTTGTCTTTTTTTACCCTGTGTCTCTCGATTTTGGTATTCCCTTCCAATTTCCTAGTTCTAATACCAGTATCCCCAGTTTCCAATATACTCAGATAAGATACAGAGATAGTGTAGGCACAACCACAGGAAGGTGATACAGGAATATCATCAATAATAGAGGCTACAGTTATATATGGCACGTTGAAAGTAGTTACAACTGTGATATAACAATCGTTTCCATAACATGGAGTTCATTTCACTTAGCATCATCTTATGTGTTCATAAGGGTATAGCTATTGGGCTCCTGTGATCCTCTGCTGTGACTTGCCTAAACCTGTACTAATTATTCCCTATAAGGGAGACCATAGAGTCCTCATGGACCATTTTTATGTATTCTCAGAGCAGGAAAAGAGCTGCTTCTGTTTTATATGTTCAGGAAAATGGAGGCCAGAATGACTCGAAACCTTCTGCAGGTCACTTGTTGGCAGATCCTGGTCCAGCACCATTTTGGTGATTACCTTTTTATAAACTTGATTCTTAAAATCAGTGGGACTTTTCCCCTTTAAGAAATCAGCCTGTAGGGGTGTTCAGGGAAGAGGGAATGTGTGGCGAGAGAGAGGCTACTGTGGGAAAAGAGTGAAGATCACGTGGTCAGAGGATAGAGGGGGTCCTGTGGTTGTCACTCATGAGGGTCTCGAGGCCACTGGTCTTTGCTGTTTCTCAGAAAAATGAGAATTCTGGATGGACTAGGGATAATTGGCCAGAGAAGAGCAAAAATCTTAGTTAACATTTGTTTTCCAAATTAATCTATGTTGTCTACAACCTAGTAAAGGGCCCAAGCCTTACCAGATCAGGGAAACTAAGAATACCTTCACAATAATCCCAAGACAGAATTGTTCTCCTGTCTCCAAAGAGAAAAAGGTTATGGTGCTATTAAATGCTCATTAATAGAAAAAATTAGGCAGAATAAAAATATTTTTAAAAGCCAAAGTGAAAGTGATCTCTAATTTCAGAATCTAGGCAGAATATGGTTATATAATAATATTGTTATATAATATCCAGAATCTTAAAAATTTAGTGATGCCAGCAAAGTACATATGATTTTTTTACTATGACACAAACATACTGTATAAACTTTAACTATAAATAACTATATTCCTATATCATTAATTTTAAGAATGGCGATGTATGCCATTATAGGGATGCCAGGAAATATCCATAGGTTACTTGGTGACTATGACAAAGCTGGAGAAGGCAAGCCAGGCCTCTTGACCATGACTCTGCTTGTCTTTTAGTTTGTCCAAGTTCACATTTACTCTCCTGACACCTCCTGGAGTCAGAGTGGGTCACTGTGCTATTTCTCCCTTTTTTCTAGATGCATGGACTAAGGTGTGCAGACCACCAGCCAAATGCATGATAGTTAAAATCCACATCTCATACCTGCTCACTACTGATTTAACCATTAACCCATGCTGTACTAGGCAATCTCCTCCGGAACTCATATTTGTGTATTTCTTTTATGTGAACATTTTTTTTTTTTTTGGCCAGTCCTGGGCCTTGGACTCAGGGCCTGAGCACTGTCCCTGGCTTCTTCCCGCTCAAGGCTAGCACTCTGCCACCTGAGCCACAGCGCCCCGTCTGGCCGTTTTCCATATATGTGGTGCTGGGGAATTGAACCTAGAGCTTCATGTGTAGGAGGCAAGCACTCTTGCCACTAGGCCATATTCTCAGCCCTATGTGAATATTTTTTTATTCTCAAAAGAAAACAAAATAAGGCATCTTTAAAGACCCAGCTTTTGTTCAATCCTTCTGTTGGCATTTTTGGGGCATCCTAGTTTTTCCTCCCACAGACACAGAGGCAGAGGCTCAATGTCACCTGTGAATTACCCTAGTAGCTACCATTCTTAATATTGTTATCATATCTCCATTTTGGCCTGGTGACATACTTCTCTCATTAAAGGTTTTGATCACATGGTAATTAAGAGATCCAAGAAACCAACAGAGAATTTGGAAAATGACAGGTATTGGGAAATGACCACAGGTCAGAGGAAGACAATCATACCTAGATAGTGGTAGTATTCAAATCAACCAGGAGGTGGTGATAGTCGATAGACTGGGAAGAGTCATGCCTTTGGGCCTGTAGTCACCTGAGTTAAGATGACGGGCAAAAGAGAGCAATTCCATTACATTCCCTCCCTGGCAGACTTTTTCCATAGTTAACTAATTAATCCCATCAAAAATAGGAGAGAGCAGCCATTTGTAGACTATACTGTCTTCAATTGAAGAAAAATTTGCAAGCAACATAACAAGCAAATAAAAACAAATAGGCATTTCTTCAATAGTCTGGGGTTTTTATGCCATCCTATAATCAATACAATATCTTAATGACACATAGCACTGAAGCATTTCTTTTAATGTTTAATAAAAATTAGTTAAGGGTCTTCAAGGTCAAAAAGAAATAGAATAATGAAAATAAGAGATGAGAATAGCTACAAACAACTTAAAGTTGCCAAGCCTTTCTTTGTACAACAATTAAATCCATACAAAAACTGAGTAATACTCAAGAAATTAAGGAATCTACTTTCCAAGCCAACCATGATTATATTGTTTAAACCCTCATTCACATGGCTCCTTAAATGCTTATACATTAAGTGCTTGTTTATTTCTGGCAATTTTTCTGTACTGTAGTGTTAGCAAAAGGAAAGAATAAAAACGTCCCTGCCCTCATGAGGCATTCATGGGGGAAAACCTGTCATGGATTGGAAATAGCAATTTAAATATAGCTATACTATGTGACAGAAACAAGTTTTTATCTGTGATGATGAACATTAAGGGAGAAACGAAGAGGTAAGAGGGCCTGGGATATTGTGGGAGCCATGCTTTAGTACAGACTACCAGGAAAGGCTTCTCTTAAAGATGAGATTTAAGCTGAGTCCCTTCATCTGGAGGGAGCTACAATTACAAATGTCCTGGGGTGAGAGAGGGCTTGAGAATCTTTTGGAACAGTATACTAAAACAAAAAGAAATATGTATGTATGTATGATTATCTAACAGAAAAATACCTACTCTTGCTGGATGAAGAACTTTATATATATTTATATATTCTTCATTAAAAAAAAACACATGATGGGCTGGGGATATGGCCTAGTGGCAAGAGTGCTTGCCTCGTATACATGAGGCCCTGGGTTCAATTCCCCAGCACATATACAGAAAATAGCCAGAAGGGGCGCTGTGGCTCAAGTGGCAGAGTGCTAGCCTTGAGCAAAAGGAAGCCAGGGACAGTGCTCAGGCCCTGAGTCCAAGCCCCAGGACTGGCCAAAACAAAAACAAAAACAAAAAAACCACATGATTGTGGGTCACCGAATTATTGTTACAATCCTCTAATGGACCGAGATCTATCATTTGAATAGTACTGATTAGATGTGTGAGGAAATAGAATATAATTTTAAAGAAACTATATATATTTGTATATATATAAACACTGGAAAAGGACACAGTAAGGGGATTTCGGGTTATATAAACCACACAATAGATCAGCCATTAATGTTGTACATGTTTATATCATGGTCAAGGGCAGTGTTCAGACACATTTGTGGCTACCAGTGTAGTAGAATCAAAGCTTTTTTTTTTTCAGCACAGAGGAGGCAGTTGCTGAATTTTGGACTAGGAGACTGGAAATGGGATTGGAAAAGGTTTTACAGTTGAGAAATTAGATTCACCTGGTTAAAATCATGGTGGTGCATACCTGCATCCTAGATATTCAGGAGGCAGAGATGAGAGGATCTCAAGTTCAAGATCAGTCTAGGATTGAAGGAGCAAAGGTTTTGGGGCACAGTCCAAGTGGTATGATGCTTGCTTAGCAGGGTTTAGAGCCTGGATTCAATCCCTGATATGCCAAAGGAAATGAAAGTTAAGTGGTATTTCCTCTATATAGTAGGCAAGAGGAGCAGGGAAATCCAGGCAGAAGGTTTTCTGCGTCCACTGCTGAGCAAGGTCTTAAAGAACATGTGTAGACATTTTCCAGAGGCCAAAAAGTATAGGGTGTGAATCTATCCTAGACCCTACTGTTGAGCTAATATGAAACCACCTCTAGTAGCAGCCCCACTTCTCCTTGCACATGGGATAAAGGCTCCCTCTTTAGTCTGAGGTCCTAAATCCTCCACTCCTAGCCCCAACTGTCTCTGCTACATTTCTTCTGACTTTACATCATGTACTGCCAGCTGATGGTATACCAGTTGTCCAACTGTCTCCATTCATCCTCATCAACCCCCATTCAGGAGATTCAAGTGAGATTTTTTTTTTCAAGGTGCCAATTTGAAACTGTAGAAGTTCTCTCACCAGATAGAAACCTGGAGTAGACCCATCACACAGTTTCGTTTAGTATTCAGATGGTGATGTCTCAGGCTTAGAAGGTCCTGATTTTCTCTCTAGTAGAGAATGGTTTTGTGAAGCTGCATGTTTAGAAACCCTTGGCCGCACCTCTCATTCCCCCTCTGGCTCAGTCTTCCTTTAATCAATATGTCAATACTGATTTGAACATGAGAACAGATTATACTTGTTTCTATTTCTTTTGAAAAGGTTTCTTGGGTACAAATAAATCTCTTGACACAGCAAGAGAGAGAGAGACAGAGAGAGAGAGAAAGGACTAAGCCTATGGATTTTTAACACTTGGCTCTTTGAAGTATATTCTAGTTTCAAACAATACAGATGTCCACATTTACTGTACTCTATCATTCCTAAGCCTCCTATTTATTCTTTTATTTATTTATTTATTTTTTTGGCCAGTCCTGGGCCTTGGACTCAGGGCCTGAACACTGTCCCGGCTTCTTTTTGCTCAAGGCTAGCACTCTGCCACCTGAGCCACAGCGCCCCTTCTGGCCGTTTTCTGTATATGTGGTGCTGGGGAATCGAACCCAGGGCCTCATGTATACGAGGCAGGCTCTCTTGCCACTAGGCCATATCCCCAGCCCCCTCCTATTTATTCTTTAACCATCTGCTTCTACCTTTCTACCACTGTGTGAAAACACCAATAACTTCCATTTGTTTCAAATATAAAATCATCCTATGAACACATCACATGCCATGAGCTTTTAAAAAATGTTTAGCTGATAATGAACATATTCTAACTGACTTTTGGGGGGATACAATCTTACTAGAATGTACACACACACACACACACATACACACACGATAGATATTATTTTAAAGGCACATACTCCTGACACTATAGACAATAGTCTTCTGCTGTTAGTAGTAATTCCCAGACTCCCAATAAGCATATTGAGACTGACAGGTACTTAGAGCATCTACCCATTTAACACAGGCGTTTTTCAAATAACATCTGCCTTACATTTGCTATGTGTAGAGTATTCTTTAGGAATATTCATCTGTCCACTCATTCACTTCACTTATCAAATGTACAATGTTGTGTACACAACACTGAATTCCCAATGTCACCTGCTTGAAACCTTTTAATTACCTTTCTAAATTTTACCCTGCGAGTGTCACCTCCAAATTTTGAAGTATTACCACAGAAAGTTGTCAGTGAATTATTCATTATTCTTGATGTTTCAAAGGCTCTAAGCCTGAATTTCCATCACACCTAGAGAAAGCATAGCCTTAGGTGTTTTGCTCCGTCCAATGGCCTCATCTCCTGCAGAGGAGCAGGTGTGCCACTCTGCTTTCTGGCCCTCTGTTTCTTTTGCCACCGCTCCATTCTCTTCAGAGAGGGAAAGACACAGTGGCTGTACTTGGTTGACTGCTTTATGTTGTTCAAAAGGCAACACCCCATAAAGTTACCCACCACTAGCCCTTCCTCTTCATGCACAAGCATGTGCATCCAGCAGTAGGAGAAGCTTTGAAGTGAGGGCTCTGGAAGTCACTTGTTGCCTGGGGAACCATTCTTGAGCTGTGGTCAAATGAGAATTTTGTGAAGCATGATGAGCTGAAAAGAAAAAGCCTGCCTGTAGTGGCTGTCTTCCTGCTTTCTCTCCCTTGGTAGACACACAG
The DNA here is from genome assembly GCF_023159225.1 of Perognathus longimembris pacificus. Lineage (NCBI taxonomy): Eukaryota > Metazoa > Chordata > Mammalia > Rodentia > Heteromyidae > Perognathus > Perognathus longimembris. The sequence continues at coordinate 21,824,249 of NC_063179.1, forward strand.
CCCTGTACTGGTCCACTGCACTTGGATTGGAGGGTAATGATTCAGATAGGTTGTTTCTGGAAAAGCGTGAGCAGGAGACAGGACAGCATCCTTAAAGACTCTGCATTCTACATCGATAAGACTGCATCTTTTTAACCTTCTCTTGGTAGACCCAAGGACCCCTGAACCCAAATTTCCCCCTGGCCTTCCAAAATATATGAATTTGTCTCGCATGACACACCCTTACAGTTTATATTCCATTACAATATATCCCCAATTCAGTCTCATTGAGTTCTTTAGGACCATCTGTGCCACTTAGCAGTACAGCTTCAGCTTTTATGGCCACCTTTACTGCCCAAGACAATGTGGAAGGAAGGCAAAGTTCTAGCAGACTTCCATTTGTGTCAAATGATCACAGTTCCTCCAGAAATCCAGTATTTAACTTCATAGCAGCTGCAGTAGAAGCAAGCAAAGGAATTGGTGTTGGAATATTTGCCATAGCTCTAAATCTCAGCCACAGCAGCCATTTTCAGCAGTTATTGCTTAGGATGTGGGTGGAGATCTTGTCCTGGCATTTTCAGCCTCACTAGCAGTATTGAGTTCACTTGACTAGATGGCTCAACCCAAAGCAACTTCATGCAAAGGAGCCATTCAGGACATCAACTCTAGGAAGGGCTCTATCCAGGAAAACTCTCCAGAATGGTTTCCTTAAGACCTGGGGAAGGGATATTAATACACTTGGAACTTTGTATAGAATATTCTGTGCTGTATTTTCCTGTTTGAACCCAGATAAATACTGCCACAGACATCTGCACTGTGTTTGAAGTATCCCCCAAATTCATGCTATTTATTCCTAGATGGTTTATATGTTTCTAAAGCAGGCAAAAAAGCGAGTGAGGTTTCTGTGCTGCCGTGGAAATAAAAATAGATGGTGATACTTTCTGGCAGGAAAGTGTTTTTTTTCCTGAAACAATCACACTAGTAAGCATAATTGCCAATTTATAATTATATAAAGGAGATAGCCATGAAACATACAAGAAGAAACTTTGCCTTGCCTGAAGAAGATCACAGCCAAAGAAGATAGCTCTAAGAAAGATTTTGAAAAAGATATATTAAAAAAGTTAGAAGGTACAGGAAAGGGCAGTGACAGAGAAGATTTCCAGGCATAGGGACAGAATGTGGAAAGACACAGAGGTAGAAGAAAGCCTATTTCCAAGAACCAATATGATCAGAGCCGAGTGAGAAAGAATAAATTAACGTGAGATGAAGGTAGAGCTGGCAGGTTCAACTCACATACGGTCTTGGGGAAGGCTTTATAGGGTTTCACTCGAGCCATAGTTCTTATCTGTCAAATTCTAAGAAGCAACCAATTCTTAAATGTTTGCACTGATGATATGGCTTGGGTTTTGTCCATCACTTGCCACATGGGGGTCCCTTCTCTCTTCATACATATTCTGGTGGCCTCATGGGTTCTGAGAAGAACCAATGGATAACTTTTCTTCTTTGCCTACTTTCAGCATTAGTTGACAGATAGATGGCATAAAATTAGCAAAGAATAAAATGATGCCTTTATTTATTTTATGATTTATATTCATTAATTGTAAAAGGGTTTTTTATGAGTTTTTTTCATTCGTGAATACAATGCACTTGAATTGTTTTCATGCCTCTATTCTTCTTCTCTTTGACTCCATTATTCCTTTCCCTTTCCCCTTCCTTAGTGTCACCTCTTCATTTCCCCAACCTTGCTTTGTTTTTATTTTCCCTTCCTGCTTCCAAAAATGAGAGAAAGTCTGTGATACTTGTCCTATTGGGGCTGGCTTATTTCACTTAACATGATGATCTCCAGTTCCATCCACTTGCCTGAAAATGACATAATTTTATTCTTCTCAATGGCTGAATAAAACTTGATTGGGCATATTTACCCCATTTTCTTTATCCATTCGTCCATGGATGCATAGCTGGGCTGATTTGGTAATTTGCCTGTGGTATTGTGAGTAGTGCTGCAATAAACGTGAGCAAATAAGTGTCTCTACAGTAATCTGATCAATAAATTAAGTAAATGAACTGAGTAGACATTTCCAAATGAAAAAGTACAAATGGGCAATAAATACACTAAAAATTTAACATCCTAAGCTATCAAGAAAACACAAATCAAAACTATATTGAGAATCCATCTCATCCCAGTCAGAATGGCTATTAGCAAGGAAAAAACAACAACACAAATCCTGTTGAAGATGTAGGGGGGAAAAGAACTCTTATTCATGGCTGATAGGAATATTAATTAGTTTATCTACTGCTGATAAGAATATAAGAAATAAATTTAGAGATTCTTCACACAAAAAAGAGAAAAATAAAACTTTAAAATAGAACTGCCATACAAATTGAGCATGCCCGTTCTGGGCATATGTTTAAATGAACCAAAGCCATTCTTATTTCTGCTGAAGCTAGGGTACAAGACATGGCTTATTCTAAGAAAGAAAGCCAAGAAAGAATTGCCAACATCCTTCTGCCTAATGCAGGCCTGAGATGAAACACTGAGACTTGGATTTTCAAATATCACACCTACTTAAGTTCTTGGTTTCCTCTGGTCCTGGTGGATGAGGAAAGTGTGGGGAACACATGTAGATAAGCTTTGCTTAGTTTAGAAACATAGGACAAATGCATCGGTCCAGCAGCTCGGTTCCTGTTCCCATCCTCGGTCCCTGTTCCCATCTCTCAAGGGAGGAAAATATTTGGACCAGAATACAGCAGAACTTGGGGAAGAAGATTGTGTCCTCATAAATAGAAACTTGGAAGGGGAATAAGCATTTCTCCCTTACTGCTGCCGAGAGCTGTTTCAAGAGATACAACAGGGATGGAAGAAAATTCTGGTCAATGGCATTTTATATTGTAAGAAGCATCAAATATAGAAAAGCAAGCTCCAGTTTCCATGTGGAAGTAACTCCTTTTCTCTTTCTCATCCATATGAGTAAAATTATATAGTTGTTTCTTCTCCCCATTTTCCTAATGTGACAGATATCTACAACATCTCAGTCAACAGTATAAATTCTACAGTCCTAAAAATGTTAGTGCCAGAAAGGATCTCACAAAATCTAAACCCAGTCATCATAATCACCATCACCACCACAAACACAATCATCATCACTGAAAACAGGAGACCCAGAAAGATTAAGCTACTCACTCAAGATTATAAGAATGCTTGTGTCTCTCAGCCATTTGGATTCTATGATCAAAGATAATTCCAACTCAATCAAGTTGATACATCAGAGAAATTCATAATTTGTAGAAAAATTCATGGTGCCTCATAAGAAGCTATATAGGCTATATATAGAGAGATATAGCCTATAGATGCTTCTGTAGGCTATACATATATGTATGTATGTGTGTGTTTGTTTGTATATATGTATGCATATACATGCATACATATATACAAACATGTATACATGTATATGTATACATATATACACACACATATATATACATATATATGTGTGTATATATATATTTGCCAGTCCTGGGGCTGGACTCAGGGCCTGAGACCTGTCCCTGGCTTGTTTTTGCTCAAAGTTAACACTCTACCTCTTGAGCTACAGTGCCACTTTTGGCCTTTTCTGTTTATGTGGTACTGAGGAATTGAACCCAGGTCATCATGCATGCTAGGCAAGCGCTCTACCACCAAGCCACATTCCCAGCCCATCTATCGGATATATATATATATTTTTTTTTGGCCAGTCCTGGGCCTTGGACTCAGGGCCTGAGCACTGTCCCTGGCTTCTTCCCGCTCAAGGCTAGCACTCTGCCACTTGAGCCACAGCGCCGCTTCTGGCCATTTTCTGTATATGTGGTGCTGGGGAATCGAACCTAGGGCCTCGTGTATCCGAGGCAGGCACTCTTGCCACTAGGCTATATCCCCAGCCCCTATCGGATATTTTTTAAATCATCCTTTTATCTACTAATAAAAATGTGTATTTTGTTTATCTTTTTTTCTTATAATGGGCTAACCTCCAAATTTGGTTTGCATTCACACTGTGGCTTGACTATTTTGGTTCTGATGTCTCCTTTTTAATGTTTCTTTTTCTTAATTAACAAAGTGTCAAATAGAAAGAGATAAGTTAGGCTCTTTAATTACAGTAACCCCGGGCTACTGGGAGAGTTCTTATCAATGGCTTGGGCTTGCACATTCTGCACTCTCTTAAAAATGTTGATGAAGGGGCTGTTGATGAATATGGCCTAGTGGCAAGAGTGCTTCCCTCCCATACACGAAGTCTTGGGTTCAATTCCCCAGCACCACATATACAGAAAATGGCCAGAAGTGGCGCTGTGGCTCAAGTGGCAGAGTGCTAGCCTTGAACAAAAAGAAGCCAGAGACAGTGCTCAAGCCTTGAGTCCAAGCCCCAGGACTGGCAAAAGAAAAAAAAAAAAAGTAAGGGATGATTCCCAGATCTGAGTTCAAGCCCCAGTATCAAAAACAACAAATAAACCAGATGCCAGAGCTCACACCTGTAATCCTAGCTACTCAGGAGGCTAAGGTCTGAGGATTTTGGTTTCAAAGCCAGCCCAGGCAGAAAAGTACCCAGGAGATTCTTATCTCCGATTAACATCTCAAAAATCGGAAGTGGAGTTGTGACTAAGAGTGCTAGCCTTGAGCAAAAAAGCTCAGGGACAGCACCTAGGCCCTGAGTTCAAGCTCCACAACTGATTTAAAAGTAAATATATATATATAATGTTGGAGAAAACTTCACGTGAATGATGAATTTGACACTTGAGGTGTTGGAACTGTCTCTTCGCACCAGAGGAAATGAGCAGGGGGCTTCACTTTGGGGAATGGCTATTAGCCTGGATTGTGAGGAAGCATAGGGAATTTGGGATACTGCAAAGGGATCAGGAAGCTGATTTGTTCTACATCAGTTCTGCCACTGGCGATCTCTGGGCAAGTAACATGGCCTTTCTGAGCCTCAGTTTTCTCCCTGTAAGATATGTGCTAACTGATCCCCAATGTCTTTCTGTGAAATTTTGATACAATTTCTTTGTCTCTAAATCCTTTCATTGTTCATACCAATCTAATCATATGCATTATTTCCCTAAACAGAGTAATCTCTGTTTGTAATGTGCCTGAAAAGAAGTAATATTTAGGAAAGCTAGAGAGCTTTATCCATTAGACATTAACCTTCTTTTCACCTGTCAAAATAAACAGAGAAACCGGAACCAATGCCATTCTTATTGTGATACCAATTCATAGCTATAGCTCTGTATTCGTGGTCCTTTTTCTACAAAGGTATTTTTTTCCAGGATGGAGAAGTTCCTAAGGAAAGTGAACAGGAGGCAAGAGAGTTCAGCTACTTAGGTGCTGGAAGCTAGCTTTTTTATGTCCTAAGTTCTTCTAAACATACACTTGTTATTGCCTGATGTGCTGGATGGCAAAATGTGGGTGATAGAGTATTGAAGGAGGAGCCATGTGATCTGATTCAAACCCAGGGTCTTCATCTATTGACACATGACTTAGATTTTAAGACATTTCTCTACTATGGCCTCAGCTGCCATATGTGTGAAATGAGAAGGTTGGACTGGATGCTATCTAAGGTCTCTTCTAACCCCTGTCTTGTAGTTCTGAGTTGGGGAATGGGGCATGATTAGTGGTAGTTTGGGGATAATGTTTAAGTTGATCTTAGTGGCAGAGTCCCACCATGTAAAGCTTTCTGACTATGTAAGTAAATAGGGACTAGTTATTAAATGGATGAGATGGGACCAGACCAAGATAGAGTCCCACCATAGTGCATCATAATAAAGATTATGTTCTCTGTCTATCCCCTGTCTTGGTCCTTGAGTACAGAAAAGTGTTAGTTTCACAAAAGAAAGGAAGAGATATCAAGAGGTCTAAAATCTGGTTCCTATCCTCATGTGGTTCATGGTTGAGTTGATAATACATGGGTAGCATTCTAATCCCAGAAGTCCAGAAGGTATGAATTCCATCTCAGACATCTATTTATGTCCCCAAGCTATGGAAGCTTATTTTGAGTTCACAGTGAGCACATATTTATGGGTGGGTAGATTCTATATTCTGTAGAGTTACTATTTTTTCTTAGAAGAATCTGATGCACTTGTGTTAAAATATTACTTGGTTTGTGTCTGTTGATGGTACAAATTCAGCACTGACTCCACGGAAGGCAAAGTAAAAGGATGGACAGGGTGTATGAATGGAGGCTGGCTGTATGTGTGGAGATAGGTAAGGGGACAGAATGGAAGTGTGGGGAAGACATTAGCCAATGTCTTCGGAGAAGAAAATATAAGATGTGAACTGAGGATATAGCACTCAGAATGCTTATTGATTTGTGCTCAATCCCTACCAATGAAAGAGAGGCGGGGGAGGGAGGAAAGAAAGAAAGAAGGAAAGGAAGGAAGGAAAAAAGAAAGGAAGGAAGGAAAGAGAGAGAGAAAGGAAGGAAAGAAGGGAGGGAGGGAAGACAAGTGGCATTTAGGAAACAACTGGTAGATCAATTTGGCCATAATATGACTTATGAAAAAGAAAAGAAGAAACACAATTTGGAATCAGATTATTAGTAGTATAAATGAAAAGAGAGACCAATGATAGACAGAGATAGATAATCGATATTTTCCTTGCTATTATATCTATATTTGTATCAACCTGTCTAACCCTGTCATTTACTACCTGTAAGTCTTTGAACAAGTAATTTCATTTCTCTGAGTCATTTCTTTTCTGTATTTGGTAAAGTGGGGTAATAATAACAATTTCATAGTATTGTGTGAGCATTAATAGAATCAATGGATAAAATATTTCTGGCACAAAAGGGGGAGGTAGGAGGGAGGAATGAGGGAGGAGGTAACAAACAGTACAAGAAATGTATCCAATGCCTAACGTATGAAACTGTAACCTCTCTGTATATCAGTTTGACAATAAAAATTAAAAAATAATAAAAAATATTTCTGGCACAGATTAAGTTTTCAAATTCTGGAACTATCTGTATAGTGACTTCTAAAGATAACTGGGATTTGAGCAAATGGAAAGACCTTAGATCTAAGTTAGGCTAGATCACTCACAAAGTGTATACTTCTAAGTAAATTGCTTACCCTCTTTTAGCTTCAGTTTACTTATGTGCAAAATGGAAGTAGCTGCACTTAACATTGAAGAATACTGAAAGGTTTTGAAATATATTAGGTATTTAGTAATACTTGTGAAGTAAGAGAGAGGCAGTAAGTTTTAATAAAAAATGATGATGGAGAAAAAGGAAAGGAAAGCAAAGTTTTTATAATGGAGATTATTGTATTCTTGACCAAGGAGTCTAAAAGTTTTCTTGTAGGTAGTAGGGGCAGACTGAAGGTTATTTTTTAGATAGGTACTATGAGATGAAGATGAAGAGAATCGCAGCATTGATATGAGTGTGTTCAAGAATGTCAAGACTGTTAACAAAGCAAGGGAAAACACTCTGGAGGTAGAGAAGCCTACCTAAGGTCAAAAATCAGCTTTCCTATATATACATCACATAATTCTTTTACTACTAAATGGAACCTTCTCAGGGAAATCCAACAATTAGGAATATCTGACATATAGAAATAGAGAATTAGGGAAGGGCAAAGAGAAGAAAGTGGCCCTAGGAAACTAAGAGGCAGGAAGATAGATAAAATAGACACAAAGTTTCTTTGGCTTTTTTTTTTTAATGTGTGTGAAAACATCTGGCCCACAGCTGTGCTGGTAGGCAGATGGCTAGAGAAAACATGTATCCATGTGGAAAGCTGGCATCTGAAGGCTTGGATTTTCAGCTGATGGGTGCACTATTTTAAACCGAGCAGTGGAGAAGTACTGTGGAGAGGGTGAGACATCACTTCCCTCTGTTAACCCACCTCCACCAAGACAAGGTGGTGGGCACACCCTGTTTATACGATGGGGGGGGGGCGGGGGCGGGGAGCCCCCACTGGTTCTCTTCTCTGTAATATTTTTTAACTATGTGACTCAGTTTTTCCTGGGAGTTTGTTGTTTGTTTCTCAGAGAGGGGTCTCCGGTGAACTTTGCCAGTCTTGTCAGCATAAAATGACAGCTCTTTCTGCTGTTGACAGGCATTACTTAACTACCTATGAGAGGAAGCATTTTTTTTTTTCTGATCATGGATGCTTCTCTTCTGTGTTGGATTTCTTGGTTGCTTTCAATACATCCTGACCCGTCCATCAAGTTCTATGGACAACTGAGTTAGAGTAGAAGATGGGATGAAGATGTAAGTTGATAGACAATGTGCTGCTTTTCTTTGTGAAGGTCCCAAAGAGTCAGGAAGTGGTCACTATGGACCTCATTATGCCACTGACACAGGAGCCGGTGAAGATGATGATGGATTTGAAGATGACCTAGATTTGGATATTTCCTTTGAGGAGGTAACAAGACCTTCTGCTCTCAAACCCAGGATTCTTGTGTTTTCTTTGTTGAACAGGCCAGTTAGTCAGTAGACCATCAACATTTTTACTTGACACTTAAATTGGCCCATTTGCTTTCACATGTTTCTCCTGGTCCTGAGCGCAAAAGAGGGCAGGTCATCAATGAGTAGTGGGAATGCAGTAGCCAATCTGATATTGTAGAGCAAACCCTGTTCACACTTGACAATTGGGCAAAAACCAGATGCAGATTTCCCATCCATGGCATTTTATAATCTCAGATAATAAGGGAATAAATGGCTCCTTGACAAAGCAGTGCATCTTTGCATTATCACTTGTGCATCTCATGCATCATGGAGTGAGAATAAGTCATATAATCTCAGCCTTACCACTGATCTTTTGCTTAATACAGAGCAAGGAACTTAAACTCCCAAAGTTTCAAGTTCTTCATCATGAATTGGGTTTGGCGTTACTGCCCTAAGTATTCTCTAGGGTCTTGGGAACTCTTCTAGTGGCCATATTGATCAAAACCCATTGTATTTATAAACTGCTTTGTTGAATGACAACTCCTCCATACAACTAATTAAAGATAATGGAAAAAAAAACCCACACAAATAAAGCAGTCTGATTACTATGTTCTGTGTTTATGCTCAACCCTTTTCCTCTCTACCTTTAGGTCAAACCACTTCCTGCTACCAAAGGAGGGAATAAAAAATTCTTCGTGGAAACCACGATGACATCACTATCTAACCCAAAGACCTTTTCCCAGCTTGTCCCACCTACCTCGGCCTCTCTCCCCGCCACCACAGTGGCAGTGGCTGTCCAGCCGACTCCTGCAGAGCGCAAGGGGAAGAGCAGCGTCCAGCCGACTCCTGCAGAGCGCAAGGGGAAGAACAGCGTAGCTGTGATGTCCAGGCTGTTTGACATGTCTTGTGATGAAACGCTGTGCTCCACGGACAGCTTCTGTGCCAATGATTACACCTGGGGGGGCTCTCGATGCCATTGCAACCTGGGCAAAGGGGGTGAGGGCTGCTCTGAAGGTAAGCTCTGTACAGAGGGGGAGAACATGGCAATGGGCTGCCCAGGTTGAGAGCCAGAGGGAAGTGTGGGGGTGCAAACAGTTCTTGTATAATCCCTTTTGTATGATAATCCCTTTCCTCCATGTACTAGTCATGAAATAAGCTATACAGGGCAGAGCGAGAAGCGGAGTCTAGTGCTTCTAATCTGAAAGTAAGCCCTATTTTTATGAGTGGTCTTTTGGAGCAGCAATTATTCAATAAATCAACAACACAGTACCCACCCACCAAAGTGGACTCTAGTGTTACCATATTAGATAACATTTGGGCCAAATTACATTAAACAAATGTATTACTGGAAAGCTAATGACAGTGTTCTCTAAGATATTAATTTCTTTTTAGAGAAGTAAGTACCAATCTTCAGATTTCCTGTTTCTTCCATAGAGTTTTGGAAGTTCCAAGTCCCTGTGACTGAGACTAGCAGGTGTGAAAGCAGAGAAAGAAAACCAAGTTTAGCAGATTAGAAACAGGTTCTTGCTGCAAGACACCCAGGCAATGCTCCATATTGATTTTCGCCTGTGAAGACATGAGGAAACTGCTTTCTTCCCTGTTATTCTTTTTCTTTTCAGACATTGTTATACAGTATCCTCAATTCTTTGGTCACTCCTATGTAACCTTTGAGCCATTGAAGAACTCCTATCAGGCATTTCAAATTACTCTGGAATTCAGGGTAAGAAGGATTCGTCATTTGATGAGTGTTTATTGGACATCCCCATCCATCAAAAGGGAAGGGATTGGAGAGAGGAAGTAGAAATTATCCAAGATGTAATATGACACTGAGCCTGTCTTTCAAGCCATTCACAAGATCTAGCAGGGATGGTGGGTACAAATGCAGGGATCAGGTCACAGTGAGAGGTGGGTGGGGTTTGAATGTGACAACTATGGAAGGACTTCTTCAAAGGTTCCCAGTGAGAACACTGGAGTATCAGCAATGTTTCTCATAATTGTCATTTCCTCCCAGGCGGGGATTTCAGAATAATACACTCCCCATTGCAAAATCCCTTCTACAGACACCCCAATGTCTCACTTCACTGTGATGTCTGCAACTGAACCTCAAGACAACTGTTCTTTATACACCACCAGCACCCGGTGAGAGCCCAGAAGAGGCTCTAGGGTCTGAATTATGTGTAGATTAGAAATTCAGTCCATGACTTGAGTTTAATGCCATTCATTTAGTATCTCCCAAGAACCAAAAGGTTTGGATTTCTGGAAATAAGACCCTCCTATGATCATGGTTGCAGATTTGAGTATCCAAAAGATGGCTTCTCCTCATCTAAGAAAGTCAGTGTGATCACCAGCTAGGCAATGTGCCAGGTCCTAATAAAAGGAAAGAAGCTAATTTGTATGCTTCCTAGAGGAAAGGAAGAATAGTAGAAAGAATAAGTAGAATGACATTACCTGACTTATGTAATGGTAATCCCTTTGTACATCACCTTTACAATAACAATTTTTAAAAAAGAACCAGTGGAATGAACAGAATGTTGTTTGTTGACAGCAGAAACCCATGCACACAAACTGCATGCTCTCTGTGACCCTGGGCTTTGCACACAGAGCTTTTGGGATGCTCTGCAGGTGTGTGCATCGAGATGAGTAGGAGGCAGGTCAGAGACAGACCCCTTCCTTCCACCTCACTGCTGTTCCTCACACAATGTGTGTATTGTCGCCATTTGTGTAATGAAAATAGGACGGGACTGGAAACCTGGGAATGAATTGGAGTCCTGATGTTTCCAGAAGGCCCTTTGTGGAAGGGGAGGTGGTCATTGTTCATGTGGCTTTTGTTTGTGCACTGACAGGCGGAGGCAGAGGATGGCTTGCTGCTCTACTGTGGAGAGAACGAGCACGGGCGGGGGGATTTCATGTCCCTGGCAATCATCCGACGCACTCTCCAGTTCAGGTAACTCCTGCGCAAAGCCCTGCACATTAAAAAAACCATACAAAACAAAACATACTATTGGTGTTTTGTTGTGTGGATGCAATATGGACAGAGGGATTCCAGTACCTAAGTGACTCATGTGAAAAGAAGTGTGGGGGTCAGTTTCCTAGATGCTGGTGTGTCAGGTCTGACGGGGAACCTTGGAGTTGGGGACCCTGGTCACCATTCACTCACTTAACAGCAAATAGGCCTGGCGCACCCTTGCACAGTGTGGGTGAGCTGTGGGCCAGGGGCCAAACCTCTTTTACTTCTGGAGCTCAAGCAGATTCAATGGGAAGAAGGGTGGGATCTTCTCTTAGACTTCTTTGTGGCAAATAGGACTGGTAGCCATGGAGGGCAAAGAAGTGTCTAGAGTCTTCCAAGAATTCACAGAGGCTCAAAGCTTGTCCTTGTTTCCCCAGGAGCTTGTGATGAGCCCACTGGGTTTTCTCTTCTGCCCTGATCGTATTTCCCCCAGCACACTGTCGAAGTTGCTGTTAGTTACTGTGTGATCTTCCAGGGGCAAAGTTAGGTAGAGCATGAGCAACGCACACAGCGCCTACTTGTAAATAATCAATGGGCATTGGCCTTGACCTTCTTTATGATGCATTGGCTAAGGTCTTGGTGGTGCCATCTCCAAACCTATTTCCTTTTAAGAATAGGAGAGAGACTGACTGAGTTCATCCACATTTAGAACAGTGTCTGCTCCCAGCATGCATTCAATAAGCATCAACCGTTATTATATCCTTAAGTTATTTCAGCCCAGTCCTATGGGTTGTTGGAGAATGTACAGCTTCCCAATCGGGGTAGAAAACGGGTCTCCATTCTTTGATATAGTGGTTCCTGGAAGTTGTATGGTGCCTCCTGCAAAATTGTGGCAGTGGTTCTAACTTCCTGGGGCTCCAGCACTTGGAGGATGGGGTAACACCATAGTATCAGCTGGTAGCAGCTCTCCCTCTCTTTTACTGAGTGATGCTGGTGTGCACTTCTATGAAGCTTGTCCTTCTATCCCACCCTAGTGAGGGTCATGAGACACAGGAAAGCCATGAGTGACGGGCTGCCGGCGACGCGGGTCCTAACCTGGACCACAGCCATCCTGCTTTCTTCACAGGAAGCAATCTCAATGGCCATGTGGAAATGGCATCATGGGAACTTAGAAAGTGATAAGAAAGGACAGAATTTCTCCCTGTCAGATGTAGTGTCTATTGGGCACTGTGGGACATGGGGAAGTTGGGAATAAAACACAAACCACAGCATATTGCACCCAACTAAGCATGCTCCTCCTCTGCCCACACCCCGTCCTGAGCCAGAGCCTCCTGTGGAAACTCCTCCTCTATGTGGGCCCAGCAGAGCACAGATGGCAGGCCTGGTCTGCTTGCCAAAATGAGTGTGAAGACTGTATTTCCACAACTTATTAATATTACAGAGACTGCTGTTTGAGAGTTGAGAGAATCCCCAGAGAAATCCCCAGAAGCGGAGTGGCTCATGCTTGAATTCTTTGCACCTTGAATCTAACTTGAAGCATCTGGGAACTCTGGAAAAGAGACAGGGCCTTACAGCCTGCCATCTTCTGAGCACCAGAAACAAGGAGGTTAGGAAGGTTCCCACACACGGCAGATTAAGGATGAGTAGACCGAGAGCATCCCAGGGAAGAGGCCTGACTCTCTCTCCTGAGTCTAGAATTCAATATTCTTGTTTTGTTTTGTTTTTGTTGCCAGTCCTGGGGCATGGACTCCGGGCCTGAGCACTGTCCTTGGCTTCTTTTTGCTCAAGGCTAGCACTCTACCACTTGAGCCACAGCGCCACTTCCGGCTTTTTTCTATGTATGTGGTGCTGAGGAATCGAACCCAGGGCTTCATGTATATGAGGCGAGCACTTTACCACTAGGCCATATTCCCAGCCCCTAGAATACAATATTCTTGATATCTACAGGCAAAACGCCAAACAGATGGACTTTACAAGAAGCCATTGTCCTGCAGTGATGTCCATAGTGTCTAAAAGCATAATGAATGAGTCGATTCTAGAATCCTCTTCCCTTTTTGTCTCCCACAGGTTTAATTGTGGAACTGGAGTTGCCATCATCCCAAGTGATAGCAAAATCAAACTGGGAGCGTGGCACACCGTCACACTCTACAGAGATGGGCTGAGTGGACTGCTGCAGCTGAACAACGGCACCCCTACCTCAGGCCAGTCCCAGGTGAGCGCACACCCTGCCCACCCAGCCACCACCTAACTTTAGGACCTGGAGAAGGCTCACTGCTGACGGCTGAGGCAGAATGCATGCGAATGCTGTATGGGCAAACTCCAGAGGGCCATTTCTCCTCATGGCCCCACACAACTGACTTCCAGTGGCTTCCTGCTTGGCCTTGCCCCTCAAGCTTGCAGGTATACATCCCCTCCATGCCCACTGGAGATTTGGCACACAAGGACACACCAGCAAGGCACAGACACACACTTTCTGCAAAGGCATCAAAGCCAGAGGTTGAGAAAGGCAGATCCTGAAAGGACAGAACTCATCATTCATGTCAAACACAGTTTTTTTTTTTTTAAAAAAAGATATGTTGCAACACTGTGGCTTTACAAAATGCTTCCAGAGGACATCCATGGTTCCATATGCAGGAATGAGCTGCGCATCCACCTTACTGGGGAAGCCAGCCTTGCGAGAAGTGGTAAAATAATTTCACCAATCACTGAGGTATTCACATATTTTGTTATGTTCCTGGTAATTTGAGATCTGTGTTTAGAATCAACAGTTTGAATTAGCAACCTGCTGGGGAACCAAGCCTGTAATTATAATCAAGCAGGTATCTGTATTCTCTGAGGAAAAATGTAGCAAGAAATCCTTTGTGTATATGTCTGAGTTTTCCTCCCTGCCTGGACTCTTCACTACTGTGTTGGCCAACATGTAAAGGGCTATCTATGCCTTTGTGACTGACCGGCAGACAGAATTCTTTTGGGCTGAATGGTTTCAAAGGAACTAGGATCCCAATATACTGAATGTTAATCCAAGGAAATTGTTTAGGTCCTATTGCTAGGGATAAAAAAAGACAAAGTGACTCAAAACCTGATCTGTAATATTAACATGATAAAATAAAGTTTGATAGGAATAAAGAAACTTAAAACTTAGGTCCAAAATACTAAGCCTGAATAGGATGGGAAACAACTCATGTGAAAATGTCTTATGATTTAAAGGAATGCAATAAAAGCAAAGAACTGCCTGTGTGTTAACAAGAAAGCATAGGCTACATTAGCAAAGGAATAACATCTAGAAAAGGTGAGGTTGTTATATTTTTCTAGCCCAGTGACTCTAATGGTGACTCTAGTGCTCTAAAAGGATTGTATTCTTTTCTGTGAGGAGCTTCTAAGTTGGTGGCAGACAAATTGGAGCACATTCAAGAGAGGAGCAGTAGTCATCCAAACAGGAAGATGACTTGAAATCCCTTCAATGACTGATTGTAGGACCATTGTTTAGTTTGGAGCAGGCTAGAGGAGGGCCTGGGTGGTGGCTTTTCATTAGAGTCAAAAGGAAGTCTTGTAGAGGAAACATTTATACTCTGGGCCCTGAAGGCTGAGGACTTTGGGAGACCATATTTAGCTTCACCAAGCCTACCCAGCCGCCCAAAGTTGAACCTAGGTGTGGCAAACCATCTCAAGATGATAGTTCCTTGCCCATGGGGGTGTTTAAAAAGGCATTCACCTAAACTATTGATAAAGATGTTCAAGAAATCCAGGGCTGGGGATATGGCCTAGTGGCAAGAGAGCTTGCCTCGTATACATGAGGTACTGGGTTCGATTCCCCAGCACCACAAATACAGAAAACGGCCAGAAGTGGCGCTGTGGCTCTAGTGGCAGAGTGCTAGCCTTGAGCAAAAGGAAGCCAGGGACAGTGCTCAGGCCCTGAGTTCTAGGCCCAGGACTGGCCAAAAAAAAAAAAAAAGAAAAAGAAATCCAGCAACCCCTCTGAGTTAGAAGAATGAGATTAGATGAATTTCATCTTTTTTGTTGTGATTCCAATGTTCCTCCGCTTTTTTTGAGGTATGAGAATGAATGATAAAATCAGTTAATATTACTGATGCTAGGGTGGAAGTTTGCCTCTGGACCACTGGGAGCTGCTGAGAAAGTCATACAGGTCAACCCACCAATGTGGAAAGCTTAATAAACTATCTTGAAACACATTCTCTATTAAGGTGGTTCCCCAGAAAGAGGTGTAAGGTAAGGAGTGTATTTAGAAAGTGCTCTCTGAGAAACTGGGAAAGGGAGAGAAGTTGGGCAAAGAACAGGAAATGATATCTCAGAAACAATTCATCAGAATATGGTTTCAGTTTGGTTCCAGAGGGAAGTTTGGGGATGTGTTATATGTTAGAGTTACCCCAAACTGTTAAGGGCTGTCCTGGTGGAATACAACCTCTATAGAACTTCCGTTTCTCTACATAGGCAGGCTCCAGAGACCTGGCGGTAACTCATCAGATAAAGGTAAAGGTCAGACTCAGAGGTCCTCTTCCCCTGTCCATAATATGCTTAGAGATGCTCTAGAAAGAATTTGAACTTCAGGCCTCTTGCTTTAGTCCTGGATCAGGAGACAAGACCAGAAGGGTGAGGATGGGATCCAGAAGTAAATTATGAGACTCTTGATGAAATAAACCAAAGAGCCTTTAGTTGATCTAATGAAAGCAGATGTTTAGTGGCTGGCAAACAATGAATCCTTACAAACCCTGCAAGCACCATTCAAGCTACTGCTGACAAATGTTAACGAACTGCGTATTTAAAAAGATAAAACAATACGAGGTTTCTACTTGTAAACACTTGCTTAAAGGATGCAGATTATATTTCAGTGGCTCACATTTTATAAATTCTGGCAACACGCCTTCCTCCAACTCTCATTTTTAATTCTTTAATCTGAGTGAATAAGACATATCTGGAATAAAAATAAATTAGAGTGTCCAAGTGTGTCTTAATTTCCTTCTACCTAGTGCACAGCCCTGTATTCTTATAAGCTCAAGCCTGTAATCCAGATTGTAGATTAGTCTAATATTGGAAATTTCCTTGCCTCACTATGTTAACAACATTTAAAGCCATATCTATAAACAAGTTTTGAAATATTATGTAATGCAATCTGTTGGGCAGTGACCTTCATAGCACACGATCCTCACAGCACAGTGTGCGAAGGTGACTCTGGGAGGGAAAGGCTAGCACTTAGCCTACATACATATAAAGTTAGAATTGCCATCTTGGGGGAGGCAGCCACGCATGGGCCCTCTGGCCCATCCAAGGTACACAATTAATTGGTGTCAGGACTGGAAAGAGAAAGATTGTTTTTGCATCCCAGCATGATCCAGAGCCTGCTGGGTTGGTCTTGGCTTTGACCTTCGTCCTCCCTTTTCAGGCATTCCACTTGTCCTTCCAGAAGTCTAGTCCTCAGCAGGTCAGTGAGTTCTCTCAGTGGGAGCCTAGGTCTCATTTTCTAGGAGGTCTATGTACTAAAGACAAACAACCCCCTGGGGCTATAAACTGCCTTTTCCCTCCACAAATTCTGTTGTGTTTGGCTTTTGGTTTCATTAGTGAGACACAAATATCCCTCTTTCTTAAAGGGCCAGTACAGTAAAATTACCTTCCGGACACCTCTCTACCTTGGTGGAGCTCCCAGCGCTTACTGGCTGGTGAGAGCAACAGGGACAAACCGTGGCTTTCAAGGCTGTGTGCAGTCACTTGCTGTGAATGGGAAGAGGATTGACATGAGGCCCTGGCCACTGGGCAAAGCGCTCAGTGGAGCTGATGTGGGTAAGTAGCTTGTGAGGCTGCCTTTCAGGCTGGAGCCAGGGGCAGAGGATAAGTAGCAACCCAGTTACAGTCTTGGGGAGATAGGTAAGACAGAACTTCAGAAAGGAGGTGGGTCCAAGTTGGTGCTCTGCAGATATGTATGTTAAGTCTACATTCCAAGATATGGTACATCGCTGACAGCAGTAGGGAGATGACTCAGTCAAATTCTGTGACTATGACACTGTGCCAGGGATTTGGCAACGGAATACTACAGACTACATGGGTTAAACACAAGAAACATATTTTCTTAAGGTCTGGTGAGGTTACAAGTCCAAAGTCAAGATTTCTCCAGAGGCCTTTCTTGTGGCATGTTGATAGCTGGCTGTCTTCTTTCTGCATCCTCCAGGATCTTTCCTATGTGTCTACAGACCCAGTATACAGACCCTCCTGTCTCTCTGTAGATCTAAACTCCTTCCTTTACCAAGGATATCAGTAGAATGGAGTTCGAGCCCTATACTTGTAATTTCAATTACTTCTTCAAAGGCCCCATTTCCAAACAGAGACGTGATTCACCAAGTAATCACATAAGTCAATGCAAAACGACACCTGGGATTGAATGTTACCAAGACACCTATGATAAGAGTTGAGTCAGGGAAAGTGTGTGTGAGGAATTTAACAAATAGTAAGAGTACAAGTTTGAATGTAGAGGAGAGAGGGAAGGTATTTCCAATCACCATCAATGGCTTGTTCCAATGAGAGAAGGAAGGAGCAATAGGTACCACTGTGTAATTTATGTTTGAAAAAGACCCTCACCTGTAGTTAGCCAGAGAGAGGTATTCTGTGGGATCATGGTGATGGGCTGGGAAGACGGTGTTCTATGCTGGTAGTAGTAGTGGTAGAGACAGGAATGGACTGGACAGATGGTAGGGAGAAAAACAGGTAGGCTCAAGTTATGGGTTTGGGGCTAAGAAGCAAGGAGATGATTCAGTGTTTATGGTTTCCTTAACATTCCCCAACTCATGATAGTCTGCCTCCATTTTCCTCTTTGAGGGGCTAATTCTCTATTGTACCTCACCATCGTCTAGCCCAGATCTACTCAAAAATTGCCCTATAACAGCCAGACAGCTGTAAAAGCAATTGCGCACATTCTTCCTACTTCCCTGAGACTGGTCACCAAAATTCTCTTTTCCAAAGCTGAAGGGTATGGGGCACACCTGGAAGTCAACTAGCTGGCCCCACCTGTTTCTCAGTCTTGGGGTCACGTGTGGCTAAGGTGGCACCGCCTAACAACAACGCACAGCTGCTACAAGTGTCTTTGGTCATAACCCGGAGGTGATTCTGTGGGCTGTGACGCCCCGGCTCTCATGCCTCCCCTTCCTGCCGATCTTAGACCTGATTGGCTCCTGTGCCTTATATTAGTGGCACGTACTTCCCCAATAAACGAGATCTTGCGCTGTCTTGACTCCCAGGTTGTCTGATTGTTCTCCAGTGAGGGAGGGCTAGGTGCGGGCAGTCTGCCGACCCTTTCCTTTCTTGGCTCGTCTGGTTGGGGCATTCCTTCCCTGTCTCTCCCGCAGGTCAGGGGAGTGGGGGGAGGGGGAGACTAGAGACCCTGACAGAAGGGTTCTTCCTTCTTCATGTTGTGGACTCTGTGTAATGTGGTAGAACCGTGTATGGCAGACTGCTGTTTTCATTTCATTGTTTTCTTTTCTTCTTTGTTGCTAGTCCTGGCAACTCAGGGCCTGCACAGTTCCTGGCTTACTTTTGCTCAAGGCTAGCACTCTGCCACTTGAGCCACAGCACCACTTCTGGCCTTTTCTATATATGTGGTGCTGGGGAATCAAACCCAGGACTTCATGTATACGAGGCAAGCACTCTCGTCATTATTTTATTTTCATTTCCTATTTTCCTACTGAGAATTGAACATAGGAACTTATATTCGCCAAGGATGAGCTCTACCACTTCAATTCTGTTTTTTGGTAAATGCAGAAAATAATATGCATTATAATAGGAAACAACTATATTGGCATACGGCTCTAAAATATTTTACAGTTTTGACAGCACAATAATAAATTGCTTGTTTATAAAGCACAAAAGGACAGGATTATTTAATGGTGGGTGAAATCACTACATTATATCAAAGTAGCAATGAACATAAATGATATTGTAAGATATCTGCAACAAATGGAATGTGACAGCTGTGCGGTCTGTTGGTCCCAAGTCAGGAGAATGGCTGAAGCCACATACGTGCTCCGTGCCTCATTAGTCCAAGAGGGCTGAGGGGCTGCTCAGCGACAGTGTCTGCTTAGAACGTCCAAGGGCCTGAGTTTAAACCCCAGCACCAAATCAAATAACAACCAAGTTGAAATAAAAAGAAAAAATATTGAGGGAAGGAGAATGATAAAAGGGGTGAGACTGATTGGAAATATAAACATGTATGGAAATAAAATAATAAAATCCCACTCCCCCCCAATATAAC
This sequence comes from Perognathus longimembris pacificus, assembly GCF_023159225.1. Lineage (NCBI taxonomy): Eukaryota > Metazoa > Chordata > Mammalia > Rodentia > Heteromyidae > Perognathus > Perognathus longimembris. The sequence goes on from NC_063179.1 coordinate 21,843,828, forward strand.
TTAATGAGAGCTAATAATAATAATTTTTTTAAAGTTAGGTGCCAGTGGCTCATGCCTGTAAACTTAGATAGATACTCATATGGCTGAGATCTGAGGATCATGGTTCAAAGCCAGCCCTGACAGGAAAGTCCTATCTCCAATTAACCACAGAAAAAGCCAGAAGTGGGGCTGTGGCTCACGTGGCAGAGTGCTGGCTGTAAGCAAAAGGAGCTCAGGGACAGCGCCCAGGCCCTGCATTCAACCACAGGAACAGAAAAACATAAAAAAATGAAAATAATAGCAATCATAATTTTAACAGTTGAAGGGAATACTGAATCCCAGTAAGTAGACAGGGAAACTACAGGCATCATATTTTCCCCATAGAAATTCATAGCCTCCCTTGGCTTTAGTTTCTCTCCCATTTAAGCTAATGCCTTGGGTGCCATTCCTCTGCCACCCACTGGCGTGGGACCTCGGGAACCTCTCCCCTGTCTGTCAAGGTTGGATTCTCTGGCTGGCTTTCAAGACCCCAGCAACACTCTTTCCTCTCTACAAAATAGTACAATGCAAAAGACACATGGAGTCATTTCTTCTGCATGCGTCGAAAACCACCCAAGGAGACCCCACTTTTCCTGCAGGATCTGAAAAAATGGTGGGATGTGAGGCTCTGTGACAGTCTGGCTCTCAAAGCTATTGTGCCTGTGGCAGCTGTGTGTGTGCTGGGGCCGTGTGTTCAGAGCTGCGGCTGAAGAGAGACCACAATCACTAACACCTGAACTTCTGATGGTGGCCAGCTGGAAGGCACAGAGACTCGCCTGCCCCAGCCAGCAAAGCAAAGCATCATGGGTTTTTAATTACATCCTTTAGCATCCTCTGAAGCCAGTTTTCTGCCTACTAAGAGGCAAAGCCCTTCCACCCCATTCCTACAAAAAGTGTTTAATATTTTCCCGATAGTTTTGGGTGAGACTGTGGTCCATCTGTCTCACTCATTTCTTACACATAAAGAGAAAAGGAAGGGGAAAAAAATTGAAAGCCCAAGACAAGTCCATTTGTTCATACTTCATTTGATACTTTTTATGGCTGTGGACCTCAGGACCTCTAGCTTGTTAGGCTGGTGTTCTATCACTTGAGCCATGTTCCCAGTCCTCAGCTGGTGACCTTGAAAATGGCAAAGTGTGACCTTCAGGGAGTTCTGGGACGTGTGTTGCATAGAATGAACCCACATGACCTGACTCTCTTAGCATTGCTCACTGCGAGCTCCCTTCCTGACACTCATAAGACAACTGCAGCTGGAGAGACAAGGATTCTAGAACCCACAGGCTAAGGTACTGTGGAGAGCACCCCCATCTCCCTGCCCCAGACAGGAATCCACAGGACAAGAAGTTAATGAGCTTAGGTAGATGCTTAAGTCCTTCAGTGAGTATCTTGCTTGCCTAAGCTTTGAACCAAGGCAGCCATACTTAAGCTAATTGGGGTCACACACATCAAGATGCTCGTAACATACCCCCTGGTGCAGGAACAATGGGGAGATGGATTAAAGCAGATACAGTTCAGTCATTGGTGGCCATAAAATTACCCAGCGGTTTATTATTTGATTTATTATGTCCAACATGGTTATTTTTTTAAGTCTCTGTGGCGTTGCATAAAGAACAAGCCAAAATCAAATTGAAAGTGTGGATTGCTCTTCTGAAAGCTGGCTTGAACTGCACAGAGGGACAGATGAGCTCTGTGTGTCTGGGGCCGTGTGTGTGGTATGGCCCAGGCAGCCTTCTGACCTGGCTCTGTTTTCCTGCTTTGTCTGTAGGGGAATGCAGCAGCGGAGTCTGCGATGAGGCCTCTTGCATCAACGGTGGCACCTGTGCAGCCATCAAAGCGGACTCCTACATTTGTCTCTGTCCTCTGGGGTTCAAAGGTCGACACTGTGAAGCCGGTGAGAAAGAAGCAAGTTGATGGCGGTTCCTAGCTGCATGCTAATTCACATGGCTGTAACTTGTCAGCAGTGTACTTGTAGCAAAGCCTTGTATGTTGTTACAGGCTCAAGGTTGCTGGTTGGGAGCTATGGAAGTGTCTCTGAGTGCCAGAGTTGTAAACCAACTAAAGCCGCTCCTTTTGAGATGCTGAGTGTGGGTGGCCTTCCAAACCCTTTAGCAAGCCTGCATTTGGGTGGTTTATTTCAGATCGAAGTCAAAGCATTTAAGCTCCTCTTCTTTGGGGTATTTGGGAATTCCATAGAAAAAGATTGAGCAACACAGAAATTAACATGTGATAAGACCAAAAAGTGCTTTTATTTTTCCTTCTTTATGCTGTTCTGTCAACACAGCATAAATCTTCCATAAATCTATACACATACACATGTATGTATTTATCAGTCACCCACACCCACACCCACACAGACACCCATAACACACAGACACATGAACAATACCTGAGCATTTTAAAGAGTGTGGAAAACGATGTGGGCTGTTTTAAACATGCTTTAATTTTTCATAAGAATCTAAAAATGTAAAAGCAAAGTAAAACAACCTGGGCTCAAAAGTCATCAAAGTTCAATGCTTGTTTCATGTTTGGACCTAAAATGCTACCCTAGGGAATTTTTTTTTAACTCTATAATCTCATGTCCCTAGAAAGAGTGTGTGAGTCAGAGTAAGCCATTGCTGTTGCATGCAAACCCATGCTTGAGTAGCCAGAGTAAAAGCGGATTCTTTCTTGCACACATTCCAAAGCACTGCAGCTGAGAGTGTGGGGGCAAACCTGGTCTATGCAGCCATTCAGGGACATCAGTCTCCACCATGGAGGGTCTTAGATCCTCCAGTGAGTCCAGCCTGCAGCCAGCATGGAGTGAAGAATACAGGGGGGATGGAGGGAAGTTTTAGGGACCAGACTTGGGGTGCTGTAGAACACTTTCATCCTATTCCAGTGGCTAGACCTCAGTCATGTTACCCATCTAACTACAGAGCATCTAGGAAGTCTTGTGTAGGCCTGCACTAAGGAGGAAGGGAATCCAGCCCTGGGCACACAGCTCACCAATACACATTGAGTTCTAACATCATGCTTGTTTCTCCAGCCTTCACCTTGACCATTCCTCACTTCCGAGAGTCTCTGCGATCCTATGCTGCCACACCCTGGCCCCTGGAGCCCCAGCATTACCTTTCCTTCACGGAGTTTGAGATCACATTTCGGCCAGACTCGGGAGATGGTGTCCTGCTGTACAGCTATGACACAGGCAGTAAGGACTTCCTGTCCATCAACATGGTGGGGGGCCACGTGGAGTTCCGCTTTGACTGTGGCTCTGGGACTGGTGTTCTCAGGTAAGGCATGAGACCTTTTGCTCTCCATCCAAAAGCTCAGGGCCTGGGCACTGTCCATGACTCTTTTGCTCAAGGCTAGCACTCTACCACTTTGATCCACAGTACCACTTCTGGGTTTTGAGTGGTTTATTGGAGATAAGAGTCTCATGGTCTTTCCTGCTCTCACTGGTTTTGAACCATGATCCTCAGATCTCAGTCTTGTAAGTAGCTAGGATTACAAGCATGAGCCACCAATGCCTGGCTCTTTCATATAGTTTTAAGACTCAAGTTCAAGGGTCACTAATCAAGTAGAGACATTCTTTTTATTCCTACATTTGTCTAGTTGTTCTCTTTCAAAACTCACTAGGATGTGTGTAATGGAGTGCTGCAACAGGCAACCAGTTAGTCTGTTGTTTTAAAGGGTATTGTGGGCTGTATTCAATCACTGTTTGTATTGCTAGGCTGTCAGTTTTAGAAAAAGTATTGAGTGAGATGGTACTGTCATGTATCAACCTTAACTGCTCGTTGTTCTTCATGGCTGATGGGAAACGCTCTCTGCATTAAGTCAACAGTTGTAAAGAAGGATGGTTTGCTTTTGTCCTTGGGGCTGAATTCTTACACAGCAGTGACACCTCCTACCTTGGGAAATGGACATTTCTGTACCTCTAAGTTATGCAAAAACATCCTATATCTCAAGACAACTTTTCTGGGTATTTAATTGATTAAATTTACATATGATTATGCAAAAGAGCCAGAGCAATTCACTTAAAACTATATGTCAAGTGTGGAAGGGAACACACCTTGACTATCGCCTTGGGCTTTGAATTGCTACTCCAGGATAAGGAGGAATTCAAAGGAGCTCTGGGGGTTCAGGGCCTCCGTGGCCTCGTCCTGCACATGTTGCCCCCTCCACCTTGTTCCTCTGTAGTGGCAGTGATGTGGGGTGACAGGGGTGCTAAGACCCTGCAAATTCCATTTCTTATTTCTTGGCTTGAACTCAGGACGTGGGCACTGTCCCTGAGCTTCTTTTGCTCAATGCTAATGCCCTGCCACTTGAGCCACAGCTCCATTTTCAGCTTTTTCTGAGTAGTTTATGGGAGATAAGAGTCTCCTGGACTTTCCCACTCAGGCAGGGTTTGAACTGTGATCTTCAGATCTCAGCCTTGTAAGTAACTAGGCTTACAGGCATGAGTCACCAGCCCTTGGTCTAAGAAGCCTATTTTTGATGAGTGATGTCTTTAATTTTTTAATGTAAGATATTGTTTTACTAGCTATCAGGAAAAGTGCTTAAAAAGATTTATTGCATGAAAATGAGGCAAGCGTTGCCAAAGAACAAACTACATCTTCCTTGTCCCCTCCTGTGCGTGGAGTGACCTCACAGCAGAGACAGATCGCTATTAAAGTTTTAGATGCCTCTTTGGAAAATGGACTTAGAAGCTGTTTATCTTGAAATCATTTCAAAGATTTAACAAAGGAAATTCAGTGAAAGCTTGAAATTACAGGAAGTTATGGAATTGGCCAAACCATTTAACTTTAGGGAAAAGATAGAGTGGTCAAAATCATTATGAACTTAATTCAAAAATGCAGACAATTAGAATGGGCTCTCGATGTCTGTGATCGATATGACTATGCAGGGGAAGGCGGTGTATTGACAGCCGATGACCTCGGCAGGACAGGAACATGACAACCACGAGGTTAGTTATTATGGAAATACACCTCTTAAAAATGAGCGGCTAGTGTCTTTATTGCATATTGATTTAGCCAAGGTGATTAAATTCTAATTGCTAAGGAAAAATCACAAAAGCATTTGCCTGAGCAAAAGCATCAAATGAAGGGGTGGTGACCCTTCAATGAGTGTGCTTATTGGTATTCCTCATGGTTTTCTAAAGATGATCCAAGACCAAAAAAATAATAGGAAGGCTCAGTGAGAGCCCAGAACCAGACATTGTTAGAACTATAAATGCAATAATTATGTTCTTGCTACACACCTCACTATAAAAAAGCAATGCCCAAAACTTTTTATAAATACTATCTAAATTTCAAGAGCGTCTCCTTCAACTTGATAACTGAATTTTTTAAAGTAATGTTCATCTTTCCAACAATATCAGAGAACATGAAACATCAGAATGCCTGAGACATGGTGATTTATAAACAGCAGAGATTTATTTCTCACGTTCTAGAGGCTGGGAAGTTCAAGGCCCAGGCCAGGGGCATCCTGTCAGAGCTTCCTGGCTGGGATTTTTTTGGGTTTTTTTTTTTCCTGTGTTGTCCTCATGGCAGACGATAGAAAGGTAAGAGAGCACACAGGCATAGTAGGTTGGGGAAAACAGAAGCTAAATTTAACCTTTTATTAGGAACCAATTTCATATTCACAAACTCACTCTGATGACACTGACATCTATCAGTATGAAAGCATAGTCCTAATATGGAATCACCTTTTAAGGCCTTGCCTCCTAACACTATTGAATTGGGCATTAGGTCCCCATCACATAAATATTGGATACATTCAAACGGTAGCATCTCTCCCAACATTATATGACAAAAAATTTCAAAATATAGGAAATTTGAATTATAAAAATTTATATATCTACCACCTGTAGTCCATAATTAATGTCATACCATGTTTTCTTTATCATATATCTATCCATCCTCATTTCTTCAGTATTTTGAGGGATGATGCCCACCGACCTTTGTTCTTTTCTTCAAAGTAAATACAGGATTATTATCATATTTTACTTTCATGTCATCTCACATATAGACAAAAAGATTCATTATTCCTACATTCTAGTCATTTTTTAAAGAATAAATTAAGGGCTGGGAATATGGCCTAGTGGCAAGAATGCTTGCCTCCCATACATGAAGCCCTGGGTTCGATTCCCCAGCACCACATATATATAGAAAAAAGCCAGAATTTGTACTGTGGCTCAAGTGGTAGAGTGCTAGCCTTGAGCAAAAAAAGAAGCCAGAGACAGTGCTCAGGCCCTGAGTCCAAGGCCCAGGACTGCCAAAAAAAAAAAAAAAGAATAAATTAAATGGTAAATGCAATGCTCATACCACACAGTTCAAGAAATAGTAATACTGCTGTTGCTATTAAGCAGGAATTGTGTGTGTATGTATCTTGCTGAATGATGGATGTATCCAATGCCATCATAGCTGGACTGATGTAAATTATCACAATATCCTAACTCATGTTCCTTTTCCATCTATATTAGTTAAGATTCTCCAGAGAACCAGAACCAATAAGCTATATATAGATCTGTAAAAGCGATTTGTCTTATAAGACTGTCTCACATGATTATAAAACTGACAAGTCCCACGGGCTACCATGCACAAGCTGGAGGCCCAGAAATGTTCATGATGTAATTCTGCTTGAGTCTGTGACGTAAGTCCCTGAGTATAAGGACCAAGAAGGAAGAGGCTAATGATTTAAGATCTGCTCCATATATGAAGTCTCAAGAACCAGGACTGATAATGCTTAATGGAAGGAGAATTGCATTGACCCTTTGCCCAATTTATTGTTCAATTTAAGCCCACAACAGATTGAAGGATGTCCATCCACATTAGTGAAAGTCATTTTCTTTACTCAGTCTGCCAATTCAATGCTGATAGGTTCCAGAAATACTCTCACAGACACCTCCCAAATAAAGTTTTATCAGCTAACTAGAGGGCTTTTAGCCCATTCAAGTGGACATACAAGGATAATGTCACATCTTTCTTTGACAGGAGTGAAAATCCCCTCACCCTAGACCAATGGCATGAACTGCGGGTGTCTCGAACAGCAAAGAATGGTATCTTACAAGTGGATAAGCAGAAGGCAGTAGAAGGAATGGCAGAGGTAAGACCATGCCTTTTTTCTTACTGGTTCACCATTATTGGTAAACCAGCCACTCAGATTTGTTTGGTTTTGTTCTTGTTTTGTTTTGTTTTTTGTTTTGTTTTGTTTTTTGTTTTTTTTTTGTTTTTTTTGGCCAGTCCTGGGCCTTGGACTCAGGGCCTGAGCACTGTCCCTGGCTTCTTCCCGCTCAAGGCTAGCACTCTGCCACTTGAGCCACAGCGCCCCTTCTGGCCGTTTTCTGTATATGTGGTGCTGGGGAATCGAACCTAGGGCCTCGTGTATCCGAGGCAGGCACTCTTGACACTAGGCTATATCCCCAGCCCCTCTTGTTTTGTTTTGAGGCTTTTTTTGTTGTTGTTTCATTTTGTTTGGATCTTTGCTCTCATTGTTAGAACAGCAGCACAGGATAGTACTGAAACTCCACTCAGCTACCCTGTAAATATAAATGGGATTTAAAGTAATAATTCTGACCTCATAGAGTTGTTATAAGTGTTGAGTGAGTTCATAATAAGAACAGCACTTAGAAAATTGTCTTATGCCCTCTTTACCTTCAAGTTCCAGCCTTGTTCTTATCAGCAGGGTAATATCACAGGTAAGAAAACAAACCCTGAGTTAGGGCCAACAGTACAGAGTGACATGTCTGATAATAACAAATGGTAAAACCAGACTCCTAGGTTTCAAAATTCCATTCCTTGCCAATGATGTAAGCTTACCCTGGCTACTTGACCTCCTGATTCTATATTTTTCTCATTATTATCTTCATATCAATGGAAAAATGGCTATCACCACTAATAATAATAGCATCCATTTCATAGAGTTGTGAGAATTATAAGAATCAATATGTAAATGATAACAATCCCTATTACATGGTCAGCACTATGTAGCTTTACTTATTATTATAATCATCATTATCATCATCATTATTTCTGCTTGCTAATCATGCCATCTTTTTTTTTTTTTTTTTTCTGCCAGTCCTGGGCCTTGGACTCAGGGCCTGAGCACTGTCCCTGGCTTCTTTTTGCTCAAGGCTAGCACTCTGCCACTTGAGCCACAGCGCCCCTTCTGGCCATTTTCTGTATATGTGGTGCTAGGGAATTGAACCCAGGGCCTCATGTATACGAGGAAAGCACTCTTGCCACTAGGCCATATCCCCAGCCCCTAATCATGCCATCTTATGGATATAAAAGCACCGAATTCTACTGGAGTTTGTAAGTTTGCTCCATGATTTTATTCCCAAGGTCATGTCTAAAGAAAAACAACATTGCTTGCCAGAGGAGCTAAGAGAGATTTATGTTAACATAGAACCTAGTAGGATTATGCATCTATAGAAAAAGTATAGCCTCTTAAAAGTGGAAAAGAATGCTAAGCACTGATGGCTCACACCAGTAATCCAAGCTACTCAGGAGGCTGAGATCTGAGTTCAAAGTCAGCCTGGGTTAGAAGCCTATGAGACATGTATCTCTTATGAACTATCCATAAAAGGCTGCAAGTAGAGTTGTGGGTCAAAGTGGTAGAGTGCTAGCCTTGAGCAAAAAAGCTCACGGATATAGCGTTCAGGCCCTGAGTTCAAGCCCCAGGACCTGTACAAAAACAAAAGCATAACAACACAAGACCCTTGGATTTGCTAATATCTTGGTTCTAAGATCTTTATTCTGTGAAAAACAGTACTTAAGAGAGCAATGGAAAATTTGGTTATACTGCTAAGCAGATTGCTAGGGGGGGGGAAGTAAGGAAAAGAGTTTAATTGGGGGAAAAGATACTGAGCTGAAGAGAGATGAAGGAGATATGTGTGTGTGCATGCATGTGTGCTTGTGTGTAAGCCAGCCACGGAGGCAGCAGTGGCGGAGGGCTGGTCAGAACCAATGGACTCCCTGGGAATTAGAAGAACACCCAAAGTTTGTTCCGCTTCACGAAGTGAGCATTGTGCATAAAATTCCCCATATAGGTTCCTGGAGGTAAAGGAGAGAGAGAGAGAGAGAGAGAGAGACGGGTTGGGAGGGGTAGGGAAGCAGGGACTGAAGACTTCAGAAAGCCCCAGAGTGGCTTGCCGGCATTTTCAACCTAGGCAAGAAACCCAGAGCCAGAGCAAAAGTGCCTCATGTTTGGTGGGTCAGATTGCTTTGCTCCTGCTGTCTCTGGGGGTGTGGGGGCTGCAATTCTGCCTCTTGCCAATGGGGGGCAGAGTGTGGAGTGTTGAGCAGCGAAGAACCCAGCTCTCACCCCGTTCACTGGACACATCCAACTCAAAAGTTCTTTCAGAGCAGCCTGCTGCTGATGCCATCTAGCCCTGCGGCCTCCCTTCCTGTCTCTTAGTTGAGCATCTCAACTTTGGGGTAAGAGCACAGAGGAGGGAGAGATGCTTGTGGGTTTGTGGTCTACATGAATGTTACCTTAGGCCACATGAATTCCTGAAAGCCTTTGTACTCCTTCAGTGACTTCCCAGCTAAACATGAATCCTTGGGGTTCTTAGTGTGGGAAAGAGGCCACAGTATAGCTCAGTGATGGAGTGCTTGTCTAGAATTCACAGTCCTAGGTTCTGTTCTCAGCATGGAAACTCCAGTAACAACAAAAAGAATCCTCAAAGCTTCCTGAAGGTTATTGACCAAGGACAGTAATCGAATCAACTTATTTATCCCCTTGCTAAACAGCTGGGCCCCTGACCCTGTGAACACTCCCAAAGATCTATAGATAGATCTCTGTCTCCTCGTCTCCACCCCTGACATGACCCTGAATCCACTTTCCTCCTTCTTGTCAGTGAGGACAAATGACAGATTATTGGTCTCATGAAGGAAGAATTCAAGGGTGAATATACAAAGAAGGGTTTTTTTGTTTGTTTTGTAACCTTTTTTTTGGTTTTGTTTGGGGGGGGGTGGTTGTGGGATTTGAACTCTGGGCCTGGGCACTGTCCTTGAGCTCTTTTGCTCAAGGCTAGTGCTCTACCACTTTGAGCCGCAGCACCACTTTCAGTTTTTCATGGTCAACCGGAGATAAGAGTCTAATGGACTTTCCTGCCCAGGGTCTATTTGAACCCCAGTCCTCAGATTTCAGCCTCCTGAGTAGGTATGACTACAGGCATGAGCCACCAGTGCCTGGCTTACAAAGGAGTTTTAACAGAGCAAGGTTTATTGAGGCAAAAGCCAAAGAACAAGCTTTGGAGGACCTGGTAACCTGAGAGAGAAACTCGAGCCTCTGGTTCAATCTTTGGTTGGGATGTAAAGATTTATACCTAATTGTGGAGATTTCTGAAGAAAGCGAATACGTTTCCAAGTAGGGGAGGAGGGTGAGAGCCAGAATAGTGACTCAAAAGGAAGGGTAAGCATGAGACCAAAACTCTAGTGAGATGTAGATGAGAATAACCTTATGACTGGGAAAGTCATGGCCAGAGAACTGTTGGCTATTGTGGCAACAAACTGTCTTAACTATGCCCAGTTATGGTTACTTCCAAATAATTGTGGAACAGAAGATGTGGTAAAGTGTACCTGGATGCAAGTGCTACATATCTTCTCTGGAGTCTTTAGGTAAATTGTTCCCTTAGTGCCCATCTCCTTCTGAGCAATGATCTTAAAACACAGATTTCTCTCATGCTCACTCTTGCTTCAAACTCATTGCCTTTGAGTTAAGTTTAAACTCACAACATGGCTTCTACAATCCTTCATGTTTGCCTTCTCCCTGTTTCTAGCCCAGGTTTACATACTTTCCAATTCTTGACTCCTTCTGTTATCATAAATCTAGCTTCTCCCCAGCTGCTATGTCTGGGGTATGGAGAGAAATATGCCCAATTTCAGGCGTATTCAGTGGGACCTAGACAGTCCTCACCTGTAGTGCGTGCACTGATCCACGGGCTTGTCTGTGCAATTCCGTACCTGTGTCAGCCCTAGGGGACCATGACTGGGTCCTTCCCATTTTCTGTTATTTGTCCAGCACTTTACACAGTAAGTGCCTAATAATGTTTATTAGCTGAATGATAGAAGGATGCTACTATTTATATTTCTTTTGCTCTAAATCAGAGAGAACAATAACTTGCATTACCTAAAGCAGGATCATCCCGTGATCTCAGATTTTTATTTATCTCTGAGCTATCTTCAGATGATTTATCATTTTGATTATGCTTGTGCTTGAATAAGCTTAGGCATTAACTATTATTCCACACAGCTGGTGAAACTACTAGAAGCAAGAAAGCCTTTGGGGGACCAACATGGAGGCATTAGAGAGAATTAGGAGGGAAGAATTTCTCTGCTCTTTGCATTCTATCACAATTGCTCTAGCTTTTGGACTGCTAGAAGTTTTCTCTTTACCATTCCTACACATAGTAATAACCATACTGGAATGCTGATTATGCAGCCAGATCTGGGCAGTGTTAACCAAATGGTATCCCAACTGCCAGGATAGGCTGGATTATGTTATACAAAGTCACAAACAACATGCAACCATCAACAACTTGTAAAAAGGGTTTAGTTCTTTGCTTACACCACAGATCAACCAATGGTTAGCTGCAGCTTTCATTTGAGATCCAAATGCAGGAGCAGCAAAAGAGAAAAAGTCATGATGAACCACTTCCTGGTTGTGAAAACATCTGCCCCAAAGGGATTCAAGTCTCTTCTGCTCTCCTTTCATTGGCAAAAGCAAGTCACCTGGGCCAAGCTCCAAAAATTGCTTTCTGCAGGAAAGGGTACAAGTGAAGGAGCAGTAAACAACAAGGAACAGTAACACGGTCTACAAACTCTTTATGACATGCCTAGAATGAAGCCATTATGATTGTCACAGATAATAAACTGAGTTTCAGAGAGTTAAGGAATTTACCAACATCCTAACAGATAGTAGATGGTAGATGCTGGGTTTTAGTAATATAAAAGAATGTGGAAGTCCAGCTGATTTCGAGATAGATTGCTATGATGGGGTGTAAGGCTTTTTCTACCATTTGGGAACCAAAGGCACATTTGATAGTCTGAACAGTGATAATGAAATGATACTACTATTTGTTGTTTTAATCTATCGGCAGGGTGGCTTTACCCAGATTAAGTGCAACACAGACATTTTTATTGGCGGTGTTCCCAACTATGATGATGTGAAGAAGAACTCAGGCATCTTGAAGCCATTTAGTGGAAGCATCCAGAAGGTACAGCTTCCTTTCTCAAGTTTACTGTGTCACTTGAACTTTATACAGTTAAATTGTGATCCGTATGATCTGCTACACTCAAAAAAGAAGCTTTGAGAAAGGTGCAAAATGTTATTGTTTTGAAATACTTTCCCAACCCCACTTTGTTACAACACCTGTTCCTAGGTCCATGTTCATTTTACATTCCATTTATGACACTCAGTAAAATCAAATTTTGTAGCAAATCCAACCCCCAAATTCTGAGCATATTCAGAGAGACAACTGACACCAAGATACTGCAGACACTTCTACATCAGGAAAAGGTAAGTGGAGCCAACTGCAATGTGTAGCTTACATTTCTCTTTGTATGGCTTTGCAGTTCGCTCGAGCTACAAGCCCCTCTCATTCCCAGCCCCACACATGAGCAGTTGCTCATTAGCCATGTAACCAAGAACTTAATAGCATACATTAAGGACAAAATAACCCCTCAGCACTCCTATTTGTCTCCTGTTCCTTGTCTTGAGGCTGCTATGGCCCTCTGGCTGGGAGGACATGTTCTGTGTGCCATAGATGCGGAGCTTGCCTCTTGGACTGGTAGATTTCTAAGACTAGGAAATGAGTCTAAAGCAAAGTAAGCTGGGCCCCTGGCGCTAGCTTTCTTCTACTTTCCTGCAGTGACCAAGGGTGGTATCTAGGCTACGAAGTGTGATAGTGACCAAGATAAAGGAGGGACAGCAAAGGTCCTGCTATGATTTGCACATTGTGGCAATGGAAAAGGCCCATGAGCAGGATTTGTATCATCTTCTAGCTCAGTGCTGGGCCCAGGAAAAGGGCCATGATGTCAGGGACATCTCACTTCAGGCTGTCATTTCTCCATGAGGGACATGGGAGAGATATCGGCCATGTTTAGTCAGCTTAGAGATTCTTCGCCCTCACTGTCAGCCCTTTTTAAGGCTTTTCCCCTTCCCCTCCCATCTTTTGAGTCACTCTGCCTTCCTAGTAACTGGGTCATTGGTGCTGCCACATTTACCACTGAGCATGCGCTACTCCACTTCATGTCCCTTGCTTCCAGTATGGAAAGAGGAGACTGTAGAGGACTCAAGCTCCTCCCTAGCAGCTTCTTAGATTTAGGATTGAGGAGTTGTTTTTTCCTCCAACTCTATGCTTTCCAGCCAAACCCTCAGGAACATCATTCACAGCAGGAAGTGCCAGTTATAATTTCTTATAACTCCTAGGGTAATGAGAGGTGCTCTCTGTGTCTCTGAGTTCTGCAAAGCCAGCAAACACTCATAGTAATTACACACGCCCAGTCAAGAGCTGAAAAGTTAGGCCCATTTCTTTGAGGTTCAGGAACCCAGTAACTTCTTCTTACAACTCATCAGCTAAGCAGGAAAGAGTTGCTCTTCAGACCCAGGAAATAAACAGCAGTGCTAAAAAAAGATCAGAACTTCACTTATTATTTTTCAGTGGCAAGGAAAGAGGATGTTGTGAGGAGGGAATTCAGAAATGGCCAGGCAGGAGGATAACAGGAGTGACAGAGTGGAAAACGGGGTGGCTTAGCTGATGGAGCTTTAGTGGACATTACAAAATATGTTAGCTAAAGCTCTTGAAAACAGCCAGGAAGTCTCTGGATTCCACAACCCCCACCCCAAAAGCAACAGCTCCTTTGATTCCTGCTCCTTGCCTCTTGGTTTTGTCCTTTCCCTAGTCAGTTTATAGCCATGGCCACAGCTTCCCAAGGGATCCTTAGGAGGTTTCACATTCTCTGACCCTGGGCCCCATCTTCAGAGATTGGCTCAATTTGGTTCAATGGGCAGGGGAAGTGGTATTTCTTTAAAACGCCTAAGTGATTCTACAGTGTAGTCAGGCTGAGAGCTGAACTGCAATTCTCAGGATGTCTTCCCCACTGCCCAAGTAGCCTGTCTTCTAGAACCAGAGGAGTACTTTCCTCTGCAGCTTCTCCTAAGCACAAATGCAATCCCCCCACTCCCCCACCCCCCAGTTCCTCTTCCCTTAGGGACTTATCACAGCAAGACCGGGGCTTGTTTCTTTCCATTAACTTTCCCCACTGTGTGGAGTTTGGTAGGCTGAGGGGAACTTCAGATGACTGGGAAGGTGTCTCCCAATTCCTGAATTCCTTTCTATGTCTCTCTCTCTCCCAAGATCATCCTGAATGACAGGACCATCCACGTGAAGCATGACTTCACCTCTGGTGTGAACGTGGAGAACGCCGCTCACCCCTGTGTGGAAGCCCCCTGTGCCCATGGAGGAAGCTGCCGGCCCAGAAAGGAGGGCTATGAATGTGACTGCCCATTGGGCTTCGAGGGCCTACACTGCCAGAAAGGTACACACGGAGCCTAGGAACAGCTTCCTGGAGGGATGAAAGCCAGGGACTGAATGTTGAGAGAAGGATGTGAAAGGGAGATTCGGTGCGCAGTCCTATTGGTTATTTGGATGAATGATTTCCACATGTATGAAGTGGTCAATTACATCTACACATGCCAATTACAATTACTTAATGAGAGTTAAACACTGGAATACTTCTGTAAGAGGAGATAAATAGTTCTCGCCTGACTCTGTGACTGCTTCTTAAGAAGTTTCCCCTCATTCTTCTACCAAATGGTTAAGCAATAACCTAGCAGGTGTTTCCAGAACTTATGCATTTGAGTCTCCTGACAGGGGTATCTGTGTTTTGTGGGTTGATAGATATGTTGATAGTTTTGACCCCCTTCCTTGCATACTATATAGAGAAATATTGCCCATATATGGAAAAACTGAATTATGCATTAATTATTCAAAACTAAAGAATATATAACCTCCTGGCCATTCTGGGCTATCTCAGTTTGTTCTGTTATCAAATGGGATAATGACAGCAATGGCAGCTACCCAAGCGCTTGGTGCAGACTGAATGAAGCAGTGCACAGAAGGCATTTAGACAGGTAAATACTCAACCATACTGTCTTTTTAGCCATTATTATTAGTAAAGTCAAAAACAAAATCTGCTAGCAGAGGCTGTAGACTCACCAGGTTCTAGCATGCCTTTGTCTGGAAGCCAGGAAGAGCTTTAGCCCCACAAGTCCTAGCTCTATCTTTTTTGGTAGCTGCTTAAAGAAGCAGAAGCCTAGGGAAGGGAATGGGAATGTCAAAATTGAGAGACAAAGGATAAAAAGACAAACAACTCCAAAAGCAATACTTACAAAACCATTTGGTGTAAACCAACTGAACAACTCATGGGGGTGGGGGGGAGGGGAGGAAATGAGGGAGGAGGTAACAAATTGAACAAGAAGTGTACCTACTGCCTTACATATGAAACTGTAACCCCTCTGTACTTCACTTTGACAATAAATAAATAATTATTCAGGAAAAAAAAAAAAGAAGCAGAAGCTGCAGTTGCCCCTGATGTTTAGGATAGGCCTACCCACGTGTGACTGTCTAATCCGGCTGTGTGGATCAATTCTTGTCTCAAATGTCCAAGGTGCCCTTGCCTGCTCAAGAACTAGATTTTTGTTTTTGTGGTATGGCTGTTTTTAAGGAAATAAGCCTGAAAGAAATAGGGAAGAGGGTTGGGAATATGGCCTACTGGCAAGAGTGCTTGCCTCCTACACAAGAAGCTCTCAGTTCGATTTCCCAGCACCACATATATGGAAAACGGCCAGAAGGGGCGCTGTGGCTCAGGTGGCAGAGTGCTAGCCTTGAGCGGGAAGAAGCCAGGGATGGTGCTCAGGCCCTGAGTCCAAGGCCCAGGACTGGCCAAAAAAAAGAAATAGGGAAGAAAGAAAGAATGTTTATCTTGCTTTCCTATGTGTTTTCCCAGTTCCAGATTCTTCCCAAAATTAGAACTTAGAGGAAAACTAACTATAAATTAGAGCAGTCTAAAAATATATTAAAGGGGCTGGGGATATGGTCTAGTGGCGAGAGAGGCCCTAGGTTCGATACCCCAGCACCACATATACAGAAAATGGCCAGAAGTGGCGCTGTGGCTCAAGTGGCAGAGTGCTAGCCTTGAGCACAAAGGAAGCCAGGGACAGTGCTCAGACCCTGAGTCCAAGGCCCAGGACTGGCCCCCCCCAAAAATTGAAATAAAATAAATAAATAATATATATATATATATACACACACACACATATATATATATATATTAAAGATACTAATGTGCCTACTTGAAGTAGCATTTTTCTTTACCTTTCCTTTTTCTTTTCTTCTAAGATAAGCTCTTACTCTATAGCCCAAGCTGGTATTGAACTCACAATGCTCCTGCTACTGAATACTAGCTTATAGCTGTGTACCACTCTGCCCAGGTACATTTCTTATATTACATAAATTATGGAATCTGAATGGCAAATAATGAATTCATTTTTTCAACCAAGAAGATGAATTGCCCTGTTTGTGAATGGTCCAGATTATAATTCTAACAAGCATGAGGGTTGAGCTACTAGATTGTAGTTTTAGTTCAAGAGAGGCCCATTCAATCAGAAATTTGGGTGTGAACCTGACAAATCAGTGGCTGAATTTCATGTATCCAATTTTAGTATAAGCAGTTCATGCTTGCTTCTAACAGTAATTAACGGTCCAGATATAAGGCAGGGCTTAAATGAACATCTAAATGAAAGGAAGGAAGAAGGATAATTTGTAACCCCTTGCTTCTTGCTGTAGAACTTCAGCTCTAACAGATATAAAGTGCCCACCTCGTGACTGGGTTCGGGTACAATGAGAAACAGTTGAGACAGATCTCTGTGAAGGCCTGGGTTCCTAGTAAGATCTACAGAAACGAGCAGTGGCAAGGTAGTGTTTGGCCTTTACCTACACAGCAAGATCAAACCCAGGTGAACCATGAGCTGCCCTTCAGGGTGCATCAATATCTCACAAGTTTGCAACCAAGACATTGCGCTTGACAAAATGGAAGCCTTTGCAAATCCTAGGAAGGTATATACATGGGGGCTCTTGCCTACACCCTATAATTTCCTCTCCAGTGATACTAACTTAGGAGGGTTATTAGGGATCTGAGATGGTTTTCCCAGGCCTCAACAGGTACATAGCTGTGGGCAGTTAGTAGAGACACTGCTATAATTTGGGGCTTCTTGTCCCTTAGGAAGATTGGAAAGGAAGAGAATGAGGAAGAGATGGGCAATTATCTTATTTCTGAAAGATAAAAAGCACTGATGGTTTGGGCAAATTCATGGGTTGGAAGCCATCTTTAGGTGTTTTGCTTGTTTAATAATAGGGGAGGGTCTTTTCTACCTAATAATCAAATCATGCTTTAAAAGCAAGAATCTGTTTCTAGTATTCTTCATAGTCCTTAAACCAGTTTGTTTGTTTGGTGTTTCTTTCTTTCTTCCTTCCTTCCTTCTTTTCTTTCTTCCTTTCTTCCTTCCTTCCTTTCTTTCTTTCTTTCTTTCTTTCTTTCTTTCTTTCTTTCTTTCTTTCTTCTTCTTCCTTCCTTCCTTCCTTCCTTTCCTTTTTTCTTTCCTTCCTTCCTTCCTCTCTCTCTCTTTCTCTCTCTCTCTTTCTCTTTCTCTCTCTCTCTTTTGCAAAATATTTTAGAATCACCCAGGACCAGGCATTACCTCACACTTTTTCTTTAAGGATCTCCTGCTCCAGGAGTCTGGTTTCCTTAGGACTGGCTATAGTCGGAGATGTGACACTTGATCTTGATCTCACTTCTTAATGGCTCAGGAAGGACCAGAAACAGACAAATTCCAGGCCTGCCAGCCCTCAGGCCACCGTGGTGGTTTAGAAACTCAACTTTGTCCCTGAGAGGACAAAAGTAGGAGTGAAGCCTGAGCTCAGGCGGAGGTGACAAAAGCTCCCAGCCAGCCTCCGGGATACTTTGTCTAAACCTTCAGCAACTTTACAGAACCAAGTCTTCTAGGCCTGACCTGAACCTGTGGGGACTGGAAGAGACAGAGGTTCTTCTAACTCCCAGCCGGGACTTCGGGCACCAACAAAATCACGAGGGTTCCCTTTGGTAGTCTCCTCACCTCCCAGGTGAGGATTCTCACTTTTAAACAACTTCTTTCACCAAACTTCAGAACCCCACGCATGCACTACCTCATAGCAAGGTCCCTGTGCATCTCACGGGGTGTCAGCAAGGCTTCCCTGATTCAGAACACTGTTCCCACTCCTAGAAATTGCTTTCTGCCTTGCTCTACTCTCATCTATATTTTTCATCTTAGGTCCCATCTCTCAGAGCTCTCATATCTCGATAATCTGTTAATTACCTGAAGCACAGTTGTACAAAGCTGGGCATGTAAAAAAAAAAAAAGCTATGTTCTGAGGAGTATTAATGATAACCTCCCCATACATACAAACACAGGCATTCACTTGCAGAACAGGGAGCTGGGTCCTGTGGTCAAATAAATTTGAATAATCTGGGAAAACCAACAAGCTCTCTCTCTTTTTTTTTTTTTTTTGGCCAGTCCTGGGCCTTGGACTCAGGGCCTGAGCACTGTCCCTGGCTTCTTCCCGCTCAAGGCTAGCACTCCGCCACCTGAGCCACAGCGCCGCTTCTGGCCATTTTCTGTATATGTGGTGCTGGGGAATCGAACCTAGGGCCTCGTGTATCCGAGGCAGGCACTCTTGCCACTAGGCTATATCCACAGCCCCAACAAGCTCTCTTTTTGCTGTATTTATGTTGTTAAGACGAGAGTGTAGAACATAGCCTTTTTTCTGTTTTCCTGGAGTTCTCCTGGCTTGTCCTGGACAGATCACTCAGGCAAGAATTCTGAGCGCAGGAACTCTCCGGCCGCTAGGTGGAGGTGTTTCTCTGTAGCAGGCCAGCTGCTTAGCACACTTCCAGCTCAAGCAGCCTCGGGAGCAAAGCCTGACATTAAGATACACACTGTCTAAGGATGCGTGCTCCTAACAGTTCAGATTTTGCCTGATCAATGCTGATCATAGAACACGAGGTGGCACTGAGAACATTTTTATGCTAGATTTAGTAGATTGACATCATGTTGCTAAGGCTGAGCTAGAGGGGTGTAAACTCATTTGTTTTGATCCCAATGTATAAGAAAATGGATTCAGTAAACACAGGCACTACTTTGAAAATACTCTGAATATAAAAACGTAAGTTAATAAAACATGAAGCTATGGATAGCATAGGGAATTTATTTTCTTAAGCTGTTGTACCATTTTAACAGTGGAAAATTTGCAAGTGCTTAGCCTTGATGCTAGTCTTTAGTTGGGTGAAAATGTTCTGTTTTGTTTGTAGATACAGAATCAACTTAATACAGGTTGAATGCCCTTTATCTACATTGCTTAGGACCAAAAATAATTTGCATTTCAGATTTTTTCAGATTTTCGAGGAGTCACATATATGTAAAGAGGTATCTCATGTATAGGACCCATGCCTGACCAAGCATGAAGCTGACTTGGGTTTCCTATGAAATCAATTCCGTAGTCATTTCTTTTTAGTGTACCTGCTTTTGGACTGTGACCAGTCAGTCCTGGGAGGCCAGGTGTGAAATTTCCCACTTACAGCCTCATCTCAGTACCCCCAAAAGGCTCAGATTCGGAAGCATTTTGGCTTGCAGATTTTTAGATGAGAAATGTTCAACTTGTACAATAGAGAATTCTGTCCAAGGAGGGGAGGTGGGGCCCTCGCTGAAGCTGCCTGGCGAAAGCGAGTGCATGCTGGTCTGCAGGATGCTGTTCAGTGCTCTCCTGGCTCCTGGAAAAGTAGGCTCCAATAATTTATTAACCTTTTCTCCACAAGCCTTGAATACATGGGACCCAGCTGTGTTGGAAACTTGAAATCCTTTGAGTGGGAAATTGGTTTTCCCTGGGATGTAGAACTCATGGCTTAGCTTCTATTATTCATTGAAGATGTTTATGGTGCCACCCCATGGCACATGGTTTAACAGTTGGGAGAGAATGGTAAAACCTTTAGACTAATACCGCAGTAAGGTCATTGCCACAGAGAAGAGCGTGCAGAAAAAGAAAATGGATATAAAGATTAGGTTAAAGAACAATATGTTTAACCTAGTATTTAAACCAACAACAAAGGGCCTGGAAAGGCTAAGTGACCACATCAGGCTCCAATGTTTCTGGGTGGAATCACTATTTATCCACACTGGTTAAACTCAGAGCATTTCCCCCATATTTAGTGGCATCATTTGGGGATACCCTTTGCCATTGCTAAATCACCAAATAGCCCAGTCTAGTCTCTGGAATGTTATCAAGGGCAAAGGCCTGGGAATTAGGGTGGTGGAAATAAATACCTGGCTGGTTTATCACCATTTTGCCATATGCAGCTTAGTGTCAAGAAAAGTTCTACCCCACGACAAGGTGAGTGGCTCAGTAAGATACTGTTTCTCCAGGCTTAGAAGAAGCATGGTCTGTTTTTTGAAAGTAGAGGAGCAGGAGCACCACAAGTGTTAGAAAGTGTACTATAAACATCTTGTTGACCTACCGCCACCCTCGCCCCCAGTAACCCACCATGGAGGAGGGGCAATAGCAAGTTGGTACTAATTCTGCCTATTAGAGACTTCTAGAAATTTCTACCGTGGATCTTGTTTGCAATTCATTCTGAATTCTTGCAGAGCTTTGTGATGGAGCAAGGCTATGTCCAAATGACCTGTGCCAGGGCAGTTGGTTGTCTAATGGCTGTGAGCGCTAACTTTCTCTTTCTTTTTCATGCTGGCACTGGGCAGAGTGTGGGAACTACTGCCTCAATAGTAAGTACAGTAAGTCCTGTAAGAGATGGGACTGCCTGGGCCCCTGCCAGGCCTGCCAGGGCAACTCTGCCTAGGCTGTGGTCACAGTGCAGCCAGCCAATCACCCAGAGGGGACCAGGGGTAGGCAGTATAGGGGACTGGACAGGCAGACCAGGGTGCTGGGACTCTTCCCTTGGAGAACATGACCTCTGGAATCCGCGGCAACGGTGACTGTTGGCCGCAGACTCATGGACATGGACAACAGCAGCAGGTTTGGGCCCTGGTTGTACTTCTTACCTGGGGAGGGGGAAGAGCCAAACCCAACAGAGTCTGTTGTTACATTTACCCTGGGACACTCCCCTTTCTCCCTTTATTAATAATTTCCTACAATGCTTTTACTTCCTCCAGTTTTGCTCCTCTCTCTTGTTTCCTTCCGCTCTTCTCCTATCTATTTCCTTCTCTCCAGCCTCTGTCCTTTCTCCTTCTTTTTCTCAATTTCCTTTCTTCCCCTTCCCTGTCCTCCTAGTTGCCCATCTACCTACCTGTCTTTTTCTTTTCCATGTCTTCTCCTTTATCCTGGCATTTTCTCCTCTCCTTTTCTTGCCACAGCTCTCTCTTCATTTTTACTTTTGCCCTTCATTTTCTACTCAGTTCCTTTGCCAGCCCTCTGGCCATCTCTTCTCCTCCCCTCCCCTCCCTTCTTCCCACCCCCCACCCTCCTGTTAGCCCTAAAGGAGAGGAGAGGGCTGGCGGTGTGCAGTGTCTTCCTTCTTCTCCACCTCTCAGCCCCAGGCGGCCAAGCCTTGCCCAAGGCCATGTTGTATCATTAAGCAGTCAATAATTTCTTGGATAATTTACTCAGAAAACATCATTTAAATTTTTGTCTCCCCTCCTTAAAAAAAGTTTAAAGGCTGGGGGTGTGGCTCACGGGAAGGCTCTTGAGCTCAAGCCTCAGGACTGCCAAAAAAGAAAAAGGAAGTAACAAAAGTTAAGTTTAAACTCTGCCTTGTTCACAGTACCAAATCATGGTACGTTTCTTTACTGGGGTGGACTCTTCAAAATAATATCTCTTCTGCTTTAAGCAATGTCCTCTTGAAGCTGTAGTTGCTTCATAAACTGCTTTATTCTCTCACTCTGCACAGTTTTTGAATGTGAGAATATCCTTAGTTTAGTATTTCACTATCTTTTGAAAAAGGGGCAATTATTCTACTATTATCTCTCCGATAGGAACCGCCCTCTCCAGCCCCCACACCACATCCTAACGTGTGATAATGAGTGCTAGGGAACACACTGCTTACCCTGCTCATTTGCTGTGTGTGGGAGGGAGATTCCTCAGGAAGACAAGGTGATAAGAATTTGGGAGGAAGGACTTGTTTATACAATAGTGGAAAGTAAAGAGGGAGACAGGAACCACAATTAAGAGCTGGTCTGCCCCAGGTTCCATTGCTCCTCAGCCCACGGTCTTGGACCAGTCCCGAGGCTTCTTTTCTGTAAAGTGAAAATACCTGGGTCTTCCCTTCCCCCACCTTCTCTGCTACTTTGCTGAGATCGTGGTGAAATCTCACCTTGAAAGGTGATTTATAAGTGTGAGTCAGTCTCCACACTTCTCCAGTCGCTTAAGATCATAGTTAACGTGGTTTAGCAGATTATCCTTAAATAAAGAAATCCTACTGGGCCTTGTTTAGAGATTATTTTCTCTGCCTTCCTTGGCGAAGATCTGGGGTTATCCCCAACTGCTCCTCTTTGGTTTCCAAGAATCACTGGGAACAGTTCAAGCTTTGGCACATTGCAAGGTCTTTTCAGTGTGCAGAGGTCACAGTGACAGTGACTGCCAGCCCCCCATGAGGGGAACTGGGGAGAAGCCAACACCCAGAACATCAGACCAGGCTGCCTTGAACCCGGCCAAGGGTGTGTACAGCCAAGAGGAAAGGGCTGACAAGTTGTTGAATGTCACATTTCCAAAGGCTGGGCTTTCTTGGTATGTTCCTGCCACGCGTGTGAGTGCAGAGGTCAAGAGGGCCGCGTGCCATGTAACCTTTACTTTCTGTTCTGTCCCAGCCATCACTGAAGCCATCGAGATCCCGCAGTTCATTGGTCGCAGTTACCTGACCTATGACAATGCAGAAATCCTCAAGAGGTATGGAGTTTGAACAGTCCTCCTTCTTAGCTCTCCAGGTCTACATTTCTCAGTATCTTCCCAGGCACTTCCCCAGTTGTTCAAATTCAGAGCTGAAGGGGTTTAGCTTATCTCTGGTGCCAAATGATAATTTTTGAAGGCCATTGTCTTTGGGGGAAAACACAAAATAAACATAGAAACTAGAACAAAACAAAATGTGAAGACATCAGCCTTTCAAAGCAACTCTGCTCCACGACGTGATTCAAATCCTTTCTGGTAGAAGAGTCACGTGACACACCTTTGGGACTTTGTTTGAGCACCCAGGCTTGCAAAGCTGAATCTGCCTGAGGCCAGGGTTCTGAGCGTGGTTCCCTGAGCAGGTCAGTTAGCTTGGTGCTGTTCCTTGGCTGAAATCTGCAGCTCTGCGGGGGACAAGCTGCAGAAGGCTTGGCTGCAGCACAACCGTACGACTAGATCCAAGCACATCCTGCCAGGTCAGTGCATGAACAAAAATTCAATGTGCCTTCTAGGTTCTGGGCAGTTCAGTGAGGGCTGTTTATCTCCCTTCCTATGGACTCAAGGCCCAAGGACAGTTTTCCGTGCTCACAGTTCAGAGTAGCTGCTGATTTGGGGGCCCCTTGGCAACGCCCCACTTTCCACTGAGGAATGGGGAACTCTCTTCTTATTTATTTACTTAAAATTTTTTTGAAAGTCTGAATTTGAGAGTCTTTATTGGGGATGTTAGCGGTTTGCAGGTGGGCCAATGACAAAAAACCTGCAGCCCCGAGTAGAGTTTGCACCAAGCTTTTAAAGACAAAGGTCACATGTTAGGTGGAGACCAAGCCTCAGCAAAGTATTATACATAAACACAGTACAAGGAGTGGAGTTCTTCTTGGGCTAAACAACAGAATAACTACATATTGGGCAACTGTATTCCAAGCAGCCTTCAGTGATAGTATTGGAAAAGAAGACAGCAGGTATACATGAGGACAGCCCCGAACAGTGGCATTGACTACAGTCTTGCTATTGTCTGATCCCACAAACACTCTCTTCTAGAGGTCACTATACCTGGCGGGGCGGGGGGGGGGGGGGGGGGAGCTGCTGCTGTGGAGTGAACACCCAGACCTTTAAACAAATGGTTTGACACGTAGAGGTAGTGCTATGTCTTGTCTCCTAGAATTATAACCGTGTCAGAAAGGCTAGATTCCCTCCATACCTAAACATCTTGAAGCCAGAAGGCCACACAGGGATTACTTGAAAATATATACTGGTATTTGATTTTGTGGGCTTGTTTGTGTATTTCCTCCAGGGTGTCTGGATCTAGATCCAATGTGTTCATGAGGTTTAAGACGACTGCTAAGGATGGCCTGTTGATGTGGAGAGGAGACAGTCCCATGAGACCCAACAGTGACTTCATTTCTTTGGGCCTTCGAGAAGGAGCCCTGGTGTTCAGGTAACCTCCTTTGCTTTTCACCGGGATCTAGAATTCTTTCTCAGGCAGTGAAGGTAATATCAAATGAAGCTGTTTTTAAAGTGAGCCAAAACACTGCTGGAATTAGCTGGAACTGGAACCTCCAGATTGACTTGAGACTCATGGTTTTTCTTTTTCATTTTAAGGAAATATTTTTATTATCTAAGTAGTTGTACTAAGGAGTCGCCATTCGACAAAGCAGATTATGAATACAGTGAGTCTTGATCAATGTCATCCTTTTCAATACTCTCTCCTGGTTTTTCTTTAAGCATCTTTTAGGAAATTGCCTGGCTCATGGCATCCTACAGAACAGATTTTGTCTGCTTCTTATTTCTATACATTACATTTGTTGGGGTACCATGTTTACACAATAGTGGCACATTTGGTAGTTTTATTTAGGAGCTGTTTGGTAAAGCCTAAGGTATTTAATGTTTGGTCCTCTGCAGAACAATCCTGTGAGTCGTGTGCTATATGTTATCATTGTATGTCCCAACTTTCCAGGCAGGAAGAAGCTGGGTGCCAGTGGCTCCCACCTGTATTCCCAGCTTCTCAGGAGGCTGAGAGCTGAACTTTGCATCAAAACCAGCCTGGGCAGGAAAGTCTGTGAGACTTGTCTCTCCAATTAACCATCAAAAGGCCAGAAATGGAGTTATCACTCAACTGGTAGAACACTAGCCTTGAGTGAAAAAGCCCAGGCATTGAGTTCAAGAACCAGAACATTCTCTCTCTCTCTCTCTCTATCTCTCTCTCTCTCTCTCTCTCTCTCTCTCTTCTCTCTCTCTCTCTGTCTCGCACACACACACAAACACGAATTAGGAAGTGGAAGGAGGATTTTGATATTGTCAAAAACCATGAAAGCCAAATGTGGAAAGAGGTCAACTCAGGATGGTCTGAAAGTCTAAATGACAAGACCCGGCTTTAAATTCCATTTTGTGTCCCTTGGGCTGTGTGAACTTGGGAAGAATCTTGCTTTTCAGACAAGAAAATAAAAGCACAAAGTCATGCCTGGATAAATCAGACATCCTAATACTTCTTGGGTAATTCCCTACTACAGTCATCAGAAGTTCTTACCTCTTTTAAGTGAATTTAGATTTCTCTCAAGTTTGCCAAACAGGTGCTGCAAAGCGGTTAAATTATTACCTGGACAATTTCTTCTCCCCACTCTTACTCTCTACCAGAATGGTTGGGAGCCAAGTCTCCAAGAGGCAGGAACTGTCTTGTGTAATACATAAACACTTCTCTCCCCAGAGACTGCCACACATCCTCACTTGAGGTTGGAAATGGCTCATTTTGACCAATGGTTATCAAGGACTTGAAGGACTTAGAAATGTAGATTCTCAAGCCTCACTGTTGATCATTCTGGCCCAGCGAAGGAGGTGTGCTGTGGCCATTTCCCCAGATGGTTCAAGGGTGTGCAAAGGCCTGGGATCCTTTGCTCTGTCTCTGGACCACCTGCCCCACAGGGCAGCCATGCCTCGGGCTTTTTATTCTTTTAATGCACCAGCTGGTGATGAGCCTAAGTGTTCAGTAAGTGAAAAGAAATGAGTTCAAATTGACTTAGACAAAGGAGAGAGAACTGAGCTAGGGACATAATAAATTAATTCTGGGGCTTTTTTTTGCCAATGAAATGCTAAGATCATTTATAGCTAGAAGAGAAGAACATGAATCTTCAATTTGGAAACAAGGCATTTTGGAAGAAAATGGCACTTGTCCAGCCCTGCACCTGTCCCTAAATAGCACAGCTTGCTCAGGTGATTACGTTTTGTGATGATGGGGACTTTGGGATTGCTGTGTAGTGAAGACTGGAAACTGGCAGGAGAGGGGTAGCTGCTCCCCATCCCTCTCCTCTCCCTGACCTCGGTCCCCTCCCCCTCCTGAGGTCAGAAGAAGGAGAGCTTTTCCAACTTGGGTCCTGCTGCTGCCTCAAAGCCATTTTCCTGTGGTTTTCCTGTGGTTAACCTCATCAAGGCCTCAAGTACTTGATTGTGCCCAGAAAAGGGAACTGAAACAGTAGCTGAGCCGCGGGTGGGATGACCCAAGTTCCCCCCTCACTGGAGAGCCAAAACTAATTCTCAGGCCTGACAAGGAAACTTGAGAAGTCCAGGGCCGGCCCCCAACCCCCACCAGCCCTGCTTGCTTAGCGTCACTCCAGCCCTAGAGAGGAATCCCATCTGCCCACCATTCCTTACCCTTCCCTTCCCTTCCCTTCTAATAGTTCTGCTTCACCCTGGACACACTTCTTAGATTACTCTGCCTTTCTTGAATTTCTGAAAGTTGTCCTTATGCTTTTTTTCATTATTATTGTTATTAACTAATTATACAAAGGGGTTACACTTTTATAAGGCAGGTTATGAATAAAATGCTTCTTGGACAATGTCACCCCTTTCTTCTCCCTCATTTTCCTGTCATTGTTATTGTAGAGGTGATATACAGAGGTGTCACAGCCCTTTCCCCACTTCCTCCCCGTTTTCCCCTCTCATCCCTTCCCACAAGTTGTACAGTTCATTCTCAGCCTGGTGTCTAGCCAGTACCATTGTTCATAGTTCATTTTTTACAGAATTGAATGCAATGACTGCATTTGCTCACCCTTCCTCCCTCCATTCCTGTGCCTCCTCCACTTTTGCTCACCCCTCCTAAAACAAGGGTCATGTTTCATATTTCCACTTTCTGATATGTTTCTACTATACTATTTTGATAAACAGTACTTTCCTTGTTCAAGGAAGTTATGCCTTTGATTCCTCCTCCAAATACACTTTTCTGTAATCAGCTTTTGGTTTGTTTGGCTGTCTTCTGCTTAAGACATCCAGCTAAGTCTAGGCCCAGGTAGATTTGTGTTGGTGCCTGAGCACCTCCAGGCTTTTCCCTTGGATTGCCTAGTTTCCTCTTCCCATCTTTCCCTCTGATGGGCCAGGCCAGAGACTGGAAAAGGTATGTAGTAGAGGCTACTGGCTTGCAAATGCCAATGCACAGTGAGTCACCAGGGAACTTATTGCAAAGGTGCATTGTTTGGCCTATCTACCCCAGGGTTGTGATGAACTAGGAGTAGAGTAGATTAGTACCAAGATCTCATTGGGGCACAAAACACCCCAAATGATTCCAGGTACCACACCTTGACACACAGGGTCTGGAGTGGTTTGGGGGTTACATATGCCTGATCCTCGTGGCTGTTCGATCTCATGCTGGTTGCCTAACTTCTCTGAGCTTCTGTTTCTTCATCTGTAAAAGGAAAAGGTTAATTGTAAGAAGTAAATGAATTAACTCATAGAAAAGGTTTAACTCGTAGTTAAGTATAGCGGGTTACTATTAGTGGTCATGCAAATAAAACTTCTTGATCTCAGTTAAGTGTTTTCTGGGCTCTAGAGTCCCTGACTGAGAGAGATAGCATATGCAATGAAGTTAGTATAATATAACTACTTTGAAAAGGTTAGTTCTTATCAGTGTTGTTTTTCACTATGCCTTGAGGGCTGTGTACATGAAGGGGGCCGGAGAGCAACCTGTTCTCCTGGGCGGAGATCAAGTATAGGCATCAGGCAGGCTCTAATAGTTGAGACAGGTCCAAAGCAAACAAGGGACCATCTAACATAACAAAGCACACTGTGGCTTCCTAGACTGTCTTCTCTGTGGAAATGCTAGTCTTGTTGTTAACTTAGAGCCTAAAGCCCTCTTTCTGGAGCATCGCGGAGAGCAGAACACCAAGCAATTATTTATAGCTTTAGTATAAGGCTAAACAGGAAAAAAAAAAAAGAGAAAAAAATGCTCAGCTAAAATGAATGTGGCATTGTATTTTATCTTCTGCTTTGCTTTGTTTTGTTCTGTAATTATATGTGGAACATAATACACACTGGGTGGACTTAGGAACACCAATCAACATTCTTTCCCTCTAACATTTTTAGACAACAGAGAAAGGGGAGAGATCTGACACTAATACAGTGCCTTGAACTACAATGTATGGGGCATGACTAAAAGAGTCGCCACATAGGTCATGATGTAGTATTTCCTAGTGGCCCAGCTTGGTGTTATGGGGCAACCTTTGGTGCATTCCAATCTGAGTGGCTCAGGATAAGCCATTCATTATACTCAGAGACACAGCACATTGGTAGAGAAACCAGACTGGTGTTCATTCATTAAATTTTTGTGTGTGTGTGTGAAGCCATAACTTTTATATAGGGCACACTTGCTCAATGAACAGCTTGAAAAAAAATCTAAAATATGCTGGGTGCCAGTAGCCTATGCCTGTAATCTTACCTACCCAGGAGGCTGAGATCTGAGGATCATGGTTCAAAGCCAGCCTGTCTAGGAAAGTCCATGAGACTCGTGTCCAATTAAACACCAGAAAACTGAAGTGGAGCTGTGGTTCAAAGTGGAAGAGCACTAGCCTTGAGTGACAAAGCTCAAGAGTGGTACCCAGGCCCTGAGTTCAAGACCCATGACCAACTAAGGAAAAATCTAAAATAGATTGACATTGCCATCATTTCCAAACTGGTTTCCTCATCCCTCTGCAACCCCTCTTTCTTCCACTTACTTGTATGGAAGAGGGAGCTGTTCGAGAGTAGGACAGACTGGGAAAGCAGGTTGCTAATCAGAGGGTCTGAAGTCATAAGGTAGGGGTTGAAAAGTCAGGCTATGGAGATGCCAACCCACAGTGATGGCCGAATCTGGCCTGAAAGATTCCATGTTGGCTCCCCCAAACCTACGCTGCCCTTTTGTGTGAAGCAGGAGAGCTCTGGGGCTGCAGGATGGAAGGAAGTCCATGGCTGATCCACATGGGACCTCATGTAGCTGCAAAGGTCGTTGGACACAAGCCTGATCCTGTTCAGCCCTGTGATCATAGCCAGGTCACCTTGATTAGGTCATGCTGGAGTTCTTGAGTGCTCTGGTTACATATTGACAGGCTGTAGGGCCACTCTCCCAGAAGTGCCTGCGAAATTAACTCTTGGTAGAAACTTTCTTCTTCTCCTGGGTACTCAGTGTGCACATTCGCCCTGGCATACAAACCAGCCTAAATGCCACCGGGATTTGAGGTGGTGTCTTTATTTTGTTTCCACTCTGTTTTGTACTTTCTATGGGATGTGACTTAACTTTTCTCAGGATCTTGCAGGGTTCTGGCTGGTATTCAACCGAAAGGAAAATTTACACTCAGGGACAAGAAGCAAATTTCCCATGTCACAGCAAATTGATGAGACTGAGGAGCCTGGCAGATTCATGAAACCCAAATGTCTGTGGTCCATCACCCATGTTGTCCCTCAGAAAAGCCAGAGATAGTAACTGGGCTGTGTCTTCCAGCAAGCTCCTATTCATTTCTTCAATAAGGACTTGGCCACCACGTAATGAGATGTGAAATATTCCACCTCGCAGCTGCTCGGCCCCAGCAGACGCTCATGGGAAAAGGCTCAAGGAAACAGTGGAGTGTTCAGGGTCACAGTGGCAGCTTGTTCCCGGGGTTGATCAAATTGTCACAGATTCTATGGTTACTTCCATGTTGATGGCTATATGGTTTCTTTCAGCCTCTGTATGAAAGGAACAGCCTCCAGCTTCTCTCTGGGAAAAGCCAAGGTCTTTTTATTCTTGTTCTGTTCTCAAGACCAAGGCATGTGAGCACTCCAAAACCATCTGGTTTTCCTCTACGCATCCTTATTTCTTGGATGAGGAGGTAAGGCACCTCCCCTCCCAAGATGAGCAGAGTGGTCCCAGTGGAACACTCTTCAGTCAGAATATGATCGCTTGGGCCTTATTAATTATCCAGGGAAAGTCTGGGCAATTGGCCAAGTGCCCAGGCTAGAGTAGTCACTCACTAAATATTTGCTGGATTGAATTAAATTAGAATAATTGAATGAATACTGGATAGAGAGGGAGTTCTCTCTGGTAAATAACATGTTTATGTCTTCTGATACCTTTAGGGTTTTAGGGCATCTGGGACCTGAAATTGGAAATTGGAAACTACTAGGTAGATCTGACATCATAGTAAAATGGTTTTATTGCAGGTAGTACAGCAAGTTTCCAAATTAGATTGTGTTTTTCGGTTCTAGGTGGGCATGAATTTGAGGGCAGAAACTGTGGCCATTGTAATGCTACACACAATAGGCCTTGTTAGGGCCACCTTCAGCCTTCCCAGGGTCAGAGGATGGCCTTACAATTCTCTAAGCCCGATCCTATGGCTCCGCATTTACAGGTTCCCACAATACCTCATTTTTTTTTCAAATCTAAGGTATCATTGATTAGAAGACGTGTCTTCAGAAAGACAAGAGAGGAGAAAATGACCATAATTGGTGGAATTGAGTCGGGGGTAGGGGGGAACATTGTAATATTTTAGAATAACAAACCAGAGCTGGCAAGATAAGCTGTTGGGGACATTACCTATCAGTATGTGGTGTCAAAGGAAAGGACAGAACAGGGGAAAGTTTCTAAGTCACAGCAAGTACAGCAAGCTATGAATACATTAGCTTTGTGGTTTCAGGCAAATTCTTTTGATGTCTTCTGGGTTCAGCCTACTCTGCAACGATGTGTTAAAAAAAAGGGCTATCCGGGTGCCAGTAGCTTATACCTGAAATCCTAGCTCCCCAGGAGGCTGAGATCTGACAATTGGGGTTCAAAGCCAGTATGGACAGACAAATCCACAAGAGTCTTATCTCCAAATAATCACCAAAAGCTGGCAGTGGAGGTGTGACTCATGTGGCAGAACTCTAGCCTTGAGTGAAAAAGCTATGGGAAAGTGTGAGGGCCATGAATTTAAGAAGCAGTATCAACATACGTTTAACAAATTACCACAGATTAAAGGCTTTAAAACAGTAGGAGAGGCAAAAAATTCAAAATACGACATGTGGCCAGCACTGCTTCTTTCCCAGGGTCTGAGAGGGAGAGTCTTTTCCGTGCCCTTCTCTATTACTTACTTAGGGGTTACTACTCAAGTGTCTTCACAATCCTTGGGGTCACTTAGCTTGTATGCATCATTCCCCTCTCTGCCATTATTCACATAACATCTTCCCCCATGTGTCTCTATCTCTTGTGTCCTGATCTCTTCTTCTGTGGATACTAGCCATGTTGGATCTATAGCTGTCCTGAGTCCAGAAGACTTCATCCTAGCTAACATCAGATCCTGTTTCCAAATAAGATTGTGTTTTTAGGTTCTAGGTGGACATGAATTTGAGGAAAACATTCTTCAACACAGTATGGCATGATAAAGTCCCTCTCTTGTTCCTGATTTTACAGAGCTGATGTTTCCATGTATGGGCTGAAGACAATTCAACCTTGATTCCCCTGTGCTAATTGACAAAAGCCAGTCACAAAAAAAAGACAAATATTTCATGATCGGGAATCTGTAATAGTGAAGGCCGTAGACACAGAAAGTAGAAGGCTGGTTGTCAGAGGGTCGAAAGGGCACCAAAGGGGAGTTACTATTTAATGTGTACAGTGTGTTTTACTTCGCAAGGTGGAATGAGTGGTAGAGGTTGGTTGTGCAACAATGTGAAAGTACTTAGCCCTTCTGAGCTGTACTTACCACATGGTTAAGACTGAAAAATCACTCATGTGCTGACATGGAAACTGACTACCTTTTGTGTTTCTGTGCAATCAAGGACACTTCATTCCATGTTTCCAAGAACCTTTGCCACGAGAATCCTTCATGAATGGGTATCTGCCTGCACCTCAGTGCTTATTATGATTTCAGTCTTATTCTTCTCTAATGTCTTTAGCTACAACCTGGGCAGTGGTGTGGCGTCCATCATGGTGAATGGCTCCTTCAATGATGGCCGGTGGCACCGAGTCAAAGCGGTCAGGTGAGCACTGAGCACCACAGGATGCAGCCAGCAAGGAGACAATGCATGTGACGTCTAAGTCCCCTTCAGTCCCTGTCCTCATCCCCAGCCGTCCTGGCCTCCTCATAATCCTGACCCAAAGTACTCCACGCATTTGCTGCTAAGTCCCACCTGTGACCTCCATGGACACCGACAGCCAGAGACCAAACCCTCACATGTGCCCTGAGCAGTGGGTGAGCTCCAGGGAAAACATGTTGCATTTTTATTTGTGTGTGTGTGTGTGTGTGCACTTTCTTTTGCCAGTACCAGGACTTGAACTCAAGGCCTCTTGTTCTTGCTTGTCTTCAGCCATGCCTCCATCCCTTGCATTTTGCTGATTCATTGGGGATGGATTTTTCAGTGACTTCTCTGCCTGGGCTGGCTTTGAACCACAATCTAGAGCTCAGCTTCCTGAGTAGCAAGAATGATATACATGAGCCCCAGGCACCCAGCTTTGAGAAAAAGTCTTTTTTGATGACTGTGTTCATAAACAAAATCCAGTGATGAGGTTTTAGGACATGAGGACTTGGAAGAGTACACTACAACTTTCCTTCCCTCCCTTCCCAATACAAGAATATTGGAAAACCAACATCCTTGCCTGACGGTCTTGTATTCACTGGGAGGCCAACAAACAATAAGTAATCAACACAGTAAGAATGAAAGTAGGTACAGTGTAAGGAAGTGGTGCCTTGTTGCAAACGGCCTGGAGCAAAGCAATGATGGAGACTGGACCGTGGGATTGGTTTGGGGGCACCAGGGGCTGCCTCACTCCAGCAACAGATCCACAGGATCCCATGAGCAGGGCTTTTATTCATTATCAAACAGGAGAGTAGGTGCAGAAAACAAGGTAGCCATCTTTAAGAGATAAGGGCAGCAGGGTGGGGGGAACAATCCTAGCATTAGTGGCATCCTGAAAACAGGGTGTGAAGGTGAGCAATAAAGGGCCAATTTGATTAGGCCACCTGCCAGCTCCAAGGTCAAGTGAAGATGAGATTATCAGGAGGGCAGAAACTGTGGCCATTGTAATGCTACACACAATAGGTCTTGTTAGGGTCACCCTCAGCCTTCCCAGGGTCAGAGGATGGCCTTAAAATTCTCTAAGCCCGATCCTATGGCTCTGCATTTACAGGTTCCCACAATACCTCATTTTTTTTTTTTCAAATCTAAGGTATCATTGATTAGAGGACGTGTCTTCAGAAAGACAAAGAGAGGAGAAAATCACGGTAATTGGTGGAATTGAGTCAGGGGTGGGGGGGAACATTGTAATATTTTAGAATAACAAACCAGAGCTGGTAAGATAAGCTGTTGGGGACATTACCTATCAGTATGTGGTGTCAAAGGAAAGGACAGAACAGGGGAAAGCTTTCTTTTTTTTTTTCTCAAATTTTTATTATCAAACTGATGTACAGAGAGGTTACAGTATCATACGTTGGGCATTGGATACATTTCTTGTACTGTTTGTTGCCTTGTCCCTCATGCCCCCCCAGGGGAAAGCTTTCTTTTTTTTTTTTTTTTTTTTTTTTGGCCAGTCCTGGGCCTTGGACTCAGGGCCTAAGCACTGTCCCTGGCTTCTTCCCGCTCAAGGCTAGCACTCTGCCACTTGAGCCACAGCACGGCTTCTGGCCGTTTTCTGTATATGTGGTGCTGGGGAATCGAACCTAGGGCCTCGGGTATACCGAGGCAGGCACTCTTGCCACTAGGCTATATCCCCAGCCCCCAGGGGAAAGCTTTCTAAGTCACAGTATTAGAAGGTTGCTATCATATAAGGCCTTTGTCAGACCTCTACCAGGACTATAGAAACTACTCTTTAGGTTTGGGTTTAAATAATCCCATTGTTAGGACAGAACCTGACATGTAGTTGATGCTTATATATATTGAGATGTTTGTATTAGCTCTGATGCTGTGTAGGAGAACAAATTTGTTTTCTCTGTCCGTTAAAGAATTAAAAGACAGCTCATGAGCTCATGGCTATAATTCTAGTTACTTGGGAGGCTGAGAGCCTGAGGATTGCTGTTCAAGCTAGCCCAGGCAGGAAAGTCCATGAAACTCTAACCACCCCAAAAAAATCCACAAATGAAGCGGTGGTTCTAGTGGTAGAACTCCAGCCTTGAGCCTAATACCTCAGGGACAGTGCGCAGGCCCTGAATTCAAGGACCCAGGACCAGTGTGCACACACACACACACACACACGTACGTGGACACACACGCACACAAGAATTATAAGACAGGAAAATGTTTAAAGTAAACACAGTAAGTTTATTTGAAAGTGAAAGGAAGTCAGTGAAAGCAAGTAGCATGATTCTCCATCCACCCCTAGAGAGGCCCAAAAGAAATCTAATAGAGTCCTCTTCTGGGCTTTGTACCAGTGGCTTGAAGGAGAAGCCTTTGAAAAGCATTTGAGCAGAAAGAAGCCCAAGGCACTAGGGGGATAAAAAGCACCACAAGGAGCCACATGTTACCGTCCGTGTTAGAGCAGCCACCTTTTATCCCTACCTACCCAGCAGTTTCCCTTTGTTTCTCTCTCAGCTCCAAAAATAATGGTTTGTTTTGGTTTTGCTATGCATTACAGAGATGGCCAATCAGGGAAGATCACAGTGGATGACTACGGAGCCAGAACAGGGAAGTCACCGGGCATGATGAGACAACTCAACATCAATGGGCCTCTGTATGTGGGTAAGTGACCTTGACCCAATCTAAATTAGTCTAGGGTTTCCTTGTTGGTTCTTTATTTGTTGTGAGAGGGTTGTGCATTACTAGTTCAGTTAAATACCTGGAAATCAGGAAGCTGTTCAGATATTCCATTCTTCCATAATCTGACTTCTGACTCACAGAAGGGACAGGAAGGGGCTCATTGACATATTTTTGTGCTTTGGACCTACCCACCAGGAAAACTATGCTATTCTTGTTTATAGAACAAGAAACTTCTAAATATAGCCACATATTCTCTCTGGAAAAGGAAGATGTATCTTTCTAGTCTCTCAGAATACAATGAGTAGTACATCTATAAATGGCTTCTCCTCCACTAATGGAGGTGTATAAACATGAAAAGCCAGTTCCCTTCTATATTTTCTACAAGTGAACCTAATTGAAAGCAGTCACCATCAGTATATTTCTTTTGATTGAAAATGACATCACCTTTAATGACATAGTATGATGTTGATATCATACAACATTTCACAGTTTTATGATAGTCATTTGGGCCAGTAATCACATATGAGGTATGTTTTTATAACCTTTTTCTGTTTATCAGATTGATCCAAGTCAATCTACTCTTTTGGGGAAAATTATAAAACAGATGTGATGTACTAAGCAGTTTCTTCTTGTCAGTCAAGGCATGCCTTGGCAGGTGGACATTGAATATACCTCTGACACTTCTTCTCTGGTTCCTTCCAACCTATTTGCTTCCCGTCAGGTGGAATGAAGGAAATTGCTCTGCACACCAA
Source organism: Perognathus longimembris pacificus (assembly GCF_023159225.1). Taxonomy (NCBI): domain Eukaryota; kingdom Metazoa; phylum Chordata; class Mammalia; order Rodentia; family Heteromyidae; genus Perognathus; species Perognathus longimembris. Next base: position 21,879,498 of record NC_063179.1, read on the forward strand.
CAGGCAGTACATGCGAGGCCTTGTGGGCTGCATCTCTCATTTCACCCTGTCCACCGATTACCACATTTCCCTCGTGGAAGATGCTGTGGATGGAAAAAACATCAACACTTGTGGAGCCAAGTAACACCAGTTGTCCTTGCACGAGGAACAGAGGCTCTGCTTTGAGCATCCTGGGGACCCTGAGACACAGCCTGATGCCTCTCACACAGAGGCCTGGAGACCAGATGTGTTTCCTCTCATTAAGAAGAAAGTACACCCTGATGGAAACTGAGAACCAAGATGGAGGCTCTCGTGGCCTTTCCTGCTGACACTCTATGGGTCACACTCCATGTAGGAAGTGTCAGGCTTTAGCTATTGAATGTGTAGCATCTGCCAGAGAATCACACATTAATGTGAATTCCACAGTCTGTCTGTTGTAGTTCAATGACTGTGTTGTGACTCAGAAAGACAAAGAGAAAGAGAGAACCTTACAAAGCAGTATTAAGCTACTTCTCTCCTTCCCTGACTTATGACTCCATTACTGACAACAGAATAACTGTGTGACCTTGAATTTCAGAGTTCCCACCTTGGCCCATGGATTGTTCAAATTAACTCTTTCCATTCCTTACTGTCTGGCTTAATGTAGTCTTGACATTTCATGAAAATAAAGGTTGGGGGAGATGAAACCTATAATCATATTGTGGCCCCCTTCCCCATAACTTACCTTTTTTTTTTTTATAAAGACAAATCTTTAAAAATGGGCCCCATGATTTTGTAGCTGTACTTTTCTATGTGTATATTTTTTTATAGCTGCAGACTGCCCAAACAATATACTTTTGGAAGTTAGGGTGGATGACCCTGCTTCTTGGAATTTTTTCTAAAACTTTTCTCCCAGAGGAGACTGGTTTGGGCCACTTATGACGTCAGTGAGTGGTAGAGATGACTTAGGTGGGGCATGGTGGGAGATTACCATTCTTTTGCAGTACCTATTGATGATTCAAGAGGATAAATATGAAATTTAGTACAATGAGTAAGCTAAGAGGCTGTGAGACACTGTCATTTTGTTTTAAGAGGAGGGAGAATGTATGTAATAAACCTGAATAAAGGGGATGAAGAAGGCAAGAACTCATTCATTCATGGAGATGCTTTTACAGATGCCGCATCTACAAATGGACAGTAAGGCTATTGGCTGGGCAGAGACGGGGGGGTTTGGGGGGGGGGTTATGCCCTGAACAGGGTCCAAAGATGTTGACAAGAATGTGAGGAAGGGAGCTTTCGCGGTTTCTTCAGCTGTGCCCCTTTGCTCTGCATGCGCGTGACTTCTGCTGACAGCTGCCTCACTGGCAGGTCCCCATGACAGAACTTGCTAAGAGAAAGCTGAGATGAACGCTGCCCCCAGAGAGGGGGGGAAATTGGATCTAGCTCAGGCAAGAGCCTATAATTAGCCCTCTTGCTTGTGCAGTATTCATTCAGTCAAGACTTTAGAGCCTGATACAAAGCATAGTTTTAAGCATATGAAGACTTCTAGCAAATGACTATACAATAGATAGTTTTTCCCTGTGCCCCAATTTTCTGCCTTCTGTCTTCAGAAGCATTTGGTGATCCAGATCTTTTCTACCAAAGGAAACCAGGAAGCTTTCCAAATACGCCATTCGTCCAACAACATCATAACACCAATCCTCCCACCCTGCACATAGGACTCGCTGGTCAGTGCAACCTGGAGAGAAGTCCCATGTAGAAAGTCAGTGCTGCCACCTCCCAGCCCCTCTCACCGCAACACCCTGCCCTTGGAGACTGCTGGAGCCAATGATTTGGAAAATAGAACGGAGTGGCTCTCACAGTAAATTTTGAATGGATTGTTTCCAGTCTCCAAAAATCCATGGTGATTTTAGGAAAATCGCCAGCTCAGTTCTGGCCAGAGTCGCCTTGCAGATGCATTGCTGTTCCGTGCAAATGCTATCCAGAGTAAAAGGCAATGACCCAGGGACGAGGGGCTAGGAGTGAGTGCAGCTGAAACGGATTGGGAAGCAGGGCTACAGGGGAGAGGTGTCACGGTGTTGAGTCCTGTAAGTGAGAGGGACACAGAGTAGAGGGACTCAGTAGCAAGAAAGGCTTGGGGGGCTGGGGATATGGCCTAGTGGCAAGAGTGCTTGCCTCGTATACGTGAAGCCCTGGGTTCGATTCCCCAGCACCACATATACAGAAAATGGCCAGAAGTGGCGCTGCGGCTCAAGTGGCAGAGTGCTAGCCTTGAGCAAAAAGGAGCTTCAGGGACAGTGCTCAGACCCTGAGTCCAAGTCCCAGGACTGGTAAAAGAAAAAAAGGCTTGGGACTGGAGTGTAGGGAATGATGCTCTTTCATGTTTCTGTGGATAACACTCAGGAAATATGGGATGAGTTAAGAGCAGAGATAGTGAGGAGGATAAAATCTTTAGCCTTAAATAGAGGGATTAGAGCTCAGTACGCATAGGCAGGAGAGCCTGGAATTGTGGGTATCTCCATTTTCTCTACAAGTGTACTTTTAGTCCCAATAATGCCGCCATTTTCCCTCAGTGACGCACAGCAGGATGTACTTATTGCTTATATGCCTTGAGTAACTTACTGGTTGTGTGCTTTGAGCAGCTCTGCTGCTCTGCATGAGCTTGACTAGGGGGTTCCTGTGGTCTCAGCTGGCCTGGCTTACATGTGGAGGGGTTACTGATTTCAGTGGGCCTTGGCTGGGATGGTGGTAAGGTAAGATGACTGGTGCCTGCTTCATCCTTCTTCTGGGATCAGGAGGCTACCCTGAGCCAGCAATTCCATGACAGAAAAGAAGGGCAGGGCATGAAATTCATAGGGAACTTCAGCCACATCCTACTAGTCTATAGATCCAAGAGACGAGAAAAACAGACTGCACCTCCAAAGGGACAAAGGGATTCCCGTCCATATCAAGAAGACCTACTAAGGCACTTGGTGCAGATTCAAGGAGGGGTGATGAAGCAGGGCCTTGAACACAACCAGTCTACCAGTCCACGTTGTGTGGTGGAAACATGGTGCAGTAGGATATGTGGCTTCCTGACCACAGATCTGCTGCAGCTCACCTGTAGTGTGATTTGAGAAGTTCTTGGTGACTGGCCAGGCCCAATGGCAGCAGTGCTAGTCCCTCCCCACGTCCCAACCCTTGCTTCCATCTCCCCTCCTCCATCTGTCCTTCCACCTCTTGTCTGACCTTGGATAGGCACACTCTGAGAAGGCCTTGGATTAGGGTACCTGGCATGGTGAGAGGCAGAGAAGGCTGGTTGGGCTCTTGGCTTTGGCCAGGAAGAAAGGCTTGGCGAAGAGCCAGGGTGCTCAGAGGTTAATTCAGTTCCTATCCTGTGGAGGGGTTATCTGAGGCCTGGGTCCCTGAAAAACATTTGTCCCACAACCAGGATCTGAGGAAATTCCCCAGAATGTCCCTGGCTTCTAAACAAGGTTGTCAGGGGTGAGTGGTACAGGCAAGGTGATACTATCACCCCTATCCTATTAAAGTGGATGTTCATAACACTATGTTTCCTCTATGCCCACCCGAGAGATCTCCCTCAGGCCAGGCTGTAGGGGTTTCTTCATCCCACACATGGACCCCAGTAGCTTCTTAGCTCTGTCTGCTACCACGCTGATGGCTGCCCTCTTATTTGCATTTCATTTCCTAACCAGTCCAGTTCCAACACAAACAGGACTGCTGGTTTTCATACCCACGCCCGAGTTTCACCTTAACTACTGGTGCCTTCCTTCCCACTTCCCTCCATTCCTTCCCTCCACCCCCTCCCAGCTCCCCCTTGAGGGGCGCTGCCTCCTCCCTGAGTGGGAGGCAGGATCTCGGAAATGTGCCCAGAGCTGGCAAGCCCAGTGCTTTCCATTTGGAGGAAATGCTACATTTTTCACCTTTAACCCAGAAAAAAATATGGTTCTCAGAAAGTTTGTTTTTAGCACTGTGAGTTCCCAAAGGAAGACAAATAGGGATTAGGAGGGGCCCAGTCTCTCCTCGCAGCAGCCTGAGCGCCACCCGGACACACACATGCGCACTGCGCACGGCTCTTCCTAAGAGGGAACAGCCCAGGGGTAGCCTGTAGCCTGCAGCCTACAGAAGCCCATTTGCTAGGGAAATACAGGCAGAGAATTCCAGTCCCAAGTGGAAAGGCTTTAGGCGTGTGGCCTGGAAAAGGCATTAACTGTTTCTCCTTCTCTTCTCTGCTTTCTCGAACTTCTGCCCAGCCCAGGAAGCTGCAGGGGGTTGGGAGTGGGAGCTCCACAAGCACTGGAGGCACAACCCCTCCACAGAGAAGAGGAAAATTCAGAGTCATTTGCCCAGAGAGAGCCTGTGTGGGGAGGGGGAGAGGGGAGGAAAATGGGGAGAGTAGACAGGGCATTAGGGTACAAAGCTAGAATCTCAGGTGAAGTATATGTGCTGCATCACGCCTCTTCTACAGCTGGTTCGCGATCTGGAAGCTGTCCGTCCTTTAAGTGTATCCTAACTGGGTGCATGGACTACATGAACTTCAACAAGGATGAGGACGGCAGGCGGCTCTGCCTGGGCTATGGGAGGCCACAGACACCAAGTCTGGAGGCATTTAAGCTGGGTCCTCTGTGGGGGGTCACACAGGACATCCTTAAGAAATTCCAAGTGATCAGTGACCACATTCAGGCCAGCAAAATTGACTATGCCAGTTCAACAGCATATGCGGGCTTCTGGGCTAGGCCTTTGGAATGATCAAACCTCATGCTCTGAAAGCCCTCCTAGCAGGGCCAGAGCAAGTGGGTGCAAAGCCAAAAAGTTGTGCAGAAAGGCAGAGTGTTTGGCATCCACAGTCTACCCAGGATGCCACCATGATGTTGCACTGGGGAGCTGCATCCGGGAACTTTCCTACTTCTTAATCAGATCCTCAGCCAGCATTGACCTGCCCAGGGACTAAGGATTACCAAGCACAAGTCTGAGGCTCACTTGGGTCAGATGGCCTGGCAGTGTAGCTAATGTAGGTGGGGGGAGTGGGGCAAAGGTTGGTCCCCAAAGTCTGCTTGGAAGATATAGCTCTGGTGAGGCAGACATCTTCTGAAACATCTTCCTAAACATCAGAGAACTCTAGCATTAGCAAATCTGAAAGGATAAATCAAGAGAACAATTCCACAGAGCGGGTTTCAGCCCGTCTACAGGCCCATGGGCCTGGATAGAATTCTATTCCCTTGGCCTCTACAAATAACCTTCATCACTCAGGGGGGTTGTTGGAAAGTATTCTAGGCCAGTAGTGCCCTCCCGGGGCCCCTGCTGAGCCCCGGCCAAACCATGGACTGTGAGAGTAAGGCAAACAGCAGGCAAAACCTCCCTGTGTTTCCCCTCTTTGCTTTTTCCTTGCAGAGACATCTTTATCCTAGAAAGCGTGCACTCCCAGGACCACTTGCCATTTCCTGGAAAGACAAGGGAGGAACACTGTGTCCTTGCATCTGGAGGCTTTCTCTTGTCTTCCCTCTCTGCTGTGCTTCGGTGTGTGGCATGGCCTCTCCCAGCGGGTGTTCTGGCTGCCCATGAACTAGTGGACAGCCTGATAGCAAGGGGCCACAGCCTTGACTTGGCTTCGAGAAGACCAGGATTGGAATGCCTTCGAAAAGGAAGGCGAGGGAGGCTTAAGGAATTTGCCATTTATACTCATTTAATGAGAAAAGTACAAGGCACCAGGCCAGTGGATTAGCTGAGGAAAGCCCTGTTAAGAAGCTGGCTGAAGAAAAGCAGAGGCCGAGAAAATGCACCATTAGATGGAGATATCCAGGGGGAGGAAAGGGTACACGGGGTCACAAAGCCCTTGTGCTATAATCTTAGCATCCCTGAGAGCCATTTTATATCCTGCTCAAATTTTGGGGCTGAAAGAGCAACTATGGCAGGGATTTGTGTTGTGAATCACACAAATCAACAGACCATGGAAAAATGAGCCCACTGGTTGTTCAAACCATATGCTCATGATCTCAGGAATGAAGGGACCTTGGTGCCAATGGGTAGAGCCACTTGCCCAGGACAGGAGTCCTTATCCTGCCTAGAATGACCTGGTCCAGCTTGGAATACTGAACATTCTGGGAGTTTGGGCCTTGGGTTGCTGGTGACAAGGATGTGTAATGACTTGCTGGGTCCCCAGGAGCACTACTGTCACTTTCTCTTCCATAGACACTCAACAACACGTGCTCATCTCACATTTACTGAGAATTTGTTATTCACAAACTAATTCCTAGACAGCAAGCTCCAAGAATATAAAGCACAGTGGAGATGCAGCTCTTGAAATCAAGGTGTCAGGGCTGTTGTCTCCCCTGAGATTTGGCACACAAAGATCACTGGTCAGGCAGAAGTCTCTTTTGCAAGAGGATTAGTCCATTTGTTAAGAGTTTCTTGATTTGGTTGGGCCCACCCAAAATCATTTCTCATTTTGTTAACTACTGTTAACTAATTAGTAACCTCATTCTGGGAGTGACAGCCCATCATATTCAGAGTTTGGGACAAGAACCTATGACATCATGGAGCAAGAATTCTGGGGACCTTTTTAGATTCCTGCCTGCCACAATGCTCATCAACTCTGCCTTCCAGTCTCTCCTACCTCCAGGTAATACTTCACAGGAAACCAGAAACATTTTCTTAAAATGTATATGGTATATCACGGACTATAGATCTGCTGCCAACTTAAGTATGTGCCACAGTCTGCCACTTCCCTAAACAATGAGTCAAACAGACTGGGAGGATATGGGAATTCTATGCCCAATGTAAAATGATTTTGACATTCCTATTTATAGGAACTCAAAATCCTGTCCTCTTTGAGTTCAAGGACCCTCTGCCAATGACTAAGTGCCCAGGCGGGAGTACAGTGGTTGATCTGGTGCTCTTGGGACTGAGGAAACTGAGTCAGGCAGCCTAGCTTCCCAGTGGCCACTCAGCATGAGCTCTGGGGTAACCCTTGCTAGCAGCCTCTGTTGGGCATTTCCTAGAGGAAACAGCATGTAAGCAGAGCTATGCAGGAGGACCAAATCTGCTTTACTTAGTTCTAAAAGATCACATTTTATGTCAGAGAAAAGTTTAAGAGTTTTTTCAGATTGTGCCAACAGCTTACTATGAAACTCAAGCACGGCTCCTAAGTGCTGCCAAACTCATGCCAAACACTCTCCTCCAACTCTCAGTTACCCACGATGTAGCAAAAAGTATGGGCAATATAATAAAGTGTATAATAAGGAATTAGTTTTTCTATCTATTGGAATTTTATATATGCATGTAAGAATGGTGCCTCAGAAATATTCCATTGACACAAAAAGATGTTCAAAATATATTAAAGAAAAATGAGTTGTAAATAGAATATGCAGTATCACTCATCTATAAGCATAGAAGCCTATATGTGAACATCTTTGTGTGCTACAGGAATATTCACACAGGAAAGTGGTCTAAAAGATAAAAAGCCAAATGTTCAGCAGAGATGCTACTGCCCAGGAAGATGATGTAAATTTCTTTCTCCTTTAATATCTAGTTTCCTCTTTTGGACTATCTTTTGTATCACCCCTTTCTTCTGGAGGACTGGTCTTCCTCCATCTCCCGCATGGATGACCTTTTGAATAGAATCTCACAGCCACAGGCCTTGCTGGTGCGGAATGACTGTCCCAAATGGAGGGTCTGACTTGAAGCCCGTGGAGACCCCGGGACCCATGTGCTCTCAGAGAAGAGTTTTTATTGAAATATGTAGACCTTCTGGGTGGAGTAGGGGTCTACTGAAGTCTGCTTGAGGATGAAACCAGGGCTTATCCAAATCCAGAAACAGATGTTTGAAGACAATCTGATGATTGTCTCTCAGAGAAACAGCTATGCAACTGGAGTAAGAGGTGGGCCAGGAAGCTGGAAGGCTACAGAGAACCTGACCCATAGAGAATGAAATGAATTTTAATCTATGGAGGAACTGGGCTCTGCGGTGTTGGGAGGCAGTGGGCAGTAGGTAGAAAGGCCAACCCATGGTCTCCAGAAGTCCACTTAGCCCCCCAGGGCTGTGCTCAGAGATGAAATGATAGGGGCAAATATCCTTCTAGGGAAAAAAGGGAATTACACTCAGCACAGACTTGAGAACATTCCAAGGTAGGCAGGGTGGACCAAGATTGGCCTATTCCACCTCAGGTCACCTGCAGTTCCATCCTAAGGACAGAAGTTGATCAAGGACAATGGCTTTCCATAGTTGGGGACTATTCTACAGGAGGCTGGATCATTAATATATTTATTTCTAAACCAGGCAAACACATTCAACCACTTACTCTTGTTTTTTGCTAAGGCACATTTAAGGAATATTTACCAAGCACCATTGGAGGATACTGCGCCATGCTCTGTGACTCCAACACTCTTCTGGCCTCCAAAGAAAAGTGCCAGCCTGGGCAATGTACTGCACAGAAGCACAGAAGGGAACTGTGTGGAGAGCTGAGGACCTGAGACCCTGGCAAAGGCTTCTCTGAACCAGTGACACTCAATTATAGCCCAAGGATGGACGGAATTACCCAAATAGGGACAGGGAGACCCTAGCCAGAAGCCCCGGGGGCAATGGCCACTGGAAGTGATGTAGCAGGCTTTTTACTATGAAGCCTTATGTAACTGGATAATGGGAGCTATGATGTGTCTGGACTGGCCGATAGGCATTTATACCTTTATAGTGTTGTTCAGAATGTCTGAAGTGTGTCTCTGAGGAAGCAGGAGAGAAGCATGTCACAAAGGGTGTGTATGCTGTGTATAATCCTCCAAAGTAGCGTCCATATGCTGGCTGATATAGGAAGAGAATTCAGTATGAGGGCTGGGGATATGGCCGAGTGGCAAGAGTGCCTGCCTCATATACATGAGGCCCTGGGTTCGATTCCCCAGCACCACATATACAGAAAGTGGCCAGAAGTGGTGCTGTGGCTCAAGTGGCAGAGTGCTAGCCTTGAGCAAAAAGGAGCCAGGGACAGAGCTCAGGCCCTGAGTCCAAGCCCCAGGACTGGCAAAAAAAAAAAAAAAAGAGAATTCAGTATGAGCTGGAACTTGACAGTCTATCTCACCTTTCAAACGTTTACAGACATAAATATGGGAAGTTAATACATCAGAGTTGCATTATTATAAAATGATTTCCACAGAACATTTGTCAAAATCATCCTCAAGTACTTGTCTCCATAATCTGAGAGTAATCACTCAAGGATAAAAATCATCTCTGATTTAAATCCAGATCACCTGAAGTCCTCCCTTCACTTCCTCAGATGGGAGGACAGAATGCTTGGAAATCACCTTTCCATTTTAGTCAGAAACTCCAGGGGAAGGGACATGCATCAAATTTGTAAGTTGCTCAAGACAAATTCTACAGCTCAAATTTGTAAACATGAGTTTGCGAGCCAATACTGTGGTATGATGCATTAAAATTCATTCCTACATCTCTATTTTTCTTTCATCCTCTTTTTGACCTTTTAAAAGTGCCTAAGGATGATGGTAGTACACACTTGAGCTCAAGAAATCACATCTGGGAAACAAATTACACACTGAAAAGTCCCCAACGTCAGATCATACAAACTCTGCTAGCCTTTAAATGCTAACATATGTCCCGCAATTAACTGCTAACTGCTCTTCTACAGGCTATATCTAGCCTATTCATGTCTCAGTTGTTACTCTTGCTAAGTTGGAACTGCCTGTAATGAAGGATTTCATTTCTCACTTTATGAACTTCTACTTAAGATGACTTTGTACTTTAAAATGAGGTTTTGTTATATAGTAAATTATCTGAGAAACCCCATTTCGAAGGATCAAAACTTGGAATGTTTATTAGAGCATTAGCAGTCTGCAGACAGCCAGTTGTTACTAAGGCCTGAAGCTCACAAATACCCTTAACACTGTCAGAAAACAGGCCAAAAGGGAGAAAAAAACAAAAAAAATACCAACAAACCAACTAAGCTCCACCATGCTGACCAGAGACTAGCCAGGACACAGGACACAAAGAAGACAGACATGTGGCATGGCGTAATGGCATTTGAGCTGGTCGGGGGCAGGGTCACAGGAAGCTCCCAGTCCCAGGCATTTGAATGACAGGGTCAGTAACCTATAGGCCATGTGCCCACCTGTCTCCAGGAATTCAGGAGCACCCATTACCTGGGGATGGGACTTCCCTTCTTCTAGGAATTCAGGCACACCCACCAAGATGCCAGATAGTACAACTTACCATGTGGCCAATGATGGCACTGGCCAGATCTGACTTCCATACTACAGTTTTGCTAAATCAATCCCTATAGTTTTAAATCCAGAAAGGTGAAATTTTTTTTTTTTTTTTTTTTTTTTTTGGCCAGTCCTGGGCCTTGGACTCAGGGCCTGAGCACTGTCCCTGGCTTCTTCCCGCTCAAGGCTAGCACTCCGCCACTTGAGCCACAGCGCCGCTTCTGGCCGTTTTCTGTATATGTGGTGCTGGGGAATCAAACCTAGGCAGGCACTCTTGCCACTAGGCTATATCCCCAGCCCCCAGAAAGGTGAAATTTTGACACATTCCCAGAAACTCCAGAAATGCTTAGACTATCTTTGGAGAAAATGAATTAAAGACCACACTTTAAGGACAGGTATTTATTAATCATTTGCTAATTCTTGATTCTATTGATTCATTTTCTTGATTTTTCTTGTGAATAGAATGCAAATTTAATGGAGGATACAAGGTTGTCCTGAAATCACAGAAATGTCTCATTGACACAGCTGTTATTCTATACAATTGCTTTCCAACCACTTTAAGTCTTATGAGGTAGAATAAAAAAAATTGAAACCAATGCAAAAGCTGACTTTCCTGAGTGCTTAAATATAAGAAGGAAAAAAACAGACAAAAACAAAGCCAAAACCCAAACTAATAAAGCCCCAAATTTGCAGGTTAAGATGTAAGAAAATATATTTATTTTTTCCATGACAATACTATGATAAAATCGTTAAATACATGCATGTTTTAAAAACAGACATAATATAGTTAACAGCCAAGCATACTAGTTTTATATTTATGATGTCTTAGTAGTAAGTTACTATTTGTATTCTATGTTCATTGCCACATTTTCCAAAAGATATAGAAACTAAACTCTGAGAATATACAATGATGTAAAATATCCAAATTTCCCATTGTAAGAGCAACAGAATATCCACATTTTCACAAGGCAGGAAATACTTCAATTGTAGTGTCTGTAAGTGGTAATTATACTTACAGAGTTTTATTTCACACTAAACTCAGAATACTGTGAATCATGCTCTTTAATCTCGAGTTTGCTTCCTGTGTACACACAATCCTTGTATGACTGAACATGACGTTAAGTACTGCACATCCTGACTGATCATCTGTGTGAAGAAGCAAATGCCTGTAGTGGTAATGTTTCAAGAAATGGAAAAGGGAACTGTGTTGAATCTGCAGTTTCTCCCTGCTTCTTTCAGCTACATTTAGAAACACCTGACCAAACAAAAGTTAGTAAACAGTAACTAGTATTTATATAAAAAAAACTAAAATATTTAATATAATACCACCTTAAAAAACACTCACTCTACAAACTTTATAAAAGACAAAAACTTTATCTGTTCACAGTATGTGTATTTTGTAAACAGTAATTCACTAAAATGTCATTTTGAAAACAAAAAATGGTAACTTCTTAGTGTTAAAATTTTGAAATTATGGCCAGCTAATGAGAGAGAAGAAATGGTATAAAAAAATCTTACAAGGTGACATGATCTCAAATTAAAGATGTCCCTTTCTATCCAGAAAAACCTTCTTCAAGCAATTCATAACTGAAAAAGCTATGCTCACTTTAAATAAAATATTAGAAACTAAATCTCAAGGTATTACATAAAACCAACAATGGACTGAAAAGGGTTTCATTTTCAATGATCAAAATGTCTCCTATGCTATTCACATTTTTTCTAAATATCTGCTGGAAGGAAAAATTAAACAGAAGGAAGCTGTAGCTCATATTAGGAAAAAAATGGAGTAAAGTATTTGGATAAAAATGAAGAAAAATTGTAAGAACCATTATTTAGTATTTTTTCTATGAATAATTTCAAAATTATGAATACCAATGTTAATTTGTTTACAACTTAATGAAAATTATATTACCATCTAGAAATCTTTTGATCTTTTATAACACACCACTAGAATGCTTAGTAAAAGTAAGGTTGTCCAGATATTGAAAGTTGACCGTTTATAAAATGCAATAATTCTAAAGGAAAGTATGTATTTAAAGTATAAGGAAATCCAATTAATTTAAGTGAGCTATTCAGTCAGGTATACAAGTTATTTTAGGTCAGAGTAGCATGAGGTCCTTTTTAGTTTTTCTTTTAAATTAAGCTCTGATTGCCTAATGTAGAGGTAATTTTAGGAAATGTAATAAAAACAATTTCCTTGTCAATTAGGTATTTTTTCTCATTCACATCTTACTTAGTTTTTAAGGTATTTTCCCCCCAGCAAGCAAAAAGTTATGTAAGTTACTGCTGCTTTGGAATAATGTTCAATCAGCTATAATTTACTTACAAAAGTACTTTCAAATATATTATTTTATGGTTGTTCAGCTAGGTACTTACACTTAAAAACATTCAGTGGATCCCCGACCCTCTGCCAATGCCATTGTGAATTGTCATAAAAGTTCAACATAGAATTTGTCTTGCTTATGGAAACTTTTTAAAATAGGACATTTATAATTCAAAATATTAACATTTACAGTACATGGGGGAAATAAGTACTTTTAAGGTTGAGATATAATAGAATTCTATCATAATTAACTATCGTAACTATAAGCATGGAGATGCTTATAGATGATGACCCCTCAAACTCTACCATATTCAATAAAGTCCAATATACTAGTGAAAAAACTGTTCTTGATCCTTTGTACTGGCATTTAAAGATAATTCATTGTAATTAGCATGATCTTGTAAAAAGACAAAGGCACTAATTGCAAAGGAATAAAAATGTAACCACCCTAGTGGTTATATTAAGAGCTTAAGTATTATGAAAAGCCCTGAGACATAATCCATGAAGATATAAATAAACCAAACTTAAGCCAAGCAATTTCCAATGATCCTCTAGGGCTAAGTGTACAGATGGATGTCCTATAAGTTTGGCCATCCATTTTTCTCTTCTGGATACAAAAGATGTGTTGGTTATGACACCCAAACAGTTTCAACAGAAATGTTCTAAAGAAATATTTTATTGAGAGAAGGAATATTTATATCAATCATGCTCACACCTGCAGTGTTTTTTTTTGTCAGAATATATTCTAGGTCTCAAACTGAATACCCATAAAAAAAGAACTATAAATTATGAAGACATCTAGGGATGTGTGCATATGAATCTTTTCTAAGTTTTCACCCAAATTGTGGAGCCACTTTCTCTATGGATTTGCATCTCTGAACCAACAGCTTCAGATCCACACCAGTTAAAATTTGCCATTATACCTCCTTGCAAAAAATTCTGCCGAATTTGCAATAGAATGAGATGGGACTCAGTATATACAAAATTAGTCATGGACCTTTCACTATGTGCCTAGTCTCAGTACCGAATGATTCGTCTTGCATTTTACATAGGGTGCCTAATTTTATACTTTCAAAATAAGAAAAAAGGCACTTCAAAGTCATACAAATTTTAATATTGTTCAAAAGAAAAAAGAGCAAAAACTACCTTAGTGCAAACTAAATAGAAAAGTTGTATCAAATTGCATGCCTGAGCAGTAGAAAACTTTGAGCTAACACTTTTTAAGCATCAACATATTAAGGGGTACTTTATTTTCAAATTATCATAAAATTGACTTCAAATTCTCTTTGGGGAAAAAACATACTGTAGTGTCTTTCACTAAACGACACTTAATTATCCAAACACAGAAAGGACTGTAAGAAAAGACTTCTTTAAACACAGACAGTATGAAGGCCATTAGGAAATTGCAGGACTGATTTCCAACAAGAATACAGTTTTCATGAAGTTTTGGGACTGTGACTTTTTACCATAGTTTCTGAGAGTAATAGTACGAGATGTTCTAAATGCAATCCTTCAGATTCATGAGCCGTGAAAGTAATGCTGGTATGGGAAATGAGGTTGACACTTCCTCCCTCAAATTTTTCAATGAATAGCTGCTTCTGTTTCCAGCTGCAGGAACAAAGCACCTCTATCACACAGCACAGAAACACACAACTGACTGTCCAGCCACAGTCTCAAACCCAGGACTCGAGGTTCAACAGACTGAGGACTTAGACCTCCTATGTGTTTCAATCCAGGCACTACACAATTCACAAGGTCTAATATCAAATAGTCTTTAAGACCACTTTATATTATTACTTGAAACAGCCACTCAAGAATGTTACAATGGGCTGGGAATATGGCCTAGTGGCAAGAGTGCTTGCCTCGTATATATGAAGCCCTGGGTTCGATTCTCCAGCACCACATATATAGAAAATGGCCAGAAGTGGCGCTGTGGCTCAAGTGGCAGAGTGCTAGCCTTGAGCAAAAGGAAGCCAGGGACAGTGCTCAGGCCCAGAGTCCAAGGCCCAGGACTGGCAACAAAAATAAAAAATAAAAAATAAAAAGTATGTTACAATGACCCCCAGAATTGCCATTGCTTACAAGGGGAGCCTGATTTGAAACTGGCTTACAAAGGGGGTAAAAATGTGTGCTATATACAGTTCTATTCAACTAAAAGAATATAATCCTAGTTTAGACATTTACACATTTCTAACCTATAGGGATTTTGTTGGAAAAGAAGAATTTCTCATTTTCTTTCAAGTCAAGAAAAGCTGGAGGCAACACATGTAACTAATCCTTCTAATTAATCCCGAAGCCTGCCAGGGAGAAGAAGCTATTCTGACTGGACAGACTGCAGCCATTGTTAGGTCACCTTACACTCATGGGCATAGACCCTGCATTGACAAAGCAGTGCACACAAGGGACACATGGCAGGTGTTCTCTCTCTCATCCCCTTCTCTTCCCCTTCTCTGTCAAGGTTCCTGTACATGCACAGGTGGAGCAGGGGGAAAAGGTAACAACCCTGCCCAGGGGTCTGGCTATCTTCCACTGCATGAAGAAAGGGAAATCTGCTCTGGCCTCTCTCTGATCTATCCACATTCTTCTAAACTATATAGCAAGGTACAGTGCACATGCTCAGACTAGCAGGCAGTTCTCTTGCTTCTCATTAACCCAGGAATCCTTGGACATGGAACTCCAGAAGCAGGGAGGGTGGGAGTAGCTCCCCTGAATCTGCTTCATACAGTTTACTATAGGACTCAAGAACCCCAGGGATGTTCTAGCAAACCATGCTTCATCACATAGCCTAGAAAAGGCAGAGCTGAAATGTACATATCTTGATGATGGGGATGATTTTTAGACTCTTTCCTGTGTTCACATGTTACTGTAGTTTAGACCAATAAGTAATTAAAACATTGTTTTTGAACTGAGAGAGGAAATAAGGGGGTGATACATTTCAACAGGAAACAAGGTATGAGCCAAGGACAGGCAGAACATGGGAATGACAAGCAGAGGGAGGGAGAGGAGTCAGCCCTAGCTTAGAGTATATGGAAATGTGGTTGGGGTAAGGGGAGGGGCCAAAGAGGATACCAAGGAAGACCAGAGAAAATTCTGTTTAGGGATTGGTCTGTTTTCATGTATTTTTTATAATTGAAAACTTTTTATGATTTATTATACAGCTTTTATATACTATATATGCACATTATGTATATTTTATTACATGTATGTATATATCATATCATCATGCTCAGGATTTACTTGAATCCTAGCATTCATAAAATGAATACCTAAATAGATTTTGTCCCTTATCTCCTGTGGGTTTTTTTTTTTTAGTATAACATTAGTTATAAGTACATTGATGAGTTTGGAAAACAAAATTTGATCCATTATTCGCAAAACACATTATAGAACTTGAGAGGATACAAAACAAGTCTGTCTTAACTTACTCCGATGTTTCAAAATTTCAAGTGCTTTTGCCTTAATTATCAAAAGACAAATACATAAGACAAGGAAGGGCAAGAAAAATACACCTTTTAGTTCTGCCTTCTATTTTTCCAAGAACCGCATTCACTGCAGACATAACCAATGAGAAGCCGGGGTGGGCAGAGAGCACTGTATACCACTGATCTTATATGAAATAGCTCTTAAGTTATTGTTCGTGGAAAAAGCATTCTTACTTTAGTTTATGCTTAAGAATTTGAGGGTTGGATCTGGTAGACTAGAACAGTTATCACTTAAAAAGGGAGGAAATGCTGTAATTCAAAAGCAGGAAGAAAAGATGCTAGGAGGCATCAAAGACCATCAACTGGTACCCAGGCTTGATGGCGCGGCCTTCCCAGAGCTCCACACGGCCAGCTAACATTAAGCACTAGATATTACTTGGCAGTCATCTCACAAAGTAAGTAACTGGAATTGTACATGAATACTACTGAATTTGTTCATAGAAAGCTGATGTATCACAAAATAAAATGGATTAATAAAACTTTGATAGTCCTAGAAATTTAAATTTCAAATATTAGGGCAATCAACTACAATAAAAGCTAGCATAAAAACTTTAAAAAAAAATGCAAAGATTTGAAAAACCTACCAAAGCAAGAAAGTGTGATTCTGATTTGGGCTGGTCAGTGTCACACTCATTTTCCAAGCTTGCACCCCTGAGACAACTGTTTGATAACCATTATACAGTAGGCACAAAAATCTGCACACTTTATCAAACAGAACACTAACAGCTGTTGCTACATTAACAATGATATTAACTTTGTGAATGATGTGGACAGAGGAGAATCACCTTCAATGTTTGAAAATCTGTGCTTGGTTTCCTTCTGGACCAGAGTAAATGCCAGGTAAATCAACACTATGTGACATATTTGTCATATACTATTTAAATGACATTTTTTTTCTGCCTTGCCTGCAAACCCACTTGCAATTCCATACATGAGAAAACTGCAAACAACAGAAAACATTTGTTTTGCATGTATGTAGACAGTACGACCTTTGAAATGCTTCTTGAAGGAGAATTCTTTGGCTTGATTACAAATAGTTCCCAATCTTGAGTTTTGTGAACTGAGGATTCTAAGTCACCGTACTTTGGCTTTCAGACTATATTGAAAGTGCATTAGCACTTCTAGTGTAACTCAAATTAGTGAAGTGTCCCGGCTACCAGTATTTATTTCACAAAGTCCCTCCAGGAACGCCCAGGACTGTCGCAGCAACACCAGCGGTAAGAGTTTATTGAGATGGCAGACTGAAGTGGCAGACATGGTGACACTTAATCATTTGGTTTGTTCTGAAAAAAGTTTGTGAAGGACCACCCTCCTCCATTAGATTTAGGAGAGTCTTCATCTTTAGGAGGAATCAAAAACTGTCGGGAATTGATGGAGCATGGACTTCCAAAAGAGACCACTTCACTGTTGCTGTCTGTGGATCTGGGAGAGTCTGGAGAAACCAAATTCCAAGTATTTACATTGGCCTGAGGTCTGTAACCTGCAGTTTTGTCTATGTCATCTTCTGCAGCTGTCTCTTCTAAAGCAGAGTTAATGGGGAGGCGCATTTGTGGCTTATAGCCTGCCCCCACCACAGAGTCAATGTCTTGCTCTTCCTCTGGTTTGGCCTGAGGCTGATACATGGACTGCACATCCATGTAAATGACTTGGTTAGTCCCTCCTGCTTCATCCACTACCGGGTTCGGTATCTCTTCCTCAATGATTGGAGGGCAATAGGAAACAACCACATGGTTTTCAGGTTCTGTATTAGAGCCCTCTTCAGGATGCTCAGCTACAGGGGAAATTATTTCTGTATCTTCTATTTTAGGAACTGCTCGAGTTTCCAGAACCTCAACATTATTTGGGGTACAAGGATTCATTTCCAATGTTTTAAGAGCATTGCTCCCCTAGAAATAAATTTAAAAGCAGTGGTTAAGATAGCACTAAATACTACTGCAATGCTCCCCCTTCTAAAAAAATTCCTATTTTTCTTAGTTTTTCAAATTAGCCTGTAAATATCTGTCTCTGCTGCTCTACACTGCACATCACAGCAAGCCATCTCTTTTTCTCCACAGCAGCATTTTCCTTGCTATTAATAGTAACTGGAAAAAATAGCATTGTATAAACAATTTAAGATTAAAAATCTGGAAAACGAGCAGATGTTAAAGTATGCTACTTTTTCAATATTTTTGTCTTACTGTGCTATCTGCATGTCACAAACTTTTTAACAAAAGCACAGGAGAGGGCCAGGAGTGTGGCTTAGTGGTAGAAGGCTTGCCTGCCATGCATGAGGCCCTGTGTTTGATTCCTCAATAACACATAAACAAGAATAAAAGACATGAAAGGAAAAGAGAAAAAACAATTTAAAAAATGAGAAAATAGCCAGTACTTCAAAGACAAATGTAAGAAAATAAAAAGTTTACCTCACAGACACTCTTCTGAAATTGTAATGCTTTACAATTTTCTGGATTTGGAATATCAGGGTAGAAGGTTTCTTTAATCCTTTAAATAAAGAATGATTAAATAAGTTTAATAGCTGTAAGATAACCAGTCAAGTAGTAAAGTTTAAGTCATCTGGGTTATTTTATGTTCATATATATATATGTATATATATGAACAGCTGAGATAAAAGTACAATATTTTCAGCATGTGATCACTTACTACTGTTTTCACTACTAGGTTGCAATTTGGAAATAAATGGTAATTTTATTTCTAGTGCTTCCATTTTTTTCTTCCAATCCAATGAAAATAAAGCAAAATTCCAATAGTGACTACATTCTCATCTCCCACATAAAATACAGTCATTGCTCATGCAGACTAAAGCTTTTAGACTCCAGGATCAATTACTTAAGGAATATGAAGGGAGACCAGCGACATGTTGGCATACGCAGCTGCCTTCCCACCCCCCCTCGCACCAGGGTCTGACTATCACAAGGAACACTTGGAATGAGGGCTGTGCACCTGCTTTCTCAAGGTGGGGAAATCTGCAAGTATTAAAAGTGACAGCCAACTGTCACAGGAAGCCACTTTCTGTGTGAAGATAAAGGCTACCAATGAAAAATGAACCCAAACAAAACTGAGATTTGGTCAGTGTCCTGTTGTACTTCTTTTGCTGAAGATATTAAGAAGAACTTATGACTGGAAATTCCTGCAGAAGGAATGTGTAAAACACTTTATCCTCGAAACATCTTTTTAAATTTGCCTTTGCTTTTGTATTAAAATGATTGTTTTAAAATGTGATTTTTGCCAAGGAGGATATGGTTCCCAAACCAGTTTATGTAGTTCTGCTACTATTTTGATTTAGCAGCCAGGATTGCTAGAATACATTGGCTTTTCTGTCATTATGGTGTCATTTTCAAGAAAGTGCAGTCTTTTCTGTCATGAATGTAGCTGTTCATCGACACCACAGCAGGACAGCTCCTGCCAACTGAGCAAGTGAACAGGGTCATCTTTGCTAAGACCCAGCCCGGCTTAGTTCACTCCAACCCCTGCCTCTGTCTCCTACCTCACTCAGATTTTCCCAGTGGGTCACCAGGAAAAGTGAGAACTAGTCATTAAATTATATTTAATTTTGTAGACAGCTATTATCTCACTTTTGCCTAAATAACTATATTCAGCAAAATGGCCATTACTTCACTGATAAAAGCAGTAGAGAAAAATTTACTCTATTTTTGCTTTAAAACTTTTAAATAAATTGTTGTACTCTTCCTTAAAGTCAAACTTAACACTAATTTTCACTAAAACATGGACATATAATACAGTTGGAAAGATGTAACTATTTTGTAACACATAACTCAATAACCAAGTGTGCCAAGTGTCATTACCATTCTCGTTTCCTATAACAAAGGATACTTGTCACCACTCCAACAATGACGGCCACAGCCACAGGAATGAGGATGGCAATAATCAGTCCCACAGCTGAAAAGACAAGGTCACAAACAGTGAAAATTACAATTGTAGAATCCAAACTAGAAAATATTTATTTTTATTAAGAAAAAAAATCTATGCAAAGGACACCAAAAATCTGTTACAATGTAATCCTTGAAGCATAATAAGCTCTATTCTAATGCAATTCTTCAGAGTGGAGCTTCTCAACCTCGCCACTACTGCCAGGCAGGCCAGCTGTTCTGCACAGAGTGGGGCAGCAGGGAGGCGCCCTGTGCACTGCAGGAAGTTCAGCAGCAGGTCTGGCCTCTAACCACTAGACTTCAAAACCAAGTTCTCTGATGTTTAAAGACAGTTAAGGCCTTTATGCTTCTCTACTGTCTCAAACTTCTAAGTGCTGTGCTCAATAAAAATTTTAAAAGGGTATTCTGATTTTCCTAGACATTAAAAATCATAACGTAGCTAAGACAACTGAATTTAGAAATTTTCCCATATGCATTCAGACCTCTAGATTTAGGTTTACCTCTAATTCATTCATTTCTTAGGCAGTCATTTGGAAACAGGTTCAAATACCACACAAGAGCAAATGTAAGTTACTGCATGGCTCCTAACAATAATGCCAGTTTGGGGAAAGAGTGGAGAAAGTTGCTGGGAATATCACGCATTTCAGTGAGGAAGGCTTCTAGCTGGACTTACAGTTCTCTTTCGTCACCACGAACATGCTCTTCCTGGGGCCCAGGCCACCATCGGTGTAGGCTTGCAGGACCAGATGGTAACTTGTTTTACCTTGGAGATCGGCAATTCTCAGTGTCTTCTGGGATATGTCGGTAATATTCTTTATCTTGACATCAGAAGAACCTACTTTTAAAATGAACAGTTTAATTCATCTCAATACCATTTCAAACCTATGGTTATATATCTTGTCACATCAACTACCCTTTAAGTGAGTCTGGACCCCAACCACCCACGATGGTGCCCTTAGATTTTACTATTTTCCTACTCTGTTGAGTGGCTGCTTCATGTCCATTCAATGCTCAATGTCCATTCAATGTCCAATTCAGAATGCTCTTTTTGGCTGTTGTCTAGTTCTTGCACTCTTTCCTTGGTGGCTTTATGAAATCAAGTTCTCTTTCCCTCTAACTTGAGTGACCAACCCATTATGTCTAACGAAATCCAGACGCTAGAATTTTAACTGCTTCAAGTGTAAAATTTCAGAGCATTTGAGGAAAATTACTCTGTACTTCGGCTCTTTGTAGAATCTGGTACTCAGGGTTTCCCTCGCCCATTGCCTGAAAGTCTGAGAGCCGCAAGTCACGTGGCCCAGGGAGGCTCAGTCAGCTCCTAGAAGCTATCACAGCCAAGGCCAAGGCAGACACTGACTCCACTGATAGCTCTTGGTCAATTACAATTACAACACAGGCTTAGAAGCCCTCATGGTGCCTAAAATCAGACTTCAACATACATACATTTCTTAAACAAATTTAAAAATTCTTATGTTCACAATATGTCTGCATTCTTTTTCAGAAAGTTTGGAAAACCAGTATTAAACTAGTCAGCAGCATCTTCTTTTATGTTGTAGCTAATGAGAGCTTTCACAGTCACGCCAGCAATTCACTCACCTGGTTCCAAGCCCCTCATCTTCAAGGTGTCCTTTTCTCCTTTCTGAAAGTAAAATAAGTACCCTCTTAGGAAACCTCTAAGTTCTTCCACAGGAATATCTTCCCATTTCACTAATATGGAATCTGCAGATGTATCTGCAACAGTGAAGTTTGGTGCAACAACTGGGGCTGTGAAAAGATGAAACCAATCACTGAAGGCAAGTTTACCAACACAGAGCAAGGTCACATGGCTCATATAAAACTCTATTGATAAATTAGATGTCATTAGAGGGATACTGTCACCATACTTACATATTAATAACTACAGATCAAAGTATTCTAGGAACCAAGATAGAACTTATAAATTTTACACAAACCTGTATGTACAAACATCTTTAAATGGATATACATATAAATTTTCTTGCTTCTCTTTATTGCTAGTCTTGAATAAATTAAGTTTTTTAAACTTGTATAAATGCAAATCAAGTATTTTTGGCATCAAATTAAGATTTTATTTTCTCAATGGAAATAGTAAAAAAATAGTGAAACAAACAGGCTAAGAAACCAAATAATTTTAAGCTTACTAAGCCAAATATCGTATCTACCTAACTATTTTAATTTAACTTATTTTTAAATGCTTTTTGGTAATACCCAAACTCTAAAAAAGAAGATACCCATTTAACTTACCCAATTCTTCTATATATCCAATTACAGAACGCAGTAGTTGATAACCCTGATTTCTGCACCCATACAGGAAAAATTGGTATCTTACACCTGAATGAAACTGATCTATAGGAAGAACAACAAATTAGTAAACTTTTGCATGTATATAAAAATTATATATGCATATTCATTCAAGTCACCGTCATACCTTTATAGTAATCCCCTTTTCTTCCATTCATGGTGCAGGGAAGAAACGTTTTTCAAAGAAGCAGTATACTAAGAGCTCTACTTCAAACTTCAGTATAAAGGACCAGATATAAGAATCTATCCTATCCACTGTCACAAAGTATCCCTAGGTGAGATACTTCCACAAGACATATAAGGAAAGGATCTTAACTTGAAAGGCACCTTTTTGTTTGTGTGTCAGTCCTGGGGCTTGAACTCAAGGCCTGGATGCTGTCCTTGAGCTTCTTTTTACCCAAGGCTACTGCTCTACCACTTAATCCACAACTGAACTTCAGGGTTTTTTGTTTGTTTGTTTGTTTTAATTGGAGACGAGTCTCATGAACTTTCCTGCCTGGGCTGGCTTTGAACTGTGATCCTCATATCTCAGCCTACTGAGCCGCTAAGATTATAGGCTTGGGCCATCAGCACCCAGTTTAAAAATATTTCTTAAATATTTTCTTAGTATAGTGCACCTGGCATAAGCGAAAACCAGAAATGCATAAAACAAGTCTCTGACATAAAGTTGGCAGAGTGGTGGAAGACACATGAGCAATGTTAACAATTACGCACCATGCTACTTAGCAGATGCGGTGGGACCTTTCACTGGCCCAAAGGAATCCTAAATGAGAAAGTCACCACAGAGGTTCTTTCAAAAAGAGCACCAGAGGACAATCAGGACAGGCATGTTCTAGGAAGAAAATTCTGGAGGAGAAAATGGTACTTCACATGCAGAAACACAAGTACTCTAATGTTGGTTAATAACATTAGCACTCCAGGGCTGGGAATATGGCCTAGTGGCAATAGTGCTTGCCTCGCATACATGAAGTCCTGGGTTCGATTCCCCAGCACCACATATATAGAAAACGGCCAGAAGTGGCGCTGTGGCTCAAGTGGCAGAGTGCTAGCCTTGAGCAAAAAAAAAAAAAAAAAGAAGCCAGGGACAGTGCTCAGGCCCTGAGTCCAAGGCCCAGGACTGGCAAAAAAAAACATAATAATAATAACATTAGCACTCCAGTTCTGTGCCCACACAACACCAGTGGTCTCTAGGCACAGATGTGAGATGGCCAGCCTCTAAAAGAATCATACCACCAAAGGAGAAGGGAATTGGCTTGTCTCAATTTTAACTTCTTTTCTTGCACCATTTTCCCTTAAATGTTTGCTATGTGCTAGGGTAAGTGCATATCAAAGCTAGGGTAAGTGCATATCAAATATTCACAGAAAACCCAAGTAAGTTGTGTAATTTTTCTTCTTTGAAGAAAAAGCACGTTAGAGATTAGGATTTTATTTCACTAGTAAATCTGTATCTCACTTTGTTAAAACTATGTGTTATTTACAGGGCAGATATTCCACAAGGCGCTGACTCTTAAGTGAGCCTGCATGGGTGAAAGCATTAGGGGCATGTGCTAAGGCCATGAGAAAGAGAGGACCATGGAATGAGAGGATGGCTGAAAAGAAAGGAGCTCATGAGTGTTTGCTGTATGCCACACGCTGTTCCCAAACCTCAACAGAAAATAAAGGACAATTTCCCAGCCTCCTGAAACTCTGAACGGGACTCATCTTCATCATATGACCATGGAAACCAAAAACAAGTAGGAAAGGAAGAGAAGCAATTCAAGGCCTCCTGCTGTCCTGCATGCTTCACCAATACATGAGGGAGAGGCAGGAGCTGGGACAAGTCAGGAGGCATTGCTACCCATAGGCTATGGGGCTCCAGAAACTTCATGGGACAGGCACCTCACATGAATGTTCAAGCGAAGGAACAGGACAATGCATTAGGCTTTAATTCCAACAGATAGGCAGATGGAGCCCATGGATTACTAAGGGCTCCTTCTCATGCTTCACCTGCAACACTTGTAGGCTAACTAGCAGGTAGGCACTTGACTGCAAGCCCCTTCGTATGCCCACTCCCACACTGGGAGCCTTCCGTCTCCCATCAGGGAAGAGGAAAGTGGTGAGGGTGATATCTTCTCTGTGCACCATTATTCCCAGCTTCAGTAACTTGAGCCTTTGGCAAAAAAGGCATAGGACTGTGGGGAGGTTGTAGAGTTACTGTATGCTCCCCTTCTTTCAAGAGCTCTTCCTCTTTCATCTCTGACATCTCTTTTAAAACTACTTTCTCAATACTGCATTTGAGAGCTATGGCATTATTGTCTCATTCCATTATTTGCTATTCCAGTTGTTTTCAATTTTTCTTGACTACAGATAATGTGGTACAGAATATTCATAGGTGGAAATTCATGTTGTTCTCTGATTATTCTACAGAATGAATTCCTAGGTAATTCCCAAATCAAAAGATTTCAATCTTTTTACATATATATTGTTACAAATCACCATTAAATAGACTTACACACACTCCATTAATTGTTCTGTTGCACCCAATCACATTTGTGTGGCTTAAAAAATAGTTTTCAGGGCTGGGAATGTGGCTTAGTGGTAGAGTCCTTGCCTAGCATGCAGGAAGCCCTGGGTTCAATTCCTCAATACCACTTAAACAGAAAAGGCCAGAAGTGGTGGTGTGGCTCAAGTAGTAGAGTGCTAGCTTTTGCTTCAGCAAAAACTCAGGGGCAGTGCCCAGGCCCTGAGTTCAAGCCCCAGGACTGGCAAAAAATAAAAATAAAAAAAATGTATATATAAACACACACGTATGTATGTATATGTATTTTTTTAACAGGAATTCCGAGAAACACTAATCATCTTACCAGATTCTATTATCGTTTCAGTGCTGTTTGAAGGAACTTTTTTCCAGTCCATGAGGCAGTGCTCAGACCTTGAGGAGTTACACCATTTAATAACATAGTCGCAAGTCATGTTGGGGTCACGATGCCAGCTGAGAAGAATCTTCTTTCCAATTCCCACAACCTGCTCTACTTGGAGATCATCTTCAGTAAGAAAGAAGGATATTGCATTGGCAGCAAGATTCATAAAAATGGATAGGTGTTATAAAAATACTTTACTGTATACAAATTATAAAACATACTCAAAATACATAAAAGCTTAGCAAACATTGGAAGTGTTTCTCTGTTATTTTTATTGGAATGACTCTAGCACTTACCTGAATGCAGAAATTGACAAAGCAGGAGAAAAGCACCTAGGTCAGGTACTGAAGCGAGCACAGAGACCTGAGAGATGGGTTGGCAGGTGTGGAGCACTAGCATGGCTTCCACAGAGAGCCACAGAATACTATGGTACCTGGCAGGGGTGGGGGCAGGAAGGGAAGTATGGGGGTGTGGTTTTCCTATGCTGCCAGATCTGATGAAGATGAGGAATCTGGGCAGGGGCAGGGTGGTGGGGTCCAAAGATGAGTAGATACTGTCCACAGGAACAGGAAGAGTAATTTCTGACTGACTTATACTGAAGGGCTCAGTAAATAGCCAAGGAAAGGGTTTTTGAACATACTTGAAATAATAGAGCTGATCCTATTAAACAGAAGACGATCTGGCTTAGAATACGGAATTCTTTGGACCTAAGATAGCTCTGTGGCTGAATATAATTACAAACCAACAACATAAACCTGAACTGACGCTGCAGAGATGCGACTCAGGAAATCCTCTGGCAGCACAAGGATCCCGGGGCTCCATCAGGACTAGAGTATGGTTGGCTCTGTAAATCACTACCTTGTCAGGTACAAGTAGAACAGGTAGGGCTAGAGTTCTTGAGTTAAAGGACAACTGTTGCCTGTCCTTGTGAGGGCAAGGAGGACAAATGGCCTAAATAGTAGGTTATCTTAGGGGATCTTTTATCCCTTGGCCAGGTCCAAATTAATGGCCACCCGCCTACACATTCCCTGCATCTGCCACTCTAGTGCCTGGTGCCTCTCACTGCTATCTGGGCTCATGCGAGTGTCCTGTGCATTCCTCACCCCCTCTTCCTAATTACACTATGGCTGTTGCCTTGAACAGAACCAAGAACCAGCTCAGTAATAAGAAGTAAGAACCTGTTCTAAGTAAGAGCTGAGAAAACAAAGAGGATCTTAACGAGACCAGTTTTTGTTTACTTGTTTTTCTCTCTATAACAAATTGTGCTCACACTGGGCAGGACAGCAATGGATAAGGATGAGAAATGACTAGAAAGAGGAGTTAACTGTAAGAAGTGCAAGAGGCCTAAATTTAAATGCATGGCCTGACATGTCCAGCTATTCAGGATGAGGAAGGGAGTCAGTAGGCAGGAAGAGAGGTCAAGGCAGGTAGTAGGGGACTAAATATTACCAAAGGACATTAATTGTGTGCATGAAAATGCCATATTGAATGAACATTATACACTAATGTAAAAAAAAACAACTTTGTAGAAACTAAGAAGGAATGCAATTGTCACTGATAATCTGTATAATTTAAAGAATAGAACTAATAATTCTAAAATTTCACTGCCATTTTTTTCCCAATGCCTACATTAAATAGTTAATTTATACTTTGGGGAAGACTTTCTTATCAATAGAGTAATTTATTGAAAAAACCCTGCCAATTAAAACTAGTATTTTTTTTCTCCTTTGGTAATTTGCAAACCAGTCTACCTTCATAAAAACTTGGTATTGGGTCTTGGTATTGGGGAAGTTAATACTCCCAGTTAAAGTATTTCTTCTCAAGAGTACTGTCAACTATAACTTTCCAAC
This sequence comes from Perognathus longimembris pacificus, assembly GCF_023159225.1. Taxonomy (NCBI): domain Eukaryota; kingdom Metazoa; phylum Chordata; class Mammalia; order Rodentia; family Heteromyidae; genus Perognathus; species Perognathus longimembris. The sequence goes on from NC_063179.1 coordinate 21,906,423, forward strand.
ATTATATAACAAACTGGTTCCATTATTTTATCTGTTAGTGGACATGTTTCACATCCATACTAAAACCTTCTACCTCTCAGTGAGTAATAAACGATTTACTTGCTATTCCATGTAATATAATATAAATTTCAGAAGGAAAATATTGTTTACATTCTGTAAAAACAAGAAATGTCAACAGTTTTTACATCAACTTCTTGTTTTTATATGTAGTAGGTTGTCTTTTTTTAATTTCAAAATTTCTTTTTAAATTTTTTAAATTATTTAAAAATACTTGTTGTACAAAGGAATTCCCACTCAACAAAGCAGTATACGAACATAATGCATCTTGCTCAATGTCAACCCTTTATATTTCTTTTTTTAATTAATGCATATTCAATGCTATATGAAGTACTCACCATTTGGGATTTCAATAGTAGCTATTTTAGAAGGTGGCGATGGGCCAGCAGAATTTTTTGCCACCACACTGATAATGCAGTCTGTTTTACCCAGTGGTAGCTCTGCTTTGTGTTGAGGATCAAGGACTTCGGAAAGGAATTGTGTTTCCTCATGGGATGAACAGGATACATTGTAAGAAAGTATTTTTCCATGAGCTTCATTAATGGGTAAAGGCTATGAAAAAGCAAAAGCAAATTCTATTAAAATTTTGCAAAATGTAAGTATGCGAGGTAAGGTCATTAAGTCTAAACTGGAAGCTTTGCCCACAATAATGAAGTAATATTAGAAAAGAGAATGTCAACAATGTGAAAATGTAAATTTAAAATTTACTGAAATGTGTGTAGATCAGGAAGAGATACTGAAGAAAATTCATCCTTGCCATTAAGTAGCAAGACTAAAAAAGAAATTTAAAATTCAGTAAGCACAAAAACCTATCATGTGGTTAGGAACATTGCTCTACTATGAACAAACAAAATGGAATAAATAATTATAACATTGTGCATTTTTTAAAAGCATGTATTGTCTTAAAGTTGTCTACCTTTTCAATACTCATTCAAATTGCTTAGATTTGTTGGGTTTTTTTTAAATCATGACCTTATGTTACTAAATGGTTTAATTTAATTCATCTTGGTGTGAACTCTGTCTTATGGAATAGAAAGAACTTCCTTGTTCTTATCAAACTACAGGATTCTATAACTTTTTTCACTCTTCTATATTATACATATAATCATGCTAATTCAATTAGTGGCTATACATTTCATGCAGCATTTTATCAGTATACTAGATGATTCCTTAAATCAATCAAATTGAAGTTGCTCACAATTTTTCTTAGTAATAAAACAATACTTTGACAAACATTTTTGTGTCACTTTTTTCTTTTTTCAGACTTTCAGAATATGGCACTGAGTAAGACTTGGTTCACTAATAGAAGAAGAATGCAAATAACACAGTTCTGGGGCTGGGTTTCTAATGAAAGTGAGGGAGGGAGAGGGACTCATGAGTCCCCCAAGAACTTTATCAGCATCCTAAAGTATTTTTACAACTGAGACAGAAGACCCTGATTACAATGACTGTGGTGAATTAAGAGTAAAGAGGAATGAGGAATTGGAAGTCAACAAGACAGGTAAGATTCTCAGCAGTATTATCAACTTGGCTAGCCTGGGAAGTCTTGGTTGGCAAAAATACTGTTTTTATGTTAAGCATAATGTATGTTGAGCATAATGAAGTTATTTAAATGTCCAAGAAAAAACTCAGATATTTACCTTCCAATAGATTACTAAATTTCTTCCATCAGAACTCCGCTCTCTCCATATATCTGGTCCCTTTGAAGGAACTAGGAACAAAATTTACACATCAGTATCTTAAAGAGGCATAATGTATGTCAGCAGACAATACCAATTAGTGAGATACCAGTGCTCAAAACTTTTCTCTAGGATATTTGTAATTTTCTAAAGAGGTTAAATGGTTTAATGGCTTTCATTTAGAAAATGAAGCAACAGAAAAGTTAAGCTCTTCACTTCCACCAATCTCAAGGCCCCATAAAGTATATTAAAATCACTCATAAGTTCATCTGAGATTGGATTTTGGGTGTCTTTTGGTCTAACATCTTCTGGTTTCCCCATTAATAATAATAAGCTATAAACACATATTTAACTTACTGGCTTCCTGAGTAATATGTTGTTTTTCATTGCTCCATTTGCTCCATTTCCAGAAAGTTTCAGAAGAACAACGAATTCGAAAAGTATATTTAGTATATGGATTTAATTTGTGCACATCAATGAGATAATCTGCATTGTCTACTCCTTTGATTGTGGCATTCTATTAAAAAAATATAAAGTATACAAAAATTGAAATAACATTAATCAAAAACAATCTCACACATTTCTATCTGTTAACTATTCTTGCATTTTGATCTCTCTTCCAAGTCATATGCACATATGCTATGTATATGTAAAGACATATTGGACCCCCCCCATTTCTGCCAGAAATCCTTCTGTATTTGTAAATGAAATCAACTAAATGTCCATGTGCATTTGCATTTGTAACACTAGAGTTTATTGACTATCATATTTTAATTCTTATATAAATGACAAGAAATTCTACTCTGCAATACCAATAAATATTTTTAATCCAAATCAGGAGTGGTTTTATGTAAGAGCAGCCATATAAATTATGCAGATTTGATAGTCAATGAATGCTTACTGATTATGCGATAAATTTGAACATAATTTAGTAATCTGTTTTGACCTTGAGGTTTAATTCTATTATTTAGATGTGCTATGGCAATCTTCTTGAAGGCAGGTGTCAGCATCCTTCATGCATCTTTTACTATGTCATTTAACACAGTATGGTACTAAAGATATGATAAGTAGTCCACAAATACTTAAACTAAACAAATAACATTAAAATGAAACAATCTTAAATAAATGTAAAGATTTGAGTGTCTCAGCAAAGCCTCTGAGGTTTTGTCTGCTTGGCCTGTTTAATGTATTTTTGGCAGTAGTAGGGTCCAAACATAGGGCCTACATGCTTATTCAAGTGGGTACACTTGAGCACTCTGGCCCTTTTTGTTTCAGTTAAAATAACTGAGAGGGTCTCTTGGTTTCTGGAACAAGGCTGGCTGAGACAGATCCTGTGGGCTTTTTACCTGTGGCTTCCCACACAGCTGTGCCACAAATAAATATCACTGGGCCCAGCTTGCTGGCTGACATGGCTCTCACTAACTTCCCTCACTGGCTGGCTTTGATCCCCAAGCCTCTGCTCTTGACCACCCAAGTAGCTGGGATAACAGGCCTGAGTCACCTTGTCCAGTCATTAACTGCTTACAAAGCAGTTCTTCAGATCACGCTTTATACTTTGGACTTATTTGCTAGACTAAGTAAATTCCCAAATGAATATTTATCTACAGTATTATTTTAGATTTATCATGTTATAAGTCAACATATATAGAGAGAATATACCACAAAGTCATGTTTTGACTTATAATTACCAATTATAAGTTGCTTCCACTGTCTCACTGCGTAATTAAAAAAAAATCATTGCTACTCTGGTGCCAATGAGTCCATTAGCTGGTGCTAAAAACTACTCTTCATTCACAAATTTATTGAGCAATAGCCACAAGCCAGGTACTAAGTAGTAGAGAACATCTTGGAACATCTGAACTTATGTTCTAAAGTCTCCATTATTACAACTGCCTTCAAATGCTTAATGTATGCTATATTGATGTCTTTTTTGATTCTTACTAAATCTTTGTAATTAATCATTTGTAAGCTTTACACATAAAATTTTAACCTAGTAATTTTTGAAAACTAAATGTTTTATTCAAAAAACACCCAAAAATACTCATAGAAAATTGTCACTTACCAATTCTTGTTTTGAATTAGCTTTGTTAATTTCAATTTGACATAAAAGATTAATCTGTACAAAATTGCCTAGTAAATGCCAAGAAAGTGTAACAGCTGTTGAATTAATGTCCTCAACTTTCAATGAAGTAGGAGTATGGGGAGAAACTGTAAATAGAATTAAAAGTTTAATTCCTTTAAACATGTATTTAAAGGTGAGAAGCAGTCTCATACTACAAACTTTTTTTTTTTTTACATCAAGGAGAACTAGACACCAATGGTTCATGCCTGTAATCCCAGCTACTGAGGAGGCTAGGCTGAGAATCATGATTCCAAGCTAACACAGGTAGGAAGTCTGTGAGACTCTGACCTCCAAATAAACACCAAAAAGCCAGAAGTACATCTGTGGCTCAAGTGGTAGACGGCCAGGCTTGAGCAAGAAAGCTCAGTAACAGTGCCAAGGCCCTGAGTTCAAGCTCTAAGATCAGCATGAAAAAAAAAAAAAAAGCCAAAGAGGTAGAATTTTTTTGGAGAACAAAAATATGAAACCACAACATCTTTTTGTCTTTCTTTTTTGGTACTGGGGATTGAACTTGCAAGGCAAGCTTCTTTGCCAATGAACTACATCCCAGCCCCATGTCAACATTTTTAAAGAATTTAAAGAATCAATCACAACGAAGCGTTCTTCATCTGGTGTTGCGAATATGAAGCATAGTAATATTACAGTATCTTTTAAGGAACTTCTACCATATGTGGAGAGTGACAAAGGAAAAAGTGAACATGAGAATCAGCAGGGGCCGGAGAACACTCGGTTCTCAACACATACATAGCACGATGTCCACTGCCACGAAAATTTCAATGTCATAGGTTGGGGAAGTCTTACAACCGATCTAGAACTAAATAAAGGTGGGCTTCAAAAGAAGAGTCAGACTAAAATTGGCAAAAAGGATGTAAGGAAAGTGTTTCAAGTTGGGGTGTTGGCAAGAAGGAAGGTAAAGAAAATTTACATTACATTACTGATTATGCTTATGACAATATGAGTGACAAGAGAGAATCATATGAATAAAGAAGAAATGGCAGAGGGCAGAGAATTGTTGGCACTATCACTGAACTACATTTTGATCCTATGAGAAATTAGGAATAAAGATGGCAGAAAGTTAATAATGGATAAAAGTGACAATATTACAAATAATGCAACAGGTTCATCTACAACTCAATTGCCAGGGTGCAGGATAAAAAAGCATTTGGTTTAAGTCCTTTATCTCCCAACTGCAAGTCTTAGAGAAAGTCTCTGTGTCATTCGTTGCTCAGTGTGTTGCTGAATCTGACATAGTTAATTCATCTGTGGAAGTATTTTTCATGATTTTTAAAGACACATCACCACTTCCAAAATTATTTTTAAGACACTAGCTGCTTACCTCTTTCTGTTATATTGACTAATTTTGTCGATTCTGATTTTCCCAGTGGATTTTGAGCTTTCAGAGTAAAATTGTAAATTTCTTGATTTGGAAGAACATGGAAGAATAACTGATAGCTTTCATTTGTAAATGGTTCAGCTCTTTTAAATGTAACGTATTTGCTCGAAAAGCTGTGGATTAAAAGAAAAAATTATTTTCAAGTTGTCCGATTATAGAAAAATTGGCAAATTTCTCCTCTTCTCTTCTCCCTCAAGCTCTCTCACTTCCCTCTTTCCGTCCCTCCCTCCTTCCTTTCTGTATTGGGAGACTGAACCCAGGGGCCTATCACCTGAGCTATTTACTCAGCACTCTAATAGTTAATCTTTGTAAAAGTTTGCATTTGTAATTAGATGTATTACGTACTCAGACAAGACAATGAACATAGAAAATAATTAGCCGTAAGACACCACTCACAACTGAAGTTTCAGTTGTCTAGCCTTTTTAAAGAAGAGACATAAAACTGAGTCTACATGTGGTTAAGCTTCAGTTTTAAAGATTATGTTATTCTATATTCAGCTGTGTATCTTGTAATAAGAACAAAACAGAGTATTTCCTTATGTCACTTAAAATGTCCTCAAAGTACTCGCCATCTGACATCCTTTCATGGTAACCATTACCTTTCAAATAAAATATAATTTGTATTTCGTGGGCCGACTAATCCTGTTGGTCTTCCTGGATTCCAAGTACATATAATCTCTTTTAAATCATGTGTCTCACAATTCAGTTTTTGTGGAATATCAGGTGGAACTAATATAAAAAAGAAAAAAATCATAATTACATGTAAAAATATGTATAATCACATGAATGAAAATGCAATACTACAAAATGTTAATGGTTTTGTCCAATTTCATTAAAATAATTTACCACTTATAATTTTATCTTTGAAAAATGTAAGAATTACCATTCTTTCCACAGAATTTTGGCAGGGTATACATTATATTAGAAATGATGGACTAAAATATACTGAAAAGTAACTGTGGGCTCATTTAGAAATTTCTGAGAGCAGGGCACCCGTGACTCACACCTGTAATCCTAGCTCCTCAGGAGACTAAGATCTGAGGATTGTGGTGCAAGCCAGCCTGTGCAAGAAAGGCCATGAGACTCTTATCTCAATAAACTAATCAGAAAAAGCCAGAAGTGGTGCTGTATCTCAAGAGGCTCAAGGGTAGTGCTCACGCCCAGAGTTCAAGCTCCATGACCAGCAAACTAAATAAAACAAAATTAAAAATTCCCAAGAGCAATTTGAGAAACCAATTTCAGTTTTCTTCTTAAAGTCCTATTGCAGTTTACTAAGCCTCTCAGAGATAACTATGTCAGTAAGTCTGAAAAATCTAAGGCAAAACTATTTATTATCCACATGATGTTTTTGAAATAAAGTACGAAACATACTAAAAATCATGTTACATGTCATGTTTGCGTAGAAAAAGAAAAAACAAACAAGTTTGGCTTTGTTTAGATAGAACTAGAAAAAGAAAAAAGATTGATTTTTTTAAATTATAGAAATTATTTGTGTAATCATGTTTAACCAGTCATGTGTGCATATGGACATGGGCTCGTGCGTGTGCATGCACTGATTCTAAAACCCTTTCCAATGATGAGTTAACAAGATATTCATAATGGAAAGGAAGCAACAGTCTTGATCCCTAATTCTCATGAAAAGTTTCTAGAGAAATGCTACTGTTGCCTTGAGTTAACAAATACTGACCCTATCCTTCAAATGTTACAAATGAAGGTACAATTACTAAGTTAAAAGGTTTATTCTAGCAATATGACAGATGAGAACATGACCTGAAATAACAGAAATCTTCACTGGAGGATCACTTCAGGATATCCCTTTATAAGCATTCTCACTATCACTGATTCATCTTGGACTCTAGGGTCAATCATGAGAAATAGTGGAAATCACCTCTGAAAATTCCACTACTAAAGAAAACATAATTTTGTAAACTTTGTAATCTACCTTTCACCTGAAATCCAAGAATGCATTACAGATTAAATTTTTTAATTTCTCACTTGTATCAATAAACAAATAGAAACAAAAACATCCTGCAGAATAAAAAATAGGCTGATAAGAGCTAAACAAGTTAAAAGAGGCTCTCTTTAAGGTTATATACTTACATCCTGCAAAAATAACTGTTCCACACACGTCATCTTCTGTTGTGAAGATCACATTTGTTCCACTATTTTCTGAGACGGAAATATTACGGACCTTGATTGCAACATTTTCCCCATCAAGAGGGATTAAGGGGCAAAAGGTACTGCCAATCTGTGCGACCTGCACTTTGGTTTGACTCACACAACAAAAAGTTATGTCTGAACCTGCTAGTACCACTTTGTCTTGAGGATAAGCCTTCAGATAAGGAAGAGGAGACCCTGGGGGGGGGGGGGGAGAAATCATAAATATTTAGAAACCATTTTATGTTAAATAGTCTCCAGAGTAAGACTTTTTTCCAAAAGGTAATTTAAAAAATAGACCAGTTTATGCAAAACATACTGTTATGTGTTTGTGAAATATTGACCCAAATATAAAGTATGTTTTATAAGTCACATATTTATATAAGATACATGTTCAAAATAAAGTAAAAATGATGTGTGGTGTTATGTAAGTGTGTAGGATAGAAGTGGATCACAGGCCAAAGTCTAAAGTCATACATTAATGTTTAAGGAATCTAAAGGTTCACTGGTGCATGGTGACATACACCTGTAATGACAGCTTCCAGAACGGAAGATTTTGAGTTTGAGGCTACTCTGAGCTACATACAGGAATCTTGTCTCAAAGAACCAAAAAGAACTCTTAAGGTTCAAATCAGTGGGTTTGTACACATATGTAAAAACATACAGCAAATAAATCTCCAATTAAATAATTCCCCATTTTAAAATCCCTTAGAAATTATTATCTGCATTTAGGGTCAATGTTTTATTTTCCATCAGCCTAAATGCCTACTCAAATATTCTACATGCTCAAAAGCAATCTGTCTTTAATCTCAACTCTACAAGCTAAAGCCATAACTTCCCACCCCACAACCAACAATCTTTTATTTTTTTAGTTGTTATTGCATGTGAATTTTTTCATTTCCTTATTGCTAAAATTATGTACAGAGGGGTCACAGCTTCATGCATAAGGCATTCCTCCCCCGTATCCCTCGTAAACCTTTTAAATTACCTCTGTTCTCCTTTTTACCCCTCATTCCCTGCAGCCATCTGTACTAATCCCATCATTCCACAGAATGGCTCACTGACCCCATGCTCAATCTACTGATCACTCCTCAGTGATCTTTAACTTCCACAGCTGACCAAAGTATTCCTTCTAGGACATCTTCCTTCCTTGGGTTCCCTAACACTATTTCCTGGGCTACTCTTTTTGTTTTGTTTTGTTTGCCAGTCCTGGGGCTTGAACTCAAGGCCTGAGCACTGTCCCTGGCTTCTTTTTGCTCAAGGCTAGCACTCTGCCACTTGAGCCACAGCACCACTTCTGGCCATTTTCTATTTATGTGGTGCTGAGGAATTGAATCCAGGGCTTCATGTATACAAGGCGAGCACTTTACCACTAGGCTATATTCCCAGCCGTCCCGGGCTACTCTTAGTGCTTGGGTCTGTGGCTTGCTTCAGTCATACCCTTAGACACACGAGCATTTAAAAGATATGTCCTTTGTCCCCATTTCCTTTCCCTAAGTTATTTTAACTTTCATAATTTAAGCATTTCACACCATATATCTATATTAATGATTCCCAAATAGGCACCATACCTGGATGCCAAACTGTCATTTCCAACTCCCTGTGGGGCCTACCACCCTGCTACTAAAGGTCATGCTAAAATGAAATTTCCCTCCCCACCAACCTTGTCATTCATGTCTTGTTTCAGTGAAGAAGTACTCCAGTCACCAGGCTACCTAAACTAACAGGCACTGTTGGCTCTGTTTCTCACAGTCACAAATTCTCATTCTGCCTCTTCAGGTTTTCACAACTTTTCCCTTTTTCATTTCCAAACCCAAGTTCCCAGACTGCACTTATATTGTCTTTTGTTCAACTGCAACACATTCTCCTTATTTATTTACTTGCTTCTAGTCCATCCTTGCTATGATCCATTTTATTATACTATTTATCATCCGTTGTGATTCCTCACCATTTCAGGATAGCATTTTATTGTTGGCAATGTTCCTGAGCCTCCTCAACCTACCAATATTCTACCTGTACCTAAGTTTTGTTTAATGCACTGATGATTTCTGGAGTGCTTGCAGAAATCCATTTTCTCTGCAAAAACTAAACAGCATGCAGAGATCTGTGACAAACTGGGGAATAGACCAACACACATATATTTCTGCCAATATACAATGTTATTTATTTTTTAGGTGATTTTTCTGGTGATTTTCAAACCTAGATGCTTATCTAATCACTCAGGAAGTTCTTTGTAATTATAGATTTCTAGAGCCTATCAAACTTCTTTAATCCAAACTCATGGGTTGGCAAGCTTAGAAACTTCCCAGGAACTCTCATGTAGCCACTGGGATTGGGAGAACTGACAGTATAAACTACACTTCACCCTGGTAATGTAACTCATTCTAAACAAAAACGTCTTTAAATAATAGCTTACAAGGGATCTCCTTCATTTGGCTCCAGTTACTCCACTCTTTATGACCAGAAAAATAAAGGGAATCGAAGTAACACCTAATTGACACGTAATGCGTGGCACACTCCAAAGGCAGGTCTGAAGCCCAACTCCACCGATGAACTGTATCCTGACCATTCACAGTCATGTTGTATGTCTCCTAAAAATAAACACAAAGTTCCATTTTTAAGTAGTGGTTTTATTCTTCTTTCCTTTGGATAGAAAAATCCATAAAAGACTGAATATAATCACTAATCAAGAAAAAAGTTCAATGTTTTGTAAAACTATTTCAATTCTTTAAAAAGGAAAGGGCACAGTAACAATTATCATTGTGAATTATGTTCATTTCTCAGTATTAGGCTTTATTACTGTACAAGATGATAACAATCATCTAAACACTCAATATAATACCTCAGAGAAAATATACCACTGCCTAAATGATCTCCATTTTCTCATGGAGAAAAAATATTAGGACAGAAGTAGCATTTCAACAAAAATTGTTTCAGATTACATTTAATTCCACTACCACCTATGCGTGAATTTTAACATAGGCATTCTATATTTCGTTCTATATTTTTGTTTAAAAAGAAAATAGTTAAGCTGAATTTAAATAGTACTATAGAATAGTAATCTCAACTGTGAGAAATTTCAAGATGTATTAAAGCTGTGAGTTCCAGCTAAAGGAAATAGATGAAACAAATGTCTTTCTTTTACTTTTGTAATACTTCAAAACAAGACAAAACAGATTATTTGTTTTAAAGCCAGAGTTGTATAAGAAAAAAAAGAAAAATGGCAGAAAAAATTAAAGTATTGTTCCATTTTAAAATTAAAAAGGTTTAAAAAATTTTAAGTACTGTTTACAAATGTAAAAATACATTACTGGCCAGGCATAAGTTGATCCTAACTACTTGGGATTTCAATTCAGAGCCAGCTGAGGTAGACAAATCCTCAAGTCTTATCTCCAACTAATCAGCAAAACCAGAACTGGAGGTGTGGCTCAGGTGGTAGAGTGCCATTTGTGAAGGAAAAGAGACAAGCAAGATCTAGAAGCACTGAGTTCTATCCTAGTATACATAGTATAGACATACACATACACACACACAATTTACATACACACATGGGTGTATACATATATTTCTATACATAGTGTGTGTGCATGTATGTTCTTTATCTTACAGTACTGCTACATGTATATACATGCAAATTCAATAGAGTGCTGTAAGATGAAGTTTATGTAAAGTTTCTCAGACAACAGAGCAAAAGGCAAAACAAGAAAGATATTTAGACTAGGGCTGGGAATGTGGTAAGAGTGCTTGCCTAGCATGCATAAAGTCCTGGGTTCAATTCTACAGCCCCACATAAACAGAAAAGGCCAGAAGTGGTGCTGTAGCTAAAGTGGTAGAGTGCAACTGGCAAACAAAACAAAACAAAAAACCAATTAGATCAGTTTGAAAAGTCCAATTTCCTTCTTTCTTTTTATTTTTTCTGCCAGTCCTGGGGCTTTGACTCAGGGCCTGAGCACTGTCCCTGGCTTCATTTTGCTCAAGGCTAGCACTCTGCCACTTGAGCCACATCTTCACTTCTGGCCATTTTCTATATATGTGGTGCTGGGGAATGGAACCCAGGGCTTCATGTTTATGAGGCAAGCACTCTTGCCTCTAGGGCATATTCCCAGCCCTGAAAGATCCAATTTCTAAAGAACAAAAACTCTAAGGAAAAAAAACAACATAATAGAGAAGATAAAAATCAAAGAAATAGGGGATTTAGCTCAGCGGAAGAGTGCCTGCTTGGTGAGTGCAAGGCCTCGAGTTTGGTCCTCAGCTCTGGAAAAATAAAATAAATAAATAAATAAATAAATAAAATCAAGAATACTTCCAAAGTGACAGATCATACTAAAAAGAGCCCGAGTGTCCAGTAGAATAAATAAAGATACATCCCACAAGAAAAAATAATGAGACAAATACCTTGGACACCCTGATAAAATCTAGTTCTCCTGGTAGGAGAAGTGAATAAGGACATTTTCAAAAAGGCTGTGTCTCAATGTAGAATTTCACACTCCCAATAGTGATAAATGAAAGTTGTAATTGTTCTGCATTTTCTCCATAATGGTAATCAATGGGAATTTTATATATATATATATTTTTTTTTTTTGGCCAGTCCTAGGCCATGAACTCAGGGCCTGAGCACTGTCCCTGGCTTCTTTTTGCTCAAGGCTAGCACTCTGCCACTTGAGCCACAGCGCCACTTCTGGCCATTTTCTGTATATGTGGTGCTGAGGAATCGAACCCAGGGCCTCATGTATACAAGGCAAGCACTCTTGCCACTAGGCCATATTCCCAGCACGGAATTTTATATTATTGATAAAAAAATTTTTTTTTTTTTTTTTGGCCAGTCCTGGGCCTTGGACTCAGGGCCTGAGCACTGTCCCTGGCTTGTTCCCGCTCAAGGCTAGCACTCTGCCACTTGAGCCACAGCGCCGCTTCTGGCCGTTTTCTGTATATGTGGTGCTGGGGAATTGAACCTAGGGCCTCGTGTATCCGAGGCAGGCACTCTTGCCACTAGGCTATATCCCCAGCCCATTGATAAAAATTTAAAAAACTTAAATTTCATCTATAAGCTAGCTATCACAGATAGCAAATTGTTGCTGTAGCAAATAGCTATTAGACTAGATGTTTCCCCCACAAAGAAGAAAATAGGAGATTTAGGACAAAGAGTATTGACAAGAAAAAGATGTAAAGGAATGTTATAGATGATAATGTCAACACCTGCATTATGCCTAACAACCGATCTGATAAACATTACAGTCTCTCTTATACCTGTGTACAGGTATATGTCTATGTATTCATTGAGGTTGCCTGTAGGGGCTAAAGCTGCTGGAGCCCCTATGACACCTCTGGTTGCTAGCAGCCTTGTTATAATATATAGGTACAAATATGATTAATGTCTGGGAGGTGTCACTTGAGAAAGCTCAAGAAACTAGCCAGAGGTCCTCAGAGAGATGTATGCACACAGGTAAACTGACAAATAACAGAACATTTGACATTTTTAAGGAGACTTACACAACCTGAACAGCATTTATGATTGAGCTAACTTGAGGAAACAAAATATTTTAAAAGGGCAATACAAGCAGTTCTACAGAAAAGGAAAAGTCGTGAATATTATTTACAAAGCTGTAATATAGTGAATATTGTTCTACCAAAACCTTCTAAGAGTTATATTAAAAAAAAAACAGGAAAGACCAACAAGGGAAGGAAAGACGGAGACTGTGAGTAGGACTGAGGTGGGAATGGGGGAGGACTAAATTTTCATCTTCCATGGGGAAGTTAATATTGTTCAAAACTGAAAAAAATAAGCCCAGAAAATAATAAAACCAGTAATAAAAAATAATAACCAAAAATAAAATAACCAATAATTTTTTAAAAGCCAAAAAAGTTGAAACAGCTTGTTCCCAGAGAAAAGCAAGGGCAGTACTTGGAATACGAATCACAGCTCCTGGGACCCCTCCACTCTCCAACCCCACTGACAGTAACACATCATTACAAGTAAAAAGGTCACATTTTATGATGACCCGGGGCATTTCTCCTCTTCTATTTCACTACTTATATTGTTCCTTTTTACATTTTCCTTGAACCTTACTATTTTCTCATATAAAGTTTTCTCCCAAAGTAGGAAATGACTACCTTTTCATTGCTGACTTGCTATGTGTCTCATGGCAAGGAGGTATATGATTTTAGAATTATGTTCATTCATATTTAATTTTACTTATATTTCAGAATATTCCTCCTATTTCAGTATCCATATACCACCACCTGCAAAATTTTCCTCAGGTAAAAATCAAATGATATATAGATCATAAGAAAAGAATTCATAAACAGGATTTGAAATGAGACATAAAAAGCATGCATTAAATATAACAGTATTATTTTAGAGTCTAGTTAATTTGAGATTATTGATTTCTCAAAATTATAGCTAAATATAATTAAAATATTTTATATACATCAGACAAAGGTAAAATAAAATATAAAGTATACTTTCATTTGTAAAGACATTCATACCAAAAAGACTAGAGTATACAAAGATAACATTTACTGTATTCAAGTAGTACAATCAAGGCGTATTATGCCCTTCATTTCCTAAATTTCCTTTAGTTGTTACACAAATGATGGAAACCCTGGCTCAAGTGGGAGGACAACCAGACCAGCAAGAAAAAAGGTGAGCTGAAACTCCAGTTCCATTAAAAAAAGTGTTTTTAAAAACTGTTTTATTTCTTTATGCCATAAGAGGAACACAACTTATTTTTGTTCAAACTTACTAATTTTACGAGCTCCCTGCGCTCTGTACGTAGGATTTTAATTTCCCAGATGATAGTCATGTGATATGGAAAATTAGAGCCCTTATCATTCCACTCTAGGAATAATGTAGAGGTTGGAAAATCAGCAGAAAAACTCAAGATCTCTGGAGTATCTGGAATCAAGGCTTAAAAAGTACAAGGAAACGAGAAAGTTAGTTTTAGTACGTAATGATCTCAAACACTATACTTTTATTAACACTATTTTTAACTCTTCTATCTAAATCAAAAATAACCAGAAACTAAAAGCGACTTCTCAAAACTACTGCTGAAAAAGGAAGCAAATGTATTAATTAATTTCTTTGGCTATTCCTAATGATTAACTGGACAAACAGAAAATGATTGGCTGACCATTACAATGCATTTTCTGAAACAAACAGCAATGGGGCTCCTACAATACTCAACTGCTCTCTGGTCCAGGCCCTATAAACAAGTACACATAAAATATTTCCTTTATATGGCAGTCACTCGGGCCTAAGAAAATGGGAGAATAAGGAAAGCTTGCGTGGGAAGATTTCTACCTGGCTTCTCACAGTCCCCTCACTCATCTCCAGCGTCAGAGCCCTTCACGCTAGGGGATGCCCCCAGCCACACACTGGAGGTAGTACTCTGACCTGTGTTTGTTATGGACATCATTATGTGGCAACAACGCTGCCCTAAGGTCTACAGTGTTGAGTTATTATGAATAAGTGCAGGAAATAAGGATTTTGTAAAGGTCTGCTTAGCAGTATTTGTGAAACAGTCTACAGGAGACAGAGACCAGGGTTAGGGTGATCAGCTCAGAGATCAATAAAGAAGTCTTGGGTAGATTGAGAGGCTATACATTGTAAGACCAAACAGGAAATAGAAAGGATGAAAATCAGTTAGACATGTCAAAGAAATGACTGAGTTAGAGAAAGGAGGGCTTCATGCTAGTGAGAATGAGAAACTACCAAGATTTCTCCTAAGGTTACATCCCAGAAGGTGGCAAGGAAGGCAAGAGGCCTTGGGGCTGCTGTGCAGAAGTGCAGATGTGGGCTGGGGGCAGCTAAGCACAGGGGAAGAAGAGGAGGCAAGGAGAGTGGAGTGTTCTGCAGCCAGATCGGTGAAAACCGCAACAAGTGAGAACTATAATGGGTCAGATCCGGGGACACAGACTTGGAGTGTCTTGCTGAGTGGAGCTGATAGGAATGTAAACACAGAGAAATAAAGCAACCAAAGCTCATTTTAGGGGATGCTGAGAAATATTTACATCTTAAGGAATCAAGCATACCAGTCAGAATCCAGAAAGGCAACGATGTAGAAGCAGAAGGAAATGAGAGTAAATTTAGGCTAAGAAGAAACAGAGTTATCACTGGGTTCAAATAACAGAGAGTACAGAGGAGGACTAAAGAGCCACCACAGACCTGGTCAAAAAAGCACCAAGCTGTCATCATCTGAGAAGGACATTTAGGAGGCTCTGGCCTCTGAGGCTAACAAGGCAGGAAGACAAACCACCCACAATTTGGGCATGTAAAGGGACAAACAAGCTTAATGAACAGAGAATGCAGAAAGAATATCACATTCTTGAGAAGCATCATATCTCCTCATTTACCAGGAGTGGGTCAAATATTGAAAATTTTGGATCACTGGCAAAGGAGAGAGTAGTAGATCCAGTCTACGAGATGCTGGCTCACAGAGAGACTTACACTCTTGCATGATTCCACCTTAAGTAACAGCACATGGAGAAGAACTCCAAAGACACACTTTTTATTTCCTCACTCTGTTCATTTCCCATGAAGTACAGGGGCTAATTAAATAAAATCATGGCAAGTATAAGACTTCAGAAGTCTACAGGGGCAAGGTAGCTGAATGTGCTAGCTATGAAAAATGAGAGTAAACTGTCATAAACGAGCCCACTTTAAAATCTAAAAATAAGTTCTTAAAATTACATTTTACTAAAATTGGCTTATCAGCATTATACACTGGATGTGTGTAAAATGCTTAGGGTTCTACATAATCTAGAGCATGTGGCATTGAAGGCTAAACTATACCAAAAAGTCTATAGTTAGGCAACTATTCAGGGACAGAGAAGGATGCATTGAGATGCTTTAACAAATGCTGAGGAAGGAAAGCTCAGGTGTAGGTGTGACCAGAAAAAACTAGGGAGACTCCCAAGTGTGTGATTCTTCTTCCAGGTACCTGATAACATCACAGCGAAGCACGTTAAACTATGGAATGTAGGAATATTTAACCCACTGAAACATATAGCACTCAGGCACCTGAGGGAGAAGGACTATAAGTTCAAGGCCAGCCTGGGCTACAGAAGGAAACCTTGTTTCCTAAAGAAACCACGACCACTACCACATTAGTAACAATAAATAAATTTGCTTTTCAGATACTCACAAACATTTTTTTCATTTAGCGTGAAGTTGCTTATGGAACTTTCAAGACCATATGAAGATCTTACTGTAATTTCATGATCACCAGGTAAAAGGGCTGGGATTTTAAAATTTGTTTTCTTTAATTGATAGCATGAACGAGGCCTGGAATGAAAGAAATGGAATCTTAGTTAACAGATTTGTAAAGTGCCATTTTCATATAAAAATCAGACCACACAAAATACACTGGAAAAATAGCTTATTTCATACATTAAAAAGATACTGGGTTGTACTGCATCATAACACTAAAAAAAAGAGGTTAATGGTAATTTGATCAGTGTGGCAGTAAGCCACTGTGGTGGTAACCAAACTGCCCTAGAAAGTACAGAAGTCATTTCAAGAAATGTGGGGTCCAGAATGGCAATCGTGTCCTACCTACCTTAACTTCCCTGTGGAGCCTCACCTCCCACGTGCTCTTTTCCTTCAGCCCCCAGCTCTCCAGGGCCACCTCAAACCAAAACGGAGCTCAGTGGATGCCGCAACGCATGCAAAGCTGGCCACTGGGGCCCCTTCACTCAGCCTCAACCGAATCACCATTCATTCAGCCTTGGCCCCAGGATTACGTGAACAAAACTGCTCAGCATTCTGCTTTCAAACTACTTCCAGTTCCCATCTAATGTCAACAAATGTTCTCCTCTCTGGTTCCAAGCCTTTTGTATCTCTATGGGTCCTGTTTACATTCTTTGATTTTTATTATTACATTTTCATCTTCTCATGAAATTTTTTTTTGCCAGTCCGGGGCCATGAACTCAGGGCCTGAGCACTGTCCCTGGCTTCTTTTTTTGCTCAAGGCTAGCACTCTGCCACTTGAGCCACAGCGCCACTTCTGGCCATTTTCTGTATATGTGGTACTGAGGAATCGAACCCAGGGCCTCATGTATACGAGGCAAGCACTCTTGCCACTAGGCCATATTCCCAGCCCTTCTCATGAAATTTTTTTTTTTTTTTTTTTTTTTTTTGGCCAGTCCTGGGCCTTGGACTCAGGGCCTGAGCACTGTCCCTGGCTTCTTCCCGCTCAAGGCTAGCACTCTGCCACCTGAGCCACAGCGCCACTTCTGGCCGTTTTCTGTATATGTGGTGCTGGGGAATCGAACCTAGGGCCTCGTGTATTCGAGGCAGGCACTCTTGCCACTAAGCTATATCCCCAGCCCCCTTCTCATGAAATTTTTAACAAGTACAAAGGGATCTTCTCGTCTTCTGCCCCAGCCCTCACCCATACGCCCTTGCCATCTCCGCTCCTATTCAGTCACTTACAACTGTGGACCTGGCTCATGTGGCCGCTTCCTTCTCTATCTCATGTGATGACGGATCTTTAGTCATCGGCTATGTGAATTCTCCAGATGACACTATCTCATTAGTTCAAGTCACTGAGCTCAACGTTTGTTGAGGACAAGATGTCTTTTTTATTTTTTCCTTGTCTTGTCCACACTTGCACCTCTCTCCTCTAACAGCCTCTCTGGGCCTCCAAACTTCATACATCTTCCATGAGCAAGTAACCACACCATTGTTACTATTTGTTTATTGTACACTCTGGGGAAGCAAAATTAAACTTCGCTCAGAGTGACCAGCAGTCAGCATTCATGACATTTACCAAATTCTTCAGGATTCTCCCTTTCTAGATTCACAGGAAGTATGCCTTTCTCTGCCCCATGGAAGAGGTGAGACAAGGCCATGGCGCTTTCTTTGCCCTGAGAAATCTAAGTGAAAGTCACATCAAATAGTGCAGGAAGGAAGTTCTGAAAGCCAAGCCAGGCTTTGTCTCTTCTCTTTCTCTTGCCACTAACATAAAAAAATACCTAGATCCCTTAGAGGAGAATAGAGATACCAGCTGACACCAGAACACAAATAAGAGAAATCCTTTATTTTCACCATCCAAGACAAAGAGATGGGACGTGAAGACTTGCTGCAATATAACCTCGATTGAATTGACTAGTAAATTACACCAAAGCTGAAAATGATGCTCAATAAACTAGACACTGAATGGGTAAGTCTGATTGTTCTTAAATACAAACTGCGTCCATTTATATCAGGACTATTCATTAATGAACTGAGACTGGGGAAAACTTGCTGAAACTCCCTCTAGCATGGCTAAACAATTCAGTCCGATTCTCTTTAGGGAAAAGCAGCAGAAATTGTTCAGGTGAGTAGATCGTACAGAGACCTCCACTCTAAACAGAAGGGTTTCTGGTGTACCTCAAGACTCCCTGAGTAGGTCCTGTGGTCGGAGCTTGCCACCGCCTCCCAATGTCCATTTCTCCAGACTGCTTGATAACATGGACCCACTGTTACCATCCTGATAGAAAAAAATGTACTTGCCAGTCTCAATGTAGTCAGACTTACCTGCATGAGTTCTAGATAATGAGAAGTAAGCAGATATATTGTGAGATTTCTTATGAATCTCCTTAAAGAAAAGTACCAATTTTTCTCTGGTGTGATTTTTAGAATGTAGATTTGATGGTTGAGAATCACCCCAAATCATGTGATTGTAGCCAAAGGATGGCAGAGCAGCATGACACAAAGGACCACCCACACCCAGGCCAGCTCAGAACTGGCGACCTCCAGACCTTTTCCCTTAGGGGACATGTCTGTGTGGTACACCATGTTACTGACGTTTTCTATTAAGCAGAGTGACTTCAGCCTGGTGCAGGCAGATGCTAGTGGGGAGGGAGACAAGGAAAACTTCTCCTAGCAGATCAGCAGAGTGCAGGGCAGCTCCATACGAACCATTCATACAGCCAAAGAATAAGGTTTTGGCTAGGAAAAGGGTTCATTTCTATCTTGACTGAAATACTACCCAGAATTTTTAATGAATAGAGTGTGAAAATTAAAATGTCAATGTTATATTCTAAACTGAAAGATGAAGAACCTTTAGCTGTAAGTTAATTAGGTCTTTCATTACCTATCTTCAATGCAAACTTCACTAGTACCATTGGCTTCTTCAAAGGCTCCTTTCCAAGAACAGTCCCATCCTACTAAGTTCTTAGTTGTGCACTTCAAACTATTCAGTGTTCCTAGGGAGGAGAAAACACACAAACACAATCCATGAGGTAGTTAGTAGTACTTTATACTATGAAAAATGGGTACACAGAAAATGAAAAGCAAGAAGGATATTCAGGGGAGAAAGAAGGAGAAAAAAAAGAAAAGGAAGGAAGGAGATGAAAAATTATAGTGGGGTAAATCTATCTCATACTCTACAAGCATTTATGAAAAGCTTTTTCTTCTTATTTTTATACATTGTGAGCATGATATAAACAGTAACAACACATTACAAAGGTATAAGACAGAAGATAGAAACTACTACATGTGTACACATTAGAAATCAGCAGTAATCATAAAAATAAAGTTACTTAATCACTGAGCTGTGGGACAGATCTATTTAATTATAGAAATGATATAAAAATAAAGCTAGGAAGCAGCATAATGATATTCTTCATCCTCATAAGCTAGGTAATATATACATAACCACTTTAACACATTTAAATAAGTTAACAAGTAATATTTTAAAAGATACATTTATATAGTTGTATATATAATGCAAATTATATATAATTTATATAACTGTAAAAAGGTAAAATTAGAGACAGAAAAGTGAGCAGTCTTGGCTAGAATGGTGCTGGGAGGGGCAGAAAATAGCCCAGTGAGATTTTTTTTGTATGCCAAGTCTGGGTTGTATCTGACAGTGGTAATTAGTGATGAGATCCTTGTCAAAACACATACAATTGTATCCTAAAGGAAGGGATATTATTCAAACTTACATTTTGTTTTTTCCAAAAGGTAAAAAATATTTTGAGGGGCTGGGGATATGGCCTAGTGGCAAGAGTGCTTGCCTTGTATACATGAGGCCCTGGGTTCAATTCCCCAGCACCACATATATAGAAAATAGCCAGAAGTGGCACTGTGGCTCAAGTGGCAGAGTGCTAGCCTTGAGCAAAAAGAAGCCAGGGACAGTGCTCAGGCCCAGAGTCCAAGCCCCAGGAATGCCCCCCCCCCAAAAAAAATTTTTTTTTGATCTGTCTTTTTTTGGGGGGGGGCCTACAAGGAAACTAACAATACATAGAAAAAAGATTAAGAAAGACAGATTTGGGCCAGTGAAAATCTGCATAGGTCAACAGAGAAATAGCATTGTTGCACAGCCAAAATGAAAATAAAACTTAGATTGGTTCATTCTGTTATGTGTGATACACTTACCATTTTTATAGCTATTTACTTGAACCATCAGATATAGAAGAACAAATGTTGATAAGAGCCATTGGAAATTTGAAGTCCTCATTCTTTTACTGTCTACCATCTGAGATGGTTGTCTCC
Organism: Perognathus longimembris pacificus; assembly: GCF_023159225.1. Classification (NCBI taxonomy): domain Eukaryota; kingdom Metazoa; phylum Chordata; class Mammalia; order Rodentia; family Heteromyidae; genus Perognathus; species Perognathus longimembris. The sequence goes on from NC_063179.1 coordinate 21,927,314, forward strand.
AGAATAAGTAAATATTCATCGTCCGTGCAGTGCAGTCAGTCCTAGGTTAGGAGAAGAAGAATTTCAAACGGGTTCAAGTTGCTCTCAAGACATAACTGGAATTGTGTACAACACAGTGAAAATGGCATGGGCAGATGCTGAAAGCATGTTGCTCATTCCTAACTGAAAAGACTCAACCCAAGTTTCACTGGCTTCAGGAAATATCAACAACTGGACACAGATGTTGCTTCAGGTGTTTGGCACTTGGCCAATGGACAAACGATGGACTTCTAACTCACAACTGTAGCTAAATGCATGTTTATCCACGCTCTACCCTATACTACTAAAATGGACAAAAACAGTTCATAAAATTAAGATTTTGACTATTGAAATGGTGCATGGAGTGGTACTTTAGTCTTAATTAGTATTCACTAACATAGAACCCTACTACTACTTCTTACGTACTAACTACTTCTTACGTTATGCCACGTACGTTGTGGCCCTCAGCCTCTCTATGCCTCAATTTCTTCATCTGCAAAGTGGAGATGGCAACTATATTTTCCTAAGTTTGAGGATCCAATGATTAAATACACGTAAAGCTCTCAGAATAGTACCAAGAACATGGAAAGAGCTATTTGTTAATTGGTATAAGAGAAGAGAGGAAGCAAGGATAATTACAAGGCTTTGTCTAGCTAACCCCTAGTGGGTAAGTGGGTAGATGGTGTCATTAAGTTCTCTCTGGGTGCATGAAGAAGGGGGCCATGAGATATGAGGCTGAGGCTGAAGGACTCAGATTTATTCACAGAAACCAATGTTGATGTGTTGCTCCCTCACCTGGCTCAGAACAGAGGCACCTTCCCTATAGAACTTGAACTGTGTAAGGCTAACAAGGACAGATAACACCGACATTGGATGGCTGGCGATTCCACACTGTAATGAATGTCTGTCCACCCTCCTAGAATGACATGCGACAGCCACCAGGTCCTTCCTTCCTTTTCTGACTGAAAACTTGCGGCCATATTTATTACTGCTAATTTTAGGCTGCACAGAAAGTCAAGTATCACAAAATGAAAAAGCAAAGCCTAAAATATTAGAAGAAATTCAGAATGAACAGGAAATCAAAAGGAAAATAAAAACTACTCCCTGAGGAAATGGGCAATGTGGAAAACTCAAAAAGGAAAACAAAACCCCAAATCCTCTAAATAGTGTCTTCAGACAAACATGGCAGAACCATAAAAACAAGGAGAACATGCGATAAAAAGGAATAGTCAGAAATAAAAATAGCACTTAGAAGTTAACTGCATTCTAAAACTAAAATTTAAAAAAAAACATCTTGTGGGAAATAAAGGATCAAAATAGAAGATGTGAAAAGACAGACAAGAAGCTGAGACTTGGTAAAGAAGAGATTCAGCAGCTTAATAACTGGAGCCTATGAAAAATTTAAAATATACTTTTGAGACCAAAGAAAATGGAACACTCTCTTCCTGGTCGTTAAGACTGTCAAAAACCTCATAAAATAAATGCCAAATAGTTTATAGACAACCATCACCAAAACATAAACAGGGTATAAGCATTTGAAAGGGTTCAGTTATTTTCTGGAGGAATGAATTATTTCCTAGTCAACCTCAATCTCACCAATCTTACAGATGAAAATGTATTCATGGAATGTATAAAACCCCAATTGCTAAAGTCACACAATTTCACAGTTATACAGGAATAACTAACTGAATAAAAGAATAAAGATGACCCCTCCAAAACTCAAAACCCACACCAAAGCAACCACAAGCTACACTCACTGGCTTGCTAAATATTATTAAGATTATATAACTGCGTAACAAGTTCAGTTATTCTAGAATGGAGACTCCTGTGCTACTGGAATGCCAGGAAGAAGTGGCAAGAGGGGGATGGAGGGAGCAGCTGAAGAGCTTGGGAGACTTGGGACTCTCATCTTGGCTCCATTACTAATTAGCAGTAGGACTAAGGATAAATCACTTTAGCTCTGTTGGCTTCAGCCTTCACTACTGCAGCACAGATGCAAGGCCTATTTGGGATCTATTAAAGAGACTTCAAAGGTCAAGCTGTAATGCTCTGCTCCTATTGGCAGGAAACGTATGTGCAGAGGGGAACTGGCTTGCCCAAACCTAGCACCAGCTTCAGTCGGTCACCAACTAAGACTTCCAAGGAGGCAGTTAGCATCAGGCTGTCTCTTTTGCTCAGCACAGAGAGACAGCCGCAGTGACAGTGAAATCCACTCAATGTAAAAGAGGCAGAGTGATGAGGAAGATGTTTGTCATAACAGTTACTTAGAAAATTTTAAGCAAGCCGTTTAGGCAACATAATTTCATGCTTATAATGCATATAACCTCTTTACCAAGCTACACTTGAGGTTGGAATCATACATGAACAGAATCTTCCAGGGTACTTTCAAGTGAAACGGAAGCCTGGGAGACTTCTCTGCTCACTTTGGATAGAAATACTACGGGAATATACTCCCCCCAACTCCCATCCATTACTCCTTACAGAAGAACATATTATTGCAGATTTTCAGGAGCTTTCAAAAGGATGATATCTGGATCAACAGTGTGCCAAGGCAAACACCTAGAGGGGCAAACCAAGTAACAAATGCACACAGAGGCAGGTAAACTGGGGTCTTTCTGTGGCAGATGCCACAGACATATTTCATCCATTTTTTTAAATTCTTTTAAGACAGGGTAAAATATCTGGAACTCCTTACAAAATACTCAAAATTTGAAATGTAAGCCATCCGCTCATCTTTTCTAAGCATTCTAAAACAAGATAAAGCAGACATCTGCCCAAACAAAGGACACCAGATTGCCTCCTAAATATACTGTGATTTTACAGAATTCAACATTGACAATAAACCCTTCTGTTTTTATTAAGATTGCTAAATGGGAAGAACAAGTGTTCTTGTTTCTTTACATCTAAGCACGCCTCAATCCTAGGCGCCAGAAAGCAAGCCCAGCACAGACCAACCTGAACCCATGTCTTGTCAACCAGGTGACCTGATCCCTATCACCCGGTGTAAACAGAGCATTCACACATGGACAGTGACTTGCTTTTCCCTTAGCCTTGAGAATTCTGGCTCTAGTATTCATGAGGTTTTGGACATTTCTTCTGAGGCTAATTACAAAAATGAGCCGAGGAAGGTAAAGCTAAATCCAGAAACTACAGTTCCCATATAGTTTGTTCAATTTCTTTTGGACATGAAGCAGGATAAAATTATATTACATCCTGCAACCACAAAGCTAAAGCATCCATCACTGTGGGCCTTAGGTAAGGCATACCTCACCTGACCTGAGGTCACATGAATTTCCCACTTGTACCTTAGTGACATTCAAAAAATTGTAGGTTTTGAAGCACTTTCAATTTCTGATTTTTGGATTTGAGATAGTCAACTTGTACATGTTTCTCTACTTTCTCACCAATACCAAGGCTGGGTAGTAAGTGGTAAATCATTGATTATGTAGTAAAAGCATTTGTATATTTCCTGACAATCTGAAATGATTTGTAAACTGCTTACTATACCATTTACTTGTTTCTGTCATTAATCTTTTCCTACTACCTGGTAAGAAAAAAAATCACAGAAGCATACTAATTTTTACTTTTCCATTGTGAGAAATGAGTGTAGAATCAGAAAAGATATCTCTACTTAATTTATACATATATGAGGAAATACAGGTCATTTGACCAAGGTTCATGGATACAACTTCTCTAATTCTTATTAACTGTTATCAACTCACATTAACTCTTGATTTGTTTTACAAATATATTTCCTAGTTGCTTTCTTACTTTACTTTGAGGCTTTTGTTTGACTTCTATTAAACCAGATTTTTCAATTTTGACTTTCAGAGAGTTTTAGACCAAAGGCCTTTCTCATCCCAAGGCTATACAAATCATTATCCTTGTTGTATCTAAGGTATATAGTATCTGAAGTTTTATTTGACATAAAACAAAATGGGGTTTACAGCATAAGTCAGGGACTCATTACTGCCCCTCATGGTTACCTTTTATGCCAATTACATTTGGTCAACAATCCATTCATTCCCTCAGACTCCAGACACCTTTAGGTATCATTGCTTCCCAGCTGCCCTAGGGGAAGTCTTGGAGCCATTGCTCTTTCCACCTTGCATTCCTTCACTGAACAGTACTGTCACCTCTTGTGGCTTCAACCACTACTCATACACTAACAACTTCCCAGTCTTCCCAGAACTGGCCTCTTCCCAGTGAGACTGACCATCTATCACACAGGTGCTATCCTATCTATAGAACCCACCCCACATTGGGTCTCCTCAGAGTTACAGAATATGTTCGTCCTACATGTCCACTTGGACATGTTACAAATTCCTCAAGAATGGCACACATGTCTGTAAACTCAGTCTCCACTCTTGTTGGGCCCCAGGCCCAGCAGGAGGCAGCACTAGTCTCTCTGGGTTGTCCAAAACTGGATCACAGAAGGGAGTCCCCCTTGACCTTTCCTCCTTCACTGACCTTCCCACTTGCTCACCAATGTTACCTCTGAAACCTTCCATGATACTGTGTCCTCTCCTGTTTCCACTATCTGGGTCCAGTTCCCATCACTTCTGGCGTAAGAAATTTAAAACAATTACTTAATTCATCCCTCATCTCCAGCTGGGCCTCCTGCAAACCACCACCCACAGTGAGCAGCATGGCTTTAATAGTGTTGGCATTGCTAAGCCTCAGTATTCTTTCAGGGTTCAAGTCCCCTCCAAGAGCTCAGATACATCCAAGTTCAAATTCAGATTTCTGCTCCACAATCATCTTCTTCCTCCTCTCTTCCTTTCTGAGAACATTTCTGGCTTTTAGACCCCAGGCTGATTACCACACCTGTAGTAGTATCAGGACTTAGTTATTGTAACAATGACATGTTTATTTCCATGAGTTATCAAGGAGATTTTCTGTTTCTTTCACACTTCTTACTATGTCCACAAAAAGCAGAACTTTGTCTTGTAGCATTCTCATATGTAGGAGCTTTTTATCCTTACTTGTATTGTTCTGTTTTTTGCTAGTCCTGGGACTTAAATTCAGGGCCTGAGCACTGTCCCTGGCTTCCTTTTTGCTCAAGGCTAGCACTCTACCACTTGAGCCACAGCGCCACTTCTGGCTTTTTCTGTTTATGTGGTGCTGAGGAATGAACCCAGCCAGGGGTTCATGTATGCTAGGGAAGCACTCTACCACTAAGCCACATTCCCAGCCCCTTATCCTTACTTGTATATTCAACATTTGGAAACCAAAAAAAATAAATAAAATAAAACCCAAATGGAGTTCTTCAATGAGGACTTAAAATATCTGATGTTATGCAGGTGTTTTGTTATATTCTGAAAAGCAGAATGAGCAGAACCCTTTGGAATGACCTTTTTGCTACAGAGTAATCTGTATATTGAAAGACAACAGTGGTTCAAATTGTGGAGTTTTTCTTTTTCATACGTGAAAACTGTTTTTAAAGGGCTTTATAAATTCTAAGAGGGGAAAAGGCTAATTGTAGTTAACATGCTACTTTTAGATAAGTCTACCACATTAAGTGGTAGAATTCATATTTTCCAGATATCATATATTGTTCATAAGTTAAGGGGCAGGCATTTTTTAAGTTCTTTAAATGCAATCTTGAATTTAATTCCCATAATCATCTTATGAGGCCAGCATCATTAGCCTCTCATTTTATAAGCAGGAATGGAGTAATACAGAGGCAGGAGGACAGGGAAAGAGAGAGTAATAGAGGGGTCAACCTGATTAGTGTACAACATATGATACATGCATGAAATAACAGTGTAAACCCTTTGTACAATTATTGTACATTAAAAAAAGAGGTAGACCAGTGGGAAGAGGAAGGTGAGGAAGAGTAAGGTGAATGGAGAGGATGAAGGGGAATTTAACTGGACATACTTAACAAACCATGTATTAAAGTGGAATAATGAAACATGCTGATATTGTTTTAAGAAGGAGGAGAGGATATGGGAAAGTGATAGAATGGTGAATTTGATCAGAATACATTTTTACATGTATAGAACAATCACAATAGAACTAATAAATGCTAATTTAAAAATGTTTGTCTTTTTTGTTTTGTTTTGTTTTTGTTTCTTTGGCCAGTCCTGGGCCTTGGACTCAGGGCCTGAGCACTGTCCCTGGCTTCTTTTTGCTCAAGGCTAGCACTCTACCAATGAGCCACAGCACCCCTTCTGGCCATTTTCTATATATATAGTGCTGGGGAATTGAACCCAGGGCTTCATGTATACAAGGCAAGCACTCTTGCCACTAGGCCATATCCCCAGCCCCCCCCCTTTTTTTTTAAGGAACTGAGGTACAGAGATGACATAACCAGGAAGGGGCAGAGCCTGGACATCTAAATCTAGCACTACCTACAGATCTTAGCTGTAAACTACTGAGCAATCTTGTAAAAAGAATAGAAAACTTGCAGAATTGGAATCCGGAGTCTTGGGCTTCAGTACTTACTTATTCTGTCACTGAAGAGTGCCTGGGACAGGATCTCAAACAATCCTCCTAGCACCTCTAGTCCCAGCTCTCAAATTACCCCAATATGAATGACTAGGGTCTTCTTTCCTATTTTATGTGGCATTCAAAGCTTATGGTTGTTTTGCTTTAGGATACCTTGTCTGAAACCTGCCGCAACTAGCAGGGGCAGCGTGGGATTAGGAAAGCCTTCTGTCTCCATGCTGCCAGGTAATGTTGTTATTTGAGTAAATACACCAGCTTATCATATCATGACAAAGATCAGACAGCCTGTGTTCAGGAACAAAATGGAAAATGACTGCTGCCTTACTGTCCTTCCAACTCTAAGTGCACTTTTACTTGGCTAAGCTCTTAACTCAGCAGGTGCAAACTCAAACATACTCCAAGAGTCAGCTACATGGAGCTAATGCTGCCGGGAATGTACAGCCCCAGGGACCTGTAGCTGTGGCCTGGGTCTTGGGCACCGCAGAGGAACAGGGTACATGATAGCCATAGATCTTCAGTTAAAACACACACACACACACACACACACACACACACACACACACACATGCGTGCGCACACACACACACAACCAGGCTGCTGTTCTTTCAAGGGAAGTATAATCACATAGACCTAGGGAAGTATAATCATAGACCTAGAAGAGAAGAGGGAGAGGAGCGTTTCAGTCATTGAGGTAGATACACTCACCATCAGGCACTGGAGATGACGCCAGGCTTTCTCCTCTCCCAATAAGAGATCCATTGTAAGAAAGTCTTTTGTTGTTTTCTTTTTTAAATATGAAATCTCCTTATTTTTAAATACTAGTGACTCAATGCAGGGGGGAGGGGGGAAATGCACTATGCAAGCCAAACAAAATACAGCTGAAAGTCAAGTACAGCTCTCAGGAGTTAACAGGTTAACAGTTAACAGCCTGTTTCAAAATGCATTAACACTAAACATCTTGAAATATGAATTGTTATCCAGGTGAAGTGGCTCATGATCATAATTCTAGCTACTCAAGAGCAGAAATCAGAAAGATCCTGATTCCAGGTCAGACCAGAAAGGTTCATGAGACTCCATCTCAGCCAATAAAAATCTGGGTATTGTGGCAAGGGTCTGCCATCCCAGCTAGGTAGAGTTGCGTAAAAGGAAGATCATAGTAAATAACAAAAAGAGATTAGGAGGTCTGACTCAGGTGGTAAAGTACTTATACAAAGACCTGTTCAAACTCTAGTACCATGCTACCATTAAGTGTGTATGTGTGTGTATATACTACATATATATACATATATATATGGTTTGTATTTCAATGCACAGATATTGACCAAAATGTACCTAAATGCCTTAACATTCTTTGAGGTCAGAATCTGAAAATCCTCCATTCCAAAAGAACTTATTTTCTATAAAAGCAATCCCAGTTCTCAAAATTACCGGCATCATTTTAGACTATATTTATCAAAGAGAAAAGGAAGAAAATGATGATGATGATGACCACCACAACAGCCACCATCACTACCACTGCCACCACCATTATTACTAAACTAACAGCCCCAAAGTTCTACACTGGGATTCACAAGGTTGTCTTTTATTTGGATATATGAGGAAACAGCATACAAGGTCAGTGTCATTAGGGGTCCAAGACATATCTCTCACATCTCCTGAGACTATTATGACATACATATTACATGTGTACAAATTGTGTATCTAGAATGAATCACAGATCTAATGCCATGATACATATTATCAAATGGAAACATTACTTAAATTTGTCTCTCAGTAATATCATGTGCTAGAATGTCTCATACAGGATATTCTTGAGTTCCACTGCATTCTTAATTTATTGGGGAGAACTCATTCTCATTAATTTTACAAAAGATAATCTCAAAAAGGCACATGGTCTTCCTTAAGGTCATGAAAGATGGTCCCTCACAGAAGACAGAGTAGCAATTTTCAGCCTATTAGCCTAGGACATTCTCAAACAGGTTTAATGTAAGTCACCACTAAATCATCCTTAAATGTCAGCAAGGTGAATAACCTGGCTGTTGCTCATCCAGATGGCTGAATAAGCAGGAACCAGAATGTGCATTCACCAAAAAGTAACAGAAGAATAACATTTTTTTTTAAACCGCAGGAGAGGAAATAAAAGTCATTTGCTTGTTGACTGTGGCAGCTACCATTCACTGAGTAGGCTCCTGGCTCTGGTCTGTGAGGGTTCTTTGCTTGTGTCAGGGGCATATCTACCCTGGTCACTGCTGCCTACCCAGGGACTGGCAAAGCAGAGGCAGAGTAAATCACCTGTCACCCTGATGTCTCTATAAAAGGAAACAAAAGTTGGATCTTGACCTTCAAGAACCTACATAGATCTATTCAAGACAACTGCAGGAGGAAAACAATCAGGGCAAAACAAAATTTACTGGCGATAGAGAGCACTTCTGTTTTTAAAGTAAATAGAAACCCATCAAGTTATTACCCAGTGTCCAAAAGCAATGAAATACTTTTCCCAAAATGCTCTGAAATGCTTTGCACATAGCTTGATATAATTTTTGCCAACAAAATTATTCTACTTAGAAATCCTATAATAGAAATACAACACTGACCCATGAGTTAAGTGAGGTCAAGGTGAAATTTATCAACAGTTTACTTCCTGTAGGCACCAGCAGCTGTACAACTCCATTTACAGAGAAGGAATCAGTACTGGCCCAAAATACTGCACATGAAAATGTTAACTGACCTGAGTTCCTCTACACATTACATGCTTTACATATTGAGATTCAGTTGCAATCAGTACACAGAAATAATCTCACCTAATATTTGGTATGAAGTCTTGGAATTTTCCTACACAAAAGTTGTAAACACACACACATATACACCAACTCCAAAAACGGGAAAGAAAAGAACTTAGACCAACTTATACTTGCTTCTTTGAAATCTTCAAATTTTCAAGTTTTGAGACTCTTTCCACATTATTACACATTCCCTACATTCCTGTTAATGAACAGAATATTCCATTACTTGTATATACCACAATTCATTTAATCAGTCTCCCTATTGTTGAACACTTAGGTTGTTTGCAAATTACAGGGGTTCTTTTAGAGTGTACATTTTTGTGGAGGTCCATCAGCATGTGGAATCAAATGTTTTCCACACGGTCACAGAGCTCGCGCCAAGTCTGATGCGCTCCCTTAATGCTCCCGCCACAGTAAGGGCTGCTGTGGGAGAATGGCGGATACTTGCTCCATGTTGGGGAGAACCACTACTATCAGTTGGTTTCAGTATCCACACTTTATTCTATTTTTCCCTTAGTTGAAATTCCTAGGGGTGGAAATGTCTCACTAAGAGACAGGGCACATTTCTGAGGCTTCTGATGAGTAACACAAAATTTCTCTCCTGGAAAGTTACAACTCAAACACCCACTTAGCAGCATCTGAATGTGACAATTTCCCAACCCTCCAGAAATGGCTAGGTCTGTGTTAAAACAATCAAGTTCCTATACACTGGCACTATACAGGAACAGCAAACAATTCAGATATCAAATAGTGGATCTTAATGTATACAGCATCTTCAAATGGAAGTCACCAAACTCTATTAATGATACCAAGTACCAGCAAACTGAACCTAACAGGATGACTACCAGAAAATCTAGTGAAACCAGGCTCCAAAAGGTGCTAGGCCAGTAAGTGACACACTGCACTCATATTTGATTCTCTAGCTAATATTAGGCTTCAGAGGTTGGGTCTTAAGCAACATGCTCTATTTTTTTAAACATGAAATTCGATATTCCTTCATATTTTATAAGCACAATCATATAGTTAATATGACAACCTAAAATACTTTCAGATAAATAATTCTTTCTATGTGTATGTACCAGTAATGGGGCTTGAGCTCAGGAACTGGCACTTTTCCTTATTTTTCTTTTTGTTTGTTTTGTTTTTTGCTCAAAGCTGGCACTCTACCACTTCCAGCATTTTGGTGGCTAGGGGAGAAAAGTCTAGGAGATTCTTATCCCCAGTTAGCCTCCTGTGTAGCTAAGGATTACAAGTATGAGCCACCCATGCCTGGCCTAATTCTTTCAGATATATAATTCTTTTAGACATATTCATTTACTCACCAATATCTTGGTGCCTAATGTGAGTGAAATATTGTTCTAATGTTGGGAACACAGTAGTGATCCCCACAAACTATAACACTTCCAGATCTTACTTTACCTGAAAATTCGAGCTGACCAGATGACCCAAGGGCCCTTTCTGTCAATCGAATTCTATCCTTCTTTTGTTAAGCATCTCTTGAATGCTTTATTTTCTGTTATACACAATCACTTTGCTCAAGTTCTTCCATAAAATCAACACCAGGCAGTCCCAAACAGACCTTACATCTGCTGTAAAACTTCAGTGACCCAGGAACCTTCAAGAAATAAGCATAGGGATAAAGTTCCTATGAGATGACTTGTGTTCTCAAGTTTGTTTCTTTGAACAGTTTTCTCTCACCTCCTTGATTGAATCAGGCATGGTTGAAACCTGCCAGGGGGTGCAGTCCTGAAGTCCCGGTGAAGGATTACTCCTACCCTTAACCCAACAAACCCACACAATTCTGTCTACAGAATGGCTACAAACCCCTGCTCGATTAGCATTTCTAATATTAGAAATGGGAAGTAGTACATCTGTCACTTCTATACTTCTTGCTATTTTCCACAAGATGCTACACCACCATTTCGACTGCCCTCAGGTCTAAAGACTCCTCGAAGAAGCCTTCTTGAGGAGCACTTAGACTCTTAAGAGGCCAAAAAGGGCCTCAGTATCTCAAAGCACCCAACCTATACACACCTTCAGGAAGTAGTAGTGCCTCCTGGTGGACTTTCAGAAAACTGCTACTAACGATACATTGCTCAACTCCAGGCATATACACTGATGCACATTCTGTCTCCCTCGTAAACCAAAACAATCACTAACGGCCAAATTTTCCTACCTCTGTGCAACAAAAGTAGTTAACAACACCACCAGCCAGAAGTTTTCTCTCCATTTCCAACGTCAAACCACAAAACAGTAGCTAATAAGCACAAGTTTGCTCACTTGAGTAACATCAGCAGCCATGTGATTGCCAGGAAGAATGTACATCTAATCAGATGATGTAGGGCAAATCTGGAATTCCTGAATTTGTACAGTTTAAAAGAGAAAATGTAAAGGAATTGGTAGCTCAAGTTAACTCAAGTTTCTAAGCCTCTAAGCTTACCACATCTAGCTCCCTGCTTCTTTTTTCTGCTTGCTGAAGAGCTTTGCTATGAGCTAAAAGGACAAAGGGACAAAAGCTGCTTTGCTTCAGACAGAGGCAATAATCTACGCCTCTCGTGGAGTTAACACAAAACTTACGTTTATATAAGATTATCTTATATAGAAACAACTCACCACATTCATGTACCAACTACTTAAAACAGGGAAAAACTTAAAACTTTTATCCTACAAGATCACAAAACTCCTAATCTGGAAGAACAAGCCAAAAGTCTCAGTCAAGGAAAAGACAACAGATTCTCATTCATCTACAACAATTGCTTGGCATAACACACATTTCTCAAGCTTTCAATTAATATAAAGGAACATATATTTAGAATGACAAACAGATTAGAACTTGGGAAGAGGAAATACCACAAGTTCCTGACAGTTCCTAAAATAGATCAGGTACACATTCCTCCCATGAGAATAAAAGTACCTGAATAAAACACATATATTTTATCTGCTCATTAGTCCAAAAAAAACTAAAAACACCCAAAATATAAAAAAGGCAGCTCTGACAACTACCTCACTGGAATCAAAGAGGAAAATGCGAAGTCTCTCTGAAACCACTATAATTTACTGGAAAAGGTGTGTTTTTAAGATTTTCTATTTGAGTTTCATGGAAGACAAACGAAGTGTAACTGACTTAAAGTTCCAGTTTGAGAGCTTGTTAAGTGTAACAGTTTGGGTAAGGTCAAGGGCCACAGCCACTGAAAAGCTTAGACTCCAGAATCCAGGTATTATGACCAAAATCAGGCAAGATTACTGCTTAACCCCTCTAATTACTCATTCAAGAAACTGTCACAGTCCACTGTGGGGCAGAGGTGCTACTGCCAATGCAACTGGGGATTGGCAGGCCTGTTCCTCCCCGCCTGGAGCCCCCCACCGTGCAAGAACTCCACCACCTGCAGTTTCTTTCCCATTTCTTGTGAGCATTTGTGGGCCTATCTAACACTGGACCTCAGTAATGGAGGGGAGGACACCCCACCCCCCTTTCCTCCCCCACAGAGTCCAGCAACAGAGGAAGCTGTGCGGCTCTCAAGCCTACAAGGCTCCAGTCTACTCAGGGCCTTCACACTTGCTGTGCCTTCTGCCTGAGCCATTCTTCCTCAGCTTCTTCCTGCATTCAGCTCTCTCAGCCTAGGCTTTTCTGGTCACTAAATCAACAAAAGCAGTCCTCACTCAAGCACTCTGCCATAGCCACCCATTACTTTCCTAGTACTTATTACTATCTGAGATTATCTCCTTTACTGTTCCTTTGCTTTGTATTCATCTCCCCAAATCAGAAGGGACTATGTGATAGCCAGGTGTGTCTGTCACATGCACTGCTATATCACAGTCCTCAGAAATATTATCAGATAACTAATAAATACCTAGTTAAGAAGAACAAATATACACAGTGTACTTACAATAGTAAGTAGCAAAAGAAAACACAATACCTTCAATGCTAAAAGATTTGATCAGAGAAAGAAAGAAAGCGAGAGAGGAAGGGAGGAAGGAAGGAAGGAAGGAAGGGAGGGAGGGAGGGAGGGAGGGAGGGAGGGAGGGAAGGAAGGAAGGAAGAAAAAAAAGGAAAAAGAAAGAAAGAGGGCTGGGAATATGGTGTAGTGGCAAGAGTGCTTGCCTCACATACATGAAGCCCTGGGTTCCATTCCTCAGCACCACATATATAAAAAATGGCCCCAAGTGGCGCTGTGGCTCAAGTGGCAGAGTGCTAGCCTTGAGCAAAAAGAAGCCAGGGACAGTGCTCAGGCCCTGAGTTCAAGCCCCAGGACTGGCTAAATAAATAAATAAAATATGAGATTGGTGGGGCTGGGAATGTGGCTCAGGGGTAGAGTGCTTGCCCAGCATGCATGAAGCCCCAGGGTTCTATTCCTCAATACCACATAATCAGAAAAAGTCGGAAGTGATGCTGTGGCTCAGGTGGTAGAGTGCTAGCCTTAATCAGAAAAAGAAGCTCAGGGACAGTGCCCAGGCCCTGAGTTCAAGGCCACAGACTGGCAAAAACAAAAACCAAACAAAAACACCACCACAACAAATGAGATTGGTAACCACTTACAAGAGGTGGGGATTTTAGTAACTAATGGTAATCAAGTTTTATAAAGCACAAGGTGGCCTTCATTTTCAATCTAAATGAAAGTGTAAGCCTTTGCTAAATTTAGTTCAAAAGTATTTTAACTCTTATGATTTTTTTTCCTATGTCTGTTCCATTGAAACAAAAGGCTAACTTCTCATTAGGGGAAGATGACTTTTATAATGACCATCATGGCTCATACTTCTCAGAAATGATGCCAAAGATCCCTATGGATGGCAACAATGTCCTATAAAACCAAACCACATATACTGGGGAGAAGCAGAATTGATTTTCTGGAGTGTAATGTAAAGAAGCAAGTTACTATTGCCTTTGGGCCTTTGAGGATAACAAAAATCCATTGAACAGCCTCAAAATGAAATCACCAGTACTTTTACAACAAAGTATTAGAAACGTACATATCTCTCAATAAAGAGGTTAAATGAATTATGATTCGACCTTAATGGAGTACTTACGCAGCTGCTGTTAAGAGAATGAGACAGCTCTCCCAGGTACTGATAGAGACTGCCTCGATTTACTTAGTAATCTGTGGGGGGAGGGGAAGAACTGCTGGGTGTCGAACAGATTAGGCAATGTAGACTTATTAGTGAAAAACAAAAAAACAAAAAGAGCATGTACAAAAATGTTTATAGATCACGACTATAGCAAGAAACTAGTGACCTTGATTCCCAGGGACGGGAACTGGACTCCTGCTGGACAGGTTGGGCCAGAGGGACAGTCTCCCCTCTGGAACTTTCTACTGAATCTTTTCCAGTGTGAACGGACTCTCTGCCCCAGAAGGTATTAGTACACTTTACCATAATCATTGATACTATGACCAACATAATCATCAAAGGTGCCCAAAAGGAAACATTTTCAAAAATCCTAAATTCTTACTCTCCAGAGGAGAGCTAAGTGTCCACTAACAACAAAGGCTGACTTGTGATCTCACCTATTACAAAGCAAATCTGCTTCAATTCTTGGACAGAAATAGCTGTTCAGTCCACCTTAGCTCCTATTTAAATTGGGCTTATAATTCCTAATGACATCAACAAAGGAGCACTTCCCACCTGGATATAAAATACAAAGTCAAGGTAGAGACAGGTCAGAGAACCATCTCCTGGTTTTAAGAGCACAGACTATTCTTAGGTTTCTGTTTCTCTGCCAGGCTAGACAAGAAACCAACCCACTGATAATAATGAAATATAATTGCGAATTTGTAGCAAGATATTCTCTTGAAAGGGGGGAAAACATCATTTGTACCAAACCAATAAATGCTCTCATTTTCTTTTCTCATTTGTGAGAAAGGGAGGGTTGCTTTAAATTTACTTTTGGCACCATTTTTGGATCCTCGACTAAATATTAAGTCACATTAGTTTGACTCTAAGCAAACGATTTAAAAAAAATTAAAACCAAGTATGAAACTGAAGGGAAACAAAGTGGAGGGCAAACTTTAAACAAAGTTTTTAGTTGGAAAAAAAAATGTATCCTAACAGAGCACATGAAAAGTAAACCCAAGAACTCATTTCCACGTAAATGTTAGTCAATAACAGTACAAGATCTTTCAATCTCTGACTACACTGAACATGCATCCCAGCAGGAACACAAAGATGACATGCAAATAAAAGACCTCAAATATTTTCTGATAGCTGAAGGTGGGGAGCTGGGAATGACATTATTCAAGCTGACATTCGCGCCTTCCTCCAGTCATTGTTGTTGTTTTTAACCAACACTTGATTTGCAGTTTTCTGTAGGTCTGACAGGATTCCCAACCCTGTGCCTTGAGACAACGCGTTAGAAATGGCATCTTTCAATGAAGCCTAACTTTGGTCATCATCAACCTTTGTAAAACTTTGGGTTTAAGAAGTAGCGCGCACCCTCGGGTGCAAGCACGCAAAAATATATAGGACTAGAAACACAGAAAGGACGAGGGACTGGCTCTAGTTAAGGGGGTGAGACACAGGGGCCCCCAAACCATGAAGCAGGTCACATCCCCAAAGGAGGACAGAACGAAAGTTCCCTCCCGTTCCCCAGATGGTAACCGAGAGACCTCCGGCCTCGGACTCGCTGCCCCGCGCGGGGCCGCGATGAGAAGCAGGGGGCGGCGGTGCCCGGGGGCTCCGGAGTGACCCAGGGCCACGGAAAGGGCGCGACCCCGCGCGGCGCTGCTCCCACCAGTCACCCCGGACGCGGCCCGCGCGCGCTCCCCACCCCGGATCGCGGCGCTGCGCCCCCCGCACTTACCCGCCGCTCCTCGGCCATCCCCCGCCGTCGGCTCCACAGCCTGGGCCGCCGCCCCGGGGCAGCCCGGAGCCCGCAGCCACCACGGGGGCTGGAACCGCGAAAGAGGGGGCCGGGCACCAGCCGCCGCCGTCGTCTCGCTTCCCGGGTCCCAGCGCCCCGCTGCCCTAGGCGGCCACAGACCAGGGGCCGCCCGCCACCCTCGGCTATCCCCGGGAGCCGCCGCCGGCGCCGCCGGGACGCACTGGTAACGGCCGCGGTCACCGCCACCGCCGAGACGCTCCAGCGCGGACTGCGGCGCGCGGGGGCGGCGCCTGCACGCCGCTCGGCGGGGGGCGCAGCGGGCCCGGCCCCGCTCCCGGCCCCGCCCCTCCGCCCGCGCCGCGCGTCCCCGCCGCCGCCGCAGCCCCGGGCCCCGCCGCGCTCGCGCGCCCGCGCGCCCGCCGAGAGAGTCAAAGCCGCCGCGGGGCCGCGCGCGGGCTCGGCGCCGAGGGTGGGGCCTCTGCGGAGACTCTGGCCGCCCGGCCAACCTCGGAAGGTCGTGGAACCGCCGTGGAGAGCGTGAGGGCCCAGCCGGCCCTGCGGCTGCGAGCGCGGCTGCCCTACGCTCTCCGTACGCCCCACGAGCATTGCGAGGAGAAACCGGGGGGCGGGGGGGCAGGGGGAGGGGGGTGGTCCGTGCAAAAGGACGCGGGATCCAGCCCCGTCGGGGCCAGGGGCGAGGGGACGCCCCCTGAAATGTTATGCTTTGTGAGTGACCTTAACTGCCTCTACCACTGAGGCCGTGCCACGCAGGGTACCTTCCCTCTCGGGGTGCAGGGCACCCCCCAGCCCAGAGGGCCCGCCAGGGCACTGGAGAATATCCTGGAGCCATCCAGTCTTGCCTCCAAAGGCGTGGTGGGCCTATTTGTGCGGAGAAGAAACGGATCCCTTAATGGGGTGAGATTTTTCCTCGGTGCATTGTTTCCATTTCCGCAGTTTCACTTGGCCTGGGTGTTCTTCCGAGTAATGCACCGAATGAAATTAGCCGGAGAGCGCTTGGAGGGCGCGGGATCGGGGCTGGAAGATGTTTACGCCCCATGCCGGACGCGCTTAATGGTGTTCTCTTCGGCACAATTAATTTTGCAAAGTTCACAAATGTGCCAGAGAGGAGTCCCTGGCACGCAGAGTGGCGGGGCCCTGCAGACACACCTTCATTAGGAAGCGGCGTGTTTGTTTCATCTGTGATTTATTTGATGCGCCAGCACTAAGGCCAAAGTGGATTTTTTTTCTTTTTCTTTTATTTATTTATTTTTTTAGCTACCTTTGGATGAAATTCCAAAGCAGTTTCTAAATTAGCAAACCGAAGCATGTTCTCTAAAATAACTTCTCTCTCTCACTTGATAAGGTAGTTCTATAGTGGGCATTAAAACACCTGGAAGTACACTGATTGAAAAGTAGATTAGAGAGACAAATGTTTCACAGCAAAACACTGCCCTTAAGGTATCCTGGTGGCTTATGGTGAACACTAAAAGCTTCCTGCTTTAAACAAAAACAAACAACTTTGTATTATGTGCTTTTGAAACTCCACTTAAATGGCAAGACATTGATTTTGTTTATATCCCTTCTTGATTTCTCCATGTTTTGGGGTTCATATTGGCTAATTCTGTAACTATCTTTTCTATTAGGCCCAAGACCCACAGCCAACAGGAGTACTTTTAGGGACCCATAAAAAAATTTTAAACTCTTTTTAGATCAGAAGAAAAAATAACATTTAGATTTAAGAACGTGCTTTAATATAGTTGGCTTCATATTAATGCAAGCTTAAACATTTTAAATTATTTTTTAATGGAGAAAGGGACTCAGTAATGACCAGCATCCAAGAAAAGCATGATTCGGTACAGTTGCTAGGAGTTGAAGAAAATTCTTTTGGGGGGAGGGGAGGGGGGGAAATCCAGTACAGGCTACAGAATTGCCGCATCATATTAAATGCTGATTTCTGTTTTCTTATTCTCTTAAGTTTACTGTTTTAATCTTAAAAATGCACCTTGGAATTTAGTACTATTTTCACACCTAAGAGCTGATTCAAGCTTCGTGGGACTTAAAATTGAGGTGATTTGAGTGCTCCTCTGGGAGAAATAGAAAAACAAAATACCCAGTGCCCAAGCTGCTCCAGCATCATCCAACACAAGCAGACATGACAGAAGGAAGTCCAGCTGGAAAAAGACCTCAGTCTCAGCTGATAGTGATGAAAATATCTAACTTTTGCCAATTATATAAAAATACAAGACCACATGGGTGAATTGTTAGACTCTTGAATGGAGCCTAGAAAAGGTGCTTGAAAGCTTATGTTTCACAGACAACCTGTCTTCGGCGTACTCATTCTACAGGTAAGAAATTAAGGAGTTTGCCATAGCCCATGCTCATGTTTTGAAGAACTGGGGTTACATAGTTTTCTGTGAGAAATAATGGACTTTCTTTTCCATAAAGCAAGAGCTTAGCAATATTGTGAGTAGGCTATAACATAGTTTGGGGCACTTGATAATGTTGACTGTACTGCCAAGGGCAATTCTTTTTCATCTATTATATAAAAATCTAAATTAACCAGATGAGATTCTTTCTTTTTTTTTTTTTTTTTTGCCAGTCCTGGGGCTTGGACTCAGGGCCTGAGCACTGTCCCTGGCTTCTTTTTGCTCAAGGCTAGCACTCTGCCACTTGAGCCACAGCGCCTCTTCTGGCCATTTTCTATATATGTGGTTCTGGGGAATTGAACCCAGGGCCTCATGTATATGAGGCAAGCACTCTTGCCTCTAGGCCATATCCCCAGCCAGATGAGATTCTTAAAAGTAATTCCAGCTCAAGTTCAAGTTCCAAGGATTGACTTTTTTTTTCAAACATATTTAGATCAGTTTATTTTGAAGACATCATTTTAATTATTTGTCATTTCATGAAATGTGACACAATATTCACAGGATGTGACATATTGTTTGATGCTTACATAGTATAATACAAAAGAGCCTGACTCATAGTAGGTCTCCATAAATGTTAAACAAAATCATGGAATCAAAAATACCACATAATTAAGAGTGTAGTTTATATGACAAGCTAAAGTTGAATGGAAGTGAAACAGCTAAAAAACTGAAGTGCAAATACTTGTGGATAAGCAGAATTCTCTTTTAATTATTTCATATTCAAGATTTGTGCTTTTCTTTCCAACTATTATCTAGTTCTTTGTTTTTCTGTTTTGTCACCAGTGTCTCCTCTTCTTCTTCTTCATTTTCCTTTCCCTTATTCTCCTCCTCCTCTCCTTCCTTCTCCTTTGTAAATAAGATTTTAATTGAAATTCTTAAATATAAAGGAATATCTACAAGTGGCGATAATCATATCTCTAATGTAAGTTTTAGGAATAAAAGGCTTTGTTCTTTGCAAGGACCAAGGTCCCACAAAAGCAACACATTTCAGATGGGGGAGGGATAAGGATAGTCATTAACTTAGAATATCTTGCCCCTTAAATTGGTTTCTCTAGATGAATGATCTAATATGTGCAGTATCAATCAACAAGAAAAGGACATGGCTGTATTTCTGGAAGAAATTTTGGAGTCAGATAAGAATTTATAAATTAAGGATAGTTATTCACTAGTAACTAGTTGAAATGAGTGAAACTTTTCTTTATTTTAAGCCTCACTGATAAATGTAGATTTAAATTAATTTATTTTACAGCACAGTTTTGGACAAAGCTCAAAACTTTAATGAGATGGTTTGTAACAAGAGGACATATGAGAGTAATCAGCTAAATTTATCTAAATTTGATACTCTTTATCCGAAGTGGCTTCAAATGTTATTTAAGGGGCATGAAAAATATGATAAACACTATGAAAGAAAAGTATCTGCCAAGCATTCTGTTTAGAATATTCTCTTTCAGATAAAAATTATTTCAGGGTGTAACATAAAGTGTTTTAATAACTCATTACATCCTTTGCATAACCCCAATATTTTGTTTATTTGTACTGTGCCCTCTTCCCAAAGAGACTTAAAGTAGTTAACAATAAAACATAAACTAACAACAACCAAAAAAAATTGAAGAAAAAAAAAAACTAGCTAAGGCAAGCAACAGTATCTGAGTATAAAACTTGGTTCAGAGCTTCCTCATGGCCATGAAATAGGGGAAATGAGAATATCCCTAACCCTCATTGTCAATAGAAAGTCTTACCCCGCCCAAGTTCTGTGAGCAATTCTCAGAGGATTCAAAAGTCTAAGAATGACTCTACCCAACAGTTTCAGACATCTTTTTTTTTTTTTTGGCCAGTCCTGGGCCTTGGACTCAGGGCCTGAGCACTGTCCTTGGCTTCTTTTTGCTCAAGGCTAGCACTCTGCCACTTGAGCCACAGCGCCACTTCTGTTTCTGGCAGTTTTCTACATATGTGGTGCTGGGGAATCGAACCCAGGGCTTCATGTATAGGAGGCAAGCACTCTTGCCACTAGGCCATATTCCCAGCCCCAGCCATCTTTTTGTAGCAAGAAAGGTAGTTGTGGGTTTTTTTTTTCCCAAATAATTTTGAAATTGCTTATGATGGAAGTAAATAGTGAGTCTCTACACTTATTTTTTTTTTTTTAGTATCTACTGGCCTTGAAAGTCATTAAGGATTCCAAGTCTTGCTTTTCTCAGTTTACTTCTCTAAAAACAGACTTAATGAAAGTACCTACCTCGTAGAGTGGTAGTGAAGCTGAAATGAGTAAACTTATTCCAACAAAACAGTACACCTCCAGTTAAAATGTGCAGGTGGTGGGTTTTTTTTTTTTTCCCCTCTTGTCTTAGAAGAATCTTTTATTTGACTACCACAAATTCCTTTTGGAAGAAGACATGACATTTGTGTCTGACACAGAATAAGCAATAAATACTTGCTGGGAATGCCACCATTATCTTTTTAAAGTTTTTCTTTTCTTTTTTATTTATTTACTTTTATTGTAAAGGTGACGTACGTAATAAGTATGTGTCTTTGAACAATGTCACCTCTTCCCTTGTTTTTCTCCAGTTTTTTCCCCTCCCTCCCCCACAAGTTGTATAGTTCATTTTCAACATAGTGTCTAGTGAGTATCACTACTGCATTTGTTCACTCTTTTTTGTTGTTGTTCACTCTTTATTCCACCATTTCTGTGCTTTCCCTTATCCCCCAAACAGATAAACTTACATACAATACAAAAGGTACAGATATAAAAAACAGCGACAGGGCTGGGAATATGGCCTAGTGGCAAGAGTGCTTAACTCATATACATGAAGCCCTGGGTTCCATTCCCCAGCACCACATATGAAAATGGCCAGAAGTGGCGCTGTGGCTTAAGTGGCAGAATGCTAGCCTTAGGCAAAAAGAAGCCAGGGACAGTGCTCAGGCCCTGAGTCCACGCCCCAGGACTGGCAACAAAACAAAACAAAACAAATAAACAAACAAAACAGTGACAAAGGAGGAAAAGAAAGCAAAATAACAACAAAAAATCTTGTTTCTATTTCTTGGAGTTCATTTCAATAAGCACACTTTTATACGATCTGCACATAGCTAAGTGTCCTTTGGTCTCACTGTGTGAATGTTTAGAATTCTTTTAATTTATCATGCCAAAGTGTAATTTTTAATTTTTTTTTTACCATCCATTGTGTTTACTTGTAGATTTATAAGTACATTCTAATTACTACAAATGAGGGAAACCATGCAACCTATGTTTTTTTGGGGGGGAGGGGTCTGGCTTACTTAGCTTAATATAATTTTTTCTAAATCTTTCCATTTCCTTACGAATCCACCATGATCTTTTATCTTTACTATCAAAGTACATAAATGTGCATTCTTATTTACTTGATTATGGTCAAGCGATTGCAATATTCAGTTGCACTTAGTGATAAAACAGGAGTTTGAGGGGAATTGGATATCACAGAGATATCAAAGAGTGGATTTTGGGGGGGGGTGGTATTGTTTGCTATCATCCTCTGGGTCCTGCAGATCTGTCACTTTCAATGACCTCCAGGAACCTCATACTTTGGGGAGGCTAAATGCCTCTGGTTGTTAAAGACTGAGCCATAAGCCAAGGGTTGAATGTCAAGGGGAGAGCCAGGAGAGCCAGGAGCATGGAGACAGTGGGGAGCAGCCCTCACAAACCATATTTGTCTAGATTAAGCCCTACCTATCTCTAGGTTCCCTTTGTTCTGCTTCCTTTTGGCAACTCTAACTTGGTCCCAAAGAGTTCTCTGATTGAAAGCTTCAGCTGTTTCTATCACCCAACTGTTTCCTTCCTGTCTCCCGTCTTTTTGCCTCTATCGCCATCCACATTTCACTTCTTCTGTCTACTTTTTACCTTTTTTCTCATCCTTTGGGCTTACCAAGCACTCTCTGTCTTCAGCTTTCTCTTTTCTTCCCTTGTGTTCTGTATCTGTTGCCCAGTCATTTCAGGGCCTGGCACAGAATTACAGTGGATATTGCCTTATTTCTTAGACCCAGAATCCTGTGCTAATATTCTCCATTGAGCTAATGGATCCCACAAAAGAGCCATTTAGGCCATTCTCAGTGGTAATATTAAGCCCATTATTTAATTTATTCCTACAGCTACTGCGTTCAGTGCGTTGCCAGAGGCATCTTGTGCAGATGGAACTAGAAGCCAAAAGATTAAGGGATTCAGCTGAGGTCCAGCCAGAGGTAGTAGACTGGTTCAAAATCAGACCCAAATTCCTTACATCTTTGACTATGTTATTCTAACTAATGCACTTAATCCACAGCTTTAGATATTCTGTATAAAACCCCAAACTCCAAGACTGTAAGAGAGTTTTTGTTTCCAGTTTCTGACTAAAGAATTTTCATTGGTTACACATTTGCCAACAGGAATGATTTAAGGTGCCTGAAACATCTGGTAGCTGGAAAAATAAGGAATGAATTAAATAATTAATTTAAGTAACAGTAATGTCCCGGGGGGCGGGGGGTTGCTTCAGGTACCTAATCTGGGACAACGCCTGGGTCTCCTATCGGAAAACAAAAGTGGCCATCACTATGACAGCTCTGGTAAACAGGGACATTTGTAGGCCTGTTTTCCCCATTGGAACGTAAGGTAACTGAGGACACCACTCTCAAAGGGACAAGCTGCAGCGTGGAATTTCTTTCCTGTGACATGCCCGTGAAACTGCAGATATATTGTGTTGCAGAATATTATGATTCAATTACAGGCAAAAATCATAGCAGGACATCTTCAAGATGCTGTTCAATCTAAACTTGTCAATATAGGACCCCTTCTACCAATAGAGGTAGGCTGAAGCTAGAATATGCCAATTAGTTTAATCTCAATGGGCTTAATTTAAAGAGATACTAAAATAGTTGCAAGCAACCCTCAGGCTGAAGGATTAATCTTAATTAGTTATTAATGTAGATAGTCCTAGTCTAGACCCTTTGTTGTTTGTTGTTGTTGTTGTAGGTACTACCTTCTTTTTATAGATGAAGAGATTAAAGCCAAAGAAGTAAAATAACAGATTTGAGTGACCAAATCATTATTTTTTTACAGTATCTTGGAAGATATTGGCAAAAAAAGAGGAATCAATACTCAATCATTAGATAAACATCAGGGAACATTATACTATATATGAATTTATGTCAGTCTCCTACATCCCTACAGGCCAAGGTGTCATATCCACTTACACAAGGGAAAGAGGAGCAGTAACCACTTATATGCTTTATCAGAAAGTTCTCAGTTATGGCAATATCAGATCATTTATCCCTCAGGGCACAAGTATCTACTGTATCCAAAAACTGCTGTCCATAAACTGAAACACTATATGTAATATATAAACACATGTAAATAGTGGACCAATGGGAACTTGCAATAAGTACTTGGGAGAAACAAATTAAGATGGATTTAAGAAGTTGGGCTTGCTGTCTTTTTTTTTTTTTTTTTTTGCCAGTCCTGGGGGCTTGGGACTCAGGGCCTGAGCACTGTCCCTGGCTTCTTTTTGCTCAAGGCTAGCACTCTACCTCTTGTGCCACAGTGCCACTTCTGGCTTTTTCTGTTTATGTGGTGCTGAGGAATCAAACCCGTGCATGCTAGGCAAGCACTCTACCGCTAAGCCACATTCCCAGCCCAAGCTTGCTATTCTTAATGGAATAGTTGGAGGTAGCTTCCTTGAGAATGGTTTAGAGCAAAGAAGACTAAATGAGATGACAGAGGAACAAAGAGAACAAAATATCTGAGGAGAATTGAGAAGCATGTTCCAGAATTGCTAGAAGAAAAGTCTAGCTGGAGCAAGGAAAATGTGAGGAAGTCAGAGAAGTTTCTGGGAGCCACATTATGTGGGAATTTAAATTTTCTTCTGTTGGTGATGGGGAACTTTGAAATATGGATCCCTTTGGTGTGACTGTGGAGAGTAGATTACAAGGGTCTGTAAGAGAAGCAGAGAAGCCACTGAGGGACCCATTATAGTTGTCTAAGGAAAACAGCATGCTGGCCTTGAAAGCCATCTTTCTAGCTTCTCTAAATTGGCATCATCGGCTGTGTCTTTTCTTTGTCCTTCTTTGCTTCTTTCCTGCTGGGATGCTCCCCCATGGCTTTGCTTTGTGCAGTGCCTCTTACAACCAACCATTAAGGGAAGGTCACCTTCCCTAGAGTGACCAATTGCAAGACAGGCTTTTATGCTGGAGGTTTCTTAGAGAGTCCTCATGGGATAGCAGCCTGACAAAGAAAAGGGCAGAAGACAGGACTAGGTGGGAGTAGGGGTGTCCACCTGCAATGTGGGGGTGTCCTACAGAACCGCCTGCAGGAATGGTCCTTTACAGCTATCCTGAGCCCTGTGATGAGAGGCAGAGCCCCTCATTTCCCCACAAAAGTGATCAATCATCAAATGGCACCCCTCCCAGAAAGAGGTCATTGCTTTGAGTGAAGGGAGCTGACAGCTGAGGGATTTTTGTTGGCAACATTCCCAGGGATTTCAACAATAGGACCTTTATTCCCAAAGAGGAGGTCTGATCACCAACCCATGCTATTCTGCTTAGCCTACAGCCCATCATGCTATCTCCAGCCATGGCCCCAAGGTAAATGTCAAATGGTTCCTGAGAGCCTACAGGATATCACAGGATTCTGTGTTACAGAATTGTAGGACCTTCAGAATTCAGGACCTTCTGGGAACTGAACATCCTCTCTGTATTGTATATCTTAAAATCTGGGCACACCAGCCTATGTGGCCTACCTTAAGAGTCACATTGTTGTCTTATCCTGAAATGCTTTCCTCCTACTTTATCTATCAAAAGCCTGAGTTTAGAGGAGGCAGATATCCACAACCATAACACTGAAGAGGCAGAGGCCATTGCATTACAAATTTGAGGTCAGCCAGGGTTACTAGTGAGTTACTGTCTCAAAAAAACTAGCATGGGCTGGGGATATAGCCTAGTGGCAAGAGTGCCTGCCTCGGATACACGAGGCCCTAGGTTCGATTCCCCAGCACCACATATACAGAAAACAGCCAGAAGCGGCGCTGTGGCTCAAGTGGCAGAGTGCTAGCCTTGAGTGGGAAGAAGCCAGGGACAGTGCTCAGGCCCTGAGTCCAAGGCCCAGGACTGGCCAAAAAACAAACAAACAAACAAACAAAAACTAGCAAACCACACACACGTATACCCAGGAAACAATCACAAAATTCCAAATCCTATTCTTTTTTTTTTGCCAGTCCTGGGCCTTGGACTCAGGGCCTGAGCACTGTCCCTGGCTTCCTTTTGCTCAAGGCTAGCACTCTGCCACTTGAGCCACAGCACCACTTCTGGCCATTTTCTATATATGTGGTGCTGGGGAATCAAACCCAGGGCTTCATGTATAGGAGGCAAGCACTCTTGCCACTAGGCCATATCCCCAGCCCCCAAATCCTATTCTTTATGGCTAGCTCAAATGCTACCTTGCCTTTCTCTTTTCCAGAATCCCTGTTCTAGTACCCAATTCATGCTGTTTCTTATGAGCTGTCAGATCAGTAAGAGGACCTTATTTTTCTCTCAGTTTCTTACCTCATATGGCAAAGCAGCCTCTCTATATGGTTGTCTATCTTAGCCTTTGTCAATGGCCAGATGGTACACTGAGGTGTCAGTACAGCAGACTGGTTAAGAAGAAGGATTCTGGACCTCAGTGATGTGGATTCAAATTTGGTTTGGTTTCACCACGGAGTAGGTCCATAACCCTAAGCAAGTTAAAATATTTTATGTTTGGAGTTATCCATCTCTAAGATGATGATGATGATAGCCAATTGACAGGGTGATTGTCAGGATTAATTAGTCTAAGTAGAGCATTTAGAACAGCAGTTGCACCTTACCAAGCATATATAAGTGTTAGCACTTACATACCAATGCCTAGAGATTACTAAAGGCCTTGCCTGTGTCAGCAGGTCCTCCAGCCATCAAGCTGAGCGCTGGCTGCTCTCCCTCAATGCACACCCTTCAAGGAAGGGTTCTGTGGGGAATCTGCTCACAGAGCTCTCCTTTGCCTTTAAGGAGTGAGGACATTCTTGCAAAACATTTTGGAATTCTGTGCTTTCCAAGGGCCCTTTCAATCTAGACACAGATCTAGTTTTATAATGAAAATTATATACTTTTCTGATGTGGGATTTTTTTTTTTTAAAGCAGAAGCATCAGATTTATACATGAATAGATTCACAGATACTCATAAACGGGAAACAACCACAGCACTTACTTAGTCCAGGGACAAGAAAACAAGGAAATTAAGTGACTTGCCTAATTCTCACAAATTTATCCAAGTTCTTAAGGGACAAAGTTACTCAATAACATTACCCAGTTTTTGCCAAAAGATGTGATTTTTGTCAAGATGTATAATTCAGACAAAAATAGATCTAACTTGCTCAGTTCACAGAACACAGAAGAAAAAGAAAAGAAATCTTGTTTTGCTTCTAAGACTTATTGTTTTACTTAAAATTTGTCCTAGATCTGGCACAATACCTTGTGGTCTCATTACCTCTTCTCATGAAAACAAACAATTATCATAATTATTCATTCAGACATACTTATTCACTCACAAGATATTTGTGAAATGTCATTTTATGTACCCAAGCACTGACCTAGAAATGGGAAACTTTAAAAATGAATAAGCCAGTGTGTGTGATGAGCCCACATCTGCGGCTCTATCCGTGGGCTGGCCAAGTTCAAATGACTTCACATCAGGAGTTTAGGCTTGGAACCGATCTCCAAAAGCCAAAGCTTAAATATTGTTTGTCACAAAGTCAAGATGCAAAGCCAAGATGTCATACCCATAACCAATTACCATGCTATTGAATGGTTTCTGAAGACAGAAATAATATGCCTCTCGCCCTTTCATTGTTGATGGAGTTCTACAAAACCTATGGTCAAACATGATGACATTTCAAATGTGGTAGCACAAGACCATGTAATTAGAACATGATACGAAGGCAGAGGCTATTGTCTTTCGAGGAGATATTAATCAATAGCCAGTGAAAAAAGTTCCATGGTCAAATAAATTTGGGAAAATTGGGGCATATGAGGTTTATTTTAGTGTGCTTCCTTTCCTGAACTTTTAGTATACTAATATCCATCATGAATTTCTAGAACAGAAATGGACTGTTTCATATGAATCAGACAAAAGTTTGCCAGTTGTACCCATTTCTTGCAGGTCATTCCATGAATACTTACACAAGCAAGGTCAATTCTGTAAGTTTCTGTAGTGCAATATTAGTAAGATATTGCTTTTTTTCTGCTATACTACTTTATCTTTTTATTACTATATGCTTTATTATTATATAATTTATCTTTTATTATTATATACTTTTATATTTTGGTGATGTAGTTATATATTACATATTATATACTTTTATAGTTACATACTTTTAATCTTTTATTATTACATGCTTTATATTTGTATTGTTATAGAGGAAAAATGTCTCAAAAGCATCTGTATTGAAATCTTTTCTCAGAAATTATTGCTAAAGGACTCCTCCATTTTACTCTCTCCAGACAAGTCTAAAGGAAGTTTCTAATCTTTCCCTTTGCACTAAGAAGCAATCTAAAGTACAAGGTGAAGAGTTCTACAAGATTTGACCCCTTCTATTTCTCTAATTTCTACCTTTGTCACACTTTTGATCCATAGCTGGATTTTCAGATTTGGAGTCAGTGTCAGCCTGAAAGGGAAAGGCACTCTAGAGTATCAGTGTATGACGATCATCTCACAAGGACTATATATACCAATTCATTGATTTCAAATGAGAAGGGGTGCTGGGCACCTGTCATCCTAGCTACTCAGGAGGCTGAGATCTGAGGATCACAGTTTGAAGCCAGTCAGGGCAGAAAAATCCATGAGACTCTTATCTCTAATTAATCACCCCCCAAAAGTCAGAAGTAGAGCTTTGGCTCAAGTGGTAGAATGCTACTAGCCTTGAGCAACAAAGCTCAGGGATGGCACCCAGGCTCTGAGTTCAAGCCCCAGGACCAGGACAAAAACAAAATAAGAGAAGTAGAATAATCAAACTAGCCAGATGTTTATGCCATTGCCATTTTGGGACTAGACACTGAGCACATGTGATCTAGTTAGTATTAGTGCTTGAGTATAAATCTTGACTTTATGCTTACTAACTGGATGATTGCAGGTCAGGATATCAGTGGGCCTTTCAGTATCAATTTTTTATCCATAGAATAGGGAGAATAATGAACTTTACCTCTGTGGGTTATTGTGATGAGATTTATATCAGAATACACACCTTTTACATAGTGTGTAGAATTTGATGCATAGTAAGCATGCAACTAATTACTTAGTATTCTTAGAATGTGAATCTAACTATTTACACAACTACTTTAATGCCAGCGTGAAGGGGATTAAGTAATGTTAAACAAAAATGATTTGCAAGTTGTATTAACCTTGCATATCACTTTTAACACCTTCATCCACTCAATGGTCATTGTCACCAAAATGAGTTCAGACATTACCAGATTCACTTGGTAGTCATTCATTCCACAGTGCATGCAGGTAAATGAATGAAGCATGGATGAATAGTGAACTATGCTTACCTGATTTTATTACCATTTCCTCCCAGTGCCCCAGTTTGCTCCTTAAATATTGAAAATGCTAGGAGGGTTCCAGACTATAGGTATGGCTCAGATGGTAGACACTAGCTGGGAGTGAGTGGGAGGCTGAATGAAAGCATGAGGTCCCAAGTTCAAGTCATCTTCCTCCTCCTCCTCCTCCTCCTCCTCCTCCACACACACACACACACACACACACACACACACACACACACACACAACCACACGACCTTAGGAAGCAATGAAGAAATTTTGTACAACTATTTAAAGATGATGATGATAATAATAATAAAAGGAATGACCACACATTTAAAAAATGAAGGCAAACAATACTATTTAAAGGCCCTACTATCTACTTGTTCCTCATTGCCCACAATTTCAGCTATGCTATTTGTTCAGAAATTCCAAGGTCTTTTCCTCCACCAAGCTGGCGGAGAATTCTCTTTAGGTAGTTCATCTTCTTGTGACTTCTCACCCTTCTTCTGGGTTTGAGTCTCATAAACTCCACCTTAGAGAATCCTCCCAGATCCTCAAGCCTGATTAGATTCTATTTGGACTTACTCTGTTTGTAAGTAAATGGTCTTTATTTACTGTGTCCCTTGTCAGTTAAATCAAGGACATTTGTGTTTTGTTTACCACTGAATTGCCAGTGCTCAGAACTTAAGTATTCAATTTATACTTGTTAAACGAATGAAACTCACCTGCTTAACAATCTACATTTCCTGTACTAGAAAATCAAGGCTATGAGCAGTCAGATGACATAACCCACTGTCATAGTCACATTTGGCACCACAAGATTCAAACTCGGGTCTGTAGGACTCTTGGCCAATGCCTTTTTCCATCCCCATACTTCTACCCCTTGGTTCCTACGGGTTGCATTCCCGCTTGCACACAGCAGTGTGTGACACACAGCAGTGTTCTCAGCTTCACTGTACTCAACTCGAACCCTCACAGGTACAGGCTTTTCTATCCTGAGCTCTGAGCTCTTTCTTTTATTTTTGGACCTATCCAAACATTCTTTTTTTTTTTTGGCCAGTCCTGGGCCTTGGACTCAGGGCCTGAGCACTGTCCCTGGCTTCTTCCCGCTCAAGGCTAGCACTCTGCCACTAGCACTCTGCCACTTGAGCCACAGCGCCACTTCTGGCCATTTTCTGTATATGTGGTGCTGGGGAATTGAACCCAGGGCCTCACGTATATGAGGCAAGCACTCTTGCCACTAGGCCATATCCCCAGCCCCAAACATTCTTTACTACAACAGGTACTTAGAAACTACCAAGTACTGTTTTTGATGAAAAGACTGACTCTACACATACAACCATAAGTTAACTACAAATTGGATAAAGAGCTGACATTCTGGTTTCCATTATGTATCTGTCCCCTTTGCTCCATATCTCTTTCTTTCAATTGTCTAAGCCTATCACAACAGGGCTGATTTGATAACAGAAACCATCTCTATGATAAGAGATGGTAAGTTCCCCTGAGGAACAGCAGAGCCTCACGTGGCAGACCACCTTGAATAAGAAAGTGAACTCCTAATGATGAGGTAATACCCCGGACCCTTAATGATGAGGTAATACCCTGGAGTTGGAATAGAGGGACCAGACTGGGAGCCAGAGTAGGGATCTCAAGGGAACCAGATTGTTCCCCTTAGGGGATGGTGATGCCAGTGAAAGCAACTTCTTCAAACCCTCTGTAGAACCAGAATTGAGGTAATGATAATAGAGGCTATATTTCATCTAGGGGCAGCGTGGTTATTCATACTTTTCACTCCCTTCCCCAATTCTCCTTCCCTGTCAACCTAACACTCATGCATTTATGCCCAAAGATAGAATGCTTACCCTCACTCTTCCCACACATGGCCTGTACTCATCTCTTTAATGGGTGGATAGGGGGCTCATGGCTGGATGTGACATGTACAATCCTTGGAGTGAGATCTCAGCTAGGACTACAGTTGCACTACTGTATCCATATACATAGGTTCATGGCTAGTTATAAGAAGCTACTTTTCTTTCTATCAAGACTAACCTAATGGGGCTGGGGATATGGCCTAGTGGCAAGAGTGCTTGCCTCTTATACATGAAGCCCTGGGTTTGATTCCTCAGCACCATCTAAAGATGTGAACATCAAACTTCTGTTGGTCTAAGTCACCTTTATCTCTTGTCTACAATCTTGCAACAAACTGCCAACTTCTGTTTACTTCCATCATCTTCTCCCTTGAAGTCTAGGATCAACGAAACACCCAGAATGATACAGTTCCATAATGCAGCATGGTTGACTTCTTCCTTTTAAAATCCAACCATGCCTTCCAACTTCTGTTAGATAAAAATCGCAGCTTTCAACTATGCCACTTTTCCAATCTCAGTACTGCTGCCATATTGGAGCTGATAACTTTTGGTTGACTAAGGCTTTCCCCTGCACGGTGGTGGGATGGTTCGCCACACCCCTTTACCTACCAGATGCCAAGGGCACTAATAGTCCCTCAATTGTAACCATTCAAAATGTCTATAGACATTGCTAAATATCCCCTGGGGAGTAAATGCATCCCTGTTGAGAACCACTGGCCTTTAGAGGACTTTAGATTATCCTACTCCATTTCTGTCTTCTTCTCCCATCTCCTACTCTACCTCTTACTTATTTGGATACAGACATTCTGGTTTCCTGGCTGTTCTTTGAATACACTAGACATGTGCCCACCTCACATCTCTTGCACCTGCTGTTTCCTCTGCTTATGACTTTCATCTTTATCGCTGCATGACTCCCTCCTCACTTCCTACAAGGATTTGCCCTAATGTCACCTGCTAAGGGAATCCTTCCCTGCCTCCTCCATTGACACAGTTTAATTCTCTGTACTTTCTACCCTCCTACCATGCTAAATTATTTTCAAGAGCTCTTACTACCTTCTAACCTGGTATAAAGTTTACTTTGTTTACTGTCTGGGTTCCCTGTGAGAATTCAAGATCTAAGGGATTGGGGATTTTGTTTTCTTCCCTGTCCTGTTTACAGTGCCTAAACAGTTTCTGACACATAATAGATGCTCAGTGAAGACTCATTAAACAAAAGATTGGTATGTTTCATTGTCCAACTCTATGTCTGGCAGGTACACAGGAGGCAGTACGTAACAGTGCCCATTCCCGCTCCTCTGTGATCCAAGCCACTGTGGTAATGAGATTGTTTGAGGATTCATCACTGTGCTGCTTCTATGTTAGTGCCTTCCTGAGAACCTCTATCCCAAAGGTGACAGTCCCTTGTACCAAATGACATCATGACTTTGGCTGACCACAACCTTTTTACCACCAGCCATGGTCATGCTTAGTTCATCAGCCAGGACATTTATCTGTTCATACTTTATCTATAGTGTAAATTGCTTGTCTAGAATTCTATTTCTCTGTCCCAGATTGTCTAGACACTGTTACACTTTGCTACTCTTCCTACCTCTGCTGGGCTAACTTTTCAGCCTTCTACCTCCCTTCCTACCAACAGCATTTCCACCCACCCATGCACCTCCCCAAAGTCAAGGGCCAGCCTGGTCTCTAGTTCTGACATGATCTTCCCCCCTCCCAGCTTTATAGCTTCCCCCTGTGAAAATCTTGGAAAAGGCAAGAGACATGACATCTTTCTTTGGTCTGTTCATCTTTCAAAAACCTGAAATTGTGGCAGGCCTATCTTTTTCATGAAAGGCTTGCTTGAATTTTCTTGCTTCCACTTGACTGTAATGTGAGCCAGCAGGGAGCCATAGAAACCTGACACCCGTTCAATAAGCAAACAACTGCAAATGCCAAGAGTCAACGAGCCTCTAGTGAAAGAAAACTTGGAGTCCAGGTAGGTGATCATTTTTAATGTGTTAATGTGATGGTAGACAGTTTCTTTGGCAAGTACCACAAATACTGTCAGCAGAGACTTATCTGGATACAGTAGTTAGTTGCCTATGATAAGAAAAGATCAAGTAACTCTACCTCAACTTTTCTTATATGCCTCTTGGGAGAAGGAGTTTGGGCCCAAATCCAGATACCTCCAAAGTACAAACTTATAAAACTTAGTAAAGAAATTCACTGAAAATAAAAATTTTAACTAGAAGTAGGGCTGTGGACACAATCCCAGAGTGTTCACCTAAGTAAAACTATTGATTGAACCAGGGTATACTTCTCTGAGATAAGATGAAGGCCATTTATTAAGCCATCAGTGGAATAAGTGATTTGAACTGACACTGATGACAGAAACAGATATTCAGGGCAACAAGAATGTCATGAAAAACTCAAGATAGTTGAAAAGACTATTACAATTTGGTTTCTGGATATCTGACCATGGTACCTTGCCAATTCCTCTTCCTTTTCCTCCTTTCCAATTTTGACTCTAAGTTATTTTTCTATGAGTTTTTAAATAAGAAGGGTGGTGGTGGGTGGGTGCTAACAGAGTTAAGTCCTCCATGTCCTTGAACTTTTTAGTTCCAGAATGCTTTGCAGGATGGCAGCCATTTATCACCTCCATATGGCCATGAGGCTGATGGGTCTGGCGTAATGTCTGACTTCCCGGTTAGCTGTGTCGTGTTTTCTGCAATGGCCTGACAATGCTAAGTACATTTGTTATATTAGCCTTGTGGAGGATGAAATGTGAAATGAGAACTGGCAGAGATGGCTGGATCTGAATAACTACTCATTTTATATGGAGGACACACATCACCATTATTCCTCTGCATTAGTCAGATGTTGAAACTTCATTGCCAAAGCTGTAAAAACAACAACAATAAAACCCCACACTGATAGAACTTAATTATCTTCCTAAACAAATTTCCAGTATTCCACTTTCAATTTTGGGCACTAAACAAATGTAGCTACTTCTATTTTGATCTTAAAAAAAAAGACATTTAATTGTTTTCCATAATGGCTGTAATAATTTACATTTCCATCAGGAAAGTGTAGGATGCTACTTTTTTCTGCATCTTAGCCAACATTATTATTTTTTAATCTTTTTGATGATAGCCATCTTAATTGGGGTGAGATAATACTTTCCTTGTGGTTTTAGTTTGCATGTTTCTGGTGATTGGTGAGACTGATAGTTGTTGGGTATATGTGTATCTTCTGAGAAATGTTCGACTCATTTGCCCATTTTAAAATAGGACACATTAGAATTATCTGGGTGTACTTAAAAATATGTACCATCATTACATGCCAATTAAAAATTTAAGAGAACATTTTTTAAAAGCCGTTTAAAGAAATCTTATTTTTGGAATTTCCCAAGTTGCTGGTAAAATACCCAAATATCTAGATTTTGGCAGAGCTCCAAATTGCCTCAGGAATGACTCCATGGTGCTTCAGGGAATTGTAGCATAATGCAAAACATATTGGTTCTGTGTTGAGCCTTAATTGATTAATATTTATTGAACATTGCTATGTTCAATGTACTATACCAAAGCAATATATAAGCAAAAATACTCCAGAAATACTATTGTGACCATATGCATCAAACAGGGAAAGCTTCTTCAGATAAAATAGGGCAATGGAGAAATACCCTTAATGTATAAACCTTTTCCCCCTCTCAAATGTTTATATATATATATATATATATACACATACACATAGATGTATGTATGTATACATATATATGTATATATATATGAAATATGAGCCGTAAACAAAAAGCCACTGCAGAATTAAAAACATTTACTGTAAGGAGACTTGATATAGAGCACTTTGATTTAAAATCATGAGAGTCAATAGAAATCTTAATAAAGACAAGAGCTGCCTTTCTCAGTGATATTTTGATAAAGTCTTGGTAGCAAATGGCTGTGATTCTGACCTTTAGTAATTGGCTTCAAATGACAAAAATAGTTGCCAGCATATTTCTCTTTAACCTTTCTGTATCTGCAGAAAGTCTGGCCTCCAGACAAACCAAATAATTATGAATTTAAAGCAAGGTTAATAGGTAAGTAGATTCAACATACGTGGGAAAAAATGTATTAACAACTCTGAAGTAGAAAATAAAGGTTGCTATGACTGCAATTAGACCTAACTGCAGCCTGCCACATTGAATTCCTCTCTGATATTTTCCCAAAATACTTGCTTCAAACATTTTTGAATAAAAGTATATTTCCTAAGAGGAAATCTCTTTGGGAAAAATTTTTGAGCATATGAGCTTCCTTCTTCTTTAAATTGTTGATCCAGACAGAACAAAGTGCCATCAAGAGTGTGTGGGGGGGGGGCACAGTGTATTTGTGTGTATTACATGTGTATATGACTGTCTGTAAAGAAATGTACTCAATGCCTTACATAGGAAACTGTAACCCCTTTGTACTTCACTTTGACAATAAAGGAAAACAACAACAACAACAACAAAAAGAGTGTGTGTGAGTCTGTAAAGAAATGTACTCACTGCTTTACATAGGAAACTATGACCCCTTTGTACTTCACTTTGACAATAAAGGAAAAAAAATAAAATAAAAGATAGTGTGTGTGTGAGACCCCTTAGTCCCTTTTTCATGTTAACTCCTGTCTTAATTCACTTTTTGTTTTTATAACTAAATGCCCACGCCTGGGTAATATGCAAGGAATAGAAGTTTGTTTTGCCACATAGTCCTAGAGCCTGGGCAATCCAAGAGCAGGGCACCAACATCTGGTTAGCATCTGGTAAGGACCATTTGCTATATCACAGGGTGAGACGAAGTAAGAATGTTAGCCTGGTTTCTTCTTCCTCTAAAAGAACACTAATCCCACATAAGGACTCTATCTATCTTTCCTCATTGAATCCTAATAACCTTCCAAATGCCCTAAATCCAAATACCATTAACATAGGAATTTGAAGATCAAGTTTCTAACATATAAAGTTTCAGAAGACACATCCAACTACGGTAACTCCTTTTTTTTTTTTTTTGTCAATAGTCCTCCAATATCCCTTTGTAATTCATCTTACTATAAACACAACTCTGACTCCATAGATGGGCACAGCACATTGCCTAGTCTTGGTCTAATAGAGCATCTCCTTCCCCAGTCATTAAGCCAAGATTGTTATTCATCAAAGCCAGACCAATGAAACCCAGGTTGGGAATTACTAAATCGGTTGTCATCTTGTCATTGGAGAGTTGTCAGAGCATCAAACCAATGTGTGAAACGAAGCAGAGCTAAGAGATGTTTGAAGCCATTTTTGAGTATCTAACCCAATGATAAATAAAGGTCTGGTTTCAGTTAGCTGGCATGCCTTGCTTTGCCTACTACCCTGTCCCTACCCTGTGGGTCATTATCTACTCAGCCATCAGGATGACCCCTGGTCACACCACACCCAACCTCCCTGGTGTAAATCCCCTACCTCAACTGTTTCTTTACCTGTCCCCAGACTGTCAAGGCAGTGTGGCCGTGCCTAGCAGCTTGTCCTTAGCACTCACCTAGGAATTCAATGTTATTTTCTCAGAAACACAGTTTTGTTACTAACACATTCGTTTTTTTCAAAGTAAAACAGTTGGGATTAGATTCTTGTCACTTGTAACTGAAATAGCCCTTCATCTTCATTGGTAACAGAGCTTAATCTTCATAAATCATCTGAGATATGTATGTATGCATTCATGCATGATGCATCCATGCATCTATCTATCTATCTATCTATCTATCTATCTATCTATCTATCTAGAGAGTAGAGAATGAAGGACCACTTAGAGACATTTTTTTAAAAATAAGATAGGCATTCAAACATGAAAGTATCACTTTGTTCATAATATGCCTTTGTTGATTCAAAAGAGGACCTTCTTATAGTGAAAGGATACTTATAGTGAATGGATATTTATTTAAGTACATGCTATTATATGACAGAGCAATATTCCTCCAAAAGTATGGTCGGTGGATCACCTGCATTGGTAGTATCCAATAATATTGGTGTTATCCAATATTGGTACTAACCAATAGCTATGGACAAAATTTCAGATAACTTCTAGGCATTTAAGACTTCAAGCATCACTTCTTTAACTAATGTCATACACACACACACACACACACACACACACACACACACACAGAGGTACCATGTTTTAAGTTCACCTTCAAGTGTTACTTTCCTAATCCAAAGAAAAATTCAAGACCATTCCATCATTTAGAAAATCGAGAAAGAAGAAATGTACCTCTAAATAGTGGTAAAGGTTCAGGTAATTTTTTTTGTCAGTCCTGGACCTTGAACTCAAGGCCAGAGCACTGTCCCTGGCTGCTTTTTGCTCAAGGCTAGCACTCTGCCACTTGAGCCACAGCACCACCTCTAGCCATTTTCTATATATGTGGTGCTGAGGAATCAGACCCAGGGCTTCATGTATATGAGGCAAGCACTCTTGCCACTGGGCCATATTCCCAGCCCAAAGGTTCAGGTAATTTAGAGGTGGTATAAATTAGCCAACATTGGCTCTGTTAACTGTGGTAACAGTAGACTAAAAATATTAATGGCTTACAATGTCAAATATTTCGTAGGCATTGTCATTTCCACTAGAATGTCCTATAGGATACACTAGAATTCTGGGTAAAAGGAACTCAGAAATGACAAAGGCCACTTACTACCACTTTACGTAAGCCAGGCTGGCCAAATGACCACTCCTGCTCAATGGATTAGGAAGGACAATCCATCTACTGAAAAAGACATTTCCAGGAGGAGCAGCAAACATTTTGAATAGACATCCAATCTATCACATAGGACATTTGATAAAGTAGGTCAAGTGTTTTTGAAAGAAAAGCAGAATCTGTGATCAGATAAGTTTAGGATCTGCTATATAGTATGCCAACGTAAAGTCAGTACTGTAAGAAAGGAAAATTAAGATTGTCTAATCTCCTACTGTCGACATATGGTCTAATATCAACATTACATTTAAAGCCCTAGGCGAACTTTCTTGGGCGTGGCCACATGGCTACTGTATATGTTCTTGATACATTGTATATTGTATCTATGTCTACCTGACCTAGAGCAGGGATAGAAAAACAGGGCGTAAGATATCACAAGAAATGTACACACTGCCTTACTATGTAACTGTACCCTTTTTGCACAACACCTTGTCAAAAAAATTTGTGTTCAATTAATAAATTTAAAAAAAAAAGAAAAGGGGAAGAAAGCCATTACTCTAGGACAGCAAGGAAGTTCATGTATTAGCTGAACAAACCTCCAGAGTAAGGGATGAGATGTACAGGGAATGGAAAAAAAGCCCGGTGGCCTATCTACATTCAAATAATCTAGTTCCATTCTGATTTGAAGGAAACACTGATCTGTTGTGTTGTGTCCCTGGAGCTTGGACTCAGGGCTTGATTACTATCCCTGCTTCTTTTAGCACTCTACCACTTGAGCCACAGCGCCACTTCTGGCCTTTTCTGTTTATGTGGTGCTGAGGAATCGAATCCAGGGCTTTGTGTATGCTAGGCAAGCCCTCTACCACTCGGCCACATTCCCAGTCCACACTGATCAGTTTTTTTTTTAAAGTTAAAAGGGCTGGCTTTGAACCATGATCAGGTGTCAGCCTTCTGAACAGCTAGTATTATAGCCATGAGCCATCAGTACCAGGCTTTTTTTTTTTTCCTTTTGCCCATACATCATACTAGAACTCCAGACTAGTTATACATTCCCTGAGTACAACATCTACCTTTCCCTAGCCCCCATAGATTAGCTCAAGTTCATTCTCCCCTTTCCATAGTACTCTATGTATCGTACTACATTTCTAATAAAATAAACTATATTTCTTTGAATCTTCCTTACAAGTAGCTTCAGCTAATAAAAAAATAAAACTTTTTTAAAATTCAAAAAAAAAAAAAGATTGTCTAATCTCATACCTCTACAATCTGAGCTGCCCGGGTCAAGGTATCATTTGTGTCCCACTGCTGTCATACATAGAGGTATGGTATTCCTAGCAGAATATTCCATACCTCAGTGTAACTGAGCTATCAAGTGTAAAATAAAATTCTGCCATGGTATTCTAATTGGTATTCTGAAAAGCCTAGAGAATTCTATGCAAATATCTTTAATATTTTTCTAACTAGTTACAGGCTGTTGAAATTTAATATTGTTAATGGAGCACTCGTAAGAGGTGAATCTAAAAAGCCGGTTCTTCCAGGTAGGGGAGTGTTCCCGAAAAGATTTTACTTTTTAATCCTTTTCATTACTATGTTTGGAATTAAGCAATTCCTGTAAACTAAAGCAATGTACCTTTTTCTTTTTTTCCATTTATGGGAATCTATGATTTAAAAGTTCATAAGCAGTTCAAGTTTGGTCTCTGTTCATCATCTTTGGAGAATCCCATTTTCTGCTTTCTTTTACCTCTACTCAGTGACATCCTCCCTCCTTCCTGGGTGGTAATGCTGTTCGATGTCATGCTATGGTGAAAGTGGAGGCTCTTGTTGGTTGTGGGCATCTTGATTAGTATTTGCAAAGGCTGCTGTAGTTACCTCCTTCTTCTCCCAATTTTAAGACCCTGGTTGGGATGACATTTTCCACAACCCATCCTCTCTTCATAATGCCTTCTCCTCCCTATCGCTATCTCTCCATCACACCTTCCCTGGGTTTTCCTTTCATATCTATTCCTTATGTAATGGGGTTCTTCTACTTTCCGTCTCTGACACGCTTCTCAAGTTATTCTCTCTACTGGTCACTCTCTGGCTTCTGTTTTACACACATGCATGTTTCCACCCAGTTTGTACCTGGTCATCTCTGCCCAGTGCCTTACATTTTCCTCTAAATTAATGTCTCCAAAAGCACAGCTCTTTGTTTTGGAACTCTTGCTCTTCTTGCCCTCGCTCCTTCTGTTAATAATGAGTTAATTACCTCTCCAGTACAAGAATGGGACATTATTTTGGGCCCTTCCACTTTTGTCATCCTTAATTTCTAACTCAAGGCCATGTTCAACCTATGCAGTTTCAGAACTGTGAGGCCTGAGACTTTCCTCCTATCTCAAATACCCCATTTCCAGAGGTGAATACAATTTACAGCTGGTTGTGATACCTCAAAGATAACTATAGATACCCAGATTGTTTGGATAGAGTTCTGTTTCTGCACTACTTATGCTGAGGTCTAGCCAAGTTAGCCTCTCTATGCCTCTGTTTTCTCACTTTTTTTTTTTTTTTTTTGGCCAGTCCTGGGCCTTGTACTCAGGGCCTGAGCACCATCCCTGGCTTCTTCCCGCTCAAGGCTAGCACTCTGCCACCTGAGCCACAGCGCCCCTTCTGGCCGTTTTCCATATATGTGGTGCTGGGGAATCGAACCGAGAGCTTCATGTGTAGGAGGCAAGCACTCTTGCCACTAGGCCATATTCCCAGCCCTGTTTTCTCACTTTTTAACAAAAAGGAACTAAAACAGTAGCCTACATAGAATTTTGCACCCAGAATCTCAGATACTAGAGAGACAGAGATTGGGAGAATCTTAATTTGAGGCCAACCTGGGCAAAACATAAGCAAGACCTTCAATCAATAAGTGGTGTTTCATGCCTGTGGCCCCAGCTACATGGTAGTCCATAGGTAGTGATAATGCAGTCTGAGGCATTAAGCAAACAAACAAAAAAAGATAACCTTATCTGAAAAGTAAATGAGCAAGAAGGGCTACAAGTATAACTCAAGTGTTAGAGTACTTCTTAGCAACTGTAAGCCCCCCCGCCCCGAGTTCAAATCCCAGTGCCACCAATAAATAAATAAGAACTCATTGCAATAAGTACTTCATGGAATCATTAAGAAAAGTTTTCTAAATGTATGTGAAATGCATTGCACATGACCCTTGAACAATAAATGCTGCTAATTTATAACATTTTGGCTCATTATGGTGACAGTAGTTTTTTGTGTGTTTTTTTTCACTTTTACTGGAATAATCTTATAGAGAAACAAACCTTACTTTGCTACTTCTTAGCCTTCACTTCTGCCTTCTACAAACTAAAGTTGAAATTTTTTTTAGCAGGACATTTAAGACTCTTCACAAATCTGTTCCCAAACTACCTTTGCAGCTTATTTCTGGATGCCTATTCTCTAAACACTGTGTCTACCCCTCTGGGTCACAACAAAACCTGCTCACCATTTCTCCAGCACTCTACCCTTTCTTAGTTTTGTGCCTTTGTGCTTACCACATTCCTGCTAGTCATTTCTCCTAACGTATGCTACTATAACAACTATCCCCATATCTTAGTGGTTCTCAAGAACATGGGCTCATTCTTCCTTAGGTTACACAATAACTTCAGATTGGTCTCAGCTCTATTCCAAAGGTCTTGACTCTGGGAGAAAAATGGAGTAGCTTCTTTGTGGAATCACACCAGAGAGGAAAGGGTAACGTTGGAATGTCATGATACATCTTAAAGGTTTTGCTAGGAATCAGCACAAAACACCTTCTCATAACATTTTGTTGTCTTAAGCAAGTCACATAACCAAGCCTGATATTGACTGGGAAATATAAGCCTGTCACACAGAGATGAAACAGTTAGCCATCATTCTCTACAGAATCCTCTGCAGGTTTTTACATTTGAAATGCTGTCATATGTCCCTCCTCCCCAGTCTTCAAACTCCCAAAAGCTTTGTTGTCACCTTTCTGGTAAAGATTTCCTGTTGCCAGACTTAGCTCATTTCTCTGTACTTGCTCAAGGCTCTGGCTCCACTTCTAATAAAGTGCTTATCACACTCCACTATGAGTATCTGTTTACATCTCTCTTGTGGGCAAGGATCACTTCTTGGTCCCCTCTCTCCAGTTCCAAGCATCTCAGAACATGTTGACAAAATGAAGGAATGAGGCAGTTTAAGACTTGGCCATTTATCAGGTAAGGTTTGCAATGCTTTCTTGCAGAGCTAGACAACCAAATGGCTTCATTTACAAAGAAAGGGAATATGAAGTCCAGTGCAAGATCTAGCTTGGGTTTTTAAAAATCTGTAGCCACCAAGTATTTGTGTCATTTGCTTATTTTACCCTCATTCTATTACTGTATGCCAAGAACAAAGGCTTTAAAAGGTGCTGTGTATGCAAATAGCCAGAGGCTATATAAATATATACCACGATCAAATGAAAATAGATTATGATCTACTATAGTTCATTAAATTTGCTTCCAATCAGAGGGTTAATGGAAAAGACAAAATTATCAGTCTTGTTGTACCACCAGTAAATCTCATCCTTGGTAAACTTCCTGGAACATACTAAGTCAAATCACTGAGGTGTTTAGTGTCACCTCCAGTGTACAGCAGAGTCCTTTCCAGAAATGACCCCCAGCACCCCTCACTCAAGTTTTCATTACTCCTCCCTGTCCTTTCACTGAACCCTCTGATTGCTTCTGCTCTACCCAGAGTGCCCTCCTGCCCTTTCCTCAGTCCCTCCAATCCAGAAAAGCTTTGTACCAGGATCACCAATCACCTGACCTCCCTCTGAGACCATCTCCTCACCATCCTCTCACAGACTGGATTCTGTTCCTGAAAGGTTTTTCTCTTGCATTTGTTTGATCATATCACACTCTGATTAGGAACTGTCTTAGACTTAGGATAACTTGACAGATTATTTTTTTTATGACAATGTGTAAAAGAAACAGATGCTGAAAAGAAACCATACTTCAACTACTGAATTTTGCTCTATTAGTAGGCAGAAGGTATGCAGTGAGATAGTGTAAACACAGGCCAGTATTGAGGAGCTGCAGCTCACACCTCCCACAAATTCCAGTCACCAAGGCCAGCAGCAGCTCAGCAGAGCACCATGTGGTTAAGCTGAGACTTAGCTCTATTAAGCTACAATATTTTCAGCTTATGACAAGTTTATCAAAAGGGAAACCCCACTGTTAGAAAAGGACCGCCTATATTTGTCTATGTGTCTACTTATTCTTAGTGAAATAAAAGGTCTTTGTGCTCAGGCACCTTAGCATCTAATTCCTCTTTCTTGAGAGTACACTGCTTTGTACATAAGTAAGGCACTCAATTCATGCTGATTTACCTTGAACTGCTATTGAACTAAAGGCAAGAATTAAAACTTATAAATTTTTTGGTCAATAATGCATATATGCCATGTGTATCAAAACATCATGTTGCAATTCTGGAATGTACATCATAAACTTATTTAGAAAAACAAGAAATCACCTCAAAAAGAAATATTCTTCATCAGATATTGTATGGCTAAAGGAAAATTAGAAGATCCCCTAAGTCTTTTTATTGTCATTGTTATAGAAAAGTAAAAGCTTCACTCAGACTCAAAAATTAAAGGAAACAAATTTGTTATACATGCTTCAGAAAAGCAGTTCCACATGCTAATTTAGCTACCCAGTCTAAGTGAAAAGAGTGTAAGTGCAAATTGCATCCATTTAATTAGCTCAAGAAGGAAAAATTTTGTTTGGTAACTCTACTACATGTTATGTAAGAGATCAGGATTGTCAAAGAGAAAGAGGGCAAAAGAGGTTGCAATTAAAGTAAATCTTCCCAGAGCCCTGGATTACATCAGGAACATAGCCAGAATAAGCAAGGCTACTGTCTTTTGCCAGGGTCATGTTTGGAGGTTGCTTTATCATAGCCCTTGTTTTAAAAACATAATTTGAGCATAGAAGGACTCCCAACGTTCAATGATCTCCATGTGCTTCCCATTAGGGGCAGAAGAAGAAACGCTGTGGTGGCTTCTGCAAAAAGACTAGAATTGAAAATTTTAGATCCTTTTCCAACTTGGCAAACATGATATATGCCAACCTGGACATCAGGAAGTGCTGGGTAATTCCCAAAGTACAGGGACAAAATCATAGAATCATATGTCAAAACCACTGGGACTGGTCTCCCATTCTCTCATCATCTTTCCTGTAGGAATATATTGTTAGGCTCAATATGGCCATGTCCTTTATTTAAAATAGCACAATGTTTTAAATATGTGTGCATATAAATATATACATAAACATATCTACATGTATATATTAATATATATGTGAATAACATATTGTCTGACTTTTCTTTCTAGCTAATGCATTACAGATTTGGAACCTACCAGAAATGGCCTGTTAAATCTTCTCTGATTCATCTACTCCCCACCAGAGAAGATGATAGAGTCCCTAGTTCATCAGTTCCTTTCTTTACTCCCCACTTCAACCAGGAGAGGGGCAAGCTGCTAAGCCAAATGTAGCATCACCTTTACTACTGGTCCAATATCTACTCCTTCCCTCCCTTCCTATACAATTGTCCAGCTAAATATTCACTTTCTTACAAATGGTGACTTAAGTAGATAATTGCCTGAGGGTTCTGAGACAAGCTTTTGATTTCCTGTTAAAAGGAGCCAGAATCGCCACTTTCTGCCTGCTTTTAAAGCAAGTGGAAAATGCAAGTAAACAGCTTGGAATGTCAGGCTCCATGAAGGGCACAACAGAAAGAATAAGCAGCTGTATCCAGGATCATGATCTATAAACAATGCCACCAGCTAACTGTAACCTTCTGAAACGTGTGAAAAGTAATCTTGTGTTTGCTCTAGCCATTACTATTGGTGTTTTCTATTGCTTGCAGCTGAACATATCCCTAACTCGTGCACTAGAATTGCTGATGGCAGCTGAATTGAGGCTGCATGGAGGAATACCAGAGTTTGGGCTACTAGGAGTACAAGATTAATAGTTTGGACAAGGTAGAAAGCATTCACCTTTTTCCT
This sequence comes from Perognathus longimembris pacificus, assembly GCF_023159225.1. NCBI lineage: Eukaryota > Metazoa > Chordata > Mammalia > Rodentia > Heteromyidae > Perognathus > Perognathus longimembris. The sequence goes on from NC_063179.1 coordinate 21,971,935, forward strand.
ACCTTCTTTTCAAATATCCCCCCCTCCATTACCCACTTCTCATGCAGAAAATAGAATTTGAATCCTCCATTTTAAAACATTAGCTCTAAATCATAGGCCCAAGATCATGGTACACACTGGTTGTAGCTCAGACAGCATAAAACAGGAGTTGCAAGCCAATAAAATATTGGGAATGTCTCCTGAAGGTAGAGAAGAAGTACTTATTCAGAGACAATACAGTGGGAGGATGGGTACCATTACCTGGGGGTAAATCATCTGCATTCACCAGAACCCTTTCTGTGCAACTGAGAGCCAAGTACTAGAGGCAGAGGGGTCCATCTACATGAACTCCAAAGAATGCATGGGGAATGATTTGTGCCTCCTGTCTCCTGAAAATCAGAGTTCTACAGGGCTAGAGGTTCTAGTCTCCAAAGGGATCATATTTGCACTAGGAGCTATGCTACAGACCTAATGAATTATAAGCTAAAACTGCTACTTGGGCATTTTGAGCCCTTTGGGTCCATGCACCAGAAGTAAGGAGGGTCACATTCTTGAAGCGAGTATTAGCCCTTATCAACTCACATAGTTTATAAACATATCCCTTATTTCAAAATATATAATACAGTTACAATAAACAAAACCTGAATAAAGACATCTCTTAGTAAAAGAAAGTAGCCCATATATCAATTCCCATAGTTTATAAACTTATCTTTTTTTTTTTTGGCCAGTCCTGGGGCTTGGAGTCAGGGCCTGAGCACTGTCCCTGGCTTCTTTTTGCTCAAGGCTAGCACTCTGCCACTTGAGCCACAGCGCCACTTCTGGCCATTTTCTATCTATGTGGTGCTGGGGAATGGAACCCAGGGCTTCATGTATATGAGGCTAACTCTCTTGCCACTAGGCCATATTCCCAGCCCCAAATTATCTTTTATATAAGTTTACACTGAACGTATGGGAAAGGGATAATATTCAATAAATAATGTTGGGAAAATTGGATATCCACATGTGAAAGAACGAACACAGTCCATGTCATTCACAAACAACAATTAAAAAGTATGTAATGATACATATAATAAAGTGGTCTCCAAAGTTGTTGTTTTTTTTTTAATCAGCCTTGACACAGAACACTAGCATTATGACATTATTCCTTTGATTTATGGAGGGTCTTCCAACACTAAGGATTATTTTCAACTCTTATCTATGATAGCTTTTTAGCAAAGTTTGTAACTAAGTTAACCCATTCAGCTGAGAAGAAATAACTATATTTTATAATGTTTCAATGGAAGAAAGTTTAGTTTAACTATACCAAGGCTTGTATGACCAGCTTCCTATTATGAAAATCCTGTCCTAGAATCCAGCTGTAGGTACAGAGTTCACCTTTGACCCCTCAGCCAGAGGACTCACAAAGAAGACTTTTTGTGTGGATTCCGTAATTATCTTTTACAAGCTGTATTTTTATAACATTTATGGTTGTCATTTTCCAAGTGCTAACATGTTGGTTTCCATAGGCAGAGCTCCTATTTCTGTTTAAAAACAGAAACAAGGAAGACCTTCTAAACTGGTCACATGCTTGATAAGGTTTGGATACTTGGATCTGAAGCAGAGCCAGACCCCCAGCCCCTGCAAGCATACAATTACACAGAATGATCACATCAAAGCCATCCTCTTGTCCTGGCTCCAATTTTAGGCTTGCTACCATGTTTCATTTCCCTCTACATCAACATTTTAAAGTATTTAAAAGAATTTAATAGTATTTAAAAGAATGAGAACAAACATAGCAATTCATTTGTCTTCCTTTCACTCTTCAGTATGGAAATATGTTCAACAAAGAACTTAGAAATGATCCAACTCTTAAATGATCCATTATGAAAGAATAAGAATTTAGAAGTGGAAATAAATATATTACTTTACAACAGCCACTGACTCCGGTATTTACTATGTGTAGGAGTTACGCCTAACCAGTCTATAGGGATAGGTATTAAGACTTCTGATAGACGCTTTTGCTCAACATTTAGTGAGGTTTATGGGCAGCCAGGGGCTAGACTCTAGGAGTGTAGTTGTAAAAAAAGAAAAAAGCCCTCATGCCCCTAGGCCCAGCCCAACATCTGGATAGACACTGAAATCTCAGAGTCTGGTGACAGAAAAGATACTGTACGTGTAAATTAAAGAGAGACCAAGGAGCATATAGTGAACCCTAACCACAGGGATAGGAGCAAAACCTCACCTAGGGGAAATCTGCAGAGCCTATGGTTAAAGGCAGAAAGAAAGATTTAATACAGGAGTAAAAAAATCACTGCGGGAGTCACTGTATCAAGATAGCACGCTGGCCAGCACTGTGTCAGATGCTTCTTCTGAAGGACTAGAAAGAATAGGCCACTACAGTTGTAGTTAGAACCAGCAAGAGACAGACAGAGACCAGAACATGGGCTTTGATTTTTATCCTAAAGGTAACCCAAAGCCAGGGAGATTAACAAGAAGAATCCATCAGATTTAAACTCAGATTTGGAGAATTAAATAACTTTGCTGAAGTCACTTGAAGCTGGAATTTAAAGCCTTTAAAGCCCTGATCATCATCATTCCCTGGTAACCCATGAACCTCCTCCGCCTCTCATCTCCTCCACTTCATTCCAGTCAAAGCCCATCCCACAGGGCATGTGGCTGCACCTGTTAGGGCTGGGGTCCCAGGGGCTGGCCTAGAGCAGGCCCTGCCTTCTGCTTCTCTTCAGTTGCTGTGCTGTAGCAATTGGAATCTGTATTTCTGACCTCACGGATTTCTACATGTTCTGAGCCCCACTTGATATTATGTTAAAGGGAAAATTAACTGTAATTTGAGGTTGAGTGTGAGGAAAACCATTCCCCTGCTAGCAAATGCCCATTGTCCAATTTAATGCTGATGGCAATATCTGTGAAAGTGGATACCTGGCAGTGTGTGTAGACTGAGATTCTACAGATGAAGTCCCTAGCCCAAGGCCACATAATAGAAAATTCTGGATTGGAAAGCCAGAGCCTGACTTCTGAAAAGCCAAGCTCTCAGGCTGCACAGCTAAGCATGTTACCTCAGGGAAGGTGTTTGCTGTCAGCCAGGGCAATGAAAGGTAAAATGGGGACAAGAGAAGGTGGAAGGGGCTGGAGGAAATGTTGTTGATATGAAGAACTCTGCACACAGGATGATAGCAGACTGTTTGATCCTTCCCCATGAATTTAAATATTCTTAACCTACCTTAGTGTTAAAAACACCCATAGGGCTGGGGATATAGCCTACTGGCAAGAGCGCCTGCCTCGGATACACGAGGCCCTAGGTTCGATTCCCCAGCATCACATATACAGAAAAAACGGCCAGAAGTGGCGCTGTGGCTCAAGAGGCAGAATGCTAGCCCTGAGCGGGAAGAAGCCAGGGACAGTGCTCAGGCCCTGAGTCCAAGGCCCAGGACTGGCAAAAAAAAAAAAAAATAAATAAATAAAAATAAAAATAAAATAAATAAAAACACCCATAAAAGTCAATGCACAGAGAAAGAAATGCATTGTCAATTCTCACTACATACATTTCCTTCTCTACTTTGTACAACAATAGATTTGCATTTAGGTAGAAGTTTTGGGGGTGGGATATGCAATTCTTTTTTTTTTTTGGCCAGTCCTGGGCCTTGGACTCAGGGCCTGAGCACTGTCCCTGGCTTCTTCCCGCTCAAGGCTAGCACTCCGCCACTTGAGCCACAGCGCCGCTTCTGGCCGTTTTCTGTATATGTGGTGCTGGGGAATCGAACCTAGGGCCTCGTGTATCCGAGGCAGGCACTCTTGCCACTAGGCTATATCCCCAGCCCGGGGATATGCAATTCTGATCAAACAAGTATGGAGTAAAATAGCTACAAAATTCAGAGGCTAACCTTGGTTAGGTCTTACTGCCCCGGAGGTTTTTGTTGTTGTTGTTTTCCTTTCTCAAGTTTAGTGCCCTACCATTTGAGGCATACCTTTACTTCTGGGTTTTTTGTTGCTTTTTTTTTGTGGGCTAATTTATTGATAAAGTCTCACAGATTTTCCTTCATGGGCTAGCTTTAAACTACAATCCTCAAATCACAGCCACCTGAGTAGCTGGGGTTACAGATGTAAGTCACTAGCAAGTGGTGTTTAAATGTCTTTTTGAGGGGGCTTTAGGTCCTATGGGCTCACCAGGCCCCTCTCAGGCTTGTCTACTTTGTGCAGGCCACAGGCCAGGAATGGCTCCCAGGAGGAAAATAGGTATATTGAGAAAACTCCTGGAAAGTGGCAGGTTTTTTTTTAGAAGTAGGTTGGCTTAGGAAAACTTTATGAAATGCTCTCAGCTCTTTCTTCTTGTCTTTTCCTATCATCTATCTAGAGTTAATAGAGTACTTATCATTCTACCCAGTAGAACAGAATGAATCAAATTATGCATGTCTTAGTATTTATTGTCCTTTGACACTGAATTTCTAGTATCACTGTTTGAAATTGTATTATTTGAGATACTGCCTTCTTTAAGAGTCATGCCAGCTTTCCTTTCTTTTTTACAAGTTAACTATGAATCTTGTTAGATCATGCTTAAACAAGAAATAATAATGCTTAGTACCATATCTCAAAGAGCTGTGAGTATCACAGTGAGAATTCTTTAGCCATAAAAAGAGACTTAAATGGGTCAAAGTAATTTTGCTTGTTAAAAATAATTCAGTGTTACAAGAGTCAGTTCTCAAATAAATGACAAATAATTCAACTTTAAAAGGCAAAAATCTATTCCCAGAAATGCTATAAGATTCAAATCTGGTATCATTAAATTTAAAAAATGGGGAGGGACAGGGATAGAGAATAAGATTTGATAACTTTATTCTATTAAATAATGGTATATGGAAAACACTGAGATGCAATTAATAAATGCATTAATAAACTTTAATTCACAAATGAGAGTGGGACTAAAAATGTGTGTTGTATATGTGTGTGTATGCATGGGTGTGGGTATGTGTGCGTGGGTACATGTGCGTGTGTATACATATGCATGTATATCCTCTCTGTGTTGTCCTCTGGCAGGCAGTAGCCCACTGCTGAGTGATCTAGCTCCTAATGAGAGGAAACAGCCTCTAGCTCAGTCTCCTAAATATGAAAACCTGGAATGGACATGGCTCTAGGGGTCAGTGGTAGCAAAATCACAGTTTTGAAACCCGTTTTAATTGGCACTTGTACTTTAGATGTGTATCTCATTAATCTCACAGTATCAGTAGGTAGATCCCAAACTGATGATTTCTCCCTGACTAATGATTTTTCTGTGGACAAAATTTATCAAGTAAGGAAGTAGAGGTGACTTAGTAAAGCCGGATTGGGAACTAGCTTCAAGTCATCTTCTATTATTTCCCCCTTCCTGTCCCTAGTATAGAAAAGGAAACTTTAGTTATTCACATAACATCCGGAAATTTGTTGCACATGAGAACAGACTGTCCGTTTGCTAGATGACTAGAAGCCGATGCTAAACTATAGGCCAATTTGCAGGGTAGGGGCTTCGAGGAACAATTGGCTAAATATTCAGAAGGCTACAGAGGCAGGAGGGTGGTGATGAAAGGTAACAGAGGGTGGGAGTGAAGAGATAGAAAAATACTGTGTCCATTTTCTACAGGCTCTGGAGACCTGGGTCCCATGACTTGGGTGCTTTCAGAGCCTTGTATACCACACAAAGGAAAAGTAGCAGGGCTTCTCCTGAACGGGGTCAAGGACTTCTATAGAACTGACACTTCACAGGGCAGAACCTCCTTCACTAATGCTAATGAAAAATAGGAACTTGCTAGGTGCCAGTGGCTCACGCCTGTAATCTTAGGTACTCAGGAGACTGAGATCTCAGGATCATGGTTTAAAGCCATGGCAGGAAAATCTGTGAGACTCTTATCTGCAATGAACCACCAGAAAATGGAAAGTGGCACTGTAGCTTAAAGTGGTAGAGCACGGGCCTTGAGCAGAAAAGCTTAAGGACAGCACCCAGGCCATGAGTTCAAGTCCCAAGACTGACAAAAAAAAAAAAAAGCCATCATCTATGAAGTATTTTCTATGCATCTACATCATCAAAATTCACTAGTATTTACTGAGTCTTCTCTACATAGAATACTCTGTGGTGCTCTCTTTGGCACCTATGTCTTGATTCTCACAACATTCAGTCTGTGGATATGATTATCCTCTCCTCCAGAAGGAAAATGTAAGGCATAGACAGGAATGTTCTTAGTTCAAGGACATGGCACCGAAATCGAGAGATCTGACCCAATGGCTCCAAATGGCTTTAATGTGTCATTCAAAAGATTTCTAGGGAGATTTAGCTTAGTAGTAGAGTGCTTGCATAGCATGCTCAGTACCCTGGGTTCAATCTTCAGCACCACAATACATAAAATAAAATAACTCCAAAAAAAAAAAAAAACCACCAAGATTTTTGTTGACTCTGTGGTACATTCCAGCCCCAAGGAGACAGATATGTGATGCTGATGCAAAACGGACACAGTCCCTGTCCTGGTGGAATGTCCAGTCTCACAGAGACAGTCACCAGATAGTCACAAAGACAAATGGAGCAGAGGAAGGAAGGAAATGGGGAACAGGCAATCGGCTCTGATTCTCCTAGTTAGGCACCAATACTTTCACTCCTGGACATGTCACATTTCAGTTGTCATTACCCAATCCCTTTAGCTTGGACACCTAAGTGGCAATTATGTGCAAATTAAGAATTCCAGAACACTAATTTTCCTTGGGCATAGCTCCCACATTTTTATGCTCTTGGATTTCCTGCTGTTTCTCTAACAGAGCCAGGCACTGACCTGACCTTTCACAGGGGCATGCTGGCCAGAGACTCGCTGCCCAGGGGAGCCCACGCTTGGGCTATGGGCTCAGGGCAATGCTTCAACTTTTCCTCTGCTTTGTGGAAGGTGGAGTTTGGCTTACCCACTGTGTTTATTTCTGTTCAAAGCTTTGGAAATAAAAGGTTTGTGCTGCTGTTTGGAAGGCACCCTATAGACTGCTTGTGGTCAGGGCGGCCACCAGCATCAGCAGCAGTGACTCAGTCTAAACCTAGTGGTACTGCTTCTTAAAATATTGTTTTGGTCTTAACTCTCAGGAAAGTTGGCGAGTTCCTCATAAACACCTCTAGGTGGGGGGAAGGGCAGGGTGAGTGTGGGTGGGATTAGGTGAATATTTTGTGGGGCACAAGTTTGGTTCAACTTCCTGAGACTCCATTTGACTTGAAGAGAGGTTCCATCTGGAGGACTCCTTAAATCTGTGTACCTGGCCAAAAGTTTGTGTTCCTTAAAGGAGGAAGTTGAGTCTCTGAGACATTAAGGGATAGGATCAACATCATGGTCTTCTGGTGGTGGCCCAGCTGTGCTTAGAAATAACTCCAGCCACCTGAGACCCATGGCCTAGGCCTACATCTCCTCCTTCCACCCTATGCTGCCTGGAGGATTGAAAGCCTAAAGTTCTTGTAAAGCTATTGTCTCCTCTTTCCTTCCTCATTCACATCTTCAGCGTGGTATCCCACTCATCTAAAATAGCATACGACAGCCCACTAACCTTTGCCTGGCACTTACTGCCAAATCAGGCATTGTTTATATAACTCTACTCTGCTGGAGTACAGAGGGGTTTTTTTTTTGCCCAGAAAACTTTCAACAGAAGTAAAGAGTTTTTTTTTTAAAAAGAGTGCTGACAAGCCACATCAAATAACTTCATAATGAAAGAAATTTTATAGCCCACATTAACACATATGTCATACATGTACATTTTTTGATGGTAATAAATGCGAGCAACCTAGGACTATTGCCATAGTGGGGTCAGGGAATTATTTACTCTTCAAGACGGAAGACTGGAAGGGAAAGAGAGGCTGTCAAGTGTGAGGGTTGGGGAAAGTTTAAGAAATGAAGGAAGTTTAAGAATTCACAGTAGGGGATCCAGCATCCATCAGCAAAATCTTAAATTCCTGCTGTCAATATAATAACCACTTGCCACATGGGGCTATTTAAATTGCTAAAGTAAAATAGAAGTTGAGCATTCAGTGCTTCTGTCACAGGAGGCACAAGCAGCTAGTGGCTGTGGTCTTGGCTTGCAGAGATGGAGTATTTCACAATGTAGAAAGTTCACCTAGAAGAAGGGGCACAGGAGGAGTGGGAGGGGGTGCTTGGTAATTGTTTTGGTCTGAACGTTTGTGCCCTTCCAAGATCATCTGTTGAACTCCTTTTTTTTGCTTGTTTTGTTTTTTGCCAGTTCTGGGGCTTGAGCTCAGGGCCTGAGCACTGTCCTTGCCTTCTTTTTGCTCAAGGATAGTGCTCTACCACTTGAGCCACAGCGCCACTTCCGGCCTTTTCTATATATGCGGTGCTGAGGAATCGAACCCAGGGCTTCATGTATATGAGGCGAGCACTTTACCACTAGGCCATATTCCCAGCCATCTGTTGAACTCCTAACCCCTAAGAGATAGCATTAGGGTGTAGGGCCTTTGAGAGGTAATGAGGGGAAACCCTCATGAGTGGAATTAATGCTCTTATACCATAAGCCTCAGAGTGTTCCCCTCACCCATTTTTCTGTGAGCTGACACAAAAGGAAGATAGCCATCGATGAACCAGGACACAGAGACTGAATCCACCTGGTAACTTGCTTTTAGACTTCCTAACCTTCAGATGGTATGAAATGGATAGTTATTGTCTGTCTTGGTGGCTCATGCCTATAATCCCAGCTACTTGGGAATTGGGAATCAAAAAGATTGACATTTGAGGTGAACCTGAGTCCAACATGATCAAAAACCCCATCTCAACCACAAAGTGAGGCATGGAAGTACACGCTTGTTATCCTAGCTATGCAGGAGGCATAAACTGAAGAATCAAAATCCAGGCCATGTAATATGGGGAGGAGTGAGAAGGATGGGAGCTCATGAGGTATTATATGAAAACTAAAGCCAAAAGTCTGGCTATGACTCAAGTCTTAGAGTACTTGTCTAGCAAGCATGAGGCTCTGAGTTCAACTTCTTAGTACTGTACAAAAAAAAATTTTAAAAGAAAAGAGAGAAGGAAGAAAGGAGGAGAGAGAGAAGAATATGAAGAGGAGGAGGAGGAGGAAGAGGAAGAAGAAGAGGAGGAGCAGGAGCAGGAGGAGGAGGAGGAAGAAGAAGAAACTTTTAAAAGAAGCCAGGTGGGGCTGGGGATATGGCCTAGTGGCAAGAGCGCTTGCCTCGTATACATGAAGCCCTGGGTTCGATTCCCCAGCACCACATATACAGAAAATGGCCAGAAGTGGCACTGCGGCTCAAGTGGCAGAGTGCTAGCCTTGAGCAGAAAGAAGCCAGGGACAGTGCTCAGGCCCTGAGTCCAAGGCCCAGGACTGGCAAAAATAAAAAATAAAAATAAAAATAAAAGAAGCCAGGTGCTGGGGGCTCACACAGGGAATCCTAGCTACTCAGGAGGCTGAGAATTGTGGCTCACAATTCGATGCCAAGGCAGGAAGGTCTGTAAAAGTCTTACCTCCAGTTAACCAACAGAAAACCAGAGGTGGGGCTGTGACTCAAAGTGGTAGAGCCTTGAGTAGACAAGTGCAGGGACCCAGCAAAATAAAGCAAAATAAAATTTGAAAAGAGCGTGGCACTGGTGGCTCACAACCATAATCCATAATCCTGGCTATTCAGAAGTCAACCATAATCCTGGCTATTCAGAAGTCAACCATAATCCTGGCTATTCAGAAGTCTTAGTGCTGGAGGATCTTAGTTTAGAGTCAGCCTGGGCAAAAAATAAACAAAAAACCTCCTAGACATTCTATTGCCAATTAACTAGCAAAATGCCAGACTGGAGGCATCGTTCAAATGGTAGAGCTCCAACCAAAGATAAAAATAAGAGCTTGTAAGGGAGGGAGGGGTAAGGGGGGAAGTAGAAGGAAGGGAGGAAGAAGGGAAGGAGGGAAAGATTATTGTTATAATTTAGGCTATTTAGTCTATGATATTTTTGTTATAGTAGAGACTTGGACAGAAATGTTTGCCAAGACTAGCTATACTAGACAAAAGGAAACAGGACAGTAGGCAAACTTTTAAATTCTGGGGCTAGGTGTTAGACTCAAGGCCTTGGCTAGCTGGTATTAAAATTTTTGTGCAAAACATAAAATTTTTTTTTGTGCAAATTTTAAGCAGTGGTGCTCCTTTGAACAGAAGTATCCTTGTGGTTTCCACTAGTGGATATTCCATTTTTTTTTTCCAAAAACACAAAACAAGCCAGTGTGCCTTCCTTAGAATAAAGGAGCCAGTAGACAGCTCGGCGCCCTCTGGGCCTGGCGAGGGGGAGAGGGGAACAGGTGGCTGTGTGGGGCTTGGGAGACGCCAGTGAAACGCTTTCACATGATACAATAATGGTACAACATGCTGTCCCACATTCATCAAAACCCATGACAGAGCAAACCCTGCCTTGTGCTCTGGTCTAAGTTGCAGTTCTCTCCCCAGATCATCAGAATAGTGTGTGGAGCCTGGGAGAGGGAAGAAGTGGGCAGGACAGCATCACCTCACCACCATGCTTTGTACTCAGTGTCTTTTGTTTTAAATCTATATATAACCAAGGTCTATTAATTACAAATGAAAAAGAAGCGTTTTGCACAATGACAGGGCAATAAAGAAACACACGACTCTCGTGTCAGCAGACAACCCATTGCAATGCCATGTGTTTCTATAAATATTTGTTACACACAAAATCACAGTCCTGTACTTTCTCCAGGTGCCCCGGGCACCTGCTGAGTGTCCCTTGGTCATCTTGGAGAGCAGAGTGCACACTGGGCTTTTCGTCCCCAGTTGTCCTCATCCTCAAATTCCTTGTGCAGCACGCAGTCTGCACAGCAGTGCAGTAGCTCCCGCGGGAACCCCCGCTCCACACAGTACCACTGTGAATCTCCAAAACGGACTTGACTCGGGGCAAAGGAGGAAAATCTCCCTAAGGTACCAGGACTGAGTCTGGCTGAGAACAGGTAAGCCACAGGAGGAATACTGCTGTAAAAGAGCAAAGAGCTAGTGGAGGAGTGGCTCAAGTAGCAGAGCACCAGCCTTGAGTGGAAAAGCCGAGTGATAGTGTGAGGCCCAGAGTTCAGGCTCCAGTACTGGTACAAAAAAAAAAAAAAAAAAAAAAAAAGAGTAAGAGCTGAGGTCAGAGCCCTGAGCGACCCTCCAAAATGGCACTATAGGAGAGTTGGTAAGAACCCCCAAATAGTCACCAAACCAGGAAGAAAGGAAACAAACCCCAGCCATACGAACCTAGGCAGCCGTGTGTGCGAGGGCATCAGCTCCCAGGCTGAGCTAGGACCAGAGTTGCTGGAGGTCGTGGTGGATGCAGTTCTCTGTAGAGCAGGGCTGGGACCTCGCAGAACAGCTGGCTTCTGAGAGACAGGGCTGCGATGTGAGGAAGTCATGCTAGGAGGCTGTATATATGGCCCCATCCAGGACTTAGAGGGAAAGAGGAGAAGGAAAACACATCCCAGCAATGACTGGAATGCACCAGCTATGCAAAACAAAACTCCTGGGAAAACCAGGCTGTGCCTTGGATTGTGGTTCAAGAAACTCATCATGCTTCCAGGTCAGTGGAGAGAGCCCAACCCAGGTCAGGAGTTAGCAATGTGCTTCAAATGTCAGGGTGAAAGAAACAGCCTAACCTTCTAGTATTAGAGTAATCCTGAAAAGAACCACCTGCCACAATAGGTAACCCTAGCAGCCTGCTTGATGGAACAGCTGGGGAGGGTGTTGAACTGTGATACCCACTCATTCTTAGCCTGGCCAGGAAGCAATGTGGAAAATTTCTACCCCCACTCGAAGGCCAGGGCTGCCTTCAGTGTGGTCCTTTGTGACCACATTGGGCTCTTATTAACCATGCAGACCACCCTGGAGCCACCTTCCACCAAAAGCAAAAAAAAAAAATCTGTGTCTTTATGACCAGGGCCTAGGAATCAATTCCGTTTGTTTCCTGCATAACTTTTCTATATGGTGACTCACTGTATGCGAAGTTGAAGAATTATAGGTACAGATCAGTACTCTCAAAGTGTGCAGGCTTCAGAATTGCCACCGTTCCCAGTTCAGTATCTAGAGGGACAACTGAGAATGCTCTTTTACTTCCCCCCAGTACTGGGACTTGAACTCAGGTTCTGATGCTTTTGCTCAAAGGCTGGCTCTCTACCACCAGAGCCATGCCTTCAACCCTAAGAGAATGTACATTTCTACCAAGTTCTAGAGATGCTGTTGAACCAGGGACCACTTGCAATACTGGTTATAGAGAATTTCTCTTTAATTTGCAATTTCTTGAGAGTTTAGGAAGTAAAATCCTGAAGCAGGATGGACAAAGGGAAAATGAGGAATAGTAAGCTTATAGCAAATATAGGATATAGTCCTTCATATACTTCCCTTAAGGTTAAGGGAACAAAGTAATTTTAGTGGAAATGAAGCAGGATAGCATAAGGAAACGGGTTTGGCAAATCATAAATGTGGTGTTCAGAAACATAGAAGTGCTATGCTTTGCTTCAGAGAGAGACAGCAGGATGTATTCCTTCCTGAGGGATGCATTTCTCACCTAAGGATTAGCAACTGTCTGACAGGATGCCCCAAAGCACAGATAGCCGAGGGCCTCCTTGTTTCAAGGATAAGACTCTATTTTATGGCAAAATGCACTCTTGCATGGAAACTCAGAGAATAACACCAGGTGTAGTTAGAGCAAAGACAAAACACCTACCAATCTTTGCACAACTTTAAAGCCAGATCCTTACCTTTACCCTATAAATACCCCAACATTCCAAAGAGCTATGTGTCTCTCTGGGTGACTCTTTGTGTGTACGTGTGTCTTTCTGTTTGTCTTTCTGTTGTCTCCGTGTGTGTGTGTGTGTGTGTGTGTGTGTGTGTGTGTGTGTGTGTGTGTGTCTATCTCTGGTGTCTCCTTATATGTGCGTGCTCTCTGGGTGTGTGCACAAGGAGCTCTGGCTCCTTGTGTGTCTCTCTCTGGGTCTCTCTATGTGTCTCTCTGCTTGTTTCTCTCTGTCTCTCTGTCTCTGTCTCTCTTTGTCTCCCTCTCTCTCTCCCTATGAGAGCATCCACATTCTGTTAGAGTGTGCCCCTGTTCTTTTGCTTGTCTGCTTTTTTGTCTGTCTGCTTTCCTGCTTGTTTACTTATTCAATTCTTACCATTGTAACTTGTCAAGAAATTCTTTTTCTGTGATCGAAGTCAAGGACCCTCAGTGAAGAGTTCCTATATTTTGAGGGAAGCTTCACTAAACCTTACCTCCATCCAGTGACAATCCCACCCCCTTTTTTACTATCCACATAATCAAAGTGGCCTCTACCAGGCAGTTATTCAGATGACTAATTCCTGTGACCTGTTTTTCACCTTGTTAAATAATTCCTACTTTAAAATTGACAATACCAAAGGGCATTTCACCTGGCCAGTGCTAATCTTGTATATTGTTCTGGTTCCAAATGTTTATATTATCATCAGCCTCATTCTCCTCCTCCTAGGTTTGGCATTGAGCTGTTTAACATGGGGTTACACTAAAACCTGCCCCTTCCTTTTCTTGCTACTAGAGATAGAGTGCAAAAAAATGCTTATGAAATGAGAATTCTGAAAACATTCTGAAATTTGGAAAATGTCATTTTGGGGAACTTTCTGGGACAGGATGTCCCCATCAGCAGCTAGAGGAAGTTCAGCTTTTGATAAACACTATTTTGCCTTGTGCAGATCAAAGGGGGGTCATTTATTTGAGGAAAGGATGGGAGGATTTGATGAGGTGCTGCTGCAGACGCCCCATAAACAGGATAAACCCTATCAATAAAAGCTTAGCTGCAGCTAGGCAGAAGTCCCCAGGAACAATGGAGCAAGGAGAACTGTGAGTGGTGAAGAAAGCAGTCCTGACAAAAAATGGCTGTAAACAGGATTATCAATCTAGGACTCAGAGGTCCCAGGTGGAGACTAGTGTTGCAGAAAGAAAAGACACAGAAGGAGCCTGTAGGACAAGAGGACTAAAAAACCAAGGGCAAGTACTGTTTCCCCCCCCAGCTTCCTTCCATCCTGGAGGCATCGTCTCTCCAGAGATGGAAGCCTAGTTGTCATCATTTAAATATGGCTTTGTAGCAGTCGAACTAGTAGCTTAAGGACCAAAGTAGTGGTTTTCCATCAGCAGACACTGACAATGTCTGCAGACCTTTTTGATCATCACAATGGAGTCACAAGATGCTGCTGGCATCCAAAGGCAGAGACCAGGGCTGCGGCCTTCACACCAAACACCTCTCCTTCCCCAAGGGGCAAAGTGGAGCCCCTTGACTGTATAGGACAGATAGGAGGCAGAGATATGACCAGCTAGGGAACAGTATGGTAACAGGGGTAAAGAGAAGCGTTACATTCCTTGGGGAGATGTTGGTTCTTGGGTAAGGAGAAGGGGATGGGGGAAAAAAGGAAAAAAACAAACAAACAACCCAATGACAACCTTGTATTAGATAGAGACCTCACTTGGATAGAGACCTCACTTCAGGGGAGACTGTGCTTGTTTAGCTGGGTGAAGCTCTGGGCACTATCCCTCATACTGCTGTAAATAAACACAACAAATACTTAATAGAGAGTGAAGATTGAAGATATAGGGGAAGAAATGTCTCTAGAAGCGACTGGACAATGAAAACAGTTGGAGCTCCTCTGGCTTCCATTAGCATTGAGATTTGGGGTTTCCCTTCTTTCTCTAGCAGCACTCAGGTTCACATGATGGGCTCTTTCTAGAAGGATCTGTGCAGTGATCACCATGACTGGTTTCTTGTCCTTCTGAATAAAATGTGAATAGCCTGGTTCTGTGAGGCCTGTTCTCAGTGGGGCTCATTTCCAGTGTCACTCCTGTCCTCTCAGCCAGCCCTCTCCAATGTGGGGATACTTCTTCTCTGGGTCTGGAAGAACTCTCCTACCCCATCTCTGATCCCAATAGAGAGTTTCCAGCCTTTCCTTAAAGAAAGTCTAGGCAACGCTCCCAGCCCCAGGCCGTTTGCCCTTTCTATGCTTCCATGCGGCAGAAGCACAGCTCACTCCCAGCGCTGTGGGTCCCAGGTCGCTGTGATGATTCACTCACTGGCTTATGGAGAATTCACTTTCCAGCTGGCATTTACGTCTACCACAACTCCTGGCACATACTGGATCCTCCAAAAATGTTTGTTAAAAACCTGAGAGAATTTGAACTCAAGGTTGAATTTCATCCTCTCTGCCCAATGAGAGAAACTATGAAGGTGCTGCCTGTGTCATGAAGAGCACATGGTATTCAGAGACGAGGGAGAAAGACACCTGTTTCCATGCCCCGTTCTGGCTCTTGAACTTCACCTAGACAAGTGGCCAGATGAGAGGAATAAGGCAGGTTTCCTCCAGGCGCTGAGCTCCAAGAAATTCTCTACTTGGGAAGTGGAGGGTGGCAAGATGGAAGTTAAAGACTTCTAGGACAAAAAGTTAGGAAGGCCTCACTGCAGCCAAGATGCGTGCCTCTGGGCATGTTTATGGTTCCAGTAGTGAGGTGACACAAACAGGAACAGAGGTAGAGTGGGGACATGGGAAGAAGTTGACTGACAAGGCTGTTAGGGTCTCTGCCCTCCTGCCAACTCATGGGCTGAACCTCATCCCCTAATGTGATGAATCTAGATAATGAGAAGTCCTTCTGGAGAGTTCTTAGGATCACATGAGGTCACCAGGAGCCCTCATCAATGGGACTGAGTGACCCTGGGAATCCTGAGAAAGCTCACTTTTTCTCTGTCATGTGGGACATAGCAAGAAGACCTTCTTTCTATGAATTTGGAAGCAGGCCATCACCAAATACCTGTCTTCCTGTATCTTGGACTTTGAGCCTGTGCAATTGTGGGAAATAAAATGTTTGTTGCTTAAGTCAAACAGTCTATGGGAGCTTCTTTATTTCCCTTTCTGTCTTTTCTTGGTCTTTTTTCTTTGTTTTGGCCAGTCCTGGGCCTTGGACTCAGAGCCTGAGTACTGCCCCTGGCTTCTTTTTGCTCAAGGCTAGCACTCTGCCACTTGAGCCACAGTGCCACTTCTAGCCGTTTTCTATATATGTGGTGCTGGGGAATCAAACCCAGGGCTTCATGTACATGAAGCAAGCACTCCTGCCACTAGACCATATTCCTGGCTGTTTTTTTTTTTTTTTTGAGGGAGGGGAGAGAGCTGCTGGAGATTAAAACCAAGAGCCTTGCAAATGCTAGATACTTTATCACAGCTCTGTGCCAGCCCTTTTGGTGTTTGGTTAGAGTAGGCTGAGTTAAGTAAGAGACCAACCAGGACACAAACATGAGGACTGGAGAGGCACAGGGTTCAGACAAGTCTGCTGTCAGCTCTGTCTCCTGGATCTTTGTTCTCACACAGCACAGTTTTCACTGGGTCAGCATGCTCCTTACAAAGTCAAGGACCATACATTATACACTGATTTCCAGACCTTCCTTTCCATGGAGCTATGCTAAATCCTTCCACACAAACCTCTTGGCTTTCCTCTGATATCAGTTAAGATTTGTTCTTTATACTTGACTCACTCTTTGCACTTCCTTTTCCATTTTGTTGGCTGAGCACATCTACTTCCTGGGTTTGAAGGGTTACTGTTAGGCTCACAGCTCAGGCTGTATCCCCTGCCTGAACCCTGGACCTGTAAGTGAATCTGCAGACCACACCAAGCTGAAAGTCACCATGGTGATCTTTCTTCTTCCCTTCCATGCCATCTCTACCCTGCTCCCATGTTGTTGTCGTTGTTTTCTGCTGAACAATGATATCATCCTTCATGTTGTCATCCAAGCCGGAAGCCAAACCCCCAGCTCACTGTCACTCAGTTTTGCCTCCAGTCATCTGGGAATTTATTAACCTTTGCCGTCTCCATTGACAATTTCTTGGCCATTCCTTATCTCTCATATAAATTTTCCGGAAGTTTCCTACCCTTCTACTATGTCCAATCTTATAGCCTCCCAGGAACTCTTTCATACCAGTGTAGAATTTTCCTTATGAAGCAGGAAGCTGAAGATCTTACTCTACAGTGTCATGTCCTCTCATTGCTTATGGCCAGATACAGTTTTACCACAATTCTTGATGCACAACTCCCTTTTTTATTTATCCTCTGCCCACTCCATCCAGGCTTGTTTGTGGACCTTTCCTAGAAGTGCCTTATTTAAGCTACAAGCAAAAGCTAGCACCTGAGCAGATGATGCTGTTTCATAACTTCATGCCTTTCTGCCTGTGCCCTGTACTGCCCTTTCCTTGCATCTGGGTAGATGAACCCTTCAAAACATCTCCCTGATGTTTTCATTTCTCTCTGTTCACCTCCCGCTCACATCCCTTATACATACCTGTAACCCAACACTCATGGACTGAAAAGGAAGCCTTGTGTAGGCTTTCATCGACTACAGAGGCAGGAACATAGTCTCATGATTTCTCTCCTGAGCAGCTAGCACAGCATTTCTACAACTTTATTCTTTGGCATATGAGTCCTATGAGTGCTTCCAAGGTCAAATATATCTGGGGAAAACAACACATTCCCCATGCCAGGAGCTCAGGGAGATCTGGCTACACAAACCTGTCCCATCTCTTTTCACACTTCCCTCTAAACCCTGGGGCCAAGGAAGACCCTTTAGCATTTTCCTACCTAAGAGGTGAAGGTAGAGATTTGCCCAGTCCTGGTGATATAAGAAAGCTGAGAAGAGACTAAGCCAGGCCCTCAGGCACTCTGGAAATATTTAGGGAGCAGTTAGTCTGCATTCATAGTAGACTACTGGTTGACCTCTAGAAGGGGAAACCCCTGCTATTGTAATTTCAGGTTGCCTGTGACTATCAAATGATTTCATTATACAAAGAAGGTCAATTCTTAGAGGATGTTCCCTTCATTCCTGTGGTCACACTCAACTGTGAACTGGCCTGCTGGGTGGTGAATCATATCTTGCTGCTCATGGCACATCCTCCTCTTGATCCATCTGCGGTCCCGCTCTCCCAGATGATGTCCCAACAGCTCCCAGGAGAAGGGCTTTAGGCTTCCCAGGACAGGGTCTGGTTGTTTACACTTTTCTCTCTGGCTTTAAGCACACATACTACACATTCGACTTAGGCTTACTGAGTACTATGAACTCAGGAACAGTTTCAAACTTCCTATTTGCCTTTTGGTGGCAGAGACCAAATATGAGAACTCAGAGCCCTGGGGAGCATTTTCTGCAGCTGCAGAGGCTGAAAGTTCATGGGGTCTATCCAGAGAAGAATGAAGGGATTTATTTCTATCCAACTTAGACCTATGGAGACGGCCCAGCATGTCTGCCTTGCTGTTCCCTCCGTGTTTCAATGCAGAATTCACTGCAGAACCAGAGCTCTGCCTTCATCATTTGCTGGCTTTGTGAAAATGGCTTAACCTTTCTGGGCCTCCCATCTCCCATCTGTAGCATGAGGGTGATGATAGCCAATACCTCTCAGCTAGGATTCTTGGAAGGACTAAATGAATCACTGTTCATGTAGGTTTATGAAAGTGCCTGACAAGTGGGCAGGTCCTGTGTGAGTGTCTTTGAAATCAGTCCATGTTAGCTTCCACATTGGGCCAGGCCAGGATGAGACTACGAACTCTCTGTACTGCCAGGACCTGATAGTTAAAAATAGTAATAACATCTATAGCTTCTATTATCTGATTCCCTCATCAAACAATTAAAACAACAACAAGGTATGATTTCTATGCTGTAAGGAGAAAATGAGGCTCAGAGGCTGGCGTGCTCAGTGCTGTGCAGCCATCTTCAGGCTTGGAGCCAGCCTTCAGATTCATGTTTGTTCCATCGCCACGCCACACCCTTCCTACTGGGATGCCCACACTCATCAAGATGCTGTGTACTCCCAAACTGAGGTACTGAATTAAAACTCCCTTGTATAACTATTTAGTGATAGTAAAAAAGCAAAGAAATAAATTTGAGGGAAAAAAGCTTACCTTAAACTATGCTTCTCCTGTTAGAAACTTGGAAAGCTCATTGTGTGATCTAGCTGTTCACCTGTTACTCTAATAAAATTTTTATGATCACACACGTACAAAAAATGAAGACACACAAACTTGGACTAACAACCAAGGAGGTGATCATGTTGATGTACATACTATTTTCAGATGGAAGTGATTCACAGTCCAACATTTTAAGCCCACCACTCAAAACATGGGATCATGCATTGATGTGACCTCTATTCCTGAGCACTGCTTCTCTCAGAAGTGATTGCATGCTTGAAAATGGCTTCAAACACACATATCTGTGAGCTTAGATTAGACTTGCATAGTGATACAAGCTTTGCTGCTCATCTTCCCAATGCACAGATGGGGAAAAGAAGGCAGGTGAGGAAGGAGAGGAGGAGCCAGCCAGCCACACCATCCACACACAAACTTGGCTGCTTGCCTGGCCTTCTCCCTTGGCTTCACTTGGCTGAATTTCTATTCACTATTATTACTGAAGCCTCATTGTTTAAGAACATGTTCTTTGAGTTTCCTGCTTATCTCTAAGCTGGAAAAAAAAGGTTTTTTTTTTTTCTGTTTGCTTTTCCAACTCAGCTTCTATGACCTTAAAAAATAAAAAGTACCTGAAAGCTGAGCTGCTCTAAGAGCAGCCTGTTTGCAACCTGACACTTGGCCTGGAATACCATCAGATGAAGCGAGGTGTAGAGTTCCCTGAATACATTTGAATGATTTTTCCAAGTGGTAGGTGGTTATTTCCACTGAAACACTTGAAGACGTTGAGTGAGCAGTACATTTCCTAGGTGGCATTTCCTAGGTCAGCAGGTTGCTTATGGAATTTTTCTTACTTTGCAGCCTAAGGACTGTGTGACATTCACTGAGATGCACTCATGTGAAGGTGAGAAGTAGATACTGCAATGCCCTCCTAGTTCACAGTTTTCATGAAGACAGAAATTCGATGCACGGGGTCACATCTGACATCACTTTCTGCTTTTAGGCTTATGCTTCCCTATCAAAAGGGGTAGATTATGGAAACCAACTTTGTAGTTATTATTATTAGGTAGTTGCACAAAGGGGTTACAGGTCCCTATGTCTGGATGCATGGTCAATGTCACCCCTTCATTCTTTCATGGGAACTAATTTCTGAAAGAGCATTAGTTTTTCAAAGAATCAACTCTACATACCTTTGGGGAAAAAACTGCAGTATACACTATTTTACCGAAAGTCATACTCTTTCTTTTTCAGTATAGACATCAGATACATCTTTAGACAGGAAAATGTCATGGAAAAGTGCAGGTAAAATGTTGGTTCCCTCCAAGTCAAAGTGGCTGACTTATGTGATTCACAATGCAGAGTCGCAGGCTTCAGAAATGGCTCCCTTTCTTTCTAATCTTCTTTTCCTCTTTCATCTAAAATACAACTAGATTTATAAGTGTGAAAGGAAATGCAGTCTGACTTTCAAGCTCCCCCTTCCTATCCTTGACTAATGACACATTAACCCCTGAGTTAAACAAATGTGCTGGTGAGCAGCAAAACCTGCTGGCCTTTTCTTCCATCATTGACTTCACAGCCTACCCTGGCTTAGAATGGCCTTTCTCCTTAGCTGTTTTCAACAGGCCAGTCCCATGAAGACTGGAACCCTTTGTTTTCCCCGCTTTCTCCATCCTTCTCAAGTTGTTTCAAGTCCCTTCCACCCTCTTAATGCCTCTGCTTGTTTCCACTAGGCTTGGGCAAAATGACCCATGCTTTCCCTCTTCACAGAGCCTCTCCAGCTCTTGTCTGCCTGCTGACTGCCTGGCATGGATTCTGCACCCTGAGCCCTAGAGTGACCAGCTAAGCTCTTCCCTGCCATCCTCTGCTGAGCCTCAGGCGTAGTGATAGAACTGCTACCTGGATCCCAATCCATGGGTCCTCCCCAGCACAACCCTCCTTGTCCGCTCATTCACAAAAGCCAGTGCCTCCCCCATCACAAGTTCTGTTACCTCCATGACAGTGGTCTTCACCTATAGGAAACTCCTGCCTTTCTGACCAGGAGACATTTAGTAAATGTCTGGACACAGTTTGGGGTTGTTACAGCTTGAAGAGGGGAAGGTTCCTGGCGTTTAGAAGGCAGAGTTGCCACTCAACAATTTACAATGTGTAGGACAGCTTCACAACAAAGCATTGCCCAGTCCAAATGTCAATGCTGCTGAGTTGAAAAATGCTGCAGAGATAAAGGAGGCCTTTATTCTTCTTTGGCAGAAAGATCAATATAAATAGAACAGAACACATTCTGCCCTCCAGGTACACACCTGGAGCCCTCTCTTCTCTTCCCCAATCCTCAGGACTGGAGGAGACAGGAGAGATCTTGTGGAGCCAGACTTTCCATGTGCCACATGCTCAGTCTCTCTTGGGGACAAGATGAGGGTAGAGAGACTCCACCTTGGCCGAAGAACCATTCATACTGCACATCAGATTTGTGACAGTTAATATTTTGAAAGCATTTAAAATAGAGTTGTTTAGAATTCAAATTGAGTTGGCCTGGGATGGAGCCTGCCTGGATGATATCTTTTTAAAAATTCCCCTAGAATGGGGTGCCAGTGGCTCACTCCTGTAATCCCAGCTACTCAGGAGGCTGAGATCTGAGGATCACAGTTCAAAGCCAGCCCAGGCACAAAAGTCCATGAGACTCTTATCTCCAATTAACCACCAGAAAACCAGAACTGGCTCTGTGGCTCAAAGTGGTAGAGCACTGGCCTTAAGCTGAAGAGCTCAGGGACAGTGCCCAGGCCCAGAGTTCAAGCCCCACGACTGGTTTAAAAAAAAATTATGCAGGGGCTGGGGATATAGCCTAGTGGCAAGAGTGCCTGCCTCGGATACACGAGGCCCTAGGTTCGATTCCCCAGCACCACATATACAGAAAACGGCCAGAAGCGGCGCTGTGGTTCAAGTGGCAGAGTGCTAGCCTTGAGCGGGAAGAAGCCAGGGACAGTACTCAGGCCCTGAGTCCAAAGCCCAGGACTGGCCAAAAAAAAAAAAAAAAAAAAAAAAAAATTATTCATAGAATAGTGTGGTACACCAGAGTTAATAATCCCCTGTGTGGGGTATCCACTGAGTGGAACACAAGGAAGGAGTCCTCCTACAGAACGTCAGGACACCATTCCTTCAGAATCCTTTTAGTGTTAAATATCTTTTAGGATATACAACCTTCCAATAGGAGAGCAGGTGCTTAAACTTGGGATAGCTTGGTACATCTGAGAAAATACAGAAAATTTGATGCTTTTTGTCAGAGTTTTCCTGTATCTCAATCTAGGATTGTTTTGTTTTTATTTATATAATTTCTTTATTGTCTTTAAGCAATTGTACAAAGGAGCTTTCATTCAACATGTCAATTTATGTGTGCAATGATCTTGATCAATGTTACCCTTTCCATCCATTTTCCCTCACTGGGATTTAGTTTTAATCACAGGGAATTTTTAATATTCACCAAAAGCAGGAAAAGAGGACACATTGAAGATTCAAAGCTGTCCTTGTAATGAAGTGCTCCATGCTGACTACTTATTGATCTTAGGGGAAAATCCTTCCTTTTTCTTTTAGAAAGGTATAATAATTTTTAAATTAAAGCTTTGAGATGATTTATGGCTTCTGAAAAATAATGGGATAGTATCATAAATCACAAACATTGTCTCTGTGAAATATGGCCACTCTAATCCTGTACATTGCCTCCCCGCTTCTGCACAATGAAGTCTTTGCAGGGCAAGTGAATCTAGCATTAGCCTTGAAATCATTACCCAGCTTTTACTGAGGAAATTTTCAATGATGAAGTATTTTGTTAAATTCTATTCAAACTTAGGGAAATCATATCTGATCTCTTTTTTTATTCCTTTGCTACACACTTAGCTTCCTGAAGTAGAATATCTATACACTCTATTACAGCAATCTGAATTCTAGTCCAGCTATACATGTACATATATATGTATATAAATATATATATATATAGAGAGAGAGAGAGAGAGAGTTGTGTCTGTATGCATGTGTGAGTGTGCACATGTGGCCCTGTGCTACGCCAGTACTGAGGTTTGAAATAAAGGCCAGAGTGCTTTTCCTCAGCTTTGCCACTTAAAGCTGGCAATTTCCACTTCTAGCTTTTTGGTGGTTAATTGGAGGTAAACGTCTCATGGACTTTTTTGTTCAGCTGGCTTTGATCCATGATCATCAGATCTCAGCTGTTGTAGGTAGGAAATGTTGGGGAGAGTAGAGCTGACACCATCTTGATTATTAGGTCAACCTAACCCCAAAGTTCTGCTTCTGTAAATGGCTTGCTTAACTTGTTTGTTGCTTGCCCTACCCACTGCGTCAACCCCCTACATCTGTGCCATGCTTGCTTGGCTTGTTTGTTGCTTGCTCTACCCCCTGTATCAACCCCCTACATCTGTGCTATGCTTTTACCTTTATAAACCCCAATTTGAGGACTGTTTGGGGTCACAGTGTCAGCGCCCGAGTCTGCACTGTGTCCCTGGCGGGTCAGTCCGCTTTTTTACTCTCATAGTTTCAGCTCCCGAGTCTGTGCTACGTCCCTGGCCCATCAGCTCACTTTTTGCTTCCTCAATAAATTCATCTTTTTGCCTGAGACTGTCTCTGAGTGGTGGACTCTTGGAGGGACATGGACTCTCCTCCCTCCAACCCCGTGACATCAGCCTCTTGAGTAACTAGGATTACCTGTGTGAGCCACTGGCTCTGCCTTTCTAAAGTTTTTTTTGCCAGTCCTGGGCCTTGGACTCAGGGCCTGAGCACTGTCCCTGGCTTCCTTTTTGCTCAAGGCTAGCACTCTGCCACTTGAGCCACAGCGCCACTTCTGGCCGTTTTCTGTATATGTGGTGCTGGGGAATCAAACCCAGGGCCTCATGTATACGAGGCGAGCTCTCTCGCCACTAGGCCATATCCCCAGCCCCTCTAAAGTTTTTTTTTTTAACTTCTCTGCTTAACTGAAAATGTCATCAAGTGATATGTAAATTTCCTTCCATTTAGGAAGAAGGCAGCTCAGCAATTTAACAACCTTCAATAAAGTGAACTGCTTGTTGTTGTTGTTCTGGTTTACAGTATAGGAACACAGTGTAATCATATCTGCTGACATTTGCTAAATGCTTTCTCTGTAAACAATAAAATAAAGGGATAATGCCATTCAAAGAAATATCAATTATGTCTCCCCAAGGTTTTACTATTGAAAAGTTTATCATTTAGTTTGAGATACGAACAGTTATATCAGGTGAAAATATCCCAAAGGGTCAGCTACTGTTTAATGCAAACAAGCACCATTAATTGGACACCTATTAGACAGATTAGGTCCTAATCCAGTGAGGGTCACAGACAACACTGCTGATAAGGAAATAGGAGAACATTTCTCCCTAACTATAAACAACAGGAGTTGACAGGCTGATAGGACTCTTTATAATACCTCTTTTGTGTTGTGGGCTAACTAAAAGTGTGACCAGTTATATATGCCTTTTCTTTTTCTTTTCCCCTTCCTCCCTCCCTCTCTCCCTCCCTCTCTCCCTTCCTTCCTTCCTTCCTTCTTCCTTCCTTCCTTCCTTTCTCTTTCTTTCTTTCTTTCTCTCTCCCTCCCTCCCTCCTCCCTCCCTCCCTCCTCCCTCCCTCCCTCCTCCCTCCCTCCCCCTCCCTCCCTTCCTTTCCCTTCCTTCCTTCCTTCCTTTCTTCCTTCCTTCCTTCCTTTCTTTCTTTCTTTCTTTCTTTCTTTCTTTCTTTCTTTCTTTCTTTCTTTCTTTCTTTCTTTCTTTCTTTCTTTCTTTCTTTCTTTCTTCTCTCTCTCTCTCTCCCTCCCCCCTCCTTCCCTCCCTCCCTCCCTCCCTCCCTCTTTCTCTCTCTCTTTCTTTCTTTCCTCTTTCTTTCTCTCTCTCTTTCTTTCTTTCTTTCTCTCTTTCTTTCTTTCTTTCTCTCTTTCTTTCTTCCTTTCTTTCTTTCTGCTATTCCTAGAGCTTGAACTCAGGTTCTGAGTTCATAGGCTTTTTTTTTTTTTTTCCCCCTCAAGGCTAGTGCTCTACCACTTGAGTCACAACTCTGGCTTTTTGGTGGTGTAATAGGGAGGTCAGATCTGGCCAGTGCCATCATTAACTGTGGAGGGGCGTCAGATTGACTCCAGGTCAGATTAGAGCAGAAGCCAACTCCATCTTCATTAAGATCTCTCCTACCCTATCCAAGGAAGTTCCCCTTTGCCACGGTAAGATTGTGTAAACTGCTTGACCCAGGTTAAACCCGGGCCCTCCTATGAGTAAGCGTGTCCACCTGCATCATGTGAGCCCTGCCAAATCCATGCGCCAACTCTAACTAGAATGATAGGTTGGTTCAAACAGATAATGTGAGACAGACTAACCCCACTGGCCACCTGCGTGTGACCTGGCATGCTTTGTAAGTGTTGTAACCTCATTGGCCACCTGCGTGTGGCAGGCTTGACCATGTGGTGTTTGTCTTTATAACCCAACCCAGAGTGTGGCCCGTGGCGAGTGGTCCCAGCTCCCGAGTCTGGGCCGCGGCCCTGGCCAGTCAATATACTTTTTACTTCCCCAATAAATCCATCTTTTTACTTGAGACTGTCTCTGAGTGGTGGACTCTTGGAGGGATGTGGGATTTTCCCCACCCTCGAACTCCATTACTTTGTGGGACCCTCCCTTGGGGGGTCCCCATTACAGTGGTTAATAAGGGTCATATGGACTTTCACAGATCTCAGTCTCCTGGGTAGCTAAGGTTACAGGTATGAGCCATCAGTGTTTGGCAATTATATACTTTTTAAGAAAAACCTTTAGCTAGGTGTTTGTGATTGATGCCATTTTTTTTTTTTTTTTTTTTTTTTTTTTTGTCAGTCGGGGGCCTTGGACTCAGGGCCTGAGCACTGTCCCTGGCTTCCTTTTGCTTAAGGATAGCACTCTGCCACTTGAGCCACAGCGCCACTTTTGGCCATTTTCTATATATGTGGTGCTGGGGAATCGAACCCAGGGCTTCATGTATAGGAGGCAAGCACTCTTGCCACTAGGCCATATCCCCAGCCCCTGTGATTGATGCCTTTAATCCTAGCTACTTGGAGTCTGAGATTTGGAGAATTGTAGTTCAAAGCTAGCCCAGGCAGAAAAGTTTGTAAGACATCTTGTTAGCCCCTAAGCCTCCTCTCCCATAGTTTAGTATGCTCTTTCCCTAGGCAATACCAGGCCCATTTAGTAAATAATTAGCCTCTACCTCCCTTAACTTGAGATGGTACTCCTCTGGGGAAGCTATAACCGTATAAGGCAGCAAGATCTCCCAAACCTTGAAGGTTATAAAGGTCACCTAACACAATAGCTGGCGTTCCTCACTTCTCTCTTGTGAGAAGGGGTCTTGCCAATTCCTTTGCTGGCAATAAACCTTCCCTTTGTTCTTGTACCTAGATGTCAGTGGTTTTCTGGCTAAGTCTAATTTACTCTAATATCTCTTCTCAACAGAGGTGGACACATCAAAATAACATGCTTGTGATAAATTGTTCAGGACTCCAGACCTTTACACACAATGAAACCATAAAGAGAACACTTTTAGGGAAGGAACACAAAGGCACAATGCCTGTGTGCTTCTGATCATATAAAATAATATTTATCAAAATGAGCTCCAGGAAATGGAAGCAAGAGATTTTTCCTTTGTTGTTGTTTTTTTGTTTGTTTTATGTTCTCCTTTCTTGTTTGTTCACTCAAAGGGTGAACAAATGTAGCAGTGGTACACACTAGACACTGTGTTGAAAATAAACTGTACAACTTGTGTGTAGGGACAGGAGGGGCAAACTGGGAGAGAACAAGGGAAGGTGTGACATTGTTCAAAAGAAATGTACTCATTGCCTGACTTATGTAACTGTAACCATTCTGTTACACAATAGCATACCAATTATTCGAGGTATGATATAAAGCCTTACTATAGGTGATTGTGGACAATGCCTGATTGGACAGGAAGAGAGACCCTATCTCAAAAATAACCAGCATAAAAAGGATTAGAGGTGTGGTTCAGTGGTAGAAATACATCTCTTATAAGCACAAGACACCCAAGGTTCAAACTCTGGTATCACTAGGGGAAAAAAAGCCTCTATTCAAAGCTACTTTTTAAACAACTCATGAGCTCCTTAACCAGAAACATGATGACAACCTTGTACAGGAGGTAGGTTAGGTCTAGATCAAAGGCTAGGAAAATGGGGAACACTCCAACAACCAGAACATCTTGTGGGCCACTGAGTGGATGGATGGATGGATGGATGGATAGATGGACAACCAAGAAAACATCCAATTGATGCCAAAAGGTTGAAAAGAGGAGAAAGAGCAACAAAGGGATAAGCAAAATCACCACAGAGACACTACATAAACTAGAGGCAGACTGAAAAATGAAAATGTGAGTCTCTAGACCAAATAGTACGAAGAACTTAAGGCAATGATGCCAAAACAAGAAACCTTCAAATCTCCTTGAAGTACAAAGCTCTGCCTGTAGGGACCACCAGGCCCATGACGCCAGCCTTGGGGGAAAGAGAAAATGTAAGGGCAAATTATTCATATTTACTGGGAAATATTATACTTGACACACTGCGAAACATCTTCACTGTGCAAAGTTCATAAATAGTATTAACATTTCACAAATGAGAGAAAGTCTCAGAAATGTTAGGCCATTTACACAAAGAAAGGCAGGGAATCTGTTCACATAGGCTGAAAGAGGAAGGGGAAAGGAGAATAGGGCTCAAAAGTCGTTGCCCAAGGCACTGACCATTGCCTAGTGGTCACAATGAAGAACACTGAGGATCTACCACTAAGTTCTTTCACCAAAGTCAACTATCAGAAAGGTTTGGTTACCATTACTGTGAGCCACAGTGAGGCAATGAATAGGAAACTGAAAGCATTATTGTTCTCTGCGATTACCTTGAATGTCTTAGCTCTGTCCTGGCACTGGGAGGTTGTCATTCCAGCAAAAGCAGACTCATTTGGAAGTTTCCAGACCTTGTCCTTTATTTATTTATTTATTTATTTATTTATTTATTTATTTTGCCAGTCCTGGGGCTTGAACTCAGGGCCTGGCCACTCACTGTCCCTGAGCTTTTGCTTAAAGATAGCACTCTACCACCTGAGCCACAGCACCACTTCTGGCTTTTTCTGTTTATGTGGTATTGAGGAATTGAACCCAGGGCTCCATGCATGCTAGGCAAGCACTCTACCACTAAGCCACATTCCCAGCCCCGGACCTTGTTGTTATTTTTAGTTATTTTGGTTGCCATAGGGTTAAATGACAACTGCTTTATTCACAATTTATGCATATTAAAAGTGAAAGGTCAAGTTCGCTCAGGGTGAAATAAAGTACTCTTCATAAATATGCTAACAAATGCAAGTGTTCCTTGCCAAAAAGATCCAAACAAAGAAAACCGGAGACAAGAAAAAAAAATCTCTGAACCTCAAACTGTACTATACTTACACATAGCCTGTTCAAAAGATGAAAGGAAACCTGGAAATTCAAGAGCAAAACTCATTCAAATGTGACTTTCACTTTGCTACTCTGCAGACACTAGGCTAGAGGAGACTTACCACTCCTCTGCCTAATTTAAGGATTATAGACACCAGCATACACTGAGGCCAAAAAAAGAATTTGAAATTTTCTGGGTTTGTTTCTTTTTTTGCCAATTGTCTTCAGAGTGACTTGAGTATCATTCTGTATGTTTATCTGTTTGTATGCCTCTATAAAGCACACTTAAGAATCCCTTCATTACAAAAAAGGGATTATTTTCTTTTCTTGAGTATTGACATATACTCACAGGTGGTCATCATGAATTTTAAGTATCTAGCCACCCTGAGCCTGATCAGTGTCCCACACATCTTTGGACCCTAGAGACCACAATTGATGTGCGATTTATAAAGCAAAGGTGAATTAGGCATGATTAATTGCCACCAGGGAGACGTGGGTTTTGATCAAGTCAAAGAACTGCAGTTGAGCATGCAAAAGTCCTGTGTCAACTCAGTGGCCCTGGAAACTGGAGGAACAGGTTTGGATGCCCACTTTCATTGAAATACTCAGGGCACTTGCTGCCAGGAGAGTCTGTAAGATCTGGGTCCTGGTATCTGTTCTGAGAAGAAAAGAGATAGAAAACTGGCATCTTTCCTTCATCTTACCAAATGGGTAAAATAATTTGCAGCTGCACAGTCTACAGTTTCATTGCTCTATGTGAGGAAACAGCCCTCATAGTGATGATATGTTTAGTGAATAAAAAGCTGAGTTTGGGATATTGTCACAGCTTTGCCAGCAACTGGGATGGCTTTTTCTTGCTCTGTGAATAAGATACAGTGGGAATTTTATACCTCATTCTAAACCTAAAGAAGCCAATGGCACATTATGTAAGCTTACACTTATTCCAGAAGTCTTAGATCTGTTTGTTAGGATGCACAGTACCCATTCAGTTTGCTGATCTACCTACAGCAAATAAATCAACAGAAGAACATTAACTCTTATTGATTTTGCAAAAGAGGGGGCCAGAGTATCCTTCTCAGAGCTTCTGGAGATGCAGGGCCTGGCACTTAGTGAAGCTGATTATTTTTTTTTAGGGCCTGAGCCAGGTGACTGGGTTCAAATCTCACCTGTGTGGGTGGAGGGTTCCTGGGGCTTGAACTCAGGGTCTGAGCACTGTCCATGAGCTTTTTTGTTCAAGGCTAGCACTCTTATCACTTTGATCAACAGCACTATTTCCGGTTTTCTGATGGTTAATTGGAGGCAAGAGTCCCAAGGGCTTTCCTGCCCAGGCTGGTTTTGAACCATGTTCCTTAGGTATCAACCTCCTGAGTAGCCAGGATTCTAGGCATGAACCACCATTGCTCTGTTCTGTACTATTTTTAATCATGCTAACTTCGCAGCCTTTCCTCATCTCTAAATGCAAATCTTAATATCCTCTGAAGGTTTTCTGCTAGTTTTCTATCTGGTAGCAAAATTATCTTTCTTCTTCTCAGTAGTACTATGATTTTTGTCCAACACAGGATTATTTCCAGTTGAAGACACTCATTTCCTAGACTCTAGTAGAACAGCATATGGCCCAGTACTAGCAAATGAACGGTAACCCCTCCTTTTAAGGACAGATGCCATTGGCAAGTGCTTTTGCTTTCCACTTCCCCCTCTGCCTGGAATCAGATGCAATGCTCAGCAGTAGAGTAGATATACAGGTAAGATTAAGAAGCAGTACTCCCTGCATGGCTATAAATATATAGCACACTGCCCACTGAGTCCTTTTCTGTCTGAAAACAGGGGGAAGGGGGGAAGGGGAGGGAGGGAAAAGGAGATCCTTATTAAGTTAAACCACATGCAGGCAACTGCAACCATAACTAAAGTTTGAACCCAACCCAGATAGGCAATCATAGCAGCCATGACTGCTTCAAATTCCTCAAGCTGCAAGGTTCTTCCTCTTGTCACTGGACTATTAAGACTCAAGAGTCTTAACCACAGCTTCTGCTTTTGACTAGAAGCTTGGGAACCCACACTGGCTCCCTTAGATAGGGAGAGTGACATTTCCCATACTGATGCATTATTTTTCTTCTGGTCATTATTTAGTATTTTATCTCTGTAGATTCTGGAAGCAGTGCATTATTAACACAAATGTCAGGGCTCATGAGAAATTCCAGGAGAGAAAAATAAATCAATCAGATGTTCTTATCAACATCCTTTTACCCCTCCAGAAATGTCTAAGCTGTTTGTAAGTTGATGCTCTCCCCACCCCCCAGCCCCCCTGGCCTGCCTGAAGCATTTCATGGACATTCTGGGTTATATAACTTGATGTAAACTCTCTCTCCCTGGCCATACGAGTCCATGATTTTCAGAGCACTGGCAAATGCTTCCTGGCTCATAAAGAACAGACTTTCCAGGAAACATGTGCTTTTGAAGTCAGATATTCAGAGTACACTCTGTCAGCTTGAGAACTGGGTGTAGTTAAATATGATTGAGAGTGAGAGATTAAGAACTGTACAATAATATTGCAACAGGACATTGAAAAGAATAAAAATGATGTGTAAGGCAGCTCTTTTTACACTTTAACCTCAAAAAGAAGTTACCAGTTACATGCAAATGTAAAGTAATGCTATTACCATAAATCACTTAAAATTCACATGAACATGATTCCATTAAAACTTAGATAAAAGATAAAGTTAATTGGATTTTGGTACAAACTAATCAGTGTTCTTTTCAGACCTAGATAGTAGGTTTATACAGAGATGCCACTGACATATTAATGACCACTGATGACCAGTAATACATGGCTAGATTTAACTTCTACAGATTATTGAACTTCTTCATTTACCTCTTAGACATAAGCCAAGGCATATTATAATTTGAACACGGGTGCTGGAATCTAGCCTTAACTTAGCTATAGTATCTAAGCAAAAGCCTTACACATCCAAGGGGCTGCAAAGCCATGGGGATAGCCCACAACAGAATCCAATGACAGAAATAAGATTTTCAGAGAAATAATACATGGCTGTGGGTGTGAAACTCAGCTCCTAAACTTAGAGCAAAAATGAATGTATGAGAGAGAGAGAGAGAGAGAGAGAGAGAGAGAGAGAGATTAGAGAGAAAACTGGCAATCAACAACTGGGTCCCAAGGACCCAGATACCTCCCAAAAGTCCACATCATCTCCTAGTACCAGCACTTTGGGGACCAAATTTTTATATACATGTATTTGGTGAAACTATTCTTATTCAAATCATACCAAGAGTTAAATTTAGCTTCTTTAACAAAACTACCTCTGATTCCTTCAGCTCAGTCAACTGGATTACAAATCAGCTCTCTCAAGGATATTCTTCAATTAAAAACTGCTAATTGAAAGCTAGAACATCTCCCCTCTCCTCTTTTTCTCCTCTCCCTCCAAAGCACACATTCCAATATCATTCCTGTGGACTCATCGACAGTCCTCACTCTGTCCTCAGAGGGCTTCCAGAATTCTAAGAATTCTTCCTCCAAAGAGAATGAAAGAGGCTGTTCATCTTTTGGCCACATTCCTCCTTCCGGAAGCTGTACAGTTCTGAGAGAACACTGGCTTTGCATCCAGACACACCCGTGCCCGAATTCTAGTTCTGCCACTTCGAAATTCTAAGTCTGAGCATGTGAAAGACCCACAATCAATGTGTTGACCAGAGGAAGTTTGCTAGACTCCCCTGAGCCTGTTTCCTGATTTGCACTATTATCCTCTGAAAGAAAATTGTTATGTAGATGGAATCTTGCACATAAAGCACCTGGCATTGTACTGTCATTCAATTTAAAAAAAAATAGCATATACTGTTAACCTCGACATAAAATTTAAAAAACAGAGGGCAAAACTACTTGTGGCTCATTTCCAATATTGCAGGTTTACCTTTTTTTTGTGGATTTGGACCTCACTACACATATCTGTTAACTCTTGATCCTAAACCCCAAACTTGGGTTACGAACATCAACCTTCAGCCTTTTCTCTTCCAAGTGACCAGGCAGGGTTGACTAGCAACAAAAGGCAGCCTTTGTGCTTTGTCTTCTTTTCCTCCTCTGTGCTCCGCTGGGAAAGAAATCTTAGAAATCCAACCCAGTAAAAAGAGAGAGTAGGAGGGATGTGTGTCAAAACAAAGGTCTAGGATTCCATGTGCTCAGCTCAGCTGTCCTTGACATGACAACTGGCTGATTGTGTATTAGCTGAAAATATCACCCTTTGACCTGCTCTCCTTTCCCACCCAGAGTATACAGTGTCTGAGTTTGGCTTTTTATCACAGTTTAAACAAATATTTATATATAAACTACAAAAAGCAGGCCAATGGCTCTTTTTCCTTTTGGTCTTCTGAAAACAATGCAACTCTTTCTATCACACATTTTGCAAGGAACTAAGGCACTCCCGGAATGGGCAAAAAAGAGAATACGGACAGGACATTGCACATAGAAGAGCAAAGAGATGAAAAGCTTGTCCAGATGAGGACATTTAGTGACAGTGTACCTACATAAACAAGGCCCTGAACATTCCAGACCCCAATCCGCATTTGCAAAGTTGTTTCCCTATAATTTCTTATGCCTGACCCCAATGGAAGCCAAGATCCTACTCCTAAGGCCTTACTGAGCATTCAACCAGAGGGACAAAACATGCCTGTAAATCAATAGAAACTGCTGAGTACTTAACTGTGTGCTATTGACTCCACGTGGACCCCAGTTCCAGGAAAAAAGAAATCAATGTGAGCTGATGATGCTGAGAAGATCTACACGAGAGGGAGAGAGAAACACACACACACACACACACACACACAGAGAGAGAGAGAGAGAGAGAGAGGAATGTCAACTGGGCTGGGTTATACAGGATGGGAGAGATTGTAGTAAGAAAGACAATGAAAGAAAGACACTGGAAAATGACACTGTGATTGTGTGTGTGTGTGTGTGTGAGAGAGAGAGAGAGAGAGAGAGAGAGAGGGACGGTAGGGAGAGAAGGAAGAATCAAAGACAATGAGGTGCTGATAATTAAGATACATACACTTACTCAAAATCTCTTCTAACTCATACTTTGTTTTCCACAGTGTCTAGTGTACGCCATGTCCCTCTTCCCTCAAGAAGGGAAGAATTCCTTCTTCCCCCCTAAGAATTCTCTCTTGCTAACTTTACATTCTCTTCTTATTTATATGGTGCACTCATCACTCTAACTCTTATATGGGCTTGAAATTATTCCTACTGTTTTACAATCTTAGCTTCCTCAAAAGAACAGAAGACCTTGGTGCATTTCCAGTATGAGGCTTGACATGTGCTTGTTAAATACCACCCAATGGCTGAGATTGAGTTTATTTCCCTCAGCTACAAGTCCCCAAGATTGAAGAATTTTATAACTATCATCCTAGCACTTTAAAAGGAAAATGTGGGGGGGACTAAAATGTTGGGTACCAACCATAAAGAATCCCTGGATAATTCTAAATCACAGAAATTGTAGGGTATACTCATTTTGTTCCCTTTCTCCCTTTTTCCCTCTCTCCCTCCCCCATCTCTCTCCCTCCCCCATCTCTCTCCCACCAGAATTTTCCATTGAACAAATGAATTTGTTCATACAGAAAAAGGCCAGCACTGTGTGCAGCACCTTCACAGAATGAAGGTCTCTGAAAACATTGGTCTAGATTGAGGTCTAGCCCCTCGCCTCCCCTCCTTTTTAAATTATTCCCTATAATTTGCTCAGCTTGATTCTACCCTGAGTGTCCAGGCGCCAGTACACAGTCCCTTCTGAGACATGAAAGAAAGGCATCCTTCCTCTCTCCTCCTCTCTGAGCTCCGAGGTGGCTGGCCTGCTGCCTGGCTCTGCCAGAAAGTGGCGTGACCACAGCACTACTGTGGTCAGCACAGGAAGACAAATCTCAGTATTCACAGCTAAACTATGGTTTGAGAAATGCTGGCGACGAAGGGTTGGCTAAGGAAAGGAGCAAGAATAGCAGTAGAAATGCACTCTCTGACTGCCTGTCTCCAAAAACAGGTCCTGAAAGAACCGTAGAATAGATGACCATGGACATGGCTTAGCAGTCTTTGTCCAAGAGTGAATGAGAGCCCGCGAGCACCTCACCACGGGTTCTTAAGGTAACTTAGGGATGTCCAGGTTCCTCCCTCTTCTAAGTAACATCTCTTTGGCTGTAAGAAGGTTTACACTGAACACAGGATTTTCCCATCCAGTTCAAATATCTAGAAGTGTCTCCCAGTGGGGACAACTTGAGAGCACTATCCTCAGTAGTGTAGCTTTTTAGTCACATCAGCCTGGGGTCATAGACACTGTAATCATGTTGAGTAGGAATCTATTTGTGTTGATTGGCTGTTTCCCTTTTAATTATTTTCTTGGTGGAACTAGAGCAGAGCATACTGAGGTCACTAGTTCAGGAACTGGTTTATGGGTAACTCCAGTCACTAACTTCTCACCTAAGTTGCACTATATGTAGGACCCCCAAACCTAGGAACATAGACATGAAAGTCTTCTCTTTTGGGGAGGCAAGCACTAGTGGGTTTTTTTTTTTTTTTTTTTTTTTTTTTTTTGCCAGTCTTGGGCCTTGGACTCAGGGCCTGAGCACTGTCCCTGGCTTCCTTTTGCTCAAGGCTAGCACTCTGCCACTTGAGCCACAGCGCCACTTCTGGCTATTTTCTATATATGTGGTGCTGGGGAATTGAGCCCAGGGCCTCATGTATGGGAGGCAAGCACTCTTTCCACTAGGCCATATTCCCAGCCCAGCCTTATGTTTTTGGTTCCATCTTTTCTTTAGAATAAATGGCCTTGGGTCATGTTTGCTATAGTACTGTTCACAACAGCTAAGCTATGCAACCAACTATCCACCTTTCAACAGACAAATAGTATGGGACTATAGTATGCAATGGAATATTATTCAGCCCTCAAGAAAGCCAAATGGGTGGAACTGAAAGTTATCATGTTAAGTAAAAGGGGCCAGACAGAAGATATTACATGGGTGGGGGGTGGGCGGAGTCCACTTGAAAGAATAGTGATTCTACTATGAGTAGGATAGCACTATAGTGGAAGAAGGTGGTTGAATATGATGAATGCACACTGTAGGCATATATGTAGATATAGTATTAAGTCTCATTAATATGCAAATTAATAAATACATGGGCATGAGTATCAGCACAAAATGGAATACAGGGTATTATGCTCTATGTACCTTACTTACCTTACTTATTTTTATTCACTTAAGAGAATAAGAAAAAAAAAAGAGGCCCTCAGGACATGAAAATTAAATGTGGCAGCTGAAATTGGCACCTTCAGGGGCAGCTCTAGCAGCCTGCCACCCTGAGGCAACACATTTCAAAGGAGTGGAGGTTGCTCTCCTGATCTGAGGAAAACCTGGGCGGGGCGCTGCAAGGAAACAGGTTTTCTTTCTTCTTCCGCCTGGGCTTGGCAAGTGTCTTCCAGCTGAGTCCCCTGCTGGGAGGGGAGTGTTTATTAACAAGACATTCAGTGTCAGTCACTCACACTTCCTCCCTAAAGACTGATGTTTAAAGAAAACCCTTTGGCAGGCTGATTGCAATCTTGTTTGTACCCAAGCAATCAAAATCTTGGTTATAAATATGCAAAGCATAATGAAAAGATTACAGCTCAGTGACTGGGGTGCAAATTAGTCTGGGCTGTTTACTGCTGGGAGAATGTTTTCCCCATCCTTCTCCCTGTGCAGTCCCACACACAGAGGAGAAGCCAGGAGAACAAATACCTTTCAGGGGCCCCAGTCCCTGTTCCCAGAGATTGCTCATTTTCTCTTCACTGCACTGTCAAGTCACTTAGGCTCTCTGGGGCCAGCCGTCTTTTTCTCTTTCTTGTCTTCATCAAAACATATTTGTCCTGTGCTCTTTGTAAATGACATTTTAGGATCAATAGCATTTTCTGTAGTGTCCTTTTTATATTCAGATCTTTTCTTCTCTTCCTACCTTAGAAAGCTTGCACTTTTTGTTTGCTTGTTTATTAATAATTGCCTTTACCTGACTTTCATTTTTCTGTGGCTGGTAATAAAAATAGCTGAAACAGAATTATTTCTTTTCATTTTCTTTGCCTCGTGGTCCTGAAAGTTAGGTGCACATGTTCTTGGCATCTGGTGAGGCCTGCTTGCTCTTCACCATAGGTGGACTTAGCTCCCTGCCGAGAGAGAACAAATGTGCCAGCTCAGATCTCACTTTAGCTTGAAGCCACCGATGCCATCAGTGACTTTCTCTAATTGTAACTACCTTCCAGAAGTCCCACTTTTCATTGCCATTAATATATGAACTTTGAGATTTAATCTCTAACATATAAACTTTGGGGAGACACATTCAAAAGATAGTACAATAACCGTGTTGAAAACATACTATACAACTTGTGTGCATGTGTGTGTATGTGTGTGTGTGTATGTGTGTGTGTATGTGTGTGTGTGTATGTGTGTGTGTATGTGTGTGTGTGTGTGGTGGGGGAGAGAAACTGGGAGAAAACGAGGCAAGAGGGTGACATTGTCCAAAAGGAATGTACTCCTTACCTGATTTTTGTCACTGTAACCCCTCTGTACATCACCATTACAATAACAATTTAAAAATAAATAAAATAGATGATGCTAAGTGAAATGAACTTAGCTATACTGTATGAACTTAGGATACTGTCTATACTGGTATTAGAACTAGGGAAGTGAAAGGGAATATCAAAATTGAGAGACAACGGATAAAAAGACAAATGACTCCAAAAGGAATACTTGCAAAACCACCTGGTGTAAACCAACTGAACAACTCATGGGGGGAGAGAGAAAGGGGGAGGGGGAGGGGGTAATGAGGAAGGAGGTAACAAATAGGACAAGAAATGTACCCATGGCCTAACGTATGAGACTGTAACCCCTCTGTACATCACTTTGACAATAAGTAATTATTAAAAAATAAACAAATAAAATTTAAGTGGTACTAAAAAGGAAGTAAGAAAAAAACATGGACTTTTCTTACTGGTCTCAGATTTTGTTCTTCATTAACTATAGATTGAAGATGAAAGTCTCTGGATGGACACCATGCTTATAGGGTTCCTTGGAAATAGTATCTAAGACAGAGAGTTGCATGCATGTTTCAAGGAGTGAGCACTGGGAGAAACCCCTGTAAGGACCTGAGGAAGGAAAGATCAACAAGGCAGTAGGCAGGGCACAGTGCTATAGAGACAAAAGCCTCAAGCACTCCTGTGGGAATCTTTGGAGCTGGCATGGCCCTTCGGAGATGCTCTCATTGAGGCAAATGGGCACACCTTGAATCTTTTCCTTTAGCCAGTCATTGGCCACAGTCCAATTCTGTCTCTTGGGGAGATAGTATATCCCTAGGTAAGCAGTTCTCTTCATCCAAGGAAAATTCATACTGTGCCACATAGCTATGAACTGTCATCTGCTGAATGTCCAAGAAGCTAGGGCACGAGTACATTACTCCCAAACAGGCGCCTTCCGTGGAACACATCATCCACTCAGCACACGTGGTTCCTCTAGCACCAAATGGTAACTTTGCTTCATGTAACAGCTTCTCTGAGGTTTCCCTTAGTTTTGTTTCTTGTGGAAACTTAGAAGCTCTCCTGGGATGCACTATGAACCTGCTCCTTCAGGCAACCTTATGCCTACTATGGTGCTGGGTCTATCATGCATCATCCTGCCCTTCTCTCACCATCAGTCTTGCTTCTGCTGGCCTAGGTAGCTAGCTTGGTAGGTTTAATCCTCATCCTTTAGGAATCCAAGATGCTGGTTACCAAGTCTTTTCAGGTTATATCTACTGGACCGGTCCATATACTAGTAACTCTGAACAGAGGGTTGCTAAAGATACCTCAGACAAGGTCCTGAAGAGAAGAAAGCCGAAAGCACGGCTGGAATTCATGTCATGCTAATCAGGATGGACTGAGAGTGAAAGATTCGGAGGAATTGATTTTCTACTGTGCAATCAGTCTCCAAAGGAGAGAGTGACATATTGAGGGCCCGTTAGTTCGTTACTGGAAGGTTTGACATTCAGTAGCATCAGTAGCTAAATCTACTTTGTGAGTATGATTTGGGGTTATTTGTATGCCAGTCCCTCATTTCTGCCATCATGGCTATTCTAGTCATGAATCCATTATTCCAGAATTATTGCCCAAGAGTATACTTTACTAGAAAGGCCAGAACAAATATATTTCTACCAACAGGAGCCACATCTAGTTTAAGACAGGAAACAAATAGCTTTCATTTTGTGGAAGCATGTCTTATTGGTTTAGAAGCAATGTCCTCAGGTCTTTTTTTTTTAAAGTTTTTATTATAAAACTGATGTACAGCGAGGTTACAGTTTCATACATTAGGCATTGGATACATTTCTTGTACTGTTTGTTGCCTTGTCCCTCATACCCCCCTCCCCCCTCCCTGTCCTCAGGTCTTAAAGGAAAAGACTAGGTGATACGAACTTTGTTGGGAGTGGAATATATATGAATGTATAAGTCTACAATAAAGAGGAATGAGATCTTCCAATAATTTATTCAGTCATCTAACAAGCAACTTTTATTATTCATATAGGTACTATGGTAGGCAAAGATAATATAGCCCAACAGAATGAAGAGAAAACCAGAGACATGTCAGTATTTACATTACAAATTGCTAAGCCCTGTGTTAGAAATATGAACTGAGCTTTGGGAGGAAAATCTTAGAAGTTTATCAGTAAGATCAGTAAGAAAGTATAATATAGGAAATGATATTTCTAATACATGGATACTGTATGAACTTCATTTGTTATTTAATTACTAATGACAGCTGGGTTTCTATAAAAGGTTTGAGAGGAAGGGACAGGACTTGGTCTACCATGAGTCTGCCCCAAAGTCAAGGCTTGTTCTGAAAGTCGTTAACAGATTCTGAAGGATCTTAAGGAGAGTAACATGATTAGATTTGCCTTGAAAAAAAAATAGTCACTCTGGGAATAGCAAAGGAGAAGGACCGGAACAGATCCCCAGGGAACACTCACATTTTATTGGGGTAGCAGAGCCAAGAGGAAGGCTGAGGAAAAGCAGCCAAATAATTAAGAGGAAATCTAAAAGGGAGTGGTTTTGTGGGCTAGAAAAAAAAAAGAATGTCTCAAAAAGGTTAAGGAGATACTTGAGTGTTCAAGGCCAAATAGAGGTCAAAAAGAGCAAGGACAAACGTGTGTTCATTGGATGGGTAGGCCGGAAGCCCCTAGTGAAGGAAATTCTGTGATGTGGTAGAGATAGGGCACAGGAACCGAGGGAGTGGAGATGGTGAAGAGATTGGCTGTCCCGTAGGGAAACTAGGGAGATAACTAGATTAAGAAGAGGGTTTCCCTCTTTAAATATGAAAGGGAAAGAGAAAGTCAGATTCTGCCAGCTCCTCAGACATTGGCAATGCAGGTAACTTCCCAGGCTGCCTACTTCCTTCTCTGAGTTGTCCCAGGGCAGAACTTGAACTTGCAATTCTGTTTCCTTTCTAGTCCATTAAAAAAAGAAAAGAAGAAAATTAGGAAGTAGCTGTCCATCAATTAATTGGCAGTCTGTCTTAGCTCAGGGAGATGGCACTTTCTCTCTGGGTAGTGGAGTCCAGTTTTCTTCCATGAATATAGTCGGTGTGCCATCCTTATATATCAAAGCCTTTAGTGACAACTTGAAAAGCATCCAGAGCCAGTGCTGTGGGTAAGGCCTTCAATCAAAAACAGCACTTGTTTTCTGAACACATTAGGCTTTTCTGTTCAATTTGTTAAGAGCTAATGAAGACCTACCAATGCACTTCTAAAATCTACATTAAATGAAACACTCTGACTTTGTATGGGATGTGAATAATTTCATACCTCATTTGATCACAGTCATGATAATGGTACTTAAAATAATTTTTAATTCTTCCATAACTCAGAGAAACAAAGCAAATGACCCATAGGCTTCTGGCAGTTGACACCACTTGTGTCTAACCAATGGAGTGAGGTTTGAAGAGGAGATAGATGAATGAGGATGGTGAAGAATAGAAGAAACTCAAATCACTAAACCAGTTATTTCCTTGAAAAAAAATCTGCATGTGTCTTTCTTTGCCTTTAATTTTGAAATCATGGAATTGGGGAACTACCCCTGTTGTTCTTCTCATATTTGAGAAGCCATCTCTCAGCATGGTAGGAGTATCAAAGATGCTTGGCTTATGCAAATGGACTATACTCCTTTAATTTATAATAAAGGTGGAGTTGGAGGCGTGGAGAATGCACCTTCAGCCACCCAGTGGAGCCCTGGTGCTGCCTTCCAAGCAAAGGCAGATGAAAGAACATTCCCTCTATTCTTTTCTTTACAGTAACCCAGCTTCTATTGTTTGGAACACAGTCTTTCAAACTATTTCACAGTATATTAGTGGTGGCACTGCATATCACTTATCTGTTTATTTGCTGGGTATATTGTCTATCTTCCCATAAAAATTCACAGCTAAAGCAAATGGGATAGGTCTCTTTCACTGATCAAGGTTTCCCCAGCACCTAGAGTAGTCACCCCAGACATGGATAGATGGGCAGTCAGTATTGGCTGAATTTCCCAGTTGAGGTTTCCATTTAGAGACCTCACAATGATTCTCATATTCATGCATTCCCAGATTATTAAGATGCCTTGGGGCTTTTTTTCCTGAGTCCCTATAAAGTAGGGCATTCCAGATTACATGGTGGTAGGAAGTGTTCTACCTCTTTAGACTCGCAGCCAAAAGTCTGGCCTCGGTTATTGCTCCTGCCACTTCCAAATGAAGCTGA
The DNA here is from genome assembly GCF_023159225.1 of Perognathus longimembris pacificus. Classification (NCBI taxonomy): domain Eukaryota; kingdom Metazoa; phylum Chordata; class Mammalia; order Rodentia; family Heteromyidae; genus Perognathus; species Perognathus longimembris. Next base: position 22,013,044 of record NC_063179.1, read on the forward strand.
AGAGACCTGTGTGTGGTTGGCCATGTCAAGAGTGAACAGAAGGTATTTAGGATAATTCTAGTACTGTTACAGAATCACATATTTCAGGGATGTCATACATCTCAGCCAGTATTCCCAATTGTCAAGGACTTTGAGCTAGATCTTAAAAACGAGTTTAGCCCACTGGGTGACAATGGCTTTTGTTGATAATCATAGCTATTCAGGAGACTGAGATCTTAGGGTTCCAAGACAGCTTAGGCAGGAAAGTCCATGAGACTTTTATCTTCAATTAAATATCCAAAAGCCAGAAGTAGCACTGTAGCTGAAGTTATAGCTACAGTGCTAGCCCTGAGCAAAAAAGCTAGGGCATAGGACTCAAGCTCTGAGTTCAAGCCCCAGTACCAGTACACCAAACAAAACAAAAAAAGTGTAGCCTATTAATTCACATATATTTCCCAAATCAGATTGTGACTGCTTCGGTAAGGATACACTTACCTTGTCTTTTAAATGTGATACTTGGATAGTAAAAGAGAAAACTATTAATCATTACATGCGATGAAAACCATACATTTGGCTTATCCTAGCAAATCCAGGATAAATAACATGCTTATTCAAAGTGAATCAACTTAATAGATTTTTTTAAACACATGAAGTCTATGAGAAGTAATTTATCAGGATGAGATCTTTAAAGGGTCTTTCTTCTTTTGCTCTCAGGTATAGGTCTTCAGAAATTATTCCTAACTGAAAAGAACAGTCCTCAATCACTATTGGAAACATATTTTGACCCTAAAAAAGCTTCAGCTTTAATATTCACACTCTTCCCATGTGCATTGTGCATGGTACATGTGCAGACTTATGAATGCTAACGAACATCAATTCACAATATTTATTTTTCCCTGAGCTAAGTAATTCCAGTACTGTTTTTTGTTTTGTTTTGTTTTGTTTTTTGCCAGTCCTGGGCCTTGGACTCAGGGCCTGAGCACTGTCCCTGGCTTCTTCCCGCTCAAGGCTAGCACTCTGCCACTTGAGCCACAGCGCCGCTTCTGGCCGTTTTCTGTATATGTGGTGCTGGGGAATCGAACCTAGGGCCTCGTGTATCCGAGGCAGGCACTCTTGCCACTAGGCCATATCCCCAGCCCCCCAGTACTGTTTAATTAGCTTCTATCTTACCTTATTTTCCAACCTTTTAATTCATCTTTATGGTCTCTTTTGTGCCTTTTTCGAAGATCTTTCTGAATCCCACTAACATTAACTAGAATCCCATTAACAGTGACTAGAATCATGCTTGGTAAAGGAAAGGGCAGGTGCTGTTGGTTTAGGCTTATCATCCTATCTACTCTGGAGACTGAGGGCTGAGGATTGTGATTTGAAGCTAGAAAGTCTATGAGACTCTTATCTTCCAATTAACGACTAAAAAGCAAAAAGTGGAGTTGTAGTTCAAATGGTAAAGCACCAGCCTCGAGTGAAAAAACAAAAGGACATCACCCTGGCCCTGAGTTCAAGTTCCAGTACCAGCACAAAAAATAATAAAAATAAAAAAATTAAGAAAAGGGGCTGGGAATATGGCCTAGTGGCAAGAGAGCCTGCCTCGTATACATGAAGCCCTGGGTTCAATTCCCTAGTACCACATACATGGAAAACGGCCAGAAGTGGCGCTGTGGCTCAAGTGGCAGAGTGCTAGCCTTGAGCAAAAGGAAGCCAGGGACAGTGCTTAGGCCCTGAGTCCAAGGCCCAGGACTGGCAAAAAACAAAAAAACAAAAAAAAACAAAACCCAAAACAAAACAAGAAAATTAAGAAAAGGTCCAGTTGACATTATTTCTACTGTACCATGGCTGTAACCAGCTTGCAAAGAGAATGAAACACTTAATACTCAAATCACTATTGCAGCCAATAGTTTGTCATGAGCATTTATTTAAGAATTCAACAAACCTGCTAAGTCTAAACTTTGCTGTCTCTTTCCAAAGCAATAGCTTTGTGTTAAATACTCTTTCAGTAACATGATATCAAAAGAGCTTCAGCCCATCCTTACTAAACATTGATATGAAGGTAGATCGATTGTCTAGTACTTGCTTAGCATGTCTATGACCTATGTTTGCTCACGGTATTTTGGCATCTGAAGGCGTCTGAAGATCACACTGTTGAGAGTGTGAGAATTGCCTTGTGCTGGGGACACACAGTCCCCAGAAGGCACTCTTGGCAAGAAGAATACACTAGTTTGATTCATCATTGGAAGTTTTCTAGCTGACCCAGGTATGTGAACTCTAAGACAAGGCCCAGACCAACAGTTGCAAGTCCTTCCCATTCTGGATGACAGTGACTCCTTCCTGATGAGACAAGTCTTCCTGAAAACAGAACAAAATGTCTACAAAAGCAATTTTTATATCATCTGATATGATTCCTTCCCCAAAGCAAACATTATCCTATGGCCTAGATCTCTTTCAAGGCAGCAGTTTGAATAGGGTGCTGCATAAAGTTACATTCCAGATCTCTTCAAAGTGAAGTATTCTTCTATTCTAGCAGGTCAAATAAGCTCTCCTCATTTTTAAAATCTGAACTTAAACAAGCCCCTAAAGGTCCATACAGGTTTCCACATGGGTTTCTGGGAGACATGAGGAAAACTATCTTAAAAGGCTAAGGAATTTTCTGGCCTTAAATGATCCTCTCAACACCTTTGTAAAAGAATTTCTCTTTTACATTTATTTCATCTCTTATCCTTTGCTTGCTCGATATTTTATCAATTATGTTTTCAGATATTGTACTATGCAAAGTGGAGAATAGTGTAGTTTCTAAGCCTGAGATTTATACTAAAACATAATTGATGTTATGCCAAATGATCCAGGGTGTGTTTTTTCTATACACACTCTGGGTCATGCATACCTGTCACTTTTTCCCAACTCGATTCAAGATTTGAACATTTTAAGTGCCCAAGATTTTATTCTAAAATCAGAGCAATAATAACCATTTTCATTCTATTCCTCCCTTCCCATCCTTAGCTTTTTTTGTTGTTGTTGTTAAATTTTTATTGTCAAACTGAGGTACAGAGAGGTTACACTTTCATACCTTAGGCATTGGATATATTTCTTGTAGTTTGTTACCTCCTCCCTCATTCCCCCCTCCACCCTTTCCCTTTCCCTTTTCTCCCCATGAGTTGTTCAGTTCATTTATACCAAACAGTTTTGCAAGTAAGCTTTTTTTCTTTTGAAGATTTTAACAATTTTCTTGTCAAAGTGATGTACAGAGGGGTTAGTTACAGTTTCATACGTAAGGCAGTGAGTACATTTCTTATCCAACTTGTTACCTCCTTCCTCATTTTCCCCTACCCCCCTCCTTCCTATTTCTCTCCCCACATGAGTTGTACAGTTGGTTTACACCACATAGTTTTGTAAGTGTTGCTGTTGCATTGGTTTGTCTTTTTATCCTTTGTCCCTAGATTTTGGCATTCCCTTTCTCTTCCCTAGTTCCAATACACGTACATACAATATCCAGGGTGCTAAAATCACCATCCTTAGCTTTTGAAGACAAATCCCTGACAACCTGGCATTGCTGGGTCAATCACACCAACTGGAAGTGCAGTTTAGGTACTTCACTGGCCAGAATATTTACTGAAGAGAGTAAGAATGATCACAGCTCACACTAGAAATAGAAATAGAGAAAGAAACCGATAGGATATAGCCTCTGTAGATGGTTTTTGTTTTCTTTCTTTTCTCTGTTCATTTTCTCTCTTTGTCTTTCTCCTCCTCCTTTTTCTCTTATTCTTTTTTCCTTTTCTCACTCTCCCTTCCTCTCTTTCATTTTAGATAGGGTCTTCCTATGTAACCCAGTCAGGTCTCAGCCTATTCAGGACTGAGATAACAGGCACAAACCGCTACTCCCAGCTTCTACTGAGTTTTAAAATTGGGTCAAGAGTAAATAGACTGCATCTTTGAGGAAAGTATCTAGTAATTAAGTGGCAGTAAGATAGCAATTATTAGCAAGAGCCAGCGAATGCTGCTGACTCTTCCTTTCACATATCTGGCCCTGTATTACCACACCTGTCTAGTGGAAAGCATTCCCCTGTTTGAGTGACAGATGGCCATAGGAACATCCCATGTTTGCCTAGTAGCCAAATTTTACTTCTTTCTCTCTTTCCTGACCCCTCTCTTTTCTTTTCCTTTCTACATTTGCTAAACCTTTTCTTTCCTTTTTAACTTTTTTTTTTTGAAGACCAAATTGTAGTGATGGGTAGTAAATGGAAGGGAGCTACTGTCCCTGGGAATTCTTGTAGTTATATGATTTCATGCGGGCCTGAAAAAAATCTGTGTAGGCCTAGTGATAACCAAGTTATGGACTGCTGCTACTTCTTTGTTTGTTCTCTCTGTCTCTGTCTCTGTCTCTGTCTCTGTCTCTGTCTCTCTCTCTCTCTCTCTCTCTGTGTTACTAGGGATTGAACTCAGGGCCTCATTGAGCTACCCCAGTGCTTCAGACAGTCTCATGCTAGGTTTTCCCAGGCTGTCCTTGGACCGTGATCCACTCTCATCTCAGTAGCTGGGTTTACAGGTATGTGTCACCATTCCTGTTTCTGAAGTGGTTCTTTTAATTTTCTTTAAAATCTCTAAAAAAAAAAAATCAATGACTGGATCCATTTTGTATGAGATGCAATATTTAGCATGCGAGGGAAGGTTGATACTGTTTGTTAAAGGTTTAAAGCATTGTTGATTATCTCCTGAGCTCTAATTCACAAAGTTGACCTTCCCAGTTTTGGTTTGGGGAGCTATGGTTCAAAGAAATCCAGCTAAATATAATCAGTACTCCCAGAAGCCTTTCTTAAAGGACCATTAGGGATGAAAACCAACATAAGCTAGTTCAAGAAGAATGACTCTTCAGACTTTTACTATGAATGTTGGGACCAAGATTCCTCTAGTCCAGATGTGATGGAGTTGCACATATTATCTCAGGAGTTGCTAGCTGCCATCTTGTAATGAATCATAGGATAGAGCCAATTCCATAGAAAATAAAGCAGAGAGAAGAAACCAGATCCTTTTTGTCCTTCTTTGTGCCACTGGATTAGATCTCACTTTAAACCAGAACTTAGATTTGGAGCTTGTGTGAAACCAGTAAATTCCTTTTATTGTTTAAACTGAGTTGAACTGGAGTTTCTGTTATAGATTTATATAAACCAATAGTTATGTATGTGGATTGATTAATGTGCCATAAGGTGAGAGACAGACACATTCAGAGCACTTAATCTATCCCCAAAGCATCACAACTCTTTGGAACACATGTAGCACTTAAGACACATCCTTAATTTAGTCTTCTAATTATAAAATAAAGAAAGTGCACATAAAACGAATAGAAAATTCTCTGTAGATGGTATTCAGTAATGTAAAATATAACACTTTCAGAAAGGTGGAGATGAAGGAGAAAGGGTGAGGGGCTTCAGGGAGAGAGGGTAGGGTGACGGAGAGAAAAAGCTGGGAGAGCAATATGAGTAAAATTCTGGGCTCTCAGGCATCTTGGATTATTGTGCTCTGCAAAGCTACAACCCCTGTTAGGTTGATTTTATACAGGGCTCAGCATATTTTCTGGTGGTGGGAATAATCAAAAGCGGAAACTGACCCTCTTTGCTAAGAAATGCACTCAGCTTTCTCTCCTGCAGTGCTTTATCACTTTTCCATATGCAAAAAAAAAAAAAAAATCTAGTGAAATTCAGCTGTCTAGCCTCTGCTCTCAGTTCCTGCATAATTTCTGCCTCTGAGTTACAGGAAATTTCTGAAAAGCCATTTAGCGACAGATTGTAATATAATACTCTTGAACATTCCACTCTAACAATCGATAAAGGCTGTGTTCACTGCAGAAACAATCAAGTACAGGATGAAATCTAATATGCACAAAGTTGATATTTTAACTAAACCTAAGCTGCTATAGCATTCTTTTCCTTAAAGCTATGGCTGGTTCATTTTCCTCCCTTTGTCTTATATTTTATGTACTTTTCAAGCCAAGCTTTTTGAAGACGCTTATAGTGAATTCATTCTATTTTAGTGACTCAAGGTTGCACTGAAGGTCATATCTACATAAAAATAAAGCATGTTGGCAACCAGCAAAGAATGTGTTATTCTAGGAAGAAGTAAAATGGCAATTGTGACCCTGGATCTGTGCCACGCTCTCCCCACACTGTCCTTATGGCTTCTTAAGGAAGAAGGCTGAGTGCTGTGGCCGGTACCTGCCAAAGCGAATCAGAAGTGCTCTGCTGGAAAGACAAGCTTTCCTAGTGGAAAGATATCTGTACTACTGCAAGGCACTTTCAGGTGAAGAGGGAGACAGCATGAGTCCATCTGTTTCATTCTCAAATGTGCATTGAGAGCAAGATGGAAGAGCATGTGTCTCTTTCTTTCTCTTCTCACCAAGACTACGTTTGCCTTCCCTATTCAGAAGTACTTTCTGCAGATGTTTGCCAGATCATCAGACTTACATTCTTAGCTTTTGCTTAATGCATCTTAAGTAACAGTGAGTCATAAACAACAACATCACCCATGGCATAATAGGAGCATAATTGGTTTACTCTTTAGGAAATACGAAGGAATCAGTATACAACTAGCTAAAAATAATGGATTCTTAATCATTCTACAGTCCCAGTGAACATTCATAGTAGTGATGGGTATAAGGATGTAGGTGTTGCTTCTAAGACAGAGTTAGTGTCACTGTGCCTTTTTAGTGAAACTATTCTTTTCCTGACCTTAGCCTTGCCAGCTACTACCACCACCACTACCACCACCACGATCATCTACATATTTATAGTATGATTAAACTAGAAGAGGACTATGAAGTCCAAGCTCTATGTATCTGAATTGGGGTTATGGAAGCTCAAACACTGTAAGCACACTGAGAAGATTTAGTCCCGTGAGAGAGGGCTTATGAGCGAATGTGATTGACCACAGGCTGTGGAAAGGCCAGTATCTCAGCAGCACTTTGAAAGACATTACAAGGACCAAGAGTGGTACAGATAAGAAACTTCCTCAAAACTAATCTTTCCCAGGGCTGGGGATATGGCCTAGTGGCAAGAATGCCTGCTTCATATACATGAGGCCCTGGGTTCGATTCCCCAGCACCACATATACAGAAAATGGCCAGAAGTGGCGCTGTGGCTCAAGTGGCAGAGTGCTAGCCTTGAGCAAAAAGAAGCCAGGGACAGTGCTCAGGCCCTGAGTCCAAGCCCCAGGACTGGCAAAAAAAAACAAAAAAAAAACTAATCTTTCCCAAAGCTAATCAGGAATAGAATGCAATTGATTACTATTCACAATAAAAAAAGGAAGAAACTATAGATACGCAGTACTACATTGACAAATCTCAACATAATTATTCTTAATGCAGTCAGACAAGGTATGTTCTGTATGAGTCCATTTATATGAATTTACAGAAAATGCAAACTAATTTATCCTGACAGAAAGCAGATCTGTGGTTGTCTGGGAGCATTGAGCAGTTCTGGTAGGGTTAGGGGAAGAGATTATAAGCAGGCGTGAGAGAATTTTTTGGATCAAGTCTTATGTTCATTATGTTAATTGTGAAGATGGCTTCATAGGACATGTAAACTTTAAGTTTTATATCTACTTGTAGCTTGAGAAAGCCTTTTTTAAAATATAAGGATACCTGTAGACAGAAAATATGAAGGTTCTAGAACATCAGGCAGAAGAATATTCCATCAATCAAAGGGAAATGGACAAACCTGGTAAAAAACAATGTTCAATGAAGTAAGTAAAGGCCAAAGACACAAAAGGGGCTTGTTTTTTCTCTGTGTGGAAGTTAGATTAAAATTATAAACATTTATAAAAGCATAGATAGGGCCATATGCATGTATATACAAACTGACCACAAAGTGTGGTTTATGTAGGGGAGGATTCCAATGGTGTAACTACTTTGAACAACTAACTTATAGTTTGTCAAAATGACTGCCAGAAAGCTAGAAGGTGTATTAGAAAAGAGTGAAGATTAAACTGAGGGGAGACAGACAAGTGGAGAGGGAAAGTGAGTGAAGGCAATCATAGTATTCAATGTACTTATGTGAAAAAAGAAACACGGTAACTTGAAGGGATGGATGGGATTGGGAAAGAATAGGAAGAAGGATGGAAGGAGTGATACTGATCATAAATCAGTTTCATAATCAAATCATAACCAACCTGCTGAATGGAAACACCTTTAAGCTCCTTCAAACTACTTAAAGGTAATAAAAACTAAAGAATAGGAAAATATAGACAACAGCATAGAGAATTTAACTAAGACACAAAAAGACAGCAGATTGGCCACTTTTCTAGGGCCAGCCCAGACCCGGGCTTCTGTAACATACATCTCTTCTGGGATAAATTCAGAGTCTGGAAAAGTAACTTGCTCTGTAGTTTTATTCTATAGTAGTAGAAAAGAACTGCAGCTAACCCTCCACAAGAGAAATATATCATAACTTTGTTGTTAACCTATTTCAACATCTAAGGACATGATCTTTTATTTGGGGAGGTATGCATCTTTTTGCTTAGTATTTAATGTCTTATTGGTTAATAAAAAGAGTTAGGAGAGATTTTCCTCAAGTAGTACATGTAAGTGTGTGAAAATAAATGAGCCTTCAAACAATTGACTTAGTTCCTCCAATAAACTTGAGGCAGAGATGCTAAAAAGGGTGGATAGACAAAGACAAAAGCCACACGAAAAGCAAAGTGAAAGGAACTTGATGGGATCCTTGTCAATAAAATCAAGGGTGAAAAGGCCTTTTGGGGTCCATTGGCAATATTTAGATACCAGTACATGGGAGATAATGTTCAAGGATTTAGATTGGGAAAATATTTTCATGTAGCTATCTATGAGGATATCTAAAGATGCCTGTGAAAGAATGTCTATGAAAGGTATGACTCAAGTGTAGGACTTGCTTTCAAATACTTCACTAAAAAATTGAGGGAGAAATAGAATTCCTTGGCAAGTCTTGATAATTGTTGAATCTGGGTGCTGTTATGTAAGCTTCAGAATAATATTTTATATATTTGAATTTTTTCATAATTAGAAAAATAATAAGACTTTCATAATATACTTGTCAATTTCCTTCCTTCCTTCCTTCCTTCCTTCCTTCCTTCCTTCCTTCCTTCCTTCCTTCCTTCCTTCTCTTCCTTCCTCTCTCTCTCTCTCTCTCTCTCTCTCTCTTTCCTTCTTTCTTTTTTTGCTGGTCTTGGTGCTTTTGGGGAACTCAATCATGAGATCCAGAGAAGTCACATTTTGAGAGGTCACATTGAGAGTTTTTATTAGAAAGCCAGTGACTATAGGACACGTGTCCCCAGAGAACTTGCAGCCTCAAATACACTTAACACTGTTAGAAAACTGCTCCATGAGAGGAGTAAAGAAAAACAACACCAACAAACCAGATCAATTCCAATGGAGAGCTGAAGTGATACACCATGGTGCCTAGAAGAGCCAGAAGACATATGGCAAGGCACATGCAATGGCACCTGAACATGTCAGGGCCTAAATAAGGTCCTGGTCGGGGGCAGAGCCTCAGGAAGCTAAAGATTCTCAGGAGTTCAAGGCAAAGGACTAGTAGATCCAGGAACTGTCCAGTCCCCTTCCATCACCTGGGTGTGGGACTTTATTTCCTCCACCATGAAAAAAAATAGTGCCAGTTAAACCCAACTCCCTATCATCCTCCATGTTGCCAAGATGTCACCAGTTAGACCCAGTATCCTTATTAGGGCTTGATCTCTGGGCTTGGGCTCTCTGCTACATGAGCCACAGTACTACTTCTGGATTTTTCTGAACAGTTTATTGGAGACTTTCCTGTCAAAGCTGGCTTCAAATCTTGATCATCAGATCTCAACCTCCTGAGTAGCTAGGATGATAGGCATGAGCCACTGGTGCCCGGCCTACTTGATACCTCTTAAAAAAGAAAATACACAATATTGATCAACTAAGTGTTGCAAAAAAGAAAATGTAAGTACATGACATAATAGATAGGCAGGTGCTGGTGGCTCATGACTGTAATCCTAGCTACTCAGGAGGCTGAGATCTGAGGATCATGGTTTGAAGTCAGCCCAGGCAGGAAAGTCCATGAGGCACTTATCTCCAATAAATTACCTCAAAAGCAGGCCATTCCTTTAGTAGTTTAAATATACACAAAATTTTATTTCCAATTATACCTTAATAAAACTAAAGAAAATGTTTTCAAATATTTTATTTAATTTGTCAGTATTGGGGTTTCAATTCGGGGCTTTACATTTGAAAGGCGTGTTTTGCCCCTTGTGCCATGCCTCTCCCCTTAAAATAAAATTTCAATTAAAAACATGTAAAAGAAGAATAAATCCCAGGGATCGATGATAAAGGACAGAACTAATTAGCAAATTAAGGCAGGGTGGGAGAGGAGAAGAGGAGGTGGTCTATGCAGATCACTTCACAGAATTGACCTTGCCTAAGCCAATGACCTTGGAGAAAATCCCTTCTCTAAGGTTAGGGAACCTGCCCCGTGCTCCCAGAAATGTTTAGGGGTTAGTTGTCTTTTCTCCACTCAAAAGGATCCATGGAGCCTTTCAAGGTCACTTATTCTCCCAGGTCTCATAGGAGCTGTGATGCTTGTCCTGTGGAATTGCAGCTGGCTCAATGACAGGCAGGCAGGCAGGCAGGCAGGCCCTGCATCTGCTTCCAACCCAGAGAGGTTTAGTTTGTGGGATCCAGGGCACCTAAGAGCCCTACTTCTGAAGTAGGAAATCTGGTTCTCTGAATTCTCCTGTCTCCATAGCAGACAGGAACCAGGCAACATGAAAACAAGGAAAAGTGAGATGCCCCCAAACTAGCCACCCTCTACATTGAGAGAGCAAAATGACTTTTCTCAATGCCCACAAATTATAGGGCGGAAAGGGGTGGACAATTTCAGGAAAAAGAAAATACTATCCATAAAAAAAAAAATACCAGATGGGAGGGGAAAGATGCTTATAATTCTAGTGGCTTTCAATTATATTTATTTAGCTTCAGTTATTTATGAAACAACCCCCAGAAATTCCAGATATCTCTCCAAAACAAAAGAAGCAATAATATTTGCTTCCGGGCAGTTGTAAGAATTAGGTTAAAACCCATGTGGTAGACCTGGGCTTTTAAGGGAGGTCTTTAGGCCAGGGTTCACAAACTGCCTGCTGCGTGCTTGCTTTCCTGCGGAGCTGTCAAACTAGAGTCAAACTCAGAATTATTGTGCTCAGGAGATATTTTTCCGCCTCTGTCAGGGACAAACTTCCTCCACAACAGACTCATTCTCTCTCTCTCTCTCTCTCTCTCTCTCACACTCACACACACACTCACACACACACACACACACACACACACACACACTTTTTAAACCATAGTGTGGCTAAAACTTTGCTAATGGACCTAAATCCCCTCAAAGAAGTCCAGATTCATCAGACTATCTGAATTTCACAATGTTATCAGTCATCCACAGACTTTGCCTTCCTTGAAAGTGCTTCCAATTGTTTCAGTGGCAAAAGAGAGCTAAATCAACACTGGATACAGCAAAGAAAACAAACCACTTATAAACTTTCCCATACCTGCCAAAACTGGAAAGCTAAAAATAGGGGAGTAGCAAAAACACTGTTCAAAAATATTTCTCGGGAGAAAACAGGCGGAAAAGAGTGAATAATTTTCAAAGAAGTAAAGAACAGTTTTTTTTTTTGTTTTGTTTTAAGTTAGCTCACTTTGAAACTCAGAAAGTCTGTGGTCATAGGAAATGAGGAATATATAACTCAGCCATGATCGTATGATTCTTATACCCATAAGGAAGGTAAATTGCTGTCTGCTCACAGCTGGATGTGGTGGTACATGTCTATAATCCCAGAATTTGAGAGGTAGAGGCAGGAGAATCTTGAGCTCAAGGCTAGCCTGGACTACTTAAGGCTGCCAGTACTACACTGTGACATTGTCTCAAACAAACCCACCACCAATACCACCTTATAGGTTTGATATAAGCAACTCCAATATCGATAGAGGGTTCCTTTCTTTATTATTACTCTTAATCCTTCTGAAAAAGGCAATATTTGTTTTTAGTCTTTTTATGCCTTCAAGAAGATAGATGCTTTTCTTCTAGGAGAAAACTAGGATTGGGAAGGTTATGTAAAAGCTAACCCATAGGGTAATTTTGCTATGAAATCATACAACTATCTTCCTAATCTTGTTGTGAGTAGTTCTTTGAGCATTGAACTCTATTTATAAGGGCCTCACCATTGTTGTTCTAAGAAACAGAAATCTTTGGAGCTGAACAATCTTAATTTTGAGTCTTGCTTCTCCTGTTATTCACTGCATGACCCACGGCATGTGATATTCATCTTAGAATCTCATGATTAGTTGCTCTGGCAACAGATTCAATGATTGAAAATAAATAATTTGGAAAAAATAGTCAGATAGGATGAAGTTCTTTTTCTGAGGTGCAAAATTCTACCAAACCACATAATTTCCTCTTCAGCTAATTGAAAGGCAAATGAACTTGAGTACGTAAGCGCTTAACATGTTTGGCAATAGCAATTATTCAATGAGTTCTGTAGTTATTTTTAATAATAGTCTATAGTCTCTGATTAGAATTCTGGATCAATCAATCCTTCCTTCCTTCCTTCCTTCCTTCCTTCCTTCCTTCCTTCCTTCTTCCTTCCTTCCTTTCTCTCTCTCTCTCTCTCTTTCTTTCTTTCTTTCTTTCTTTCTTTCTCTTTCTTTCTTTCTTTCTTTCTTTCTTTCTTTCTTTCTTTCTTTCTTTCTTTCTTTCTTTCTTTCCCAGTCCTGGGGCTTGAACTCAGGGCCTAAGCACTGTCCCTGGTTTCTTTTTGCTCAAGGCTAGCACTCTACCTCTTGAGCCACAGAGCCACTTCTGGCTTTTTCTATATATGTGGGCTTCATGTATATGAGGCAAGAACTCCACCACTATGCCATATTCCCAGCCCAGTCAATCATTTCTTAGCTCAGAATCACCTCATTTACCTGTTTTTGTGACTCCAAAAGTTCATGGGCTAGAAATTTAATGTCCAATGCAGCTGTGACTGGGAGATGGGGCCTAGTGAGAGGTAGTGAAGCGATGAGGGCTTTGTTAACCTGAGTCCATTAATCTTATTACAGAAATGGGTTAGTTGTCATGAGAGGGGTTTTGTTACAAAACTGGCTTGCTCTTGCTCTCTCTAGACTTGAACATGTTCTCTTTCCTTTCTGCCTTCTACCATGGTGGAATGTAGCAGAAAGTTACTCAACAGAAGCCACATGCATATTCCTGGAAGAAAGAAATTTCTTTGGAAATTTGGAAATTACTTTGGAAATTACTCTGCTCCTAAAGTAGTTGAGTCACTATAATGACTCAGTGTGTGGTAGGGGTTGGTGGAGTCTCGGAGATGGAGCTGCTGTGCTGGGTGCTTTGGATCTTCAGGCCCACACTCATAGCTTCTGCCATCAAAGGGAGAATGCAAAGCAGAGTGGAAAGACAGACCTTCCACAGTGTAGAAGCTAGATAAACTGAGGACTCAAGCTGAAATAGAGGAGAATAGCCCAGAATAGAGGTAACACAGTAAACATGTCCTATTCTCATGGATATTTTGGGGGAGAACTTGTAGTTCATTTTAGAAACATTTGCTGACAACCTATTATTATTATTATTATTATTATTATTATTATTATTATTATTATTATTATTATTATTTGACAGTCCTGGGGCTTGAACTCAGGGCCTGAGCACTGTCCCTGGCTTCTTTTTGCTCAAGGCTAGCACTCTACCACTTGAGCCACAGCACCACTTCTGGCTTTTTCTGTTTATGTGGTGCTGAGGCATCAAACTCAGGGCTTCTTCATGTATACTAGGCAAGCACTTTACCACTAGGCCATATTCCTAGCCCCAACCTACTAATTTTTAAGCCAAGCATTGTAAATGCAATTCCTTTTGAGCAAAGTTCAGGATGATTATCCTTGCCCATTAGAGGATGGGTTTGAGCAGGGAAAAATGGCCTCAATAAATAATCCACTAGAATGTCACATGATGACTAAGGCACATTCTCTGAGGTAAGCATGCTCAGAGGAATGAAAACATCACAGGAAGATGTGGTTCAGTCTAGTAAGTCAGAAAAGCTCCTCTGAGAATGCTCCTATTAGCTGTTAGCTAAGTGCTATTTTCAACCTGCACAGAGGGGAAGAAATAGTGTGGCAGACAAAGAAAGCCTATGCATCCACCAGTGCTTTGGTGGGTGGAAGACTGAAATCCAGAAGGTGGGAGGCCCAAGGAAGCACAGCCCAACAAGAGACTGGAGGTGAGAAAAGGGCTGGGTTAGGGTTTAGTAGGCCATTTGGGGCTCTTCGTTTCTCTCATAGGAGCAACAGAAAGTTACTGCAGGGCTTTAATATGGAGAAGAGTAAGAATGAGATTTGCATTCTGAAAATAAATCATTCTAGCTGCATGATAGGGCTGAATTGGAGGCAGGGTGAGCATGAAAACAGAATAGTTAGGACAAAAGAAGATGGTAGCTCAGACCATAGTGGGACTGGAAGGGACGGGAGGAAGGGGATGAAGTGGAGAGATATTTATAGAATAAAACAGAAATGAACTAGCAATGACTTAGAAGTGGGTTAAGGCAGACCTGACCCATAGGTTACTGACATCCCATCTGACTGAGTGGGAATGCCTTTGCAGGCAGTAGGAATACTGTAGAAACAACAGGCTTCAGGTGGGCTAAAATATTAAGCAGGCAATTACAGACGTGGCTCCAATTTCTGACACCCAAGCTGACAAGAAGTTTAGGCTGTATTCTGTTGCACCATATTTAGGTTGAGTTTGTAGAGTAGGGCAGATATCTTGGAGAAGAGTCAGAGGGTTGGGCATGGACGTATTCAGGACTCTGGGCTCCTTTCCAGGGTGATAGAAGTAACTTTCTATCCTGGGTGTTAGGCTGCTGCTCAAGATTGTATAACACTGAATAAATAGGGCTTGAAGAGCCCTTGACCAAAAGAAGTTCTAGGGCTCAATATTTGTGCTTCATGCCCAATTTTGATTTATACACAGTATGCCAACATGTCAACACTATCAGCCTTCATCAAGGTTTGGTTTCCTGGGAATCGAGAAAAGCACATCATGTCCCTGTACCATGTTATCTTTGGCTTGTCCTGAGGTTCCCAGTCTGTGAAGCAGTCTGGAAAGTGATCCTGCCACCTGGAGGACAGAAGCAGAGCTGGTCTCTAGGCCATGGGCTGGCTCCCCACAAGCAGGTGTGCGGAATAGGCACAGGGAGGAAAATGAGTCACTGACTTCCTTAAAGAGTTGTACAAATTAGCATCCACGGTCTAAAAAGTGTTCCAGGAACTCTGGAATAGGCACTGTTACATTCCTTAAGAGTCTGAGGGAACAAGTGAGCCCTTTCTCAGATGGGACCCTGCTGGGTATTGTAGCCAGAAAGGGAATAATGAATGGATGGCCCACAGGTCTGTTTTTAGATGTTATTAGCTATTGTTGCCAGGTAATCTACTCTTTGTATTATTTTGGTTTTGAATTAGCATAAATTTGTATTATGAGGCTATTATATTTACATATATGCACATAATATACTTTGAACAAATTCACTCCCTTTATCATTCCCTCCCCCCCCCCTTTTTTTTTGGCCAGTCCTGGGCCTTGGACTCTGGGCCTGAGCACTGTCCCTGGCTTCTTTTTTGCTCAAGGCTAGCACTTTGCCACTTGAGCCACAGCGCCCCTTCTGGCCGTTTTCTGTATATGTGGTGCTGGGGAATTGAACCCAGGGCCTCATGTACACAAGGCAAGCACTCTTGCCACTAGGCCATATCCCCAGCCCCTCCCCCTTCCTTTTTAAAACAGCATTTGATGGGTTTCATCAGCAGTACTCACATATACACACATGTATACATACATTTATATACACACATATACACAGAGGCACATACACATATACACGTATGTTTGTATATATGTAACTTCCTTTGATTCTCTTCACCCTCTGTAGTCTTTCCTTTTCTCCTCACGCATTTCACTGATCTCTACCTAGATAGTCTTTCTTTTCATCAATGTTCTCTCATTCTCATCCTCACTATTATTTTTGGTCTCTACTCTACACACTACTAAGAACATGTACTATGTGGCTCTTTGAACTTGGCATATCTCATTTAACATGTTGATCTCCAGTTCCATCCACTTTCCTGCAAATGAATGATATAATTTATTATTCTTTATGTCTCAGTAATATGTCTTGGTATATATTCATCAGTTGTTGGGCTGCACAGCTGGTTCCATTGTTTTGCTACTGCGAGCAGAGCTGCAGTAAATATGGTCATACAAATAGACCTCTTGTATATCAACTTAATTCCTCAGAGATATTGCTAAAGGTAGCATGGTGGAGACAGAAGGTAGTTCTGCTTTTAGAGTTTTGTGGAATCTCCATATAGATTTCCATAGTGCTTATATGAATATATAGTCCCCCAATAATATATGAAGGTCCCCTTTCTCCCACATCCTTACCAGGGGTTATGCTTTGTTTGCCTGATGATTGCCTTTCTGACTGGGGTGTGGTGGACTCTCAACATAGAGCTGGTTTGAATTTCCCTTATGGCTATAGATGTTGAACATATCTTCATGTATTTATTGGCCATTTGTATTCCTTTTTCTGAGAACTTTCTGGTGCATTCATTTGTCCCATTTATTAATTGAATTGCTTTTCTTTGAGGATTCATTGTATGAGTTCTTTGTATATTATGGCTATCCCTTTATCTGTTAAATAGCTGGCAAAGATTTTCTCTATCTCTATAGTAATCTGTTGTTTCACTAGGAGAGGTGGGGTTGGGTTCCTGATGAAGGAAGGAACTAAGGATGAGGACTCAGCACCCACTTCTCCCACTTGGACACAACATGGCTTTTCATTTTTAAAGACTTTTAGCAGCAAGGACTCTGGCCCTATGACCAGGACCTCTATTTCCCTGATTTGCCTATGTCTTGTTGGTAAGTTTGATTCTTGTGTAGTTTCAGCAAACGTATTTGACCTTTCTTCTAGACCTGCTTTCTAATATCAGCTTTATAAAAACTAAAGGTGTACACACACATATACACACATTTATACATACGTGCATTTTTTCATCAGTGCAGCTCCTATGCTTAGAGTCAGGAGCAAGAGTATTAATTATTGGGCTCCTAAGACTGAAGCATATAAAGGAGATAAGAGCACAAAAATTGTTCAATGGCTTTGAAGTGTGAAATATTCTTCCAGATAAGTAAGAAAATTCAGCTGCTAGAGAGAATTGAGTTTAACCTTGTAGCTGTTATTTCTTATCTGATCCAGGATAAGAATGCAGCAGATACGTTTTCCATCAGTAAGCATGAATTAGTCATATATCCAAGACAATACAGGCCAAACTGAGGCAAAACAAGCAAAGAAAACACAAACTGGTTTTGTGCCTTTCTCTGTGCTGCACTCATAGACTAGCTGTGCAGTGTTCTTTTCCATTTGTCCCTCCAAACTCATTCATTCCTTTCTTTGCTCTGCCCTGAGCTCTGAGAAGACTGCTTCAACTGGCTTTTGTTGGGTTCAGCCAATGACAGTTACTAGTAACAAACTGGGGGCAGAAGGAGAGAGAGAAAAAAAAAAGAGGAGAGAGAAGAGAAGAGAAACAGAGAGAGTAGGGCATTTTTTTAATCTCTTTCTCAGCTATGTGGGCCCTGTGTTTTCACTGATGATCAAATTGCTACAGAGGGATCCTCTCTGGTGTCTCGTAAGTCTCATTTATCTTCTTGCCTCGTTAAACCTAGGAGTGGCAATGGTTCCTCACTGTCATCAGTCCCTTGGTGACTCACTGTCCCTGATTTCACAGCTAAGTCAACATCTCTACAAATAGTTCCTTTTACGTTCTCATTGATTATTATCTTGACTGCTCTCTGCTTTGCCATGAGATCTGAGTCAGAAATACTACCCATAAAGGCACCTGAATTTCAGTTCAGAAACATATTCATGCATTCCCTGCATTAGTTAACTTGAGTGCAGCAGCCTTCTAGACCTACTAGAGATGCTTCTTTCTAGCAGGTTGTTGTGTCTGTCATGTCTGTACTCTATAAATGTCACAGTTCACTGGCTGGTTCCCCCAGTCACTGGATGGGCAGTGAATGGTGCCTCTTTCTTCTTCAGAAAGACTAGCAACTCCCTGTGAATTGAGATCTTTGACATTCTAGAAAGCTTCAATTGTCATCAATTGTTTTTGTTTTTTTTTTGCCAGTCCTGGGCCTTGGACTCAGTGCCTGAGCACTGTCCCTGGCTTCTTCTCGCTCAAGGCTAGCACTCTGCCACCTGAGCCACAGTGCCCCTTCTGGCCGTTTTTTCCATATATGTGGTGCTGGGGAATCGAACCGAGAGCTTCATGTGTAGGAGGCAAGCACTCTTGCCACGAGGCCATATTACCAGCCCCCAAATTTAGTTTTTTTTAAAGAAATTTTTAGTGTAAAGATTATGTACACAGGGGTTGTAGTTACTTAAGTCAGGTAATGAGTACATTTCTTTTTGAATACTGTCTCCTCTTCCCATGTTTTCTCCCAGGTTTTTCCTTCCTGATCCCCCTTCTCCATTAGATATTTTTTAAAAGGTGTTAGTATGATTATGCCCTTTAAAATCCATCACATGCAATAGTAATTGAATTCTCCCCCAAAGAATAGTAATTCGTGTGTATTATAAAAAACTAGAAGTCTGGAAATGTGGCCTAGTGGTAGAGTGCTTGCCTCGCATACATGAAGCCCTGGGTTTGATTCCTCAGCGCCACATATATAGAAAAAGCCAGAAGTGGCACTGTGGCTCAAGTGGTAGAGTGCTAGCCTTGAGCAAAACAGCCAGGGACAGAGCCCAGGCCCTGAGTCCAAGCCCCAGCACTGGCAAAAAAAAAAAAAAAAAAAAAAAAAAAAAAAGAAAGAAAGAAAGAAAAAAGAAAAGAAAACCTTAAAAAAACCTAGAGATCTTAGTACTTTACTTTCCTTCATACAAGGAAAAGGATTGGGGGCGAATTTTGTAGATTGAAAAAACTGAAGTTAAAGTGCTGGAGGAATTTCAATACCAAACTTCAAGCAGTATTACAAGGCGACAGTAATAAAAACAGCTTGGTATTGGCAGAAGAACAGGTCTAAGGACCAATGGAACAGAACTGAAGACCCAGAAATAAACTTGAAACCTATGGCTACTTAATCTTTGACAAAGGAGCTAAAAAAATAGGATGGAAGAAAGACAGCCTCTTCAACAAATAGTGCTGGCAAAACTGGCTCAACACCTGTAAAAAACTAAAACTAGATCCTTATGTATCACCCTGCACCAAAATCAATTCCAAATGGATCAAAGACCTCGAAGCAAAATCAGATACACTGAAAACACTACAAGAAGGAATAGGAGAGACACTTGGGCTCCTTGGCACAGGACGAAACTTCCTTAATAAAGGCCCAGAAGTGCAACAAATCAAAGAAATATTTGACAAATGGTACTGCATCAAATTGCAGAGCTTCTGCATGCAAAGGACATAGCTTGCAAGATAAATAGAAAGCCCACAGATTGGGAGAAGATCTTTACCAGCCATACAACGGACAAAGGCCTCATATCTAAAATACATGTAGAATTCAAAAAATTTAAATCCTACAAAACAAATCCCCAAAGAACCAATGGCCCCCTCAACAAATGGGCAAAAGACCTAAGAAGAGACTTTTCTGAAGAAGAAATGAGAATGGCCGAGAGACACATGAAGAAGTGCTCTACATCACTGACCATTAAAGAAACACAAATCAAAACAACACTGAGATTCCACCTCACTCCAGTAAGAATGTCCATAATCAGGAAAACTAATAATACAAATGCTTGAGGGGATGTGGCCAAAAGGGAACCCTACTACATTTTTGGGAATGTAAACATGTTCAACCACTCTGGAAAGCGGTATGGATGTTCCTCAGAAAGCTAATCATAGAACTCCCCTATGACCCAACAGCCCCACTTTTGGGCATCTACCCAAGAGATTACAAGCAAGACCACACTAAAACCACCAGCACAATTATGTTCATCACAGTACAATTTGTTATTGCTAAAATATAGAATCAACCCAGATGTCCCTCAGTAGTGGATCAAGAAAATGTGGTACATACACACAATGGAATTCTATGCCTCTATCAGAAAGAATGATATTGTCCCATTCATAAGGAAATGGAAGGACTTGGAAAAAAATCATACCAAGTAAAGTGAGCCAAACCCGAAGAAACATGGACTCTATGGTTTCCCTCATAGGGAATAGTTAGTACACGTCTAGGATAGTCATAGCAGAAGATCACAATAGCTCAATAACTATGCCCTTATGAACACATAAGATGATGATAAGCGAAATGAATTCCAAGTTATGGAAACAAGTGGTATGTCATTGTAGTTATTTTAAACATGCATGTGAAACCGTACCCTTTTTTTTTCTCTTGTATTCCCGTCCTGTGGTTTTACCCCGCTATCACTGTAACTGATCTTAGTACCTTGGATACTGTATATATGTGTATTGGAACTAGGGAAGGGAAAGGGAATATCAAAATCAAAAGGCAAAGGATAAAAAGACAAACCATTGTAATAGCAGTACTTATAAAACCAATTGGTGTAAACCAACTTTACAAGTCATGGTGGGGGGAGAGGGGAATGAGGAGGGGGGAGGCAGGGGAAAAATGAGGGAGGAGGTAACAAGTTGGATAAGAAATGTACTCACTTCCTTACATATGAAACTATTACCCCTCTGTACTTCACTTTGACAATAAAGAAGAAAAGCAAACTGAGGTTCAGAGGGGTAAAGTGATTTTTCAAAGAAGATAAAATTGGTGGGTGGCAATCAAGATTTGTATTGGGATATAAGAACCTCAAAATAATCTAAAACACTTCTCATGGTTGGACTTTTTTTGTCTGTTACTTTTTTGGGTAAAGATATGGCTCTCACTTTGTCACAAACAAGCCATGTGATGTTGGATAATTTTCTTTCCCTGTCTGCTTCAGTTTCCTAATCTATGAAATGAAGCAGCAGGGCTAAAAGAAACTAGATCTCAAGATTACTGGATGTTAGTGTTCCTATAAGTAAAGCACACCCTCTATAAGAGGATATATCTGTCAGGTCTCAGAAATTGCTCAAGTTATAGAAGTAGAACTATCTTTAACACAAGAATATAGATAGTGAAAAGGAGCAGATGTGGGAATGCTCTACTAGAAATGACTCCTCCAACAACACGATTGGTTAGGCAACTGGTGTTATGGAACCC
The DNA here is from genome assembly GCF_023159225.1 of Perognathus longimembris pacificus. NCBI lineage: Eukaryota > Metazoa > Chordata > Mammalia > Rodentia > Heteromyidae > Perognathus > Perognathus longimembris. The sequence goes on from NC_063179.1 coordinate 22,034,268, forward strand.
CCAAACTACAGGAGTGTGTTAAAGCAGAGCAATGATGTACTCGAAGTCAAACATCCCTTTGTAACATCTCCAGCTTCCCCCTCTATGAACCAGGAAGTGTATAATTTCATTGAGGCTTACTTTCTTCAGCTGTAAAATCAGATGTGAAAATAAGATGGAGCTTAGTATGTAGCAGGTAGTCAATTAACTTTTGTCCACTCCTGTTTCCCAGGAATAGATATTTAAGGGCTGGGAATACGGCTTGGTGGTAGAGTGCTTGCCTTGCATGCATGAAGCCCTAGGTTCGATTCCTCAGCACCACATAAACAGAAAAAGCCAGAAGTGGTGCTGTGTCTCAAGCGGTAGACTGTTAGCCTTGAGCAAAAAGAAGCCAGGGACAGTGCTCAGGCCCTGAGTCCCAAGCACCCAGGACTGGCTAAAAAAATAAAATAAAAAAATAGACTTTTAAGAAGCAAGTGCCTTCCAGTAATCCCAAGCATACTGATGCAGGAGGATCTTGAATTCAAGGCATCCTAGGTTTCATAATAAGATTCTATTTCCAAAAAAGCACAAATAGAACAATATGGAGAAGCAACGTGCAGATTGGAAAAATGGGAAATAAAGACAAGAAAGTAAGATAGGGAGACAATAGATTTTTCCTTAAAAAAAAAAAAGATGTAGGTGAACAAACTTGAATTCCATAAGCAATAGGATTTGATGACAAGCTTTGAAGAAAAGAGCAACAAACAAATTTTGGTGCTTTACAGGATAAATATTGAAGCTCTATTGAAAAAACAGGTTATTCACACAATGGGTAAAAAGAAACAAATGTCTTTTCTTGCTTCTTTAAAAGAATGTTCCTTCCTATTCCATGGAAAAAGCCCTTCGGGGAGCCACCAGAGAAGATTGTAGTCCTTGTTTAGAGGGAAATATTTAATTGAAACAATGCCTCTCATTTAAACTCAGAATAGCTTGTATCCTCATAATAGTGCAATGATAGGCTTGGGACAACTCGGAGTCATAGTCAGGATGGCTGAGACATGCTATGGGTACGAGACAGAGCCAACCTAATTGCAACAAGATTAGGTCCCCACAAGGCATGTGCCTAGGAAGACAATCTGGAGCAGGAAGACATAATAAGCCCAGAACATATCCTGTTTCACAACTGTGTGCTAATTGTGTAGATAAGACAGCAGAGATCTTCAATTTTCTCAGGAATTAGTTTAGGATTGAGAAATCACAAGACCTCTGAGCAGTGGAGCAGCGATGAAAACCCTAAGAATCTCATATGTTCATAACTCATAACTATAGTCATAGAAAGAAGTGTGTAAGATCCCCCAATACCAGTAAACGTTAGAACTAAAATCCATCTAAAATCTATCTTGGCATGAGTCTAGTTACTGAGTAAGTGGATGTTTAATAAATTTTGAGTACATCATGTGCCCATTAGTCCTCATTTCTCAACAAGATACCGAAAGCTTGGATTACTAAGGAATATCCCAAGGTCATAAGCTAAGGTAAAGCCAGGTTAATAGGACAAGATTCCTGATTTTTACTCATGTTCAACGTTTTGTTTAATGTCTTACTCAATATTGCTTTGGCCTCTCTTTCTAAGGGAAATACGTGTGCATGCATTTTGATGTTGCATAATGAGAAATGTTAAACCAATGTCTGTTTTATAGGATAAAAAACAGACCATTGAACTGTCTTCCTGGGACTCTCAGAAGTTCTTATGACCCAGAGTATCTGTAATAACATCCACAAAGGGAAGCCTGCCTTCTGTGATGCACCCTAGAGATGCATACCAAACACAGGCCTTGAGTAATTAAGACAAATCCAAGCTCTAGGGCAGCATGCATGGAAACCTAATGGTTTCTGGGAACATCAAACATTTCCTGTCTTCCTTTGATTTCAAAACAGGAACACCACAGAGACAAAGTGAGACCATGAAACCCTATTGATAAATCTCACACAATACGCGAGCAATAAAGAAAGCCAGGCACTAGTGGCTCATGCCTATAATCCTAGTTACTCAGGAGGCTGAGATCTGAGGATCATGGTTCAAAGCCAGCCTGGGCAGGAAAGTACATGAGAGCCCACTAGAAAACTGGAAGTGGAGCTGTGGCTTAAAGTGGTAGAGTGCTAATCTTGAGTGAAAAAATCTCAGAGACAGTGTCCCAGGCCCTGAGTTCAAGCCCCACCACCAACAAACATAAAAATAAAACTAAGAAATTAAAAAAGATAAATGAAAAGAAGAAAGAAGAAATGAGGGACAGAATACAAACTATGGGTCAGAGTCAAAAGAGCAAATAGGTACATACGCCAATGCTACCTTTCCCTGGATCACTCACTCCACCAGTAATCTAACAGCTGAGTGCTAACTCAGGAGCTTTCCATAAGTGCTGCAGGATTTATCTGTACTAAAGGTTCCCACTGGGAATTATTATTCTTTTAATTCAGTCAAGGCTGTTGGCCAAGACCAATTCTGTGTATTCTTTCCCATAGGTAAAGAGTGACTCATCACGTAGGACTCTGGGGACTAGCAGTCTGTTCAGCAGCTGCTCCTTGTTGGTGCCAGCCTCTCACAGTTCCTGTTGTAGCAGCAGATGCTTCACAGAGGGGGGCCTGTGGTGGCAGTATCCAGAAATGACTCTTCTCCTAAACAGTTAATGCTCCAGGAAACCATGAAGACAACTACACCCACTTCTGTCAGCGTCTCTTAGCTCTTCCAGTGATCTCTGTGCTATTTGGCAGAAGGAAGATTGTGTACAGCTCTCTCAGCACCAGCTCTGGAAGCCAATGAACATAATGACCAGTGATGGTACATTCCTATATATGCAAGAGAAAAATCTCACACCTTCTCATAAGCAGATCTGTCAAGGCCTTGAAGATTTGAAGGTTTGAATGCCTGAAAAAAATCACTGAAACAATGGGGGAAAGAAAAAGTCAGAAATAATGTAAATGTCTTTCCATTGGAGATGGCATGAGTCAGTGTGGCTGCATGTGTAGAATGGAATAGTGTTGTAGATAAAAGTTAGTAAAATAGCCAAGCACTGGTGGCTCAAGCCTGCAATTCTAACTGCTCAGCAAGCTGAGATCTGAGAATCACGGATCAAAGCCAGCCAGGCCAGGAAAGTCCAGTAGACACTCATCTCCAATGAACTACCAGGAAACTGGAAGTGGAGCTGTGGCTCAAACTGGTAGAGCACTAGGCTTTAAGGAAAAGAGCGCAGGGACAGCATCCAGACCTCATGAGTGACCAAGAAAAATGAGGAGGAGGAGGAGGAGGAGGAGGAGGAGGAGGAGGAGGAGGAGGAGGAGGAGGAGGAGGAGGAGGAGGAGGAGAGGAGGAGGAGGAGGAGGAGGAGGAAGAGGAGGAGGAGGAGGAGGAGGAGGAGGAGGAGGAGGAAGAAGAGGAAGAGGAAGAAGAGGAAGAAGAAGAAGAAGAAGAAGAAGAAGAAGAAGAAGAAGAAGAAGAAGAAGAAGAAGAAGAAAGAAGAGGAAGAGGAAGAAGAAGAAGAAAGGGTAACTATAGATATTGGGATGAATTTCAAAACTATAATAATAAAAAAATGTACAGGAATACACTTTTGAAAGCATGAACAATAATGCTATTTCTTTTGTGTATCCAGGAAGTGAACAGAGATTTAAAGCAACTGAGAAAATACACTGTGGAGATATTTGGGAAAAGAAGGCTGAGATAGAGAAGAAAGCAAGAGCCTGTGGTCTGAAGGGAAAACATGTTAGATGTGTTGGAGTGAGAATAAGCCACTCAGGATGATGGAGAGAGGACAGAATGGGCTACCGGGCCAAGAGGAGTAACCATTTGTTAGATCATGATAGAATATCCCTGTAATGCTGTGTAACATCTGGGGAAAAGTAGAGGAGCTCAGAGATCCTTTCCACATCTCTCCCCCCTACTCAATTCCTGCAGAAAAGATCCCCTAACCCAACTACTCTCTTATGAAGTGGACCGCGTGAAGCTGATTTCTATTCCTAACAGCCTAGGGAATTATTCAACAACCAGGATCCTCTAGTACCAAAGGTAGAAGTTGGAAGAGGGGCAGCATTTCTAGAAAGCAATGTGACATATTTAGTAAAATTAGGAATTCATACACATATGACTCAGATATGTATACATGTGTATATATGTATAGTACATGTGTGTATATCTACATACAAGTGTGCTTGTGTGTATATACATATAAAGAAACTCAGGATCAGTGGGTGCAAGGAATCTGATGCCAGGCTGTTTAGCAAGAACTTGGAGGCAACCTACATGTCGACAATAAGGAACATCAGGAAAGAAAGGTGTGGCATTACCCACAGACGTCTTTGAAACAATCCTACATCATGAACAAGATTGTTGTTCATTTATATGTAACAGCAGCATGGTAGATCTCGAAATGCAATGTTGAGTGGAAAAAAGAGAAGAAAAAGGGTGTGTTTCAATCCTTGATAAGCCACTTGATAACATCCATATCAAAGAATGACAACAGACATGTTATTGTGTCTGGTTCAAACTTCCCAGTGGTAGCTACAAGTGTTACGGTGGTACACAGTGGTACAGTGTAGCTAGAGTTAGCCTCTCATAGTCTAAGGAATGGTTACCTCTCTGACCTGATGGCTCATCCTCTCCCTGTCACTCCAAGTGGCTTATTGAACACAACATTCAATCCCATAAGGGGACCAGGTAGAGATCATTGATAACATTCAGTGAATAATGTTCATACAAATAAAATGACAAGGACACAGGTAGTCCCCTTGTTTATAATGGTTTAGCTTAGAAATTTTTGGCTTTACAAAAAGTGGCACACACACAGTATGTGTGTGTGTGTGTGTGTATGAGTGTGTGAGTCACCTTGAATTTTATTTTTCTCCTGGACTAATAGTATATAGTAAGATGCTAGGAACAGGACAAAGCACAGCTTACAAGCGAGAGCCCACACTCCACAGTGGACTCTCTGACTCAGCTACCAAATTCAGTAGCTTAAGTGTATCAAATGCATTTTTGACTTCTGATATCCTCAGCTTACACTGGGTTCATCTGTTCATATACTTATCATAAGCCCACAGGGATCTGCACACATGTCAAAACATAGGGAAGATGAACTGCAAAGACATAAAATACACTATAGGAAGTGCTAGGCCTGTAGGAAGAGGGTAGCTACATAAAGAATGAGGCAGAAAATATAAAAATAATAAAAAGAAGTCCTTCTGTGTAGTAATATTGTAATGCATAACAAAGAGCAGAGTTTTGAATGGCTCAGTTCATTGACCTAAGGACTAAGTCAAAGAATGAAAAAGAATGATCAGATGTGCTGTAAAGTTTTCCTAATGTCTTAGTGTTTCTGGAATCTTTTTTCAATTCAACTCTTTCCCTCCCTCCCTCCCTTCTTTTTTTCCCTTTTCTTTCTGTTTTTGCTTCCTTCTTTTTTTCCTCCTTCTCCTTTTCCTCCTCCATCTGTTCCTACTTTCCCACCCTCATCCTGCTTCCCCCTCCCCCCTCCCCCTCCCCCTCCCCCTCCCCCTCCGCCTCCCCTCCCCTCCCCCTCCGCCTCCCCTCCCCTCCCCCTCCTCCTCCCCCTCCCCCTCCCCCTCCTCTCCCTCCCCTCCCCCTCCCCCTCCCCCTCCCCCTCCCCCTCCTCCTCCTCCTTTTATATTGGCAACACTGGGGTTTGAACTGAGGCCCTAAATCTTCCTAGGCATATAGATGCTCTTCCACTTGACCCATCCCCCCCATCCCCCAGTCATTTTAGTTGCTTTTTAAGTAGTCTTTGAAACTTGTGCCCAGGCCAGCTAGGATGTCAGGCACATAGGCACCCAGGGGTTTGGTTTTTGCTTTTCCCCCATTGGTTGAGATAGAGTCTCTTGAACTTTTTGCCCAAGATGGCCTCAAACCATGATCCTCTCGATTCTCGCCTTTCTAGTAGCCAGGATGGCAGACAAGAGGCAGGAGGCAGGAGGCAGCTGTACCTGGCTTCTGTCTCAGTTCTTTAGAAATTAATTAGCCCATTAATTAAATTCAGCCAAAGAAAAAGTGTCTTCCCTGGGCAGCTGCTTAAGCCGTTGAGTATCAGTTTCTCTACCAGTAAATAATAGTGAACTATCATCTGCCAGTTTCGATGTGTCAGTTAACAGAGCTGCCCCATATTCATTCCCTATGGGAGGCTATAAACACTCCAACTTCAGCAACCACTGTATTTGATAGTGCAGCATGTCCAACTTGACAGCCTGAGAGACAAATGAGTCATGTTATTACATGACAGATGACAAGACAGATGATATGACTTTCCCATGGTCCAGGGTTAAGAAGGAGAAGAGGAATAAGGCACGGTTCAGCTCATGCTATGGCCAGCATATCCTCTACCATTCATTGCATCCTTGGACTCAAGATGAAACATGCAAACTTATGTTTCTTCTACAAAAAGGAATTTTTATTGATGACATGCTTAAATCTATGAAACAATTGCTTGTTTCTGCCTTAATGGAACACTGTGAAAGGAATAAACAATACAGAAAACAAAAAAAAAAAGCCATTTATCTACTTTGGATTTTTTAAATGGATATAATACATTTTTGAACTCATACAGTTGTTTGCCCAAAATTATAAGGAAAAGTGCTTACAGAGTTAGGAAGAGGAAATCAAAAGCAAATGGTTGTCCATCATAGTATATGTGTTAGTTTAACTGGGCCATGGATGCACACGTGGATTGTTAAATATTATTCATGCATGTGTCTCTGAATGTGTTTCTGGAAGAGATTAGCATTTGAATCTATGTATGAACAAAGTAGAAAGCCCTGGCCAGTTAGTGGACACTGTCCAGTACTTGGAAGGCCTGAAAAGAACAAAAAGGCAGAGGAAGAATACAATTTCTCTATGACTGAATGTATGATCTAGGCTATCAGTCTTCTGCTCCCCAAACTCCTCATTCTCACACCAGCAGACTAAGTCTAGAATCTACTATTATGTCTACCTGGGAAAAAAAGGCTCTCTTTTCTAGTCCCCTTTCCCTTTGTTCTCTGTGCCACACTGTGCATGGCCCTCCTTAGAAGTCTCTGCCCAGGCCCTGTAACCCAGGTGACTCGTGCACTGTTGGGGCGGGGTGTCTCCCAGGCACTGAGGTCACTTCCTCATCTGCCCTAGTCACACCACCTTCGGACAGTGAGATGTTTACCAGGCTCCTTTTCCGCTCCAGTTATACCTCCTTCTTACCCTCCCCTACTTAACTTCTCTCCACTACTACTAGTTCCCTCTCTGCACACCTACATCGTATGGTACAGGAGGGTGGTTTGGTTCTCCAGATAAACTAACTCTCTTGCCTGGAGGTCTCCATTGGCTAACTCTTCCATCTACTTCGTGGAACTCTCGTCATCTGCTCTTGACTTCCCTGGATCTCCACTTTGCAGACAGCAGATCGTAGGACTTCTCAGCCTGCACCATTTTGTGCCAGTGCCTTGTCTATCATTCTGTATTGGTTCTGTTTCTCTGCAGAACTCTGAGCAAACTCAGCACAGTACACCAAGTCAGCAGGCTGTGGTTGTTACCTCCCAGGCCACTATTTCTACAAAAGTAGAAGAGGAGAAGAAATGGAAAAACAGAACTCTGCACTCATCACCCAGAAAATTGCCATTATTCCTTTGTCTCCACACTCATTCAGAGAGCAGCAAGTTGCTGTTGACAGTGGGAGGTTCGCCACATTGATGGAATGCTGCTGTCTCTGTAAAGGAATTAGCACTAGAAGTCATTGTGAGCACATGAGAACGGCCACCATGGCTGTATCAAAGCTAAGATATGAGCCAGAATCAGAGCGTTAGATCCAGTCACATGCTTAAATACAGTGAGAGTTTAAGTGGGAATGAACATCAAAACAGGATGGTTTCCAAGAATCTAAGAGCCAAACTCTTTTGCAAGTCTGAGTATGGTCTGGTATAAGTGGCACTATTACTCACCTAAACAGATTTCTGAATTTCTGGCTTACTTTCCTTATCTCTTTCAGCTATTTTTCTATTTGTGCTTTTTTTCAAACATAAAAATGTAGAGTTTTTCAGTACTTGCTCTGTAACCCAGAGCACATATTCTCATCTCTAGGGGCAAATAATTGTACTCCATTGTGTTTCCCTTTGTTCAATAACAAAAGAAAACCAAACATTTTCTCCTCTCTGTTCCTTGTGCTACCTCTCTACCAGATTTGTTCCTCATGGGCTCTGCCTTCTGCTGGTGACCAGTTTTAACTCTCAGTGGAAATGAAAATGTTATTTTTTTAAAAAGAGTCTATTTTGTAGGGTGCTACAGCAAAGTGCTAACTCTATGCATCAAATGCCAGGTAAAATTGTCCTCATGACTCTTTGGAAAGAGGGCATTGTATCATTTTTATAGTCTCCTACAATAGAGTGTTTCCTTCACTATTTTATTTCTAATATTAAAGTTCTTTTCAGGAAAGGACATTACCCTGAAACACTCTTCATAAATGCTAGACTCAAATGTTTACAAGTAAGATCAAGTAGAATTGATAAACTTTAATAAATATTTAATTAGCCTTTCACTGAGTGCATGCTCTCACATTTTCAGGATAAGCATTGATGTGAGCAAGCCATTTCAACATCCCTTTTTAAAGTATCACAGTAAGTGATGGCACAGTGAATCCTGAGAGCATGCAACTATAGGAATTGCAGATGAACACAACTTCATGCCAGGGAAGAAAATTGATTGTGACAGAAGAAGCTATGTCTGTAGTAATATATCTTTACTGAAATGTGAAATAATTTATTTACATTGACATTGACATATTTTATAAGTATCTTTAAAATTACTTAAATAGACACATACTAATAAATTAAATATTTATAAAGAGATGATTGATGGCTATGGCAATGTCCCTAAACTTTCTGGTGAGGAGAAGGCAGCTCTTATTTGCAAAATATCAGTGTCTCAGGTTTGTTGTTGTCTTATATTAATGTATATGTGGTGGATCATAGACTATGGCTAAGTGAGTTTCCAAGACTAACAACTACAATCACATTCACATAAAAGTCCTTTTTTCCCCAAGAAGTATATTTGTCTTAATTCCAGATACTTGATAAGTGATTGCTCTTTTCTATATGACTGTGCTAGTTTGTAAAGCAAGTAATCCACTTTTTATATAAGAAATAAGTGTTTGAAGTGCTATATCAAAAGTCATTCCTTTGGAAGATTGTATATATTTATGCAAAAAATATCTGTCCTGAGACAAGGCTGCTTGAAAGGCTCTTGGAACACTGCCTTTAGAAGTCCATGCACAGGACAAATGACAGAACGAGGCTCCACATTTAGTAGACTGCCTTTTCTCCCCCTTTGTTTTTAACCCCAAATGGTAATACTCACTTTATTTACTAGCGTGACCTCTGGATGACATTTGGCTCTTTCCAGAAATCATTAAATCCACTCCCTTTCCCTAGCTCCCATCTCCCATCCCCCCCAAAGGATAAGACTTGGCTTAGAGCAGGGCTGTGCTCTGCAGGCTCAGAAGACAATTCCAGAGAGGAGTTCCAAATGTTTAGAGGAAAAACAACAGGATTAGAATTAGTGTATGACTTCCCAATGAGAATGTGCTGAAAAGAGACAGCAATCTGTTGTATTTCTAAGTTCTGCTTCTAAGACTGATTTTCAGATTTTACTTTATATTCATACAGCATGTCTGATTGTTAGAAATCTTGCATTTCATACCAGGTAGCGAGGTTTCACAAACACTTCAACTTCAAGCTTAAAAAATCAAACCTCTACGCAGAAGTACAATTTACAAACTTGCTAGAAATGTTGGTAAGAATCAGTGATAGCACTGGCAAACTAATTATAAATAAATGAACATTCAAATTTGTATTTTGAGGAAAACAATAATTCCTTCACTGTTCAATGTAAGAAGTTAGACAGGCAAGTGACACAGGTATCCAAGTAATAGCCTCTTGCAAGAGTCCGAAAGCTAGAGTTGTATGGACTTGTCCTTATTGGTATGCCTGGTTAATACACTTTTCCTTTTACAGTTTGACTGTACACAGTATATTTTCTCCATACCATATTCTGGCATTACTGTTTGTACACAATTTACTCCCTGATTGGAAAACATGCTATTTAAGAAACTTGTTTTAACTCTCTCTACCCACTAGGGTATTATTTATAAGTTCACCAAGGCAGAATTTCCCTAGTAGATAGTTGGCCCTCTAAACATGGTCAGGTAGCCAACTTACAACTTGATAGGAAGAATCCAATAAACATAGGCATAATGCAACTGAAACCAGTGAAGAAATAAGTGACTTTGGGGATTTAAAAACAGAAAATGAATCTGGAGAAACATGCTAATTTTTTTGGATAGAACTTGAAAATTAGGGAATGAAGGAAAACAAATTAGACTTTATGCTTTTGGATTTCAGAAGAGTATTTGATTTAGAAAAATAACTTTATGGTTAAATTAATTCAAGCTGACTTGAATATTTGGAGGCTATAATACATGATCCTAATATGATACTTGTTAGATTCACATTTCACATTATCTCTGGAGAGTGCATCTTTCCAAATGCAGATATTTAGGATAAATCTTTCCAATGTGCAAAAGTTTAAGAAACTTTCTCCAGAAATTTATCCTAGATGCAAACCCAACAGAAACAAAAAATGATTTATATTTACATACATGAGTATATTGCTGTCCAGTCTGACAGACATTTCTGATCCTCTCAAAAGAGTTCCTCATTTCTGTCTCTGGCATCTTACTCCAACAGGACCAGACATTGAGAAAGTTTTCAAAAGCTGCTTTTGTACATCATTGGGTCAAATCCGCATATCTAAACTACTTCATGGGTTTAGGTATGCTTCTGTACTTGGAATATGAGCTCCACAGTGATGAGGACTTTGTCGTGCTTATTGTTGTATATTTACCACCTAAAAAGTTGCTGTGTACTTGGAAGACATTAAGTTCTGTAGATTAAAAAGCAAAATCACCAACCAAGGCAGTTTTTGATCCTCTCTGTTTTCAAACAGCTCTTATTCTTATATTCTTATATAATTCTTTCAGACAGCTCTTATTCTATCACCGTAGAGGCCCATTTCCTACAAAGATACTACTTTTCTGTCACAATTATACATTACACATATACACATACAGATGCACATATTTGGTTGCTATTGCTTTATGATTTTTACTTAAGCCTCTTTCTGAGTAATTGTATCTCAGAGACCACGAGACTAAAATATTAGTTGTATTATCATCAATGCTACAATAGATATAATTAAGACGTTTTAAATACAATTTAAAAAGAAGACACAAACATTGACCACCCATAATCAAAAAATCACTTTACGGGCTGGGGATATAGCCTAGTGGCAAGAGTGCCTGCCTCGGATACACGAGGCCCTAGGTTCGATTCCCCAGCACCACATATATAGAAAACGGCCAGAAGCGGCACTGTGGCTCAAGTGGCAGAGTGCTAGCCTTGAGCGGGAAGAAGCCAGGGACAGTGCTCAGGCCCTGAGTCCAAGGCCCAGGACTGGCAAAAAAAAAAAAATTCACTTTACATGATTCAAGTTGCTAAGCTCACTAAATTGAGCAACCCTGTTACAAAGGATCTTTATAAGAGGTTTGTGGAAGTGGCCCTGAGCTAAGCAAAGCAGGCATTGTTAGCTGTAATCTACCAGTCAGTAAATGCAGGAGAAGGCATACAGTTCCCCAGTTATGTGGTAGATTCAGCACCATGACCCTCAGATCTTCTCACTGCCAGCTTAATGTCCTGCATTGTCTTCTTTTCCTCCCTACCACCTTTGGAGAATATGGGTGAGCTAGTATTTACTCTCTGTCAGCTTGACTATCTATATTCAAGGTCTAGTTTGGAGCTGTTGGAAATAGCTATGCAAGGATGAAGTAGGGACAGATAGGTCACTTGAGGTAGGCTGTAATTTGTAATTGTATTCAAGGGAAGAATCACTTACTAGAAAAATGTTGGTGAAAACTGTGTCTAATTTGGTAATAAGGAGCAAAGGGTGGAAAAGAGTAGAAAGTTGGACTAGTCCAAAGGGAAAACAGAAGTGAGCTTAGAAAAACATATTCTCTAGAAACCTATTTACATGTGCTCTAAGACCATGGAAGGCTTGTTTTGCACAATGATTTTTAGCAACCATTTAAATAGATGATGGAGCATAACTACTGTGGGTGAGGTGCATTACTGGAATTTCATGTATTCCCTATGGCAGTTAGATATCTTGCTTGGAGGCACGTGGTGAGGTTTCCATACCTGAGAAGGGGCAGAACCAGACTATAAACAGAAAGAATCTCTCTGTCCCCCAGAGTGCATATCCTTCTCTTTTTCTTTCCACAGCTCTGTCAGTTTAATGGTGGCAAAGGATTCACATTACTTTTCAAAATAGGCCTGCATTTCAACCAGATGATCCACATATTGCTGTTCAGTGGTAGGAAAACCTGCTATGTGGCCCAGAGGCCATTTGAGATAAGAGCTCTGAGATCAGGCAAGGCCATGTAGTCCACACTCACTGAAGATCTGGTGTAAACTTGGCAAGGCTATGGGGAAAGTATCAGAAATACATTTTATACCACCTTCCCTTGAGTGGACCTATGGTTCCTAATGAAACATGCTTAAAGTCTTGAAGTGGCCCATGATAGCCATGAAATCTTTAGGACTGGTGTAAGCTATTGGTGATCCAAGGTCAAGTGCCTCAAGTCCAAAATAAGGCTTTTCAAAAGCTGCTATATTTTTGGTTCATAATTCCTTAAATGACTTAGAATGATCTTGTCTAGGGGTTCCAAAGAAGATGATAAGGAAAACTGCAAAAAAGTTATCCTTCTAGTTATTTTTCTAGCTGTTAACTCCTGTACTTTATACAGCCTTAAGCTCACCTATCTCCCATTTAACATTATGATAGCTGTGGATGTTAGAAAAAAGCTCGTCTAAGGAACCAGAGGGAAGTTTTTTTTCCAATCCATTCCCATCTTCACCCTTCCACTTGGCTGTGTATGAGAAGCTGATATAAATCTACATTTTCAAAAGAACCACTTAATATTTTAAAACAAAGGAAGCAACCAAACCTCTTTGGCAAGGCATCACAGTTCACATAACTGAGGGTCAGGAATTCTTCACAAAGCTCTAAACAAAACTCAGTAATTACAGTCTGTTGGTCTCTCATTCATAATGAAGAGGAAATCTCTTGCAACAAGGAACAATCCCACATTTTAAAGGGTCAGAGAAGTTGCAACTGAATATTTGTGAAAGAAATGAGCAATCATGGGACCTCTAGGACTCTCAAAAGGCAGTGGCCTTGAGTGCCAAAGAAGAACATGGTAGAGCATTCTGGTGTACAGAGCCATACATACACAAATGAGGCATGGAGACAGGAAGGGGTGGTGTGTATAGAATATAGGCCCGTCTGTGTCTCTTCAGGCAATATTTTCTTAGAAAACAACTTTGTAATTAAATGAATCTCTTAAACATCTTCAAATTGTGAATAATTTTCAGTGCTTTCATCAGTAATTTAGCTTATTTTTTAAACTTCTTTTCTCTGGTTCTTTCTTTACTTTTTTATTTTTTCTTAAAAGACATCTGTTTTGAAATGCTTCTAACTCAGAGACTATGTGTCCAAACCAATCACAACTCTGCATACAAAGTACCTAGAAGAAAGTATGAATAAGTGTCCCAACTTTCCCTGTAAAATAGGACCTCAGATAATAACCAGGTATCAAAGGATTAATAACTAAACTATATTCAGTACCTTCGTGAACTTCTAGCCTACGAAATGCTATTCAAGAAAAGTAAGTACCCATCAATATCAGTAATTCTTCTTTGCTTTGATTTGGGGTGAGAAATTATAAGAACCATGCTGCCTAAATTCTTCTTCCTTGGAGTTCTTTTTAGTGCCTACTAAGTACTCCAGTGAACTATCTTTCCTTATTCCCATACTTGGTCCTGGTGGTTTAACTGAGTTGAAGTTATTCTTTCTTCTAGACTATGCTAAAGTTAGGCCTTGGTACCATTTATTTCAATATCATGCTTGCCCTTCGCATGGGTGCTTTTGTACCCTCAGCCGGGGGAGGCCCTATTTGGCTCCTTGCCCCTAAATCCTGCAGTTTGCTCAGATGGAGAAAGGAGAGGGAAATGAAAGGAAGGAAGAGAGAGGAAGTAATGAGGTTTTAAATATTACTTTTGTAATTCTTGTTAAGTTCTTACAACAGTGGTTTTACGCCCAGACTTGCTTATTGTGTTCACAATATACACGTTAATTTTCTACTCTTACAAAGTATGAGATTCTGGTTTGGGAGTGGAGTGGAAAAAAGTTCCTTGGATATTTGAGACTCTCTACAAGGTGGAACTCCAAGGCTCTCTTCATTTAAAGTCTTAGTTTCTTTACTTGCAAACCTAAGAGGCTAACCAGATGACCTGAAGGCCCTTCTAATGCTCAAACTCAATCTTTGGTTAAGCATTCCTTTGAATGTTTAATTTTCTGTTACTCACAAGAGCTTTGCTCTTAAGCTCTATCAGGTTCCCACAAAATCAGTACCAGACTTCCCCTGGCTTCTGTTTCAAATTCTTGATAACAAACGTATTATGCCACTTTTGAGGACTTGCCTTCTAATCATGAGTCATTCATTGTTATAATATGGGGTCTATCTTCTTGAATGTTTGTATATCCCTAAAGTTTGTGTTAGATTTAATGCCCAATGCAACAGTATTCAGAGATGGCACTTTTAGGAAGTACTAGGCCTAACGGTTTAAACAAAATCTCTTCTGCAATTTTAGTTTATTGCTCTGTCAGCAACATGAAAGTAAGGAGAGAGCCTTTACTGAGGAATGATCCCATATTTTGAAGACTCAGAGCATTTCCAATGACTACTTACAGACATGGGAGAAAGGGAAGGTAACATGAAAGGGGTTGTTAGCCTCATAAAAGGACTGGAAGGAAATAGTCCCTTTTGCCCTGCCCTTCTGTTGTGTAAGGACAAGGTGATATCTTGGAAGTAGAACTTGCTGGCTGCCTGGAATTAAGAGGAATACAGTTCTTAGAATTTTAAGCTACTCAGTGTTAGGGATTTTGTTATAGCGGCACAGACTAAGAGACTTCCTTTTTGAAAATGTTTGAAAAGTCCTTTCAAGCTGAGACTAGTTGGTGATTCCAATTTGGTTACGTAGAAATTGCTTTCTTTCCTCAAAATGCCCCCAGTTTTGAATTCATCTCTGCCTTCTAGCCTCTTTTTACAATGGCTGATTTCTTGGTTGAGATGATGTTGAAATGCCAACAGTCATCTACCTTTCCTAAATATGCCAACTTGACCTCCACCTGGATTTTTCTTGTACTGTCCTTTTGTTATCACCCCAAAGGCTGACATACTAAACAGGAGCAACCCCAAAATCACCATGTTAAAACATGTGTACATGGGTGCACACCCTTGATTTCATTGTATAACAGTGACCAACTGCAATCTTCAACTTTTAGGAATTGGCAATAACTCTAACTAGGAAATATTTAAAGCCAGAGAAGAATAAATGTCAAAACAATTTTATATTATACTTAAAGTTTATATGAATCGAGTTATTTCATTTCTGTCCTACTTTTACTGCATTGTTTTGAAGCAAATCTCAGCTATTGTATCATTTCATCCATAAATACTTTATATGTATCTATAGGGATGAGGAAAAATAATACCCTAAAACATTGGCTGTAATTCTCTAGAAGATACCATGCTTATTTTTTTTTTCAGTTTCCCCCTGACTGCAGTTTGCTAATTTTATCTCCACACTGTGTTTAAGTTGCTCCTCTGCCCCCTTATTTCCTGTGAACTGAAAGGTGAAGAAATCTGATCTAATTCATGTTCTGTTTTTGTGACTCTTAAAAAATACTTTATAGATGGTCTTGAGTGCTTTCTTTAGAAGGGTCATCATTTAATCTCTTTTTGAGATGTTGGCAGCCATTTTTTACCACAAGAACTGTATTTACCCTAATTTTTTCCAAAATAGTATTATGCATATTTTAAAATATTCATTGAAGCACTTCCACATTTAATGTGGTGTTGGCCCATTTTTCCCCATTAGTTGTATCATATTCTTTCTTTTCAGCAGTTGCTTCCCTAATTCTCACCAATTATGTTTGTCATATTTGATATTGTTTCTCTTGCAGTTAGTTGGCTATTTTTGCCCCCATTCTTCCTTTCTTTACATCCTGCCCAATCCAAACTTTCTCAAGACAAGGAATATGAAAATCTTGATGGTGAATTTGATGTTTGATTAGTTTGCTTTAATGAATAGTCCTCTATCTGTCCCATGCCATTAAATGTCTCTTCCTTTGCTTTTTCTTGTTTGTTTATTTGTTTGAATGGAGATTGAAACCATGGCCTCATACTTGCTAAGCAAATATTCTACCATAAGACACATATCCAGTGCTGTTTTTCTTTGTCATTTTTGTTTTCTTCTGCAATATTCAAAGTACAATATTCAAAGTACATAAGTATGTTTCCCCTCTTAACTATAGGCATTTCCTGTCCCCTAAGTTGGAGGTCTACACTCAGTTTTCTTAATTGTTTGTCTCCAATGCAATCACTCTAGGCTCTTGTATTGGGCTCTTGCCTTGCCCCTTTGAAGCCTAGAATTTTTTTTTACCTTCACACAGGAATTCTTACCCTTATAAATAGATCTAAAATTCCACCTCCTCAGTGAAATCTTCCTCAACTTTCAAGTTCCTTCAGCATTTGCAAATCTCAGCATTCCTGCATTCAATGTCCAAACATATTTGAATGACTGCATTTTATATTTATATAATTGTGTTTCATATAATAGAGGGAAGTGTAATCCTTCCTTTCTTCCTTTCTTCCTTCTTTCTTTCCTTCCTTCCCTCTTTTTTTCCTTCCTACCCCTTTTCCCTTGCAGTGCTAGGGAATGAACTCGGTATTTTTCCACACTAAGCAAATGCTCTACCACTGAGCTACATCCCCAACCCAATGAAATGAGTTTGTTTTGTTTTGTTTTGTGCTGGGCCTGGGGCTGTCCCTGAGCTTTTGTGTTCAAGGCAAGCGCTCTTCTACTTAAGCCACAGCTCCATTCCAGATTTTTTAATATCTAACTGGAGATAACTGGACTCCCTGCCTAGGCTGGCTTTGAACCTGGTTCCTTGGCTCTCAGCCTCCTGAGGAGCTAGGGTAACAGATAGGAGCCACCAGCACCCAGATCTTGCTTTTGGGGGGCTTTTTTGTTGTTTTTTTGTTTTCTTCCCCCCCCCCCTTTTTTTTTTTTTTTTTTTTTGAGATAGATTCTCACTGTGTAGCCCAGGCTGGTCTCAAAACTCACTTTTCCTGCCATAGCCTTCTGGGTGTTGGAATGATAGGAACACACCACCATGCCCAGCCTGTCCATTACAGATCTTAACTATCAGTGTTTGCAGATGTGATTTTCTTTTCTCAATAATAGTAACTCTTTTAGAGCAGTCAACAGTTATTGGAATTTACCATGCCCTCCAATTTTGAATGCTAATTCCTAAATTCTCTTGCTTTTCCTTTTCTCCCCCCAGATAAGGTTCTTACTCTTATTTTACCTTGAATATATGAGTTCTAGATATTTGTTTCCACAAGAACTTTCCTCTTCTGGGAAAGAAGCAGTCTAGGGCAATTCCTTTCGAAAGTGTCATCATCTTAGCACGGTCAAGGTTTCTATCATCAATCCCATGCATGTGTCGTAGGAGCTGTTCTTCAGTCATACTCGCCATCTGTCTCCTTTAAGGGAGCCCTACCCTGTGGACTCTGCCTCTCCATTTCTTCTTTCCACCCCCACCCAAGCACCTTCACCATCTCTTATATCTTGATTTGTTGGACATTTTCATCCTCTATCCATTCTTGTGTTGTCTTTGCCGCATATGTAGGGGAAACAGATTTCTCTTCTCTAATTAAAACTTCTGGCTTCGGAGAAAGCATTGGTCCTTCACTGGGACACAAATGTCATTACTGTTTTTAATCATTGTACTTTTATTGCAACCATAAAGCAATAAAATGTTTCAATCTACACACTATGCAAACAGTTGGCTGCAGTCAGCCATAACTTATAAAGATAAACGCAGATTCCATCATGACGTGGGTTTGGACCGCTGAGGACATTTGTCCTGTGGATTTGATTTATCTCCTCTCCCTTTTGTCAAGGTCCCTTTCTTACCTTGACATTTTCGGGTTTGCCATGGCCCTGTGTTTCCTCTCCATTTAGATTCTGACTGGGCCTTCTTTGGCTCTTTGATTCTCTTTCCACTTGTTTCAGCTGTGCACCTCTCACTCTGCACTGGTGCGTTTTCTCCAGTCTCTCCTCAGCCTGCTACTGTAGATTTGGTGTGGTCTGTATCCACAGATGACTGGCATTCCTGCAGAGGGAGTAAAGCTTGGAAGTCAAGTGTCCTGGGTCTGGTATCTGACAATTTAGATGTTATTTCCCTTTCTCATTGTGCCATTTAACATCCCCTTCTGTAAATATTTATCTCATGATGAACATTAGCTTTAGTTGTCATTCTTACCAACTCTTTGGGCTCCAACAAGGAGCCCTTCACCTGTTACTTGAATAACTGTTTTTCGTTCAGCCCCTTCTCTGCCATTTTTTGAACCGGTGTAGGCTGGGAAAAGTGGAGATGTGGCAAGGAAATAGTCTAGAAGGCTTTACATCCTTTCCTGCCTTGAGCCATTGGAATCACCAATGCAAGGGCTGGTGAGGTTTCCTGGCTTGTATGTAAACCTGGGAGCTACCCAGAATGCCTTTGAAGTTCATGTTTGTTTTTGCCAGTCCTGGGCCTTGAACTCAGGGCCTGAGCACTGTCCCTGGCTTCTTTTTTGCTCAAGGCTAGCACTCTGCCACTTGAGCCACAGCACCACTTCTGGCCATTTTTTATATATGTGGTGCTGGGGAATGGAACCCAGGGCTTCATGTATATGAGGCGAGCACTCTTGTCACTAGGCCATATTCCGAGCTCTAGTTTATGCTTATTTGGTAGGACCCTTTGTTAATGGTGCTCACTCTCCCCCCTCCCAGCACCCCCCCCCCCCCAACCTGCAAGCAACAGCTGGGCTGCAGGTGGGATGAGAGATCAGAACTCCCATTCTTTGGGGAGATAACATTGTCCTTTTAAGGATAAATAGAGCTTGACTTCCAGAGAGCCCTAGAATCAACTGGAAACTTCAGAGTTGGTCCTAAATAAGCTCAAAGCTGGGGCAACACATATCCTAACTCAACTTCTGAACACAGAGATTCTGAGAGAAAGAACAATCCAGATGGTCAGGTAACCTGAGCATTTTCACGGTGACTCCAGGCAAGTTGCTTTTCCTCTTTGGACCTTGGTTTCCTGATCTATAGAGGAGAAGCTGGAACTGTGAGGAGACTAAATTAGTTGATCATTAAGGTCTCGAACCCACAGCTTCATGTATATGAGTCAAGCACTCTTGCCACTAGGCCATATTCCCAGCCCGTGAGGTGAGAACTTTTATTATCATTATTTTGCAGTCAGATGCCCAAAGAAGTTTAGTGACTGACCTGAGATGCACACCCTGTGAGCAGCCAAGCTCAGAGTCTGACTCTGAGGCCTACAGTAAGTTGTTGTTGGTCGGTCAGCTACAGGCACAAGAGGAAGCATTATATATGGCTGAACACCCAACTCTGGTCCACAGTCTACAGTTCTTTTCAACTTCACAGTCTGATTCCTAAGGGCTCGTTCCAGAGATACAGACTCTCTTAGCTGGTCAGCAGGACTGACTTCTATGTGTCTGAAGTATACTGGCAGTTGCCCTTTTCTTAGTAGTTCAATCCCCTATGACACATCTGTACTCTTTACCTTTTACTGGTTCAGATCTCCGTCATCTGTCTTCAGTGGCCCACTGCACAATGAGGTTCTTGTCACCCTCTCCCAACAGGGAAAGTCAATGGCGACCACAACAGTTGAAGCACCTTGAAAAATCATAAAATGAAGAGCAAATAAAGAAATCACTGTCAGCATCTGACATCTTTTTTTTTTTTTTTTTTTTTTTTTTTTTGGCCAGTCTTGGGGCTTGAACTCAGGACCTGGGCACTGTCCCTGGCTTCTTTTTGCTCAAGGCTAGCACTCTGCCACTTGAGCCACAGCGCCACTCCTGGCTGTTTTCTATATATGTGGTGCTGGGGAATCGGACCAAAGGCTTCATGTATACAAGGCGAGCACTCTTACCACTAGGCCATATTCCCAGCCAGCATCTGACATCTTGCCTATTGATCACGGCTACTTATTATATGCATGTTGATTGACTTTACACATAATGCAAAACAAAAATTTGGGGCATCATGGCACATGGCATAATGCAATCCGGCAGGCAACAGTAGCTCTGCTAGGGAAGCAGTAGAGGAAACACAAACTGGTATTTCCCGAAGCCTGTCACCTTGAACATGCTCTATTTTATGCAGGCTCATGTTTCTCAGAAAGGCTGGAAGTGGGAAGTTCTGGAGCCCACATGCATATCAAATAGAGCCAGGTGATGAGTTGGTCCAAACCACAGGAAGAGACTCTGGGGATAGTGGGGGGGAGGGGCGAGGATGCACTGCTGTGTGCAGTTAGAGGGAGGTCTGTGTCTGTTAAATGCTGTAATTCCCTCAAGATGGCCTGTGAGCTTGGTGACAAGACCAAAATTGGTGCCAGCCAGAGCTAAGTCTTAAAGCTAAATAACAGATGTTAAATACCTCCTCCTCCTCCTCCTCTTTCTCTCTCTCTCTCTGTGTATGAATGGAAACTTGACATGAGTAACACCTGATTGTACTCTGAGCCCAAGGGTTCAGGCTGAGTGGCACAGGGGAGCTCTCCATCCCCAGTCTGTCTATTGCCATTCAGCCCCAACCCTACTTATTGCTACTGACTTCAGAGAATCAGTGAGCCTCTCACTGTGAGCAGTATCCTCATTTCAATAAAAGGGGAAAAAAACTAAACTAAAATTAAACAAACAAGTTGCAATGGCTTAGAGGAATCCCTGTGAGCTTCCAGGAACCCGCATTCCCCAACGCCAGTTGGTTTGCAAGCGGGAAGGTCAGCCTGTGAAAAAGAGAGGTGACTTGTTTGAACACCATCTGGTTTGTGTCCAGCTAGCAGGACTGAGCCCACTTGGTCAGCAAGGACTACTGAGAAGCTGCCTGTGTCTAGTAAAGTGAAAATCACCCGGGTGCATATATTCAAGAAAGACAAAGTGTGGGTTTGAGCTGAGAAATGCTGACTGCGCATCATTGAATCTCTAAATATTTTTATAGGGGAGTTGAAAGAAAAAAAAAAAGAGTACAAACTTCCCACAGGCCCAAAGCCACAGTGTGCTCCCATTTACCGCCATCCCAATAATCACACCCTTTGCCTCTGTTACTGTTAGAATACGAACTCAGTGAGTGGAAAGCACTTTCTATAATAAACAAAGGCTAGCAGAAAATCCATTACCTTCCTCTTCTTCTACCCCCTCGGCAGAACCAAGGGGTCAAGCTATGGCTTGACCTTCTGTGCTCATTAGCATACTGGCTTCTGAGAGCCAGAGATAAGTGATATACAAATTGCTATTTGGAAGTTATGAAGAGAGGTTTCCAGGCATTCCTTTGGCTGCTATGTGTCAGACCACTCCTTTGATGCTAAAGCTGTAAACTGAGGCTGGGCTGCCTCTGATTCCAGGGGTGTCTCCCCCACCCCAGGAAGCAGTGCTGCTCTGCCTTCTATGCCCCACACAGGGCAGCTCTGGTTCTTGAAAGATGGCATTTGAATGGATAAGAGGGAGAGACTCAGCCTTCTAACTCAAATCCGAGCCTGGGAAGAGATTCGAAAGCTGCACAGGACCCTTGCTTTCTTGCTTGGCTTTTGTGAGGACTTCCTTCACTCCATTCTCCCTCCTGACTTTCTGCTGGTTATGTTGCCTTTCCTCCTAACCTTGAAATCTTAGCTCAGCTTCACTGGCCTTCCTCCCTTTCTTGCCATCCCGTGTGGCTCCACCATCCTCACTCTCTCCCGAAGTTGAGATCACCTCATAGCATCTCTCAGCTTGTTCCTCTTGTTACTTACATCTTGCCATCAGTTCAAAAGATGTGCTTCAAAGTAGGGCACCCGCTATGTCCTCTCTTTATCCAGACCCATGAAGGGTGCTACTTAACAGAATGTCTCGTTAATACATATGCTAAGTTACCAATTTTTAAAAATCGAGTATCTTTTCTACAAAATGTAAGCCGTGAACTTGCTTCCTCTCTGAAGGCTGAGTTTGAGTTTTGCAGCTTTCAACACTTTCCTCCCATAACACCACCAGAACCTATTTAGTAAGTTCCTCTTCCTCTTCTTTTTGCTTTGTTCTAGGAGATGTCAGGGGCCTAACAAGGGCTTCCCTCCTGTTTCCAGCAACTCCTTAGGAGCTGGTCATCTGACTACATGGAACCAGGTTAAGAGAAGGTTAGGCTAGTGTCAGACCTAGGAACCTGGACCAATGGGCGGCCCTTGGAAAAAGTTGCTCTCAAGTTGCTCTGTGTCGGCAGATCTCCAAAGGCTTTCACATCATTTGTGATGTTACACTGAGCCGAGCTTGGGGATGGCAGCTGCTTCAAGAAGTCTCATTAGGCAGTGGATTACAATAAAGTAAGATTGTCATTCAAGTGGTCTTCTGGGCCAATCCACCTTCCGTAGTAGAGTTAACATTTTCCACCTGACTTCTCAATGATTAAATGTCTTCCACAAAGTTCAGCAGGAAAATCCCTCAAATTCCATGCTAATTGACAGAAATTCCAAGGATGGTTAGAAAATACTTTCTCTATTGAGAAGCAGCAAGAACAATAGCTTGGCTCTTAGCCCACACAGAAAATATCACTCCACATGGGTATCTGCCCCCTTCCAGGCTCTCCCCACCACATCTCTTAGAGTAGAGTTCCTCTAGAATAAAATATAAAGCCTACGAGAGAAAATTTTATGATACTTGGAGGCAGACCATTCAGATGTTTTGAATTAATTTGGCACAACTGGAAGAGTTTTCACACTCAAAAAAGTGTCACAATTTACTTTTGGCCCTCAAAAAAACTAAAATATAACTTCATTTTCAAACTCAGATGAATTTAGCCTAACTACCCTTTATCAGAATCCTTGTGATTTTTGGAAGACTTTTTTTTTTAATGGAGTATGAAATAATGTCATCACAGGTTTCAGAATCTGAGTTTTGGAATTAAAACAATATAGACACTGCCAAGTCCAGCCCCAACTGATTTTGTTTTGTTTGTTCCTAGTTCTGGAGGCTGAACCAAGGGCCTTTTGGATGCTAGGCAGCTCTCTACCTCTGAATTACATACCCAGCCTTGGTTCCAAGTTGAAGATGCTAAAGCTTTGTCTTGCCATCTTAACAGAATAATACTAATAATAAATCCTCAGTTCCCAAAGAATATCTTATCAGAGGTATAAGATTTAAGCAAAACATGAATAGATATAGGAAAATATTTTTAGTTGGGCTAAATATTCTGTAAATGCAAGATGTTCATAGAGAATATGGTAAAGCAGAAAGACCTTTTCTTGGCCATGAGGAAATCTCAAGACTATATACATTCCTGATTCTGATCTTTAGTGTTACCATTTGAAAAAAGGAGGTGATATACAGGCTGCTAATGTTATATCATGAGAACACAGAGAAGCCACATTCTGAGAGGTTAAATCAGGAGTCATTATTAAAAAGCCAGTAAATGCAGGCAGACTCTGTCACAAAGACCTGCAGCCCCATGAATACACCTAACAGGAAGAAAACAGAAGGCTAATACCAAGTGGGACGCCATGGTGACCAGGAGGTCAGGACAGGAGCACATGTGGCATGGCTTACCCATGACTGAGCCTAAGTAGTCCAGGCCTAAATAGCGTCAGGTCAGGGGGCAGGGTCATAGGGACCTTAAGAGTTCAAGACCCAAAATTGGCAGATCTAGTAACTTATTGTCCAAGTCGCTGCTCCTGCCTCTGGAAATTCAGGCATGCCTATCACCTGGGAGGTGGGACTTCCTTGTCTCCACCATGAAAATAAGATGGTGCGGGTTAAATCCAATACCTTATCATCTACCATGTGTCCAAGATGGCACTGGCTAGCCTCTCTACTTTACTTTAAGAATCAGGTGAAGCAATGTATGTCAACAAACATTTTAAACTCAATTTCTTTTGTCTTAGAGTTACAACATTTTGTATGACAATTATAGCCACTTTGCCTATACTTACATCTTTGTGTCTCTTGCTTGGTTCTCCTTCTGCCTAATCAGTTCTGGTTATTTATAACCTTTTTGTCTTATCTGACCATTCTGGCCAAAAGAACTGACACTCTTATCCTACCCTCTCTAGCCAATGGATGGCTATTTCCAATCTTAATTCAGAAGAGCAGAAGAAGTATAATCTGCCTTTTCCAGATCTGTGTCTTATACCTACTCTACTCGCCAACCCATAATAGTTCCCTCAATCAAGCTGTATGTATCAAGACAATAGAATTGGATAGCAAGGAACTGAATTCCACACAAGTAAATGCAGTCTATTCCCTTCCATATGGTAAGGGGAGAATCAACCAGTAGCATATTGTCTGATGGCATGCAGATGAGAAAGGTAATATCTAACCATTACCAGAGGAAAATAGGAAGAGATGTTTTCTTAAAAAAAAGAAAAAGATGGAAGGGGATCGTTCTTGTTCTGTTTTCTACTCTACTTTTCCCAGTAGAAAACAATCCTTTTCCTTCTACAAGGAAGCACAACATAACATTTTCCAGATAGGTAAGTGGTATTCATCTACCATAAGATTTTTCTTTTTTGCCAACTCTCATGGGCAAAATTCTTATTTTTCTCTGGTAGAGTTGAGGTTTGTTTGTTTGTTTGTTTTAAAGAACCATGATGAGGATAGTTGTTCCTCTGATTTGCTCTGTATCTAGTCTAGAAAGGGTAAGCTATTTCCACATCCCTATGTGGGTTTGAATGGGCTCTCCTTAAAAAGGGATTCTTACTTTAATGTTACCATGATACAAGCAAGAGCTCAGCAAATCTTCCATGACCAGAGACAAAACACCAAGCACGGCTTGTGTTACAAAACATCTGTACAAGGGCTTATTCACTTTGGGAGCTGGACTATGCTTACTCCACAAGGGGTATTGGGATATATTCCTTTCTTTGTCTTTGATATCTCAAATCATGGCCCATAGGGTAAACTCCCCAACTTTTTGCCTTTTTTATTTTTTTTTTTTGCCAGTCCTCTGGCTTGACTCAGGGCTTGAGCACTGTCACTGGTTTCTTTTTGTGCAAGGCTAGCACTCTACCTCTTGAGCCACAGCACCATTTCCATTTTTCTGTTTATGTGGTGCTACGAAATTGAACCCAGGGCTTCATGCATGCTAGGCAAATACTCTACCACTACTGTTTGCCTTTTGAAGAACATAGAATGTTCTGGAATGTCATAGAATTTCCCCATGCTGGCAACCCTCTTGTTCTCTTGAGATGAAGTCTTCTTTGTTCCTGAGGAGTAGCTTCAAGAGCTTCCACTTGCTCTCCTACCTTTGTCCTTCTGCAAGAGAACCAAGGTCCGTTAGGAAAGGAAAGCAAAGCACCATTGGTGAACCAATTAGCATGCATTTTTACTTTACCCAAGAAACAACCAAGAGCCACTAGAAAAGAGGAGAATGATGCCTAAAAATGATAGTTTGGGCTACCCTTTCTCATGACTGGAGCCATATATGTGTGTGTATATATATACATATATATGTATATATATACATATATATCTTCATAACAATGGATGAGGAGAACTTCATTACAAGTGCAGGCACTCATTCTCTTAGTTGACTGTCACACGCTGTGATGTCAGGGGAAATGCTGCCTTCATTTAGAGATGAAGCAAATGAGGATGTATTCAGAGCCATCATCCTTAGCTGCTTTCATTAGCAGTGTAGCCTTTTAGGCAAGTTACCTGCTAAATCGATGCCTAAATTTGCTCATATAAAATGAAGATAACTGGGTTGCTTTGCTATTGAGTTTTGAACCTTGTACTAAGTAATAATTCATATTAATTTTGTCATCATTTTATTTTCCCCCTTATTTGATATATGGAAAGAGAATACTAGTAAAAATTAGCTTGGAATCCTGCTGCGATTGGAATTTAAGTTTTAATTCACAAATCCTTTACCTTTTTTGCTATATTTTACTTGCTTACTCTCTGCTCTACGTCCCCCTGACCCTTCCTCCTTGGCAGCATGCCCATTGGCCTTTATTATATTTCAGATCCTATGCTGTCTGCATTAGATTGATCCCCATCTGAATTAGATCAGAATTTGTGGAGGCAAGCCCTGGGAATCTGCATTTTCTATTGAATAGGACCCCTCTCCTTTCCTTTCACCCAGGAAGTACCCCAAAGTTAACCATGCTGCATTTCTCATTTCCCCATCTGCTAGTTCATGATTAGAAACACAGGGCTCATGCCAGCTCAAACTGTGGCTGCCATCATTCCAAGTCTCTTGGGATAATGGTTATGGAATTTATGGCTTATTTTGCCTCCATAGGCAGGCTCAAATCAGAGCAAGGGAGGGGTAGAGAGGGTGAAGAGAAGCAAAGGGTTGGACAACATCCATTCCAGACACAAGATCATGAGAAACAATGGTACGAAACTGTCCCCTGAGAACATCTCAAACTGTATTAGGGTCAATAATTACACAGAGCTGAGAAGATGAAGCACAGAAGAGCAGACAGCAAATCAGTGTTTGGATTAGATTTTTGTCTTAACTCACATATAGATTCCTTCCAGAAATGAGGCTGGTATCATTTTCTGTTTTCTTTCACGTTATCTAGCTTTGAAAATATTAGCCAGCCAGCCCCACCTCCAACCTGCCAGACCACAAAACAGCTTGGAACGCATGCCTTCTGGAACTGCTGAGATCAAACCTTACTATGCAAACAACATTTTTGTTTTTCTTATCATGATTTTTTTTTTGCTTAAATTTCTTTTTAAATTGGAACTAATCTGTGGTCGTATAAACCACTGAATCTGAGATCTGTACTGAGTGGAGAAAGAACATAAGGGGGTAGGGAAGAATGGGAGGAAACTAATCATTAATTATTCATCATAGAAGATTTAAAAATCACATCATTTGCCACTTTGCTCTGCTCTATCCCCAGTGCTCTATTCCCATTACAGGTGAGAAAACCCCAGTCTCTCACCATGGCAAATTGATTCAATTATGTTTCCGCTCTGCTGAATTGGAAAGGGTTTGAAAAATGTTCTACATGTGGCCCACCTTTTCTCTGAAGGCAAATGCAGTTGCCCTATCTAACACAGTGATTACACACTTATCTTACAAACCAGATTTGGTGGCACTTAACATAGGTAATATGCAAATATGTGGGAATAATACGCAAATCAGCTCTATAATCTAGAATCCTGTTTTTCATAATAGAGCAGATACAACTTGGATTTATTTTGCTTATTAGAGCTTGAGCAAGAAAAAAAATTCAGGAACTGAGTGTCATAGGAGAGATCAGATAATTAATCTTAATGTGCCTCTCCCTAAGTCTTAATCCATTTTATGTTATAACAAAGAACCTGAGACTAGGTAATTTATAGAACAAATAATTTTATTTAGCTCACAGTGGGGGCTGAAGGGCCAAGATCAGTCCAGCACATTTGTTGGCCTGAAAACATGACAACATGGTAGTAGTGTCATGGCAAGAACATATGTAGGATGGAGGAATTCATGTGAGAAGGACAAATAATGCATAAGAATTCATGTGGTAAGAGAAGAAAGAAGTCAGAGAGAGGTCATGCTTGGCCTTTTATAATGACCCACTGTCTTGGGAAATAACCTAGTCCTGTGAGAAAGACTTAATCCCTTCCAAAGATAATGCTCTATGATAGAGTCATCCCTTAAAGATTGCAGGTCTCCAGTACATGAACCTTGGACATACTCAAACCATATCACCCTCCACAAGAGAGTTGGCTTGGATACTTTGCATGTCACCAGATTTCTGAAACAAATTTGATGTTATTGTTACAGCGTATTGTCAACCAAGGCTTGATATAGTGGGTGTTTTGATTTGGGGATTTGAAATCCAGCCACCATAATCTTCCTGCCACCATCTTCCTGCCACTCAGATCCTACATGGGGGCAGTCCAGGTAAATGATGTCTGATAGCCTCTCCTAGATGCTGAGAAGCCAACCAGGGCCAGGGGCCAAGTCATCCTCAAATATCATCTAATCTGGCTTCTTTGGTTATATATGGGAAAAGTTGAGGTGCAGTGGTTCAAGATTGTGAGTTGGTGGCTGTACAACTATACAACAAGGACATTCTATACAACAAGTAACAATTGGGGTTCTGTGAGTCCTTTGCCTTTTTTTTTTTTTTTTTTTTTTTTTTTTTTTTGCCAGTCCTGGGCCTTGGACTCAGGGCCTGAGCACTGTCTCTGGTTTCTTTTTGCTCAAGGCTAGCACTCTGCCACTTGAGCCACAGCGCCACTTCTGGACGTTTTCTATATATGTGTTGCTGGGGAATCGAACCCTGGGCTTCATGTATATAAGGCAGGTGCTCTTGCCACTAGGCCATATTCCCAGCCCTCCTTTGCCATTTTTCCAGTAAGCGTTTACACAGAGAATACATGAAGTACATTTTCCAAGTCTTCATAATATTTAAAAGGAGACAAAGGTAAATCAAGAAGTTATAGCTGATAGTGGAAAGGGTTGTGAGGTCTGAACTCAGTATTGGCCTCTGAAATGAGAAATAACTTGAGTCAACCTCCTAGTTAATGTGTGGATGTGGGAAGATACCTAACTTTGTTAAACTTTGGCCTTTTTAAAAATAGAGATGGTAACAGTGAGTACATCTCAGGGTTGTGTAAGGACTGCAAAAGATAATACCCAGATCCTGGCACAGGCAAGATGCTTAGTAAATGCTGCCTATTATTACAACTCCCATGCAGACATCTATGGAGAGATTAGCAAGGACATTGCCAAGAAATTTGTCCTAAGGGGACAGACTTTGTCTCAGCCAGCAATATGCTTCTGGCCCAGGCCCCTGTGCTGCCCAAATCCTCCTGTTTCAAATAAGAGATGTCCATGAGCATTTTAGTATTGAGCTCTAAGCATGGATCTTTTCAGCAGAGTAGCAGGATGTTGACTAGAAACAAAGTTCAAAAAGGTATGGATAAAGGGAATGATGAGAATGGGAAGGGAAAGGAAAAGAAGGAGAGCTAGTAACCAGCTTCATTTCATGTTATCATAATACTGATTCATGTACTAAAGAAGAGCCTCAATCCGTATAATGGAAGTGAATCACAATCACCAGTATACATTCTTCTATGATGTTTATGGCTAGAAAAGTGCATGCCGATCACTTCTCTTTAACTCTCATGTATTATTAGACCCATGGGTCAGCTGCACAAATTTGGTTGCTCATCTCCATGATCATTAGATCTCTCTACTATCAAAGTTGGTAATAAGGCGCATTCTAGTCCCTAACTTTATGCTCTGATACTGTGCAGTGATAATATTTGTGAAGATGACCCCAAGTCAACAGAAAGATAAATCATGTTGAACACAATGCTCACGAGAAACATACTGGATGGATCACATTCCAAGACTGAAATTGGGTTATGCATCTTTAGTGCATATTAACCAGAACATCCTATTTTCTGGGAATATCAGAAAATACCATTTGTTCTCTTTTAACTCCAAAGCTGCAGTTTTCTCCCTTTGAGGTCTTCCTTTATCTCCTTGTGAAACATGTGGTGACAACCACAAAAAGAAATGACAGCAGGTTAAATTTTCTGGAGACAACATTTGTTTTGCTAAATCTGGCTCTGATACTGGACACGACCCAACAATCTGAGGTCTCAGCCTTTTGAACTCTATAACTTAGTGGATTTTCATCTTGGTTGCAAAGAAGCTATTATCTTCATTTTTTTTTCCTGGACACTAGAATTGACCCTCCAGAGAGCAGAACAAACAATATATTCAGTCTTCCCCAGATCTACTTCATCAACATGGATCACCTACTTAAAGCTTTTAAGCATTTGACATTTACATTTCTGAACACCCCCAGTAGACTTTTAGGGATTGGTTTAATCCCCAAGAAAACTGGCATTAAAATAGACCTTTTCCCAGCAATAATAATCTCATTTGTGATAAATTATTCTATGCTCAGTACCTTTGAGACATACAAGAGCTTTTATGTAATAGAGAAGCCATTTGTTTCTGCATATTTTAATGCATGTTTCCATATCTTTCTCATTCTTAATGCAAGGGCCATTGACAGTATTGTAAGAGAATGTCTTTTAAAAGCAAATTTACACAAGTGTTCCAGGGAAATGGATGGCAGCCGGCATCCTTGCTGAGCTCTACTGCTGAAAGGGGCAGGGCAAAGATGTTCTTATTCTCGTTTGTGTGCATAAAAGACTGACCTCTGCAGAGAAAGACAATGTTACTGTGCAAATTGGTAAGATATGGAGACCTGGCTTCAATTGGGCCTCCTTCCTTTGCTATGTGTACTTAGTGCTTTGTCTCATAATCTATGAATAAGATAGAGGGGTGTGGGGGAGGGTAGACATTACCAAGCCATGTTGATCTAATGGGGAAAGAAAGTGTGTGTGTGTGTGTGTGCGCGTGTGTGTGCGTGTGTGTGTCTGTGTGTGTTGGTACTGAGGCTTGAACTCAGGACTTGATATTCTTGCTTGGCTTTTTTTGCTCAAGGATGGTGTTTTATCACTTGAGCCACACCTCTACTTACAACCTTTTTTTTTTTAATCATAGGGCTTGAATTCAGGGCCTGGGCACTGTCCCTGAGCTCAAGAGCTCAAGGCTAGCACTCTACCACATTGAACTACAGCTCCACTTCTGGTTTTTGAATGGTTAATTGAGATAAGAGTTTCATAGGGACTTTTCTGCCAAAGCTGGCTTCCAACCAAGATATTCCGATCTCAGCTTCGTGAGTAGTTAGGATACAGGCATAAGTCACCAGCACCTAGCTTCACTTGCAGCTTTTTTTTCTGGTTAATTGTAGATAGGAGTCTCACTGACTTTTCTGCGTAGGCTGGCTTTGAATCAGGATCCTTAGATTCTGGCTTTTGGTATTTTGGATCAGTCTGGAAAACAGGCTATTTTAAGAGGGCAAAGTATTGAGGCACAGATAGGATGGGTTTTCCAGAAGTGTGACTACTTTGATTTTTAAAATTTGTCTCTCTGAGTGCTTATTTGATGTATGTCTCCCACCCAAAAGCCATTGAAACTATGGTTCTTGACTGGAAGATAATACTAGCATCTGGAAAGGAGGGTAGTGTTTGAATCAAGTCCCTATGTACTTAGTACTGTGATTGAAATTTATGCTAGACTTTAGGGACAGAAAATCATCCTGAGAAAAATCTAAATTTCCTAAGATTTCCTAAGAGCCATTTATAAGTGTAAGTATGAGACTGAGCCTCATTCACTTGTTCTTCCAAGACAGAAGAAAATGTGAACTTGACATGAGCAGAGCATGTGTAAGGGTAAGAAGCCAATTCTTTGTGGCTGCCTTGCTGATGTTGCTTTGATAAAACTCTGTGAGTTTTGTGGACATTAATACACTCCATCTGTGAGAGAAAGCGCACATCAGGGAATCAGGCCAGCCCAAATCACACTCTGGATAAACCACACAAAGGCTAACTGCAGAGTCTCTGAGCGGGGATCTGGTTTTAGTTCTATACACACGAGTGTTTGCTTTACCCACGCTGCATGTGGCATCAAGGTCTCCCAGCGCCTTTCCAATCTCCTACTAAGGGAGGAGAAATATAACAAGGTAAGTAGGAAAGAGGAGCTGGTGAGGGGATGATTTAGTGCTGGCACAGGAGAGAAGGGAAGATAGCAGAGCCCTTGTCCTCCACTCTGCGGCACTCTGCAGCACTCTGCACATGTTGCACATGTACTATGTGGGGACAGAGACCTCTCATAGGGAAGGAAATGGAGACAAGGGAACAAGGACTTGAAGGAAACCAAAGAGAGTCTATTTTGCATTTTCTAACCTTATGATTTAAAACACTGTACTAATAAAAACTACTATTCATCACACCCTTATCTGGTACCCTTCACTGTTTTGTGTTTCACATTTGTCAGCTTATCTAGTTCTGTGAAAACCCTGTTAGGAAGCATTATTATTATACTGTGGTTTGGATATAGAAATCAAGCCTTGGAGCCTTTCAGTCTGGTAAGTGATGGCATTGAACTGGAAACTGGAGGATGTAAGACCTCACTTGGATGTGCTGCTCATTACTTCATAACTCAGCTCCTAGATCAGAGTTTCTGGAGGTCTTGGGTTGAGGATAAGGGTTTGAGATAGGCCCACTCCAAATTCCTTAGAGAGGATTTCAGGACATTCTGGAAAGTGGGACCACAAAGATGATGAATTAAGTCAGGTAGCTGGGGAACTGAGAGACTACATCTGTGTGACTAGGAAAGAAATCTCAATGCGATAAAGAGGCAGTGGCCTCTAGAAACCATCTGCCTGGCTCCCAGCTTGACCATGTTCCAACTATAAATTCATGAACACTGTCTCCTAGTCACAGAATGTGTTAAGACTTTTTGCTGCTTCTAAAACATATGTGCTTTAAATGTGATATATGGAAAGTGCTCACTGAATAAGTCTACATAGTGGGCCCAGCAATAAACGTTGGCTGTTACTGCAGTAGAAGAGTTTTAAGATCAACTTCAGATGTCTGGCTCCTACTACCTCCATCATGGCTGCCCCTCACAAGAATATTTAGAGTCTATGACATGCAAAAGTACTTGAGGTTATTCATGAACCAGCCACCTTTGCTGTGAGGGAGACAGAAGTAAAAGTTTGACCTTGACCTTCATCCTCAGCAGAATGAAGGCTGTTGAGATACCTGAGGACATCTCCTGGATACTTATTCATTCCTTTGGCCTCTTCATGACAAAGTCAAGAAATAGCAACTTCCTAGGGAAGAGGCCTTTCCCCAGGACCCTGCACTAAAGGTATGGCAACAATGGGTTAGCATTGCTGGATGGACACACAGTGAAGGCAAGACCTGTCTCTCTCAGATGCCAATGAGGCTAGAAAAGCACAAAAAGGAGAGGCAGGATTGGAGAGGCTTTCTGGCCACAGAGAAAGAGAAATATGGCATCTTGCTGAAACTACTTGAGTAGACAAGACACTTGCATCTATTTGTCATTCAGCCAGCCTTATTCCTTGTCTTTAGAAGGGATGTTTAGGAGACAGATATTTGAAAGTGGTTCTCCTAGACTTTGGTATATCTCTTGAGATATTTTTCTGAAGAGCAGGCCAAGAGGATCACCAGCTAGAATATTTTATCATGGCTACTGGGGGCCATGGAACACTTCTGAAAGAGAGCATCGAGTGGTTTGTTGGTATTAAGGAGTCATCTTGTTTGGTTTTATGGAGACAGACAATTTGAGGCCAGACTTTGAATTGTAGTCTCCCCTTTGTTCTTGTTTACCAATCATAGGTCACGTATTATAGGCAGTGTAGGCTCTGAGACAGCGCAGAGGAAAGCAAGTCCCTGTGTATGACAGGTAGGAATGATAACATCCCATAGAGAGTCTGAGACACAACAGGAAATTTCAAATTAGTCATAGACTTGGAACAAATTCCTGATAGATGAAAGATGATCAACTAGAAGGTCTTCTTTTTATTGTCTTGCTTCTTTCTCTTTGTTTCCTTTAGACTCCTGTGTAGGTCAAGTGAGAAGCGCTGGCCTCACTCTTATAGCCCAGGGTCCATGGAGCACAGCTGTGGCATGACAGGGCACTCAAGTGAACAGAGAAACCATATGGGGCTAATGAGGCCGACAGCTGAAGAAACAATCTGGCAACAATCCTATGCGATCATAAGGTGATTTAAAAAAAAAAAAAGAAAGAACACTAAAAGCCATTATTTTCAATTTGGTTGACACATATTTGGAGTATTTACTTTTTAAGCAAAATCTTTGAAAAGTTATATGGCAACATGAAATGTGACATAACCCATCTCTCTCTCTCTCTCTTTTTTTTTTTTTTGGCCAGTCCTGGGGCTTGAACTCAGGGCCTGAGCACTGTCCCTGGCTTCTTTTTGCTCAAGGCTAGCACTCTGCCACTTGAGCCACAGCGCCACTTCTGGCCATTTTCTGTATATGTGGTACTGGGGAATTGAACCCAGGGCCTCATGTATAGGAGGCAAGCACTCTTGCCACTAGGCCATATCCCCAACCCCAACCCATCTGTCTTGTAAAGTTGGTGGAGATATAGAGAAGTTATGAGCATTTTAGGACTGTTTGCCAATATTTCCTAAGGTTGAGCATATGAGTTAGCAGCCCTTTTTCTATGAACGGAAATGTATACACATGCACCAAGAGATTCGTTCAGGAATGCACATAATTGCACCATTCAAAAAAGCCAACCCATGGACGTTTCTTTTAAACATAGTCAAATTTCTCTTGGGTTCACCTTTGCTATAGCCATAATTTCCTGCAGGCTCTGGCCTCCTGCCACGCACCCAGCAATGCCTTGAGTGTGGCTTGTGCCATGTGCATCTAATTTCCTGCAGTACAGCTTCTCAGACTTGGAATTCTCCAGGACAATGCTTGCACATGCCACCTGGAAGAAGAGGAGAATGTGTGCTGGTGGAATTGCCCTTGACCAGTGGGGGACAGGAACCCATGGACAATGGATGGATGTTTCTACTTCCTGTTCATGTGAGCAGTTCTGAAGTGCATTTCCTGAGGCCCCTCAGGAGAAGTTGATGGGACTGAGCACCTCCAGGTGACTGTAAGGTGGGAGACAGTCACACATGCATATTTCACTTTGATTCCCTTCACATTTCATTCTTTCTGCTCTGCCCTCCCCGTCCCTGTGAAAACACTTCCACATAAACAGACAGCAGGCAGACCTTTGATGCAGGAATTCCTTCAGGGGAAACCAAAGCTAAAAAAGGTCAATTTGGAAAAAAAAAATCTAGTAAGAGAGGGATTTTAAAATTATGAAATATTTACAAGAACAAATGTTGGATTTAATTTAAATCCAGATGGTTCTCTCAGGTATAATATTCAATCCAAGAAGCTGAGTGTTAATGGATATATATTCTACATTCCATTTACAGGAAGTTCAAAAGCAGGGAAAACTAGACCATAGCATTAGAAGTTGAGAGGTAGTTATGTATGAGAAGAAGAAACAGAGTCATTGAGAGACATTTTAATTGGTGCTTGTGTGAGTGTTGTCAATGTTTTATTCCTTAAACCAGTCATTGCTAAATCATGTCCATTTTTAATACTCTTCAAGTTTGCACAATTATGTTGAATAAAATATGTTTTAAATAAACTTAAGATTAAGAGATTATAATGAATGGCTCCTTTTCTTCCTCAACCACAATATGCCAGATTGCTTATGGCAGACCACCATTTATATTCATGGTCCACTATAAGAGCTGTGAACTCCAGCTCCTTTCCTAGCAGGAAAATAATATAAATGAGAAAAGATGGATCTGGGGACAGTGTGACTAAACAGGGTAGTTTCTCCTCCTTAGCCAGTGGTATGCTGGCATTGTGGCTCTAAAAAATAAAGAGTCGCCAGGAGCTGGTGGCCCAGGTCTATAATCCTAGCTACTCAGAAGGCTGAGATCTGAGGATCGTGGTTCAAGGGCAGCCAGGAGGGAAAATCTGTAAGACTCTTATCTCCAATCAACCACCAGAAAACCAGAAGTGGATCTATGGCTCAAAGTGGTAGAGTGCTAGCCTTGAGCAAAAGAGCCCAGGGACAGTGCCCAGGCCCCTAATAGAAGCTCCATAACTAACAACAACAACAAAAGAGTAAATGAGCTGTTGAGAAAGGGAGAAAAGAGGAAGGAAGGAAAGAAGGGAGGAAGTGAAAGAGGCAGGGAAAGAGGGAGGAGGGAGAAGGAAAGGAGGGAGGGAGATGAAGAAGAAGGGGAAAGGAAGAGGGAAAAGAAGAAAGGAAATAGGAAAGAAAAAATGGGAAAGAGAAGGAAAAATAAAATCTGGCTTACTAATGTTTGCCACTGCTTGTGTTGCAAATAATTCCACAGAGGCTAATCTCAACTCTGAATTGTTTAACGAGTGGCCTAGACCATTTCTGAACGTCTGATTGGCTCTGTGAGCCGGTGTGAGCTGACTCCAGCCATCGCCTTCTCCAGCCAGCAGTTGCCATGGGTGAAAATGGATCCAGTGTGTCTGAGTCTTGGAATTTTCAAGAAAAGCCAGAAATTTGGATTTGAATGTGAAATAAAATTCCATTCCTTTAAATTATATCGACCAGTTCAAATTTCTTAAACAGTTGACAAACCGATGGGAAAAACACAACACATCTGAAAACTAGATTTGGCCTCTAGAATGTCTGTTTTTCACCTGTGGTCTCCAGATTTAACCTTTAAAGGGGAATCTCTGGGCCTGGATCATAAAGTGTAGCTTTTTGCACACACAGAGGATTGAATCTGCATGACTGGATATTGGGTAAGTGTGGGTCTAGTCCCAGTTCTACTGTTAAAATTACCTAGGCCTCAGTTTCTCTATCTGTATTGGGAAACTCTCTAAAGAATTTCCTCTCACATCAGAACTTCCAGAATGATGTCATGAATTTGAAAGTGTGCCAGGCTATTTATTCACTATAGACAAACTTCATAGTGGGGTAGGGAGGAGTCATTGTCTCTGGGTCATTGCACACTGACTTGGGGTTTGAAGATCACCCTCTGCTCTCTCTTCCACTTCACACGCACCAGAGAGAAGCAGCAACCCTTCTCTAAGCCTGGTCTGGTGTCCAGCAGCTGTCGGGGAAGGCCTGTCCTAACACTTCGTGGTCCTCAAGACTTCTTGGTTGCTGGGTGTGATCAAGTCCACTGTCTTAAACAGAAAGGGAATTTGTTATGGCTTGAAGATTTCAGCCCTGGAATAGATTAGCTAGATCTGGGCTGTTCTGTGTGGCTCTGCTATTGTTAAGAGGGACTTCTACCTCATTTCTTCCTTGCAGGGACTGAAAAGAAGCTTGCACGGACTCCAGCCCCTTCATTCCATTGTCATCACCGACTTACCACAGTGTCACTTCAGAGATACTGAGTGGCCATCCGCCAAGAGATTTGTAAAAATTTGATCTTAAAATGTGTCCTCAGATTTAGTTTGGCTCCCTTTTCTGTGTTGTTTTGGAGATTGAGCCAGTGTTAATATTTCTAAAATCCAGGAAGGTTTGGACATAAAGATTCTGATTGAATCCAAATTTTGGGGCCTCGGAATTCTCCAAGAGAGAAGGCTAGTGTGTATTCTGCCAAAAATATTCATATCACAGGGGGAAAAAAGATTCGATCTCTGATTGTCTGAGCAGGCAATCAGATGGCTCCATCTGTGCTACTAATTTATTTGTAAATTATATATAATTTTATTAGCTATGCATTTTATAATACCTATATTTGCTTAATTTTATTCATGTATATTTAAATTCATGTATATTTATTTTATTATTCATGTACATTACAAATACATATATATTCCATAAAGACAGAATAGCTAACTAGATATCAGAACCTAAGTTAAAGGGGAAAAAATAAAGCTGATTTTGTTTTGGTTAAAATGTTGCTATGTTGTTCATTACAAACTTTTGCATTTATTTTGATTTTCAAAATTTTACAGAAAGCTGAAATGTATCTTTTTCCTTGTGGTATGCAGAATTATGACTCCCAAGAGAGTTCTTTGATTTAATCTCAGATCTTTCAATATGTTAGGCTCTGGCTAATCTTGATACTGAATTTTCCAAATACCCTTTAATTCTTGCACTTGAACAAGTGCACCCTACTTTTCTCAAGCAGGCCTGGCTCATTGTTTTGATCATTTCTAATTGAATAAAAAAAAACCCAAATTATGATTTACTTTCTTATCATATAAGTATGTTTTATGTTTTTTTTTAAACTGCACTGAGCTAGCAGTCTGAAAATATAGATTTAGTCTGGTATCCCAAGAAGCTGGATACATTACTCCCCTTCTCTGCCACTCCATTTCTTTGATTTAAAAATAAGGGTAAGGAGCTTGGAATATGGCCTAGTGGCAAGAGTGCTTGCCTTGTATACATGAAGCCCTGGGTTCAATTCCCCAGCACCACATATATAGAAAATGGCCAGAAGTGGCAGTGGCTCAAGTGGCAGAGTGCTAGCCTTGAGCAAAAAGAAACCAGGGACAGTGCTCAGGCCCTGAGTTTGAGGCCCAGAACTGGAAAAAAATAAAAATAAAAATAAGGGTAAGTCCATTGACAGATTTTTTTTCTTACAAGGCTTGGGTACCTAAATACTTTCTAAAATGTTGCAAGT
The DNA here is from genome assembly GCF_023159225.1 of Perognathus longimembris pacificus. Taxonomy (NCBI): domain Eukaryota; kingdom Metazoa; phylum Chordata; class Mammalia; order Rodentia; family Heteromyidae; genus Perognathus; species Perognathus longimembris. Next base: position 22,072,534 of record NC_063179.1, read on the forward strand.
AAACATTTATTTTAATTACTGGGTTCTTGGTTACAGGCAACAGAATTCACTGCTGAGACCTCCAGTGAGCTCATTGACCTGTCAGTTATTGCCCAGAATACCTGAGGGTGTAGGGAATTAGGCTAGCTGGCTGCTAGGTAAGGTACAATACCCTAATCATTGTTCCACGGCAAATTCTGCTGCCTTAGCCCACCAGGGAACTGGCTATTGAGACCACCAAAATTGAGACCACCAAAAGCTCTGTCTCTGCAAACTACCTGTGTCCACATCATCAAAATTCTTCTGCTCAGCACTCCCTACTTCACAAGGCTGTCTTCCAAATCAAAGACCTGCAAGGCACATCTGCAAAGGCCTGGCTCAGCTCTGTGTCCAGCTGCAAAGGAATTTGGTGAAGTGAGTTTCTGGCTCCTCCCTTGGGATGAAAGATTCAGAAATTTGAAATCTTCAAATGGAAAGAAGGATGTGGAGAAAGTGTCTAAACCACTAGATGGTATGACAAATGCTCCCTGCAATGGGCAGCATTGGTGGGCATTCATACAAACACACTAAGCATCAAATGTGTGCGTGGAACATCACCTCCCTCTTTCCTGAAACTCACACTCACAGCCCCCCGCCCCTTTCCCAAGATACCTCCTTCTCCCCATGTCAATCACTCACTTAAACTCTCAGATTTACCCAGCTGCTTACGGTAATCCGGTAATAATTTGATTGTCCTGGTCCAAGAGATGCTCTCTGGGCTCATTAGGTCCAAAAATGGTTTGGAAATGCATCTGCAAAGGCCTGCAGCCAACTGTCATCATTATCATCAGCTTGCAGACACTCTCCCAGGTGGCAAAGTATTTTCCAAGTCTGAAGTCCTGGCTCTGGCCCATCCTTTCATTTCTACTTTTCCTAGTGTGGCTAGATCTGTGTCAACCAGGATGGTCTTATTCTCTTTTTATAGAATACCTGGGATCCAGTGACCCAGCAGAGGGAATGCTGGGTAGCTAGATGGTATGTGAGAGCAAACAGTGAATACCCAAGTGTTTGAGCTGATCTAGCCTTGGTGAATAGGAGTTTTTCTCCTCAGTTTCTATGAAGTGTGTACTGGGCTGAGAGGCAATTTTCAGTTGGTATGGCTATTTTTTCTTTGTAGTTAATATGGGCTTCTCGTGCTTTACTTAGTTTGAAATATATACCTATCCCTGTCTCATTGTTTGTGCATGGGTATGTGATTGCTTTTCACCTTCCGTGTGTGTGTGTGTGTGTGTGTGTGTGTGTGTGTGTATGTTAATTTATGTGGTACTAAAGAATTGAATCGTGTATGCTAGGCAAGCACTCTACCATGAAGCCACTTTCCCAGTCCATGTTTTTGTTTTTGTTTTGTTTTTCTGTCAGTTGTGGGGCTTGAACTCAGGGCCTGGGTACTGTCCCTGAGTTTTTGTGCTCAGGGCTAGCACTCTACTACTTTGAGCCACCAGCGCCACTTGGTTTTCTGGTGGTTAATTGATTAGTCTCATGGCTTTTCCTGCCTGAGCTGGTTTCAAACTGTGACCCTCAGATCTTAGCCTCTTGAGTAGCTAGGATTACAGGAGTGAGCCTCTGGTGTCCAGCTTCTGTTTTGTTTTTCTATTTGTTTTGTTTGTTATGCATTATTGGGGATTGAAACCAGAACTTCTTACTTCCTAGAAGTGTTCTACCACTTGAGCTACACATGTAACCCCCCTTTTGTACTTACATTAATTTTTTAAGATAGGGTCTCATTAATTTTGCCGAGACTGGCTTTGAACTCATGATCTTTCTGCCTCTGACTCATGTGGCTAGGATTATAACATGTACCTGGTTTCTGCTCTTTCTTTTAAATCATGATTAAGCCAGGACCCATATCTGTTCCCCAAAGGAGTGGAGAAGCAGTTAATATTTTTAAATAACCTCTACTGTTATGCATTAATCTTCCTTTGCTCTTTTGTCGTTATTCCCTTCCCCTCCCCCCACAGGCCATCCTCCACATTCCCTTTCTTCTCTTGTTTTTCAGTCTGAGATCAGGACTTGAAGTCAGTACCTACCACTTTCCTTCGTTGGGTATCACTCTATCAGCTAGCCATGCCTCCAACTCTTCCTTTCTCTTTCTCCTGTTTCTCTTTTCTTTGTTTCCCTCTGCCTCATCCAAATCTTTTTCTTTGGGCTGGCCTTTCTCTTGGGCCTTTCTCCTCATTTCTTTTGCTATAATCTGAGTGTGGGCCACTAGGATAAGTGCATTTTTTCATCTGTACAAGCTTCACAGTTTGACTCTTTTATAGACTCAAGCATTTTATAAGGTATCATATGAGCCCATTTTTTTTCTGCATAACTTAGAGGGATCCCATATATAATTATGCAAGATGTGCACTGCACTTAAACCCCTGTCAAGTGTGAGAACGGGGACAGAAATACAGTCCATGCTTCTCCTCACAAGCCAAGTGCCCAGTGCCAGGACTGCATCCATGGAAGGAGATTTGCTTTAATTTGATGACAAATCGTAGTTTATCTTATGCCACAAATTGTCACACACAAAAAATAGGCACCGTGTAATTGTTTAGTGTAGCACACTAACTCAAGTCATTTAAATACACATAAATGGACAAATCTAGACCAAAAGCACGTCCATGGGGAAAGGAAAGCAAGTCCATGCTTTGTGAAGAGGGTTTTGCTCTTGGGAAAGAGCCTCACAGTGGCCTTACAGAGCCCCACGGCAGGAGTGAGATCCTCTCTGATCCGAGGATTCCCCAGCTAGCCCACCTGCTTTTCGCTGCCTCTCCCCTTTCCCAGTCCTTTTCCCTCTCAGAATAACGCGAAGGCGCCAGAGAGGCGGTCCAGTTTCTGCCTGGGTTCTGAAGTTCCTCCGGGGCTTTCTCTGTAGTGGGCATGCATCCTCTTGGCTGAAAAGGAGCATGGCCCCATGGGAGCCAGGTGGGACCAGCGCCAGGGACAAGAAAAACTACTCAAAAGGGAGAGGGGCACTTCCTGTGAGAATGGGGTCCCATGGCAACCCACTGGGGTGTCCCTGATCTGAGCTGGCCCTTCTGCCTGAGCTGGCTTACTTAGCATTGCCTGAATTATTCATCAGCTCTTGCAGAGGAACAAAAAGCACAGTCATTTCATCTCCAGGACTGCTTGTCTTACTCTTTGACCTCAGAAAATCTTAAAATTCACCCCAAAGTGGTCAGATCATCTTCCCTCCTCACATTGGTGGGGTCCTGCCCAGCAAGGATCCGGCTCCACAGAGATCTTTTCAGCTATACTTTGTTTTTCCCCTCATAGTTCATTGGAAGGAAAAGTGGTAGCCTTCCTATTGGGTGATGTTTATAATCTGCACAAATTTCCTGTATCCATTTAGGAGCCATGCTTAGCCTCCAATGTGTCTTTGCAGAAAAGCTCCACACGCTTAGTCTAGGGTAGCTGCTTCATAAAATAACCCAAATAAGAGAACTTTCTTCCCATTGTCACTGAACTTAAGCCTCCACCACCCACCTTGAATCCTACAGAGAAATATAATCCACCAACTGGCTGATCTGTTTTCCTCTCTGTGCCTCTAAGTATCCATTGTGTCATATCCCATTCCCATCCCCTCTCCATTCTTTGACTCCAAGGAAGAAAGTCTTCTTTTAAAGCATTGCTGTCTATAGCTATGCCCTGGATCTTCTTATACTGAGAACCCCCTCTCCTTATGAATCCATGGCTTCTGTTCAGTCTTCCTACAGGGAGGCAGTGTGGCATGAAAAATGGGGAGCCAGGTCCATGTTACCCACACCTGTGTGCCCTAGAACAATAGCAGGCTGCCCTAAATAATTGGTAGGTATGAACCACCTCTGGAATCAAAGGTAGAACGACCCCAACAGCCTTATTCATAGGTGTCTGTTACTATGACAGTGAATGTTAGATAAAAAATAGCAACATTTGTTGGAAAATGGATCCAAATGTCCACTCAACTCTGTTTTCATGTTTTGTTCCACCCTGCTCTGTCTTCTTGCATTCCAGCAAGCACCTTGCACATCAGAGCCACCTGTCTGAAATAGGATCCATCTGTATAAGATTAGAAAGGAGACTGGTAGATGTGCCACTTTTGAGTGTAGATTTCTAGTTGGTAGACTTCAAATGCTAACTACCTACCCCAAGGGCTAAGAATTAAATTATGCATATTGGGGTGACACTATGGTTTACGTGGAACCATTTTAAAGCAAATTATCACTCAAAGAGAATAGCAGTAAAGGATTTAACTTACCTGGGCTCAGTTTCCTACTTCTGAAAAATGGCAATAATACTGGCATCTTTCTTATAGATAAGTTGAGGAACAGAATGAGTTAATAATAATAATAATAATAATAATAATAATAACACATTTAAGAGAGAGCTCAGCCCATAGGAAGCATTATTTTCTTTCTCTAAACACATTCATTCCCATGATCTATAGCTGTCTCCCTTCAGCTTCACTTACCTTTCCACTTCTTTCCCTCTTTACTGCTAAGGATCTTCAAAGATTAAATGTTCATCACTACTTAAGTCGGCTCTATTCTAATTTTCGATTTGATTCTACATTTTGATAATCATTTCTTATTTCTTCAAACATTTGTTAAATTCCTAGCAGATAGACTGCATGCTGTGTGACATGTTGGGAAGCGTGTGAAGAGTGAACAGCTGGCCTCTGATTTCCCATGCTTCCACTTAGAAATCCCAACTTTGCAAGGCTACGAAAGTGATAGGCCTAGAGTAGGAACTGTCATCCAATGCTCGAGTGAGCTTTTCCAGGGCTAGTTATACATGGTTTTGAAGAGATAGCAATATTTTCTCACCTTGGTGAGTCCAGAGCCAAAAAAAGCATGGCCAGGAGATAGAAGAGTGGAGATGCCTTGTATTCATAAACTGCTTTGTTAAATGATAAAAAAAACGCATACACGTCTTACAAAATTAAGAAAAGTAAGGGAAGGAATGGGTGGGAAGGGTGGATGAGAAGGTTGAAAGGGGTAACATGAATCAGGACACACTGTATTCATAAATTGCTTTGTTGAATGGCAACTCCTTTGTACAACTACTTAGACAATAAAAATATTTTTTAGAGAGTAGAGTAAGATTTATTATCTGCAGCAGATAAGGAGCCCACAGGAGTTATTCCCAAAGGTATGCCTTCCTCAAACTAAGGCATATGAGAATTTTGTTAAAAGAGACTATACACATTTATATAGGAAAGCACTTTGGGGGGTAAGCATTTTTCCCAGCATGCAAAGCCTAAGATGGACATTATGAGCATGCTCTGTTTAAGGTCATAGTTAAAAAAGGAATGATGGCAGACAGTAACACTTCTAGACATGCTTACCTTCCAGTTTTTAAAGATTGCAAACAGGAATGATTCTAGGTACATTTAACTTTTTCTCACAAATGTTTTAGCTGTTGCCCAATGTGTAATTTTGATAAATTGAATTACAAATGAACAAATGAAGGTAATAACAAAACTAACATTAAGCCTATTTTTATAAAATACAAATCCTGCTCTTGAAGTAGTTATAGTATATTATTGTTCTGTACTCTTAGTATAGAACACCTGTGTCTTCCCTTCCAAACCATTATAGTATTACCTTGGGCATAAATTTTACTCCTCTAAAAAAGACTGTGAAAGTACATGATACATGCATGGAGGAGGGGACCTGGGATCCTATCCTCTGAGGATAGATGGAAATTCCTCTGCACTGCTATTATTGTACTAGAAATTGGAAGGGAAAAATCTTTAAAATGTAAGAGCACACAAACATAAGCTCTATTTGTCATATTTGTATAATCTGGACCTAGAACATCGTTCAAAGACATTGAAAAGATCTATGTATTTAAATGCTTGATTCTCAGCTTGGCCCTATTACAGATAGTGGAATAGTGGAACCTTTAAGAGGTAGAAGGTTTTAGGTCATGGGACATGTCTTTGAGAAAGTTGTAAAAAAAAAATCAATCACCAATTTTCCTCTCTCTCACATGCATGTATATATGTATATATACATATATGCACACATACATACATACAAATACATGCACATCATATATACATATACATAGCTTTGCAGCTACCACGAGGTAGGCAGCTTTGCTCCATCATGCTCTGTTGCCACAAGGTGCCCTGCCACCACAGACCCAAGCTACATACGCATCAGAAGAACGAAGATGTCATCATATGTCCTAAAACTGTCAAAAAAAATCCACAATGCAGTGGAGAGAGAATGAAGAGAATGACCATGAATGTTCATCTTAGTGTCGTGATACAGCTTTGACCTTGCTGACCTCAGATGACCTTGAGAGCTGATGGCACTCATATAGGTGGTTCCAGGCTGCATTTTGGAAGGATATATTACTTTCACTCAAGATGCTGTACCAGATTTTCATTTTTCTTTCTCCCTCCTCTAGCACCAGGGGAACCATGGCTGTAGATGCTTTAAACTCCCTTCATTCCCATGTGTCCTGTTCGTTGCTGCCAACAGGGAGTCTCAGAGGACCTCAGATCACCCTCCCACCTGCCCAATCCTTTCCAGGCCAGTCCTAGAGCCAACACGCAAGGTACAGTCTGTCCTTGTGAGATCCGGGTACACCATGGAAAATAACTCCACAGCTTGGAACCTAACAAGCTGCCTTTTTCTTAAGCCAGAGAGCCCAGTGTGCCTTTCTTCCAACAGAGTTTTCTGGCAACCATGCTATGCAAGTGGCCAGACTGTGGAAAGCTTCAGAAGTTGAAGTGCCCTGCGCAGGCAACACTGGCTGGGAAGTGTGGGAGGGGGAGAAATCGTCACTACCAATGGGAATGTGGAAACCAATCTGTGTCTGGAAAGCTGGTGTACAGAAAAGCTGGATTCAGTGCTCATCTTGGGCTCTAGACACCAAAGGAAAAGATAGAATGATCCATCGATCCTACACATTCCAACATCCTTTTTATAACACGACCTATTCTTATCTAAAAGGAAGCTTTACCAAGATTTTAGCATTCTGGGCAAAGGCAGATTATCCAACTAATACATTCCTCCAATCACAGAACATAGTATGGAGTCACATGGACACCATTATTGTCCACTGTGACAGCAGTTGCTGCATTTGCACTCAGCGTCCAGCTGCTTTGTTTTCTCTTGGAAAGTCAGACAACACATTCTGGTAGCAGGCAAAGAGAGCTCAGGGATGGCATAATGCCACCACCAGGTAAAATTTCAGAGAGGCCCAGTGCCTTCCTCGTCTCTTTCTCTTTCTGACCTTTACATTCTACCTCTTAGGGCAGACAGCTATAAAAGGCTTACTTCAGGGACTCCCTACCATTTTTGAGAAAATTATATCTCTCTTCTCCTTCATACATTTTAAAATTAATGTGTAGAATTTTATTGCAAGTTTAAATAATTAAAAAGGATATAACCTCTGGCACACTGATTTATTCAATTAAGTATATTGAAAACTCACCCTCATCTATTCAAAAGTACATGAGGTCTTTTATTAACAGCCAGAAATTTTCCATCATTGTTTTCCTTCCTGGATTCATATCCCCATCCTTCATTGTCCACAGAATTTTTATCTTACTATGATATATCCATAAGCATGCCTTTTCTAAAAGACTAATTGATGAATATTACTTATTGCAAAATGGCATTGTTTTGATAGAGCAAAGAGCTATTGAGCCACTAAAACAACAGAAAAGTTGAAGCCCAATGTACCCAAATTAAATAATAAATATGTATAATACATCTAATTTTTTGGCAAAAGCTCAAGGATACTGTTCCACTAACAGTGTGATTAAACATTTAAGAAAATACTGCATACTTTAATGTGACACAATAATCTTAATCTTTAACCTCTTCCTACTTGAAATTAATTTCAAAGATGTCCCTGAGTCAAATAGTTCAGATTGAGCCTTTCAGATAGCCTGAAGTATTTGGCATCTCTGGTAGTCCGTTGTTTCAAAAAGTGCCACCACACGGTTGCCTTTACCCAGTGGCAGGAAGGAAAGAAATTGAACATGACAACATGAGTCAATGGGGTGACCTGTTTTAGGAAAGACCACAGAGAGAAGCTAGACTCTAGACTAATTCTCTTGAAATGACCTAGTCCTGTATCTCCTTGGTAAGACTTGGCATATCCAAATTCTGGGTTGTCTACAACACCTTGCGTCTGTCATCAGGTGACACTCCAATATCCATCTCCTTAATGCCGAGATCGAAAACTCTTATTTCAAAGGCCAATTAGAACGGTTTTCCTCCATGTTCCAGATCTTCATTTCCTTGTTCTCTCCTCCCACTTTTGATCTTCTAGACTCATTCCATCTTGTTCCTGGTAGTTGGAAAGATGCTCATGTTAATTCCTGTATCCATCTGGGTGTATCACTGACAAATAGGCCATGGATCTTTTCTAAAGGCCTTGCCATTGTTAGTAATGTCAGTGAGAACACTGTTCTCTTGCCTCCTGCCTCCTTTCTGACTTCTTTCTAACCTCCTCAGATCTTTTGGTATGTCGTAATGGCCATAAACAATCAGCTATAAATTCCTAGGGCAGCTGAGTACACTCCTGTAATCCTAGCTACTCAGGAGATTGATATCTGAGCATGTGGTTCAAAGCCAGCCCAGGCAGAAAGTTTATGAGACTCTTCTCTCCAATTAAACAGCAAAGTAACCGGAAATAGAGCTGTGGCTCAAGGGATAGAGTGGTAGCCTCGAGCAAAAAAACAATTCAGGGAGAGTGTGTGCAGGCCCAGATTCAAGCCTCAAGACCACACACACACACACACACACACACACACACACACACACACACACACACACACACACACAATGGCCAAGGCTCCAACCAGAAGTGCATCTTAAACATAGCTAACTTTGGTTTTTTGGTCAGCTTGGTCAAATATCTCTGAAGACTCTCCAAAGCCCAGTTTCTAGAGGAAGAGATGGAGGAACAGGAATGGAGTTTCCTAGGTGTGTCTGTGATGAAAGTTGATATTAAATAATGTTTGATGCCTCATTTTGTGAGCAGCTGGGAAAAAGAACAAAGGAGCCTGCTATTTGCCTTCAACCCTCATTCTTGCCTCCTACTTGCTGCTGCCACTTCCCAAGAGCCACAGCAAAGCAGAACTGGACTGGTGGCAAGGCAAGAGGGAAAGGCCCCCACGTAAGGCAATATCTCCATGTAAAACAAGTTTTCCTTGGTGCTGCCATCTGTACTTTTCGGTCTTAGTTTCCTCAATCCATCCCATCTCCTGCACTGCTTCTCTCCTCCATCCCATGCAAGTATTCTGAAGCTGAAGGACCTCCCAGCCAGCAAGTAGAGAAAAGGAACACCCAAACACCTGGATCCCCTGCGGTTACCTAGCTCAGGAATCCAGGGGTTCCTCCTCCTTCAAGCCTCAGCCTGATCATTCAAGAAGTGTCAAGAACTTACTGGAAGTGAAGCCAGCTAATCTATTTGAATGAGTGGTGTGTTGAATAATTTTGAGGCTCTGAGAGCATGTATTCATTTATAATTTATTAGGTTAGAGTTTATAGTGTGCTTAATAAGGCTGTTAGCTATATTAGAGCATGTTATGTTTACCAATATCTGTAATGTCTCCTGTGAACTAACAAGACACACATTGAGTGTGATATTGACATTATTATTCTTATGTTACATGTAAGAAATAAGTAATTTGTCCACATTCACAGCCAATAGGTTGAAAGGGGACCTTAAGAAAAGTTAAAGGCTGCTTTGAGCCACTATGAGACTTTGTCCTCGGGGTTGACCAGCCCAGCCCAAGGTGGTCTTTCTGCAAATGGCTTTTCTTCTATCCTTCTAAAAGTTAAAGGAACAATTAAAAGATTGCATACCAACATTTATGTCTGTGTTTCTTACCCACAAGGCTAAATACTTCCCAAGTGTAGAAACCTGGATATATCACACTATCCACACGCTTTTTATAGGTAGCAAGCAGTCCATGGAACATTCTCAAAAATAGATCATATCCTCATATGTCACAAAGCAAATCTCAGCAAATTCAAGAATCTCGAAGTTACTCTCTGTGTCCTGTTAGGCCACACCAGAATTTAAAATTAAAATTCAACAGCAAAACCATCATAGAAAATACCCAAACTCATGGAAATTGAACAACACATTGCTGAATGACCAGCAGGTCATTGGAGAGAAGGGAAATTCAGAAGTTTCTGGAATTCTATGTCAACAACCATATAATATTCCAGAACTTCCAGAACATAGCTGACACAGTTCTTAGAGGAAAGTTGATAGCTATGAGTGCCTACAACAAATTAGAGAAATAACAAATCAATACACTAATGATGCACCTCAAGCTTCTAGAAAATCAAGAACAAAGTTTTGAGTTTTATAAGTGATTTCTAGTAGAAAATCTCAGATAGCCAAGGGCTTCTAAGAATTGTAAGGTATTTCACAGCCAAACATGTCCAAAACAGAGAAAAGCCAATCAGAAAGAACAACACTTGGTGATTGGAAGCATGTTGTGGGATTTAGTAAAAATAGAAATCCTCATGTTGAAGAGAGTCTTACTGAGAACAAAATAAAACTAAAGCAACCCAAACTAATTTGGGATTCCAAATACACAAAACCACCTTTTGAGTCCCCAGCATTTTAAGGCAGAGCAGGCTCTGAGCAGTTCACCTGCCAGTATGAAGTCTTTCTTCTAGATGAGCAAAGATGTCCTCAAACAACCTTCTCAGATGGCAGACCAAGAGACTGGTAGAAAAACCCAGTGCACTGGAGAATGGCATGGAGATGTACCCCAGGGAGAAGAAATGTATCTCAGAGTCCAGATGGTGGAAACACATACCACCAGGATTCCAGGATTCTTTATGAATTGTTAATTTTTGTCTTTCAAGCAGAACTACTTACTGTCATTCTCTTATCCCTGACTCACCACTATTGTTTGAGTGTATGCAAAGCATATCACTTGTCTTTTCAGTTTAAAGGTCTCTGAGTTCAGAGGAGCCACAGCAAATAATAATAATAATAATAATAATAATAATAATAATAAGGAGCTGCATCATAATTTGGACCTGATAGAAATCTAAGATCAAGGACTTTGAATGGAATGCTGTACTCAAATGTGAATTGTGTGAATCCTAGAGGAAGGGAGTATATTTCTGTGTGAAAAGACCATGAATATTTGGAATTAGAGGGAAGACAATAATCTACATTTCTTTTTGTTTTATTTATCTTTTAGGTAGTTGTACCAAGGGCTTTCAATTAAACATGTCAGTTTATGAATACAATGCATTCTTGAGCCATAATCAGCTTTTATAGCAATGGTCACCAGGAAGGAAGGAAAGGAGGGAGGGAGGGAGGGAGGGAGGGAAGGAGGGAGGGGGGAGAGAATCTATAGCCCTCTGCAAAGCAATAAAGTCTCAATCTTTGAAAGTCAGATCTAGGGGTTTTTTTAAGCTTCCCAAGATGATTGAATTATGGAGTGGAATTCTGGAAAAGATGATACAATTCCTGAACCAAGAGCCCATCAGGTAAGGTTTCTGAGAAATGAGAAATAAGTGCAGAAATTCTAAATGTTCTCATTTTCATATATTTAGTGATTGATCTAATGGCTATTAACCTCAAAGATCATGTTAGGACTTGGTGACTAATGGCTGTTTCTGAGTCAAAATGAAATAGCACTTATTTTCATGATGTAATAAAAGTCAAGTGAACATTAACTCAGACCCCAATGAATCAGTGAATATGATCATTTGAACAGAATCTAGTCAGGTATTCTACGTAAATATATTCTAAGTGGTCATATAAGCCTTCAAGATTTTGTTAAAAATGCTTAAACTACTTTTAAAAGAAGAAAAAAGAAACATGGAGAAATCATTATGGAGTAAGATGTCCCAACTTGGTGCCTGAGACAATAGGAATAGTAGGGAGAGATGACAAATTAGGTTTGATAAGAGTAGGAAAACCCTTATGGTAGCCAAACATCAAAGAAACAAAGAATGGGAGAGAGTGTGCCACTGTTCAAAAGGAAATGTACTCAATACCTGACTTAGGTAACTGTAACCCCTCTGTACATCACCTTTACGATCAAATTTTAAAAATCAAATAAATAGCGTATATTTGCTATGTAAAAAAAAGAAAAATTTTAAGGCACTGTAGCCTATAGATTTCCAGTTTATGAACTTCTGGGTCATGCTAGAAACCATTATAATAGAGAAATAAATCTAAGTACAGAATCACAATGGTTTAAGGTCAGGAAAGGTCTCAAAGCAGCGATGACAAAAGAAACATTTTTCAAGCTGATGTTTTTTTCAATCTTTTGATTTAATGTCTAATTTTATTAACTTTTTATTTTGCAATGAGTTTGTACAGAGACACAATACAAATATTGTTACAGACTTCTTGTATTTTCTTTACTAAGATTTCCTCAAATATTAACACCTACCATCACCTCCATACAATGAACAAACTCAGGAAATTTTCTCCAATATACTTCCCTCACGTATCATCAGGTGTCCTACCAATATCCTTTCTGTGGCTGATGATCTAAAGCAGGATCACCCTGACATTTGCTTCTTGTGCTTCTTTAGCATCCCTTAATCTAGAAGGATTCTTCATTGACATTCATGACCTTGACATTTTCAGAGTAGTAGCCAGTTATTTTTATAAATTGGCCTTCAACTTGGGCTTGTCAGATGTTTACTCATGATTTACATTCAAGATTTACATTTTTTTAAAAAACAAATTCCATTGAGTGTTGCTGTGTCCGTTTTAGTGTATCCTAACCAAAGATATATTATGACAGTTTGGATCATTATAGTTTTGGAAATTTCACCAAATAGTAGGAGTGGAAATCTGTCATATTTCTATATTATAATGTAAGTGCTTTCCCTTTATAATTAATAAAGAACTGGGTAGAGATTTTGAGATTACATTGATATCCTGTTTGCACTCATAATTTTGTCCACTGGTTTTAACAATCACTGATAAATTCTTCCAGAAATAGTGACTGTGGTATTTGCCAAATGGTGATTCTTCTAATTTCATTATTTATCTTCCATTTGTAAGCTGGAATTCTGTAATACTTTACTTCCGTTTTTGGTTAAATACTTGGTTTTCTTCAGTCTCTTGGGTTTTATTTTATGGTTTATAATCCATTATTAGCATTACTTTTTTTGGGGGGGGGAACACTGCTCAATTTGTCTAAGATTTGACTATTGAGTTCCCTCAACTACATTTCTGTGTCCTTTTGAAATAGCCCCATCATTTGTGCTTGCTTCGTTTTTGAGTAGTTCTCTGTTTCTGGCATCATAATACATTTCATAACCATTTGTATTTCTCCTTTTTCAAATCTAGAATCAGCCAATCCTCCAAGGAATTCTTAACAACTTTTCTTGGGGGTGTGGCCAGACACCAGGATCTAGGCAATTAGTGTATTTATTTTTAATGAATTCCTGCTTCTGAGGTCTCTCTGCAGACAAAGTGTATGTATATATGTATGTACATATATGTTTATTTCTATTTCTAAATAGTTATATAGATAAAAATTATGCATTAATGTTTATACCTCTGGTGCTAAGCCAACATCACAAGATTCTTCTAGCTTTTTCTTTTTTGTTACTTATAACTCTCTTTTCTGGTAGTGAGAAATCTGGCTATCATTGTCTATGACATATTAGTTTATTTCCTCAATCTTATAAACACATTAAGTGATTTCAGTTTGCCCTTTCAGTTTACCCTACTCAACAATTTCATGAACTTATCTTCCCACACTTTATTTTCAAAAATATTCATAGAGTACTTTATCCCTTGAAAAAGATAAGCAAAGCACCATCCAAATATTACATTCCTTTCTCAATCTGTATGTAGCTATTCAACTTTGAGAAAACTATGGCCAAAGCAAAATTATCAATCTCCAACATATTCATTATACAATAGATGAGAAAGACAAGGGCCAACTACAATAAAATAATTCCAGCTACAAAGAAAAGAACAGGGAAACACACACACACACACACACACACAGAGTCATTGGACATCATTATGAACAAGACACAATTCCATTGGGATGGGTGTGTGACTTGGGGATGAGAACATGACTTAGTCTAGTCAGGGTAAATTTGGAGACCAACTGGGAAATACTGATACTGAAAACATTCTTTCAGTATTATGGTCTGATGATGCTTTCTTAGTGCTAGGTATCTGAATCAATCAATTTGGCACCTTTTAGGTTTTCTTCTTCTTTTAGGTTTTTTGTTAATTCATCTCTCTAATCATAGCTGGAGAACTTTCCATTTTTATGGGATGCATACTGTAATTGCTTGAGGATTGGGCAGCAGAGAGCATGATTGTCCAGGGCTGTGATTTGTTCAGCAATAACATTCTTTCACAGGGCTGGGAAGGTGTCTCAGTGGTAGAGTGCTTGCCTAGCATGCATGAAGCCCTGGGTTCGATTCCTCAGTACCACATAAACAGAAAAGGCCAGAAGTGGTGCTGTGGCTCAAGTGGTAGAGAGCTTGCCTTGAGCAAAAGAAGCTCAGGGACAGTGCTCAAGCCCTGAGTTCCAGCCCCAGGACTGGTTAAAAAAAAATTCTTTCACAAATGTACTTGTTATTAGAATATGTGACTAGTTACTCTTATGGGCTAGAAACTATAGCAAATACTTATCTCTGATCTTTGTTTTTGAGTCTAAGAATTTCTACTGTTTAACAACAGGCTCTTGCTATATTGTCATCCCCACAGACCTTAGTGTAATGGCTACAACTTTTATCTTTGCCTCTGTTTCAGGGAAGTTCTGACAATCACTTGGAATAAATTTATTCCTGCTCTCATCTTCTCCCCCAGCTGCACTAGTTTGCTTGGTTGTTCATTAGAAAGCATTGGGAATGCCTGAAGGGTTAGACTTGTCTTCTCCCCCAATGAACTTGCCTCTCAGTTTTACTTCTATACACCTTTATAGAGTCTAGTCCTTCCAGATCTCATTCTGAACCCAGAAAGGACCTTGCTAAGCAAGGTCATACTTTCTCCTTCTCTGGATTCAAATGGGTCAGGCCATCCTACCATTGTTTGTTATAGGACCTTTCTGTAGTGAAATTCCTGCATTATTCCTTCCACTTTTCCTGATATACTTGGAGACTCGTTGCCCGAGCCCCAGCAGGGTACCTCTCTTCACCCAACTTTACCTGTGTAGACAAGTCCACATTTTAGAGTTGATTTCTATTTCACCCACATCTGGAAACAAATTCTATATGGCAGCTACAAGATTCTTTGGCTTCAATATACAGAAGACTTGACTAAAATCAACTAAGTCATAAATAGAAGTACTAGCTTTTGTCACTGAAGTCAGAGACCAGACAACCTTTGAGCTAGCTTACTTCTTCAACTGTATCGTACTCTGACTTCACCAACTCCATAAATTCAGTCCATGCTGTTGGCAGCATGTTTCCTGTATTTACGTAATCACTCTCTGATTCTGAGATGAACAGAGAGTGTTGGAAAGAGATTCCAACACAAATGTTGAAATCCAGAGTTCTTATTGAACTTTAGGTGACTCGGTCACCCCACATTAATGAGAAGTTGAATACCTGTGGCCTGAGCCAACAACCACTATCTTATAGGCAGTGTTTGGTCCACTTCTAGTTGAGAAGAGGGTACTATTAGAAAGGGAAAAGGATATTCTTGTTGGCAATTGGTAATATTCATTATTGTCAGATACTTAAAAATCAGGTTTATAGTCTCTTACATTAAGCTTCATCTGAATGAATCTTACATGGCTCTGAAGAATCTAGAGCTCTATAAAAACAGGAACCTTACGTGTGATTCACTTCACTTGTAGTACAAGGCCTAGCATTCAAAAACATTTGCTCCCTAAATGAATAAATGAATGTTTCCTGTTTATTCTGAACAGAACCCTTGAAGCACAGTGTCTCAAATCTCCAGGGCATTAATACTTCACTTGAGATGTTTGGACTTCAAGCTTCACAGCTGGGAAGTAGATAGCCAAAACCTGGACTCAGGCTTGCTGACTCCACATAGCTTCTTCTTCCAGCTATTCCAAGCTGCTCTAATGTGTGCAAATAAATGCTCAGAATCTTAGCACAGCTGTGGTCAGAGAACATTTAGGGAATGCATAAAACATTCTGACAGCTAATATCCAAATAGTAATTTGGAAGATTAACAGGAGTCTAAAACTAGCATGAATTGATATTTGCTTTTCTGATCTAAAGCTATCAACAGCTCCAAGTTTAAAATCATCTACTGCTTAATAATAGATGAACAAATGGAAAGGACCTGTTGCTAGCATAGTTTCTCATTTTGTGATAGCAGAATGATGGTGTATATTATTATTTTGCTTATTGTGCATTGCCTCTATTAAAAATAAACCTTTTGTAAGTGACACTTGAAGGGAGAGACTTTATCAGTAAAGAATTGAAATCACAGAAACTGAATGTCCACTATGAGCTGTATGCACTCCCTCAATCACTTAAGGTTTTCTTTTTCCTTTGCCTCTATTCACTCATGTAAAATTTTCATTTGTATCATATGCCATGAGCATTTGGCACAATCGGGAGAGACCCAGGAGTGCATCAGTTAAGATAATGAACTCTGTATAAAGCAAAAGTTACTTGGAAAATGAAAGAAAACACACCAAACCATGCAGAAGCAATAAAAGCTAATTGCAAATTCCTGCAGAAAAAAATGATAGCAAGATAGCTCTAAGGGTGACTTCTTTGGCATGAAGATTTCTTATGTCAGTTTTGACCTTTGAACCTGACAAAGCATTTACTTAGGGGAAAGAATGAACTATGGAGTCAGAAATACATAAATTCAAATCCTTGCTTTGCTATAGCCTATGTCCTTCCTCTCATGGAACTTTTTTTTTAAAAAAATCTCAAATACAGCTGCTTTGTAAAGCTTAAGAGAGACAACATGTTGTCCTTGCAAAGTCTAGTACAGTGCTTGACATAGAGCAGTTAGTTAAATCTATGTTAGTTGTGCTACCAAGTCCCTATCCTCAAAATGCTTACAATAATGTAGAGAAAACAGATGCAATTCTTGACACTTAATTCTCCCTCAAATGCTCTGAGATAAGTATTATTTCTCCCATGTTGCAAGCAGGAAATTGAGAATGCCAATAGCTCGTTCAAGGTCTCTATTAATGAGTGAATGCGCCAGCATTTAAGTCCCATGATATTCAGTCCGAAGCTTATGTTCTCATAAACATTGTGGATGAGAAACTGAGAGATAAGAGTTCTGGTCCTGACTTTAGACCAGTATCAAAGCCTTGGAGAGCTTTTATAAAACATCCAATGTCAGAACTCTCTCTTAATCAGAATACAAAACTAAGTCCTGGATATTGTAGTGTTGTTTTTTTTTCTGCAAATATCTCCAAGATATTCTAATGAGCAGCCATTGCTCAAGACTCTCCCGGCCTTCACAATCTATACTTCCATAGATGGCAGCAATGTCAGAAGGAGACCAGAAGGTGGGATGCTCGGGGTTTTTCTCCACAGTCTCCACTGTGTGATTTAGGAGAAAGGCCAGGGCAGATGGTGTTCCCTCTGCTGAAAGGCATTGTTATGGGGTTGTGAGACTCTGGAGTACCCAGATAGCAGCCCAAGGACATGGCATTCTCCTGATCTACTTTGGGTTGACAGAGCAAGAGCATCCATCACACATGGAGGAAGGAGCAGCTTGGGAAATGTCCCAAACAAATGCAGCTGTTCTTTGTTTCTGGAGAGGATGCCAATAACATTTTGTTCCTTAGGGTTCCTAAAAATGAAAATGCGTGCATAGCTAATAAAAACAAACAAACCCATAGGGATAATTATCATATTAACCAATATGTCATATTGACATTTATTTAAGTGTATTGTATAATCACATATATTCTGGTCTTTCTCCTGACTTTATGTTGAAGGAAAGAAGACTCGTTCATGAGGCTTTGGATGCTCCTAGGGACATGTCAGTTACTCATAAGCCAAAGCTTTTGCTGCTTCTGACACAGGGCTCATTTCAGGAGCTCATCCCAGGGACTAGCTCACAATGGTCTATACAGCCTCACCTCTATTGTGCATGAGGCATGCTGGGATCACTAGCTCCATTCTTTAGGGCTGAAAACAACAGCTTCGGAAGGCTAAATTTTGTGCTCAGGGGCTTGAAAAGCAAGACCTATGTTCTAGTGTACGTCTCTAGACTCAATTTACTCATTTGAGTTAGGAAGAAATGGTGCTACCCTAGCACACTGTAGACTAGAAACCAACCCACTGAACACAGAGACCTTCTAATAAAGACACGGGTGTTAGATACTGATAATTGTAACTGGCAATTTATGGCCTTATCTACTTTACCCATTCTCTGAGATCTAAGAAGAATCTACATAGGTGGCACCAATATCTCATTGCTTATTATCTGCATCTTAGGTTCAAGCTACAGCAAGTGCTGCAACTTTGTGCCTCAAGCCTACAGTACAGCCCCAACAACATCTAGTTAAAGGGTGTGTAAGAACATGGTCACCGATGAAAAACAGTTGCAATAGGGACTCCTTAGAAACAGGATCAAGAATTCCTCAGACCAGCAATGTGTAATAGTAATGTAATACAACCCACATGTACAATTTTAATATTCTAATAGTTTTCATGAGGTATTTTGATGAGCCCAGCATAGATAAAATATAAAATCATCATTAAAATAGTGCTCATGTACTAAATCTTTGAAATCAAGCATGCATTTTATACTTCTAGCGTCTATCAATTCTGACTGCTGCATTTCAGTAGTTCCATGTACTTAATTAATACCTCCTTGGATAGCACAGATTAAACCATTTCAATATAATTATTAGAGTATTGTACTTAGTATAAATATACAACTTTCTGATGATTTCTTATTTGGGGTTTAATTTATAGCAAGCTGCTCTCTGATTTACCATGAAAAGTCTTTCATTAGATAAGGGAGTAGTTTTTGTTGAATAATATTTTTACCAGACACTATGTTTGGCCCTGAGAGTACAGGAATGATAAAAAAAAAAATGGTGTGGGAGCTGTAGAATTATCTAAATGGAGATACTTAAGAAAAGAGTAACTGTTCATCTGAAAGGCTAAAAGTATAGTTATCTTTATAAAAGATCATGGGATACATGAAGAGATGTTTAAACAAATAAGGAGGATCTAACGTTAAAAATCAACATGTACTTGAGAAGGTTTTGTGAGCACCACACTCTTGTGTTTTACAATGACATAAAAAATAAATAAGGTGGAATCTCAGTGTTTTCATTTCCTTTTATGGCCAGAGATGTTGAACATTTCTTCATGTCTATTGCCATTCTTATTTCTTGGAAGTCTCTCTTTAACTCATTAGCCCATTTGTTAATTGGGTTGTTGTTCCTTTGAAGGTTTGTTTTTTAGGAGTAAGCTCTATGTACATTTTGGATATTAGGCCATTGTCTGATGTATATTTGGTAAAAAAAAAACAAAAAAAAAACCTTCTCCCATTCTGTGGGCTTCCTAAAGCTTGTTATCTTTGTCATTTTCCATTCAGAAACTTTTAAGTTTGATGTGATTCTATTTATCCAATCTTTCTTTAATTTGTTGTGATTCTGGATCTTTACTTAGAAAGTGTTGACCTGTGCCTAGGACCCCTAATATTTTCTCTATTCCTTCTTGTAATATTTTCATGGTTTCTGGGCCTTCTAATCCATTCTGCTGGACCTCAGGCCTATTCTGCCAGTACCAAGCTGTTTTTTATTACCATAGCTTTGCAATTCCTCCAACACTGATCTTCCTGCTAAGGATTGTTTTTGCTATTCAGTCTTTTATTATTCCATATGAATTTTTGGATTGCTTTTGCTATATCACTGAAGAAGATTATTGGGATTTTGATGGGTAGTGCATTAAATTTGTAAATTGCTTTGGGAAATATGTCATTTTCATAGTATTAATCCTTCCAATCTAGGAGCTTGGAAGGTCTTTCCATTTCCTTAAATATCCTTCAATTTCCTTCTACCTCATAAGTACTGGCATGGGTGTAGCTAAAAGAGAACTGTATTATACTGTTGGTGGGAATATAAACTTGTTCAATCACTCTGGAACATAGAGCTACCTTATGACTTAGAGATTTCACTTTTGGACATTTATCCATAGAGTGTAAACAGGGCCAGCACAACCATGTTCAATACAGCCCTGTTTACCATCATCAACCTCATATCGATGCCCCTCAATGGATAAATGAAGAAAACATAGAAAATGAAGAAAACACTCAATGGAATTCTACTCATCCATCAGAAAGCATGATATTGTGCCATTTGTAAGGAAATGGAAAGACTTCGAGAAAATTATATCAAGTGAAGTAAGCCAGAGTCAGAGAAACATAGGTTACATGGTTTACCTTCCTTTGTGGTAGCTAGAAAGTGCCTATAAATCTACAAGGGTGGTATGCAAGTGGTTACAAATGAATTCACTGAAGTAGAATAGGCTCTGTGGAGAGTATAACTCTTTTTTTTTTTTTTTTTTTTTTTTTTTTTTTTTGCGCCAGTCCTGGGCCTTGGACTCAGGGCCTGAGCATTGTCCCTGGCTTCTTCCCGCTCAAGGCTAGCACTCTGCCACTTGAGCCACAGCGCCGCTTCTGGCCGTTTTCCGTATATGTGGTGCTGGGAAATCGAACCTAGGGCCTTGTGTATCCGAGGCAGGCACTCTTGCCACTAGGCCATATCCCCAGCCCCGAGAGTATAACTCTTAAAAAAAAAAAAAAAAAGAAGAAGAAGAAGAAGAAAGAAAGCAAACCCAACAAAATAAGTAGCATTAGGAAATGAGTGATCTCAAGAGTATGGTATGGGTCCAAGGGGAGAGGGATAGACGAATGATGGGTTTTGGATGGAGAATGCAGGCAGGATTCATTGTATATACCACAGAATTGAGAAATGAAAGTGAAGATGTGGGCTGAAAGAGGGAGTGAAGAATTGAAAGTAATGACACAGATCAAGACGCATTATCACATAAATTGATTTGTTGAGAGGCAAAACAAATTAAATACATAACCTAAAATTAAAATAAGTAAGGGAAGGGGTGGATTGGGAGGGATGGGTGAGAATGTTGAAAGGGGTGACAGCAATCAAGATGCACTGTATTCATAAACTGCTTTGGTGAATGGTAATTCTTTTGTACAACTACTGAAAGATAATAAAAATGTTCAAAAATAAGATAGAATGTTAAGAATCTGTGTAGTAAGGTTTACGCCCTCAATTTTCCCTACTAAGACAAGAATTTTGATTTAAGTTCTTAATTTGGGAAATGATTTCAGAAAATGCGATATGGGCATTGAGAAATGACATAGCAAGGGTAAGCAAGTCGATGTGTACATGAATGAATAAGTTACCTCTGTCAGCAGCCCCAACTCCATCCCTCTGAAAGTCCTCTGGAAGATGTAGTGGAATGTGCCTTGGAATTTACTCAATGGCAGGTGAGGGCAAGGGAGCTAGGGTATTCATTCCCCTCATCCCTCCTTGACTGGAGTTCCCTCTTGAGGTGTTAACTCCTGGCAAATTGCTGCTCAGTTCTGCAGTGTTGCTGTTATTCTGGGAGTAACCTAAGCTTAGCTCATTCCTGCGAGCAGAAAGCCCACTCAGGAAGACAAGAGACAGAATACCCACAGACACCATGGGTGTGCTGAGGTAGGCCAAAATGATATGACGTAGGTTACTGCATGTCTACAGCAATTCCTAAGTTCTTAGATAAAACCAGGCACATTGTCTTATGCACTAGTCATGTAATAATCCATTGATTCCTCATGCCAAATTTTAAGTATATATAACGAAATAGGAAGACACTGATATAGGGAGAGAGCATGAAATTTGCTCAAG
Source organism: Perognathus longimembris pacificus (assembly GCF_023159225.1). Classification (NCBI taxonomy): domain Eukaryota; kingdom Metazoa; phylum Chordata; class Mammalia; order Rodentia; family Heteromyidae; genus Perognathus; species Perognathus longimembris. The sequence continues at coordinate 22,094,333 of NC_063179.1, forward strand.
TTCATACAATTACAAAGAGACAATGACAGACTAGGTTTGATTTTTTTTTCTTTTCAAATAATACAGATTCTACTGAAATCAGAATCTTCCCTATTGAGGAAGACTTCCTGGTCTATTCTACCCAAACTAAGTCATAAGTTACAAACAACAACCCCCCAAAAATCTTTGCCTTTCCAAGTCTCAGCTTTATATTGTAGACTATATATGCAGTTCTTTACATCAAATTTTCTAGAGGGTAAGTCAAAAGGCAAAACTATGAATCCAGACAAAGATTGGGTAGAGTTATATAAAAGTTAGTGTGCCAATAAAGAGGCAAAGATCACAGGAACAAAAGGAGTGTTTTTACACAGTTCATACCAAGATTTCTTATTCTAGGTACCAAAGACCTCTCTCCTTGCAATCTTTGCTCAGGCAAATGAAATTCTGAGTAGCTCTAGTTAGTCATGGGGAAAGGATGGCAATGAAACACTTTCTTCTCACCTGCTCACGTCTGTCTGACATTTTCCACTGGTTCTCTTATCCTCACACTCTCCTAGTGTCCAGACAGAACCCTTATCTTTCTTGTCAATGTCACATATCATAAATGTCTCATTGGCAAGTATGAAAGGTCCACTTTGTCCTAACCCCAAATTTCAATCTCACATGCATTTCACAGCTCCTGTCTCTTCACATCAGACCAGATATGTGCTCAAATATTCCTGTCAGGGAAGGGGCAGAGGACATTGACTGGTTTTTCATTCAACCTCTCTCTACCTCCCATTGCTGCTTCTAACTTTTTCAGATGCAGGGGAAGGAGAGAGACCAAGGGACAAAAAGCCATAGCTGACAAAGAGCTTGACCTGTGTGGAAAATCCTAACCTTTCCTTTTATCCTTCCTTCCCTCTTTGTTGGTCCTTTGGAGACTGCTCTGCAGGAGGCAGCTCATCAACAAGGGGGTATCTTCGGACTGAGGGCCCAGGATGCCCCTTGGTTTCTACAGAGTTTATCCACCCATCTCTCCGCTGGTTTATCTAGTACCTGACATAGAGTTTTGTAGGGGTGAGACCTGTCGAATCAGGCAGAGCCTAGCTTTTCCTTGAGAGTGGCCCCTGTCCCATGGAGACCCTCCAGCCTCACCCACCTCAAGTGGAGAGGCCATCTACCTCCCCTTCAGCATCCTCTCAGCACTGATTGCCATGGACTCCCTCTTCGGATGTTTGCAGGCTCTGTATCTTCCCAACTCTAGAGAACATTTACTGAACTGCCCTAAGGAAACTGCTCCCAGACAATCTGGGGTTTCTGCAGTTCTGCAAGTACTCCATGTGGAGTAGATGGGCAAGATTTTGATTTATTCTCCCTTCCTGGCCTGTAGCTCCATATTTCTTCAGTCTGAAGCTCATCCATCTGACCTATGCAGGGAAAAGGAGTGGCTCCCTATGTTATGAAACTTGTCTGTCTTCTTATCCGTTCCTCATTTTTGTGGCCCTCAACTTGTCCCTCCAGTCAAGACCATCCCTCATCCTGTGTGATTGTGATGTGACACAACTTCCTCTCTTTCCGTCTTGACTTTCTTCAGTGTAGCCCTGCTTACACAGTCTGAGAGCAATTACATTCTCTCAAGTTCGCTTCTAACATTTGGCTTTACTTTTCACGAGCCTCTGTTTGTTTTCTTCAGAAAGGAAAATAGGACAATTCTTTTGAAAATACTTTTCTTTCTTTTAGGTTTTATGGGAGGGGAAAAAAGCCAGGTGTAATTCAGAAAGGCCATTCATTCAAGCACTCTTTGTTCCACCAATTTCCAAGTTATTTCATAATAAAGAAGTTTTAGCAAAAGCATGATCAGAAAATAGCATTGGGAAACAGCCCTTCCTTCCTCCAATAGTGCTTAGCCACAAGAAACTTGAAATGAATGAAGTCAGATTCCCATACTAAATGATTTCCATTCCCACCCCTCTGAGGGAGAAGGAGGGCAGTACCAGCATGAGAATATATATTTAAATACCAGCGAAGCTTCAAATTCAAAGCAGCATAACGTTTTCTTTATCTCTTTGATGTACAGCAGACAGATGCAGATGATGTTCCTTCTGGGCCATTTTTCTTCCTTCACAGAGAATCTGTGTGAATCATCAAAGCCATAAAACTATATGACTGGGCACTGATAATTACACAACTTTTAACTGGAAGCAAATATTGACTTAACTTCCGCAGCCATAGATTTTTCTGTCAGATTGTAGATACGAGGGTCCAGTTTCCTACCTTTATGGAAGATGCAGGCCTCATTACCAGTGATTCTACAGTACAGCTGGCTCCAGGCTTCCCAGGGTCCCTTCTCAAGCAAGCTGCTGCCCTGGTAAGGGGGCCACCCTTTGTAAAGCGGGCATCACCTGACTTCTGTGCACCCCAGGACTCCCAGCCCACCCAGACTCATATCTTTTTAGGCTGGCATAGTGGCAGGATGCCCAGCTATGGAAGGGCAAATCTTCTCTCTTTCCGCTCTCCTATTACATCAGTTGGTACTAGTGCCAAAGAACAGGAGATTGACTTAATAACTGTGATCTTGTTTTTCCCTCAAAATAAAAATAATGTGCCTTCAAATTACAATATGTTCCTCCAGTAACATTTAGCAGTGTATTTACAGAATAGCAGAGCCAACTGTGAAGTCCATCTCAGTATCCTTTGTCTGAATGTACTCCCATGCCTTAGCCAGACTTCAGTGATTGACACTCACTGGGATAGCTCACACTAGCATGACCCCTGGGTAAAGTCCTAGCTGGGAAAGGCTGTGTGAGATCTGCATTCAGTCATATAGCCAGTTACTTTTGGGGTCAGGACTAAATACTAATTTTCCTCACCCTCAGAGTGTCCTGCCTTCATTGAAGCATTTCAGAGGAGTACTGGGTGTCATATTTTAAAAGAACAGTATTTTTTATAATTATAATTATAGCTGATGATGAATTTTTATTCATCATAGAAAATTGGAAAAACTCAGAAAACATGAGGAAGAAAAGAAATATTAGCTTGGTGATGGTGGCTTAAGCCAGTAATCATAGGTACTCAGTGTGCCCAAGATCTGGAGGATTAAGGTTCAAAGCCAGCTTGGGCAGAAAAGTCTGTAGGAACCCATCTCCAATTTACCAGCAAAAAAGAAAAAAAAATGGGGTTTAAGTGGTAGGAGCGCCAGCCAAGCAATCTGAGTGAGTCTGTGGGTGGTACCTAGTGCCTTGCTGGTGCTCTAGGTACAAGAAAAAGGAGAAAAAAAAAAGAAGGAAAGGAAAAAGAAAAGGAGAGAGAGAGAGAGAGAGAGAGAGAGAGAGAGAGAGAGAGAGAAAAGAATAATCCATATACCCAGACAGACATAGTGGCAATCTTATATACTTGTTTCTTTAAAGAAAAAAAGGTCTCATGCTATACATATTGCTTTTATGACAGCTTTCTTCATCTTCCCAATTATAAAAGTAATACATGCTTAATGATAGAAACAAAACAGAAAACACAATCATAAAGAATGTCAAAAGCATGCCATACTCCCAATCCTCCAAGAAGTAAGCATAATAGAGCAATTTCACTGAGTCAGACATTTTAGAGGGCCCATAAAGTCACAACAGGCCTCGAAGGCCATGATAAACCACTCCTCTGCCACTGTCTTCACTTGGGATCTGGGATGATGTGTCGGGAATATTTCTTTGTTTTAGCTTCTTTGTTCATAAATACAGACAAGACTTTCTAATTAACTTTATGGGAATATTTTGGGAATATGACATTGGTTGAGGATCTTAAAGATTCTGAAAGAAACCCACAATCTCCAGGCCACGAACTGCCCTCATTCGATTTGAATTCCTCTTTGCCAGGCCAGACCACAAAAAATTGGGGCCACATGAAAACAGTAGAAGATGGTTTGGCCAGAAATGCATAGTCTGGCTTTATGTAGGCCAGAGAATAAAAGGAGCTGGTAATGCAGAGGAGACTTTTGAAGTTCATTGTTTTTCTGATTGATAAAATTGTGCTAAAAGGAAGTGCTAAAGGCTTTGGGAAGGTAGTTTGCTTTTCTTGTGTTGATTTTCTATTAAATATTTACTATTAAATTTTGTTGTTGTTCTTGGCTATATCTCTAGATTTCTTTAAATAGTGGGTGAGGAATAGTCCACCATCAGATTTAACTATTTTACTGGTAAGGCTATATTTATATAAACTGGGAAGACACTGTGACTCCATTGGCTAAATGGACAGCACTAAGTTTGAAAGATGATCGTGCCTAATGCTATACAACAAGAAGTCTCAAGGGTAACTCATAAGACAGGTGGATTTTTGATCATAGCTTCCTGGACCACCCAGAGGTAAGCATTCAGATATGTGCCTAGATAAAACAGGAAAAAATCCAATCAAACAGATGAAAACATCAGGTTTACTCTGATGTGTCCTAATCCACTACTATCTCTTGCCATCCATGTGCCCTATCCTTCTCAAGGCAGACCTTCTGCATTGCCCCAAGTATATCCAGCAGATGGAACCAGGCCAACCAAGTTGCCCTTCAGCCACACTCCTCGGCCTCATGGGGACTTCTCCCCCTTAGTCATATTCCATCTCTAACTAGATAACAAATCCTGCTGATCTACTACACAAGTATTTCTCAAGTCCTCTGTCTTTTTCCATGCCACTTTTTGCCAGCAGAGACTGGCAAACTCCTCTGATAAACTCTTCTCTGGTTATCTCATTTTTACTTGTATGTCCCCTGTCCCTACATAGGGGACACAAGAACAAGATGAACCTGATAGTGTTACTCCCACTGAAAACCTGCTGCTGATCTCCTATAATTCGGATTAAAGTATATTAGCCATATGTATCTTGACTGTGTGAACCTGAATCATGTACTCACCACCACATGAAAACAATGAAGCGGTTGTTTGGGGTGGTTAAAAATAAAGCTATTATACATATTCATATGTGATTTTTTTTGTGAATGTACATTTTCATTTCATTTCATTTGGGTAAAAAACAAGGAGAGATATTTCTGGGGTTTATGGTAAATAAGTGCATATAAGCCCACCCTCCCTCTTAGGTGTTCCAGAACACTGCATCCTTCTACCTGTCACTTCATGCACAGCTCTACCCCCCACGCTTTTCACACTTTTTCACCCCCCCACACTCAACTTCTTTCACTGATGTGAGTACTCTCTTATAGGATTTCCCACATATCAAGTCTTTTGCCAGAAATACTTTGCCTTTGCCTCAGTAAGTTTTTTTCTTAACTTGAACAACTCATTCGCTTAAATTTCTTTGCCAGCAAGGTTTCCCCAAACCTGTAGTTCATCTCCTCTTGTGTTTTCTGCATTCATTCATTCAGTCATTCATTCATTCATTCAGAAAATGTTTGATAAATAACAACCAGAATGTAAATTCTGCTCTAGGCATTGAAAATATGGCAATGAACAAAAGACACAAAAATCTGGAGGCCTGTGCTCTCATGGCATTTACAACCTACTGGGAGAGGCAGACAAGGCACAACAGCACCAGCAGGGCTGGGGATGTCATTCAGTGTAGAGTATTTGCCTTGAATGCACAAAGTTCTGGGTTCAATCCCCAGGACTCCAAAATGCAAAACGAACATATGTTAGAATGTCAGAAGATAGCAAGCAATAATAATAATGTAATAATAACAATAATAATAGCAGAGTCATGGGCAGGACAAGAGGACTTGGGGGTTCTCTTTTAGTTGGAGGACACCATAAATGGATAGCCCTGCAAATATCTGGGAGAAAATTATTCTAGGCAGCATGAACAGCAAAGACAAAAACTATTGGTATAGAAAAGATGTGGTAGGAAGAGGCTGGCATGTTTAAGAAGTCATGTAGAAGCCAATATGGCAAGAAGCCAGCAAGCCCAGGAAGCGGTGAGGAATTCAAGAGCAGGCAAGGGCAAAAGGCCAGATCAGAAGTGGCTTTTCTAGTACTCAGTGCCCCATCCAGGTCCTTATCACTGCCTAGCTGTTGCTTTCTGCATTTTTATCTTTTGCTCTCATCTAAGGGCTGTTTGAGACTAGGTCTGTGTTTGTTCTGCTCATGCTCTGACTTCAAGCATTTGGCATGGTGTCTACTACATAGTAGATACCTAATAAATTTTTGAATGAGTGAATGGAGCAACTTAAGGACATCTACTCCACTGAATAAATGACAAAGCTCCATGATGGCACTAGCCCATGTTATTACCAGGGAGAAAAGGAATCTCAGATTGCTTCAGTGACTTTCTCAAAGGGAGACGTGAGTGGTGGGCTGGAATCCAGCAGCTTCCTGAGCAAAGCGCCTCCTCTCTCTATCAGCACTATCATTCTTGAGTCCAGAACTTAAGGCAACAGATGGACTATCCTAACATCCTCAGCCCATCCTCGTTCTCTAGAACTCTGTTAATCTTGGATTTGGAATAGATCTGTTATGTATGGACCAATGCTTGTGTCTGTCTCTACAAATGCACAGGGTGAACTCATACCTCCAGATGTGATATCAGGCAGTGGAGGTTCAGTGTTGTAATTAGGACTAGAAGAGGTCAAGAGGGAGGAGCCTTCACAATTAGGGTGTGCTTAGGGAGTCCTGAGAGAATTTTCTGCTTGCTCTGTGAGGACACAGTCCGTAACCAGAAGAGCCTCACCGGAATCCAGCTGGCTGCACCCTGATTTCACAGTGCCAACCCCAGAAGTGTGGAAAGTAGATTTCTCTGATTTTATAGGCTATCTAGTCTGACTTAAGCTAAAACAAAAATAAGATGATATCTCAGGCCATCCTTTGAGGCAGGAGTTGAGGGGAGTGAAGGGAAGCAGTTTATGATCCCACAGGCAATGATTGTTTTTAATTGACTACAGAATGATTTAGGAAACTAGAACACATTATCTTTTAAAGTTAAAGTGTATCTCAATGCTTATCTGAAATATCTGAGGAAGTGGCAATGCCAACTCTGTCATCTCTTGGGAAAAGCCAGTGAGTGAGTAATGACTATCCCTTTGCAGAAGGGTCACTGTCTCTACTGCCACAGCTCACAATGCTCTTTGGTGTTTTTACCTGATCCACATCACCAGTCTAAATCACCTCTCTACAGGGCAATAAGGCATAGCCCTATGAGTTCATCATCCTGTGACAGACACTCTACTAGACACTCTACATTTCACCACTCTATACAGCACACTTAAGCACCTGAGGTTAGGATGGAATAACTACCCAGTGTAGCCTAGAGACCAGGAAGTTAGGAAATAGATGTGTTGCACCCAAAGAGCTGCATGCAACCGTAGCAGATAGAAAATGGGAACAGGTGATGGTCACATCCCCTCCACTCAGCACAAAGTTCCGGGCCTCAGAGTCACACCAGTATAAGCTCAGTGTGGCTTGTAGTGCAGCTGGTTGGGCCCCTTGCTTCACCTTTGATTATTTAACTCAGCACTCCAGCCCTAGGCCACATGTAGATAATCCCTCTATTCAAGTGGCTTATTGAAGACATTTATGCATATTAGGCAGTACTGAATCAAGAGTAGTCTGGCTTGGGAGAATTCTGAGAGTTAAAAACTGTCCATGTCAGGGTATATAATCCAGGGTCTACCACAACTCCTGGCACACAGAAAAAAATGTTTCTGAAGAAGAATGAACTTCGTACAAGTTGCTTCTCCTCCTACTTCACCTATAAAGGGAGAAAGGGTTGCACTTAGCTAATCTTTAAGGCTCCATTGTGCTCCAAAATTCTGTGGTGCTATGGGTTGTGAGGTAGTTAAGTGCAGAGTTAATGATAAATACCAGAGATCCAGCCATTTCCTGGAGAGGGCTCAAAGGAGCAGAATAAAACCGACTTTAATGATAGCAGAAAATAATCAGGAAGGCTCCACTCTTTCACTGCTGAACTGAGATAATGCTGCTACTCATGGCTGTGTTTCTCAGTGTTGATGTTACAGTGATAGATCAAGAGTTTATATTTTGCATGAGTGGTTTACTTGCCAAGAAAAATTAATTAAAAACTTCACCTCCAGGACTCAAGAAAGAACATGGCTATAATGGGTATAAATTACAGAAAAGACCAGTCTCCAAGGAGGACCAGAAGTAGAGGCTATCTGGCTGGTATAATTCAGAGCTCACCCACAGACCCCTTGACCATTGATTTTCTCCTGTGAGTCTGTCTTCGTGCTGGAAATCCCCACCATTAGTCACACCTTTGAGTTAAAGCCTGGAAGAACGGTCTGCACATGCTCCAATATGCAAAGAGGGATTCCAAATCAAGGCAGTTGCATTCATTACCATGTTTGGAGAATAATGTTCTCAACTAACCATGATGCTTGCAATCTAGTGTTGAGCTGTAAGTACAGCAAGCCACCTGAAGTGCTGTGTATCTCACCTCGTCCACACAGACACATACACAGCAGTTACCACATTGGTTTCTGTTTATAGAGGCCGTGCAAACCTAAGTGAATTCTATCTGCCAAGACTAGATCCTTACTCCATTCTTTTTTTTTTTTTTTTTTTTTTTTTGGCCAGTCCTGGGCCTTGGACTCAGGGCCTGAGCACTGTCCCTGGCTTCTTCCCGCTCAAGGCTAGCACTCTGCCACTTGAGCCACAGCGCCGCTTCTGGCCATTTTCTGTATATGTGGTGCTGGGGAATCGAACCTAGGGCCTCGTGTATCCGAGGCAGGCACTCTTGCCACTAGGCTATATCCCCAGCCCCTTACTCCATTCTTAAAGGAACAACTTATTCAATGAAAGGCACAATCTTAAGTAAATGTTTCCTGATACATGTCCTAAAACAACCTCCACCAAAATTACTGCAATCAGGGAAAATAATGAAAGGGATGACATGGATCAACATTCGTTGTGTTCATATACTACTTTGTTGAATGGCAACTTCTTTGTAAAACTACTTAAGGATAAAAATAAAGTTCAAAAAAAGAGATAGAACATTTCCATCATCCCAGGAGAGTCCTTCATGTCCCCCCTCCCCCACTCTAGGTCCCAGAAACTGAATGTTTAACTGTTTGCCTATGCACAGGGAAGAAGTAGCTCAGGCAAGCTCAAGAAGAGAGAATATGGCATAAGATAAAGTGTATTGGGAGTATGTTGGGTAGGAAGGCATAATAAGGGACTTGCCTCTTGGCAAGGACTTATACTCAAGTGCTACCAGCCTCCAACACATTCAGGTACTGTCCCAATTCAAAATGCTGAGACAGCTCTTTGCATCTCCCAGCTACAGCATCAGTATCTGCCGGAGCCTCCAGTCCTGCAGACATCCATGCAGGAGTAAGTCCTGCATGTCAAACAGTGCTGGTCTCTCCCACTGCCGGGAATCCCAGTCTCTAACAAGAAACAGAATGCTGACAAATGAAAAGGAGATGTGTTTGCTGGCACAGCGTCTATAGAGTGGGAAGACAGGCCAAGCCTGGGATCCCACAGGAAGTTTTGAACCCACTCTTCGATTCTTAGTTTAGCTATCATCAACTCTTCCCAGATCCAGTGTCATGATTTTACTTTGCCAAGTTTAAATAGAGCTTCTCTGATTGTCTTTTCTTCTGCCTCGCTGCTCAGGCTGCTGGTCTGGAATTTTATAAGCTCCTTTGGCACTGCTTTGTGTTAATCATGTCCTCCTTAAGAGCTCTCCTGCCAGCTGTCAAGTGTTGCCTGGCAGCCTGCATTGGATGATTTTTATCACTTCTTCTGTCTCCAGATCTCAAATCATAAATAGTTGGCAGGTGTAAGAGACACACCTCAGGGAAGCCCTGTGAGTTAAGTTGCAGAACAATTAGTGGGAAGATCAAAAGCCAAAATGTGTAGATTTCTTCTGGGGAAAGGGGTGAGGAGTGATGCTGGAAAGGGAGGAGAGGCTGGAGAAAAGGGAAGAAAGGGGAAAGGGGCTAAAGAATAAAAGGAGACAGTAAGGAGGGAAAGGAAAAAAGACACAAAGTATAAACTGAAAGAGAATGACAAGAGAACTCAGAGAGGAAGAAGATAAATCTAACAAACCATCTAGGAAAGACTTTCAGAAAATCTACAAGAATAGCAAAATGGATTTTTGGAAATGTTAATTATTAGGGATAACCAAATAGCTGTGCTGTCAAATGTCTCTAACAGGTGCCTGTGGACAACTAGAAAGATCAGAACTGTCAAGGATTTCTTCACTCTGATTTCTATAATTACTAACTTAGACATATCAGGAAAGGGTCTTGCTTTTGTCTTTGTTTGAGGGAACTGTACATATAGAATCAAAGGCATAGAAAGTCTGTGTTAGTCTTTACATATGGGAAAAATAGGAACAAAGAGAAAAAAGTCATAGGTGTCCATTTCCTTCTGTGCAACGCCTACTGTAGAAATACTTTCAGCTGTATTTGTCATGCCAGATCTGCACACACTACATTGTAGAACATTTGATCAAAGAGCACCAGGGAAGCAAAAAGCCCAGGAAAGCTGAGGTACTCAGTGTGCCTCATTTCCTCCGGGAGTTCCCAAGTCTTCCTGAATGGGTCTGCCATTTTGAGTCCTCACTCCATCACTAAGTAGCGGCTATTATTCCACCATCAACTTATTTATTCATTCTTGGGCAATTTTTTAATTCATTAATTCCAGAAATTCTTTATCGAACCATTAGTTTACTCCAGACTCTGTAGTAATCCCTAAGAATATGGAGAAAGGTAGCTTTTTGCAACCACCCTGAAATCCCTCCAAAGACAGTTAAATTGTAACTAAATACTTGGAAGTATGCTTGTGTAATATCTGTCCTCACACCAGGCCAGAAATGACAATGAGATGGCTAGTATATTTTATGTGTTTTTTTCAATCATTGGACACAACAGGAGTACTCAGCCAGCTTTCGTAAGAGCGAGCCTGTCATTGTGGTAAGTAGCATTTATGAGGTATTGCCACCCATTATCCTCTTTCCACACAACAATCACAGGAGGTAGGGTCTATTCTCACTTTACAGCTGAGGAAACAAGAGGAATTGAGAAACTTGCCAGGGTCACACAGCATAACTGGAATTCAAACCCAGGTGCTCAAGTGTCTAAGCAATGATGCATGCCTATACTCCCAGCTCTCCACAGGCAATGGCAGAAGAATGGAGAGTTTCAGGTAAATGTGAGCTAACTAATGAGCTGCAAGCCAACCTGGATTACATAGCAAGGCTCTGTCTCTGAAAACAAACAAAAAGGAATCCACATTCTTAGCCTCTATTTTATCCAGCCTGTGAATGCATCCAAGCAAAAGTGAATAATAAGTTAGTTAATGATGAACTTTGTTTGTAGGCTCTGGGTTTAAGGATTATCAATTGAAGTATGAGATGTTGCATGAAGTTTTCCATCAAAGCATAATACAAGTTCCTTTAATTCAATCATTTCACCATGTTATATGTTCCCTTGTTCCCTAATTACTAAAAAGAACCTGAGGTATAGGAATAGTTGAAACTAGCTCATATACTATCCAGTACGCCCTTGCATTTCTGTCCTTTCAATTTTGAGTATATTATTCTTAAACTTGTTTGTTTTGTACTTGTTATTATTGAAGGATTGACCCCCACTCTATTGTCCCAAGCACATACAGGCACCAGGCTAAACCTCAGGTAGGCGCTTATACACCTGCTTTGATATGCAGGCAGGGCAATTCACCTGTAAACAGTTGTGGGCCCAGCTGTAAACAGTCCTTCATGGGCCTAACAGCAAAGCCCCCAACTTCCTACACCTAATGGCTTTTTCATTAACCTCGGCCCCTTGCTCAGACCCCATACACACATATTTACATACATATATATTCACAGATATATACATATATATGTGTACATGTATACAATATAATATAAATTAATTTTACTAATCCATCAGGTAGAATACTACGTCATTTTCAGAGAAATAAATATACCTGGAAAATTTGTGTTAAGTGAGGCAAGTCAGGCTCAGCGAAACAAATGACACATTTTATTTCATATGTAGAAGTTAGATCTAAATTATAAACATATATAAAAACACTAAAAATAAATTGACTCTGTTTCTAGGAATTTTGGTATATTGAATTATGGACTTTAAGTCAAAATTGTGGAGACTGCAACTGATTAATATTCTAATTAAAATCAGAATGAGACTGCATGAAATTATTGATTTCCCTAGTATTAAATAAATAAATGTCCTACCAAGAACAATAGGCTTCCAAAAGAAAAAAAAACAGTAAGTTCTCAGTGTGTTTGAGTTTTTTTTTAATAGACAACAAATGTTAAAAAACTAAATTGAGTGCTTTGGGAATATTTGACTAATGAAAGTCATGAGAGCTAGAGAACTGGAAATTTGAAGGTGAAGCTAGCCCAGGAAGGAAAGTCTAATTTTTTTATTGTAATGGTGATTTACAGAGCGGTTACAGTTATAAAATAAGGAAATGAGTACATTTTTTGAACAGTATTACCCTTCCCTTGTTTTCTCCCATTTTCCTTCCCCACCTCCCATCCTCCCCCAAGTTGTAAAGTTCATTTCCAAGATATTGTCTTGTGAGTATCACTATTGCATTAGTTCACCTTTTGTCTCACCATTTCTCTGATTCCCCTTCCCATGCCCAAATCAGATAAACTTATATACAATGGTACAAAGGGTAGTGAAATAAGAAACTGTGACAACAGGCAATAAACCAAAGTTGTGGGGGTGGGGGAGAAAATAAAAAAAGAAGAAAGAATTGCATACAATACACTAAGGAGGAAAATCCTCTTGTTTCCACATCTTGCAATTTATTTTCTATTAGCATCGTTTTATAAGGTCATATACAGCTATTGAGCTATTGTGACCCTCTGCTAAAACTATCCTAGACATATACTTATTATTACAAATGAGGGAAACGAAACGATCTGTTTCCTTGAGTCTGGGTTACTTCGTTTAGTATAACTTTTTCCAAGTCTTTCCATTTCCTTACAAATGGAGCAGTCTCATTCTTTCTGATGGAAGCATAGAATTCCATTGTGTATAGATACCACATTTTCTTGATCCATTCACCCATTGAGGGGCCTCTGAATTGATTCCATGTCTTGGCAGTGGTAAACAATGTTGCTATGAACACAGTTGTGTGTGTGGCCTTGTTTGTGGGCATTCCCCCCAGCCTCAACCCAGGAAGAATGCCATCTTTGAATTCAAATCCTGGAAAAGAAAGGAAGGAAGGAAGGAAAGAAGGAGGGAAGAAAGGAAGGAAGGGAAATCACTAAAAATTTGTTTTCAATAATGTATAATAATACAATCACAAATGAACTGGATATGTTTCTGAAGGACTTTTCACTCCATTAGGATTTCCAGTGGCTAGAATTTCTCATACAGAAAAACAATGAGAAAGTCCAATCAATGATTCCATTCTCACACAAATCCTGGACTGATATCAAAAGGAATAAATGAAATTTACAAATCTTAAAAAATATCACTTCAGGAAGGCATGCTTTTTTTTCAGATTCCTCTACTTAATTGGTACTTTGGTGTTGTATATGGGTTGCAAGAAACTTTTTTGAAATCTTGTTTTTCACAGTCTTATTTTTCACACTATAGTTTATAACTTCTCCCCTTACTCTGTGGTAGACATTAATATGACTTGCTGAAAATCCTGATGTGTTTCTTTTTTTTTCGTTTTGAGAGCAAGGTTTAATTCTGGTCCAGAATTATGATTTTAGTAATTTTTTTAAAGCACTATTGATTCTACCACACTGTTGTAGGAATCTCTCAGGCTCCCCCCACCCCGAGTGTTCTGAATAACCAAAGTGGCTAACCACAGGCAGCTTAGCCAAGGAAGTGAAGCACATTTACCACTATTTACCACAGAGAGGTACACAGATCAAGCATTTCTTGGTGTTCCGGGTAAAGTGTATTTTGCGCAGTCATTGGGTTCTCCTGACTTCTCTCACCGATGTTCTGTTCTAAGATACTCTCGGCTTCCATTGCTTAAGTCTTGTTTTTGCCCTTTTTCCCTTTGACCGCACCTGGCCAGGGAAAGCCCCGCAGGTCCAGGCAGTCGGCCACATGGTGGGCAATGTAGTAGAGGTTCAGCATGGCCGCCGGGCTGAGGATGTCCACCTCCGGCTTCTTCTGCTTCTTCCCGCGAGACTTGCCCCGGCCTTTTCCTTTCTTCCCTTTACTTGGCTGAACGCGGGGCCGCAGCCCGTCTCGCACGGGACTCCGCGCTCGCTCGGCCCGGATGGAGCTCCTGATGTGTTTTGAACACATAGTAGAGCTGTGCTTACTGACCTTCCTTGAAGATATGCAAGTCTCACTTCATGCTCTGATGTATGAAGTTTGCACAGATGGATATATTGGAAACTAGTCCATGGTTTATTCTAGTTATTATTCTCCCCTCTGAAGCAATAGGCAAGGTCTTAGACTTCCATGAACTTTCCAATCAATCTGGATCCTGAACAAGAACAACTTGGGACCCAGACCCCACATGACCCTGATGGTCACAAAGCATGAATGGGAAACAAACTTTGTTATTGTAAATCACTGAGATTGGGATGTTTTGGTTACTAGGTCCTACATAATCCATGTAATATTTGTACTTGTTTACATATATAAAACATAACATCCTCCCAAGACTTTAAGGTACTTAATACTCTAGAATGACCTACCACGTGGAATTATCACAAGGAAACCCCTTTGTACAATTAATTTATGCTGACAAAAAAAAAACCCACCACCAAGTGCATTTACCTGGGACATTACAGTTTGTCCCCACTTTTTGCCCAATGTGCCATGTATGGGACCAGATATTATGTCAAGGGATAACAGGCATCTAGAAGGTCGTGCCTATGTCCCTTACCTAAACCAAACTGAATTTGATAGGTGGGCTGTTAGAGCTGATTGTGGAGCAATTGATGAGATTGTTACAGAGTCAATTCATTTTGTTGTTGTTCCAGTTGTCCTAATGAGGGACTCAGATTGCACAAGCATCCAGGTGATGTTTTGACTTGTTAGACAAAGCCACAGTTTGACCATAGGACAGGATGTGAAATGAATTTGCTCATTCCAAGCTTATTTTTCTCTAAGCTATTATGTGTCAGAAACTGTCATAAATGGATAATACTTATCAGCTGTAAATATTTAAAATTCACAATCTTCCCTGTATACACACCACACCAAGAGGTCTAAATATTTTATGATGCTATAAACTTTGGGTCAAGTTTAAATTTTAAACATTATGCAGATGTCTACTTTGCATGAAGAGACTCACTTTAGCATTCATTTAAAAGTAGATTATTCCCTGCTGGCAATGACAGCTTATTCTGATTCCATTATTCAAAATAAATGTATTTATCAAAGAAAGGATTGTGGGCTCCAGGCAACCAATGATTTGTATTCTACTCACTGTTTTGTCCATTCAAAGAATACTTTGGTTTGTTGCAATCACCAGAAACTTGAGCACTGCTGGATAGTGGATAGATAAGTACATGAACAACTCGGTAGTAAACAATATTCCTTCATTTCAGCTATTTTCTAGAAATGGAGGAAGCTTATTCCTGAACATATAATGTATTATCATTTCAGAATTAATTGCTTTTGCTTTGGAGTTAGTTGAGTCCAAATTTGATTTCCGTTTTTGATGCTGTTAAAGGTGGTATTTTCCAGGGGCTGGGGATATGGCCTAGTGGCAAGAGTGCTTGCCTCGCATACATGCGGCCCTGGGTTCAATTCCCCAGCACCACATATACAGAAAATGGCCAGAAGTGGCGCTGTGGCTCAAGTGGTAGAGTGCTAGCCTTGAGCAAAAAGAAGCCAGGGACAGAGCTCAGGCCCTGAGTCCAAGGCCCAGGAATGGCCAAAAAAAAAAAAAAGGTGGTATTTTCCAAAGACATTCCATAGTGTTATGTTCTATTCCACATCCTCTTTCACAGCATATACTTATCTCTTCTATCTTATTTCTCCACTATGGTGACTCAAAGTGAATCATGTGACTAGTTTGAAATGGAATTCAGAAATGAAGATGCACCAGTTGCACACATAGCCATTCATTGATCTGGCAAGTTGTGCTTTCTGCTTCCTAAAAGATAACTACTAGGGACCAGGATTTTTTTACTAGTCAACATCAAAATTCTACTTGGATTATTAGATGGGTACTGAAAACATGTTTTGAAGGGGAATAGGATGGGTTCAATACAGAACACATTGAATTTTCTTTGTATTTTGGACATACAACTTTAATAGAGTTGACTGCTCTGTTCTGAAACTCAGAAGAGATTATGTGTGGTTGATGAAGCTTTGGAAATCCCCAAGAAATGAAGGATAACTACAGACACAAACAAAAATAAAATTACCTAGGAAAGAACATAGGTTCTGATTCTCAAAAACACCAATAGCCAAATCAAGAAATACAATATACACAAGTGGTTAAATAATCCTTAGAGTGCCTCCCAAAATGTCAAACATCATTTAACAATGAGGTCACTGAGAAGTTGTTAGTTCATTTTGTCATTGTGTTCACATCACAGTACCAGTTAGTCTTACCATGGATCCTCTTGCTGCATACATGTGTAAATCTGATGACCATCTATCATATATACTGTCTTAGGGTGAACATTTACTATAAGCAAACAGAGTACATACTAAAGTAATGGTAAATAGTGTAATAAGTACATAACCAGCAACAGTCATTTTTATGTACATAATTGCATATGCTAAATCTCATATGGCATACAGTACAGGTTTGTTTATACCAGTAACACCACAAACACTGAGTAATATGTTACTATGATGTTGATATTATCATGTAACTAGGTGATAGTAATTTTTCTTTGTAACATTATTATTGATCAAAATGTCTGGAGGTGGCATGTGATTAACATTGCTCACAGTATTAAAGGTCTCATATTTCCTTTTAGTGTTGGCACACTTTGTAAGGAAAACAAGCCAAGTGAGTCAAAATTGAGTCTCAGAAAGTTTGACTTAACTGCTCAAAGTAACAGAGCAAAACTAGGACCCTGGTCTTCTCTCTTTCGGATTTTTGATAGATTTTGGAAGTTGAGATTAAGAGGCTTGACCTCCAAAAATTGGGCTCTACATCATTACCATACAACTCATAATTTATAGAAAATTATCAAGAAATAACCTGTACAAAAAAGACTATACCATGCCTGTCTGATCAAACTAGTAACAACTAATATGAAATGCTACAAAAAAGAATGATAGCATGCGAATAATTCCTGTTTCCTAGTCTAGTAGCGGGTGGGCTGGCAATTCAAACAGATTACAAGTATTCTCAAGAAAATCACCATAGCACTTTCCAACTCTCCACTTCCTTCTCTGAGACTCAGCTAGGACATCATGGCACAGCTGCACAGAGTGCAATCACTTCCAGTACTTTTCTTTTTACTCTACCAGAGACCAGAGTTTGGGCATCTGTATTATGTCATTAATTCCCGTTATATTCTGAGCATGGACCGAGGAGGTCTTTGAGGCTCTGGGTGACTGACAGTGTTTAGACAAGTCCAATTAAATTTCTCATGTTTGGAGGATTGTAGGGAGATAAATAAATCACCGAGACTTTCATTATGAAAACCACCATTTGGCAGTGGAGACTTTTCTCCTGGGAAAGCGAGGAAGATTTATGTTGGGAGGAAGGGTACAGTCAGTTGATTAGATGCTGCCAGAGGAGTCTTGGAGTCACGGAAGGAAGAGGATGAAGGTCCAGTTCAACGTTCTCTGTGCATATAAGTGTTCTTCCTGTCCCTGCCACATCATCAAGCGTTTTGTTTTGTTCTGTTTTCCTGGATTAAGATGCGAACTGAAGATGCTTCCCTCACTCACGCTCCTAAAGCTGGAGTGTAGTGAGAAAGCAGCCCTCTCATCTCCTCAACAGCTTGGTACCCAGGGCCATTCACTTTGTCCTGGACCGTTCTCCCTTATAGCCACATCAGGCTTCTCCCAGGACTCTTTTCTACTCCAAGTGCAGCCAGAATACAAATGAAAATTCTGGCGATTTTCTGCTTCTTTCAGAAGGGGTAATAATCCCCACCACCACCTTAGTCCTTGTTGCCCAACCCCCCTACATCTGAAGAACAAATGTGAATGATGTTTGTGAGGACCTCAGAAATCAATAGAAGATTAAGGGAACCTGTATGCTCTCTGATGATTTAAATGCATAAGGAGTTACTATTCATCTTGTTGAGTTTTTTTAATGCCATGGTGGTTATGTAACTTTAACAAATTGATAGACGTTCCTTAGACATTTAAAGATAGAGCAATGTCATGTCTGAATGTACTTTTAAAACTTCTTCAGTGGGAAGGGCCATATCAATTGTCCTTTTCAAGAGGCAGTACTAGTAAGCTTGCCAGATGAAATACAAAATTCACAGTTAAATTTGAGCAGCAAAGAATTTGTTGGAACAAGTAAGTCTCATGCAATACACGGGGCATATCATCATATGGGTGAATATTGCTTATCTGAAGTACAAATTTGAATAGGTGTCATGTATTTTTGTTTATGAAACCAGGCAACCCTACATGTTGTGTGTTGAATATAAAAAGGTTGGTAAGAAAATAAGAAAGTAGGGAATTCAGAGTTAAGTTTAGGTCACTGATAGAAAGGCCACAACAATAGGGTTTGATTAGACAACAGCAATACAGCCTCCCACACAATTACATACAGAGGCATATGCTTATCTACACAATTTAGATGACTAAAGTATACTAATTACAGGAGTGAACCTCCACACAGTAAACCTTTTGAACGAAGCTGAAATTAATTGTAAGGTGTAGGTGGGAAGGAAAGTGGATGAATGGAAAAGGGGAGCAAATAACACAAGAATACTCAATGTACATATGTGATAAAGGAAGTGGAAAAACAGGGAAGAAGAGACAGATGATGTATACTAGCAATATAGCTGAGAACCTGGCAAGTCTCACAAGGCACTGGAATTATGATCAGTTTTCAGAACTGACTCACATTGAAGCCATAGGACCATGCCCAATATCCTCACCTCTACAAATTTTTGAATGGAGGCTGCCTCTGAGAAGGAAGAATAATTTAGAATATGTGGTTTCCTTCAGTTAATGGTACTTCCTACAGAAAGAGTTCACTGTGATACCTCATCAGCCAGGACTCCTGGTAGCTGGAAAAATAAGGGTGTTGATTCTGGAGGGAGGAACCTGGCAGACATACCACCTCCTCCACTATGCAGCTGTAGCCATACTTCTAAGGCTTGTATTTAAACCTAAAAATAGGTCCTGGAGATCTATTCTGTTTAGTAGTTAGAGTGATCTGGTTCTTCTCGACTGCTACAGAGTACCACAAAGTGTGATATACCACAGACTTTAATTATTCTTGTCTCCCAACTCATAAAAGTTGTTCCAACATTTCACTGTTACTAACAATACTACAGATCCCAGGATTTGCAGCTGCGGTGGAGATGGCATAAAGCCTTCCTAGTCATGATGCTCTTTTCCTCCTCCCCCAGAAACAATGATAAAAACCTGGATACAAGACAACAGCAACGATTTTAGCTCATTGGAGGACAGGCTGAAGCATTCCCTCTCCACAGGAGAGGAGCACTGTGTATAAGATGACTATTTCTACAATCCTAGTCCATTTGGCATTTAGCAGCTGAGGAGTGAGGGCACAAAAAGGAAATATATCCAGTTACTCTGGCCAGAACAATCAGCAAAGTCAAGCTAGGAAAAGAAAAATCCTTCTGATACAACCAGAGAAAGTCTGCAAGAGAAGAAAGAGGAAACAGAAAGGATCCTTAAGTTCTGACTATCCATTTCTCAGGCTGACCTCTGAACCATGCGTGTATACAATGGAGGAAACAGCTTGGTTCAAGAAATCAAGACCAGGGCTGGGAATATGGCCTATAGCAAGAGTGCTTGCCTGGTATACATGAAGCCCTGGGTTCGATTCCCCAGCACCACTTATACAGAAAACGGCCAGAAGTGGCGCTGTGGCTCAAGTGGCAGAGTGCTAGCCTTGAGCAAAGAGAAGCCAGGGACAGTGCTCAGGCCCTGAGTTCAAGGCCCAGGATTGGAAAAAAAAAAAGAAAAGAAATCAAGACCAGAGCTTCCACCCAAAGAAAAGAGCATTTTGAATCTAGCTAGGCAAATTGCTTGCTAAAGTAAAAGGCAATGAGCACTTTTAGAAGAATGTCAACAGAAATCATCATTTTTATGATTTCATATTTATAATATATAGGATTCTACTCAAAAGAACTTGACATATGAAGAATCAGAAAGATGAAACACATTTTTAAAAGCAAAGAAAATCTATCACAAGTAACCCTGAGATGAACCAGAGGTTGAAAGTAACAGCCCCAAAAATATCAAAATAGTTAATTTTACAATTCATGACAAATTAAAGAAAATAATCACAAAAGTGGAGCTATGGCTCAACGTGGTAGAACACTAACCATGAGCTAAAAAGCTCAGGGATCGTGCCTAAGCTTTGAGTTCAAGCCCCATGACCAACAAAAAAGAGAGAGAAGAAAAAGAAGGAAGGGAGGGAGGGAGGGAGGGAGGGAGGGAGGGAGGGAGGGAGGAAGGAAGGAAGGAAGGAAGGAAGGAAGGAAGGAAGGAAGGAAGGAAGGAAGGAAGGAAGAAAAGAAGGAAGGAAGAAGGAAGCTCTTTTTTTCTGGAGGTACTGGGGTTTGAACTCTGGCCTTGAGGTTGCTAGACGGGTGCTGTCCCACTTGAGCCACTCTTCTAACCAATCCCCCTTAGTTTTATTGCTTTCATAGTTTTTCTGTTTTATTTTATTTTTTTGCCAGTCCTGGAGATTGAACTCAGGCCTGGGTTCTGTCCCTGAGCTTTTTACTCAAGGATAGCACTCTACCACTTGAGCCACAGCACCACGTCTGGCTTTTTTGAGTAGTTTATTGGAGATAATGACTCTCAGGGGGACTTTTCTGCCTGGGCTGGCTTTGAAATGCTATCCTCAGATCTCAGCCTCCTGAGTAGATGGGATTACAGACATGAGCCACGAATGTCCAGCTTCATTGTTTTTTAATAGGATTCCAGATTTATGGCCAGGCCAGCCTGAATTGCAGTTCTCCTGTTTATAACGCTTACATATCTTGGAAAACAGGTTCTTGCCTGAGCACCCAGCATTTTATTGATTGAGAACTTTTTGTCTATGTTGGCTTCAAACTATAATCCTCCAGATACTCCAGCTTCGTAGTAGATAGGATTACATATAGGAGTCACCATGCCTGTCTCAAATTATGCTCTTGATTAACAAGAATATAAGAAAACTCAGAAAAGATATTTCAACAATATAAAAAAATCAAAAGGAAATGCTATGACCAAAAAACACACTATCTAGAAAACTAAGCACCTCCACAATAAAAAAGTACAAATTATCTAAAAAAGTAAAACCACAACATCTTTAAAAAATGTTCAGGAGTTGGGAATATGGCCTAGTGGTAAAGTGCTTGCATACATGAAGGCTCAGCACCACATATATTCCTCAGCACCACATATATAGGAAAAACAAACAAACAAATAAACAGAAATGGTCTGTGGCTCAAGTGGTAGAGTGCTAGCTAGCCTTGAGCGAAATTAAGTCAGGGACAGTGCTCAGGCCCTGAGTTCAAGCCCTAGGACTGGCAAAAAAAAAAGTTCAATTCTTGGATGAACTCAGTACTCAGTTATAAAATGGAAATGTGGACAACCCTGAAAATAAATCAGTGATATTATCAAAATGATGACTAAAGACTGAAAAATAATTTAAAAAATTAGCAAGGAATCTCTCAGATAATTTCAAATGGTCTTCATGAAAGAAGTTCCAAAAGAGGAAGAATACAGTAAAACATAGTGACCTAAATTTTTCTAGATTTGTTGAAAGAAAAAAAGTATGGATATTGTTAATAACAATTAGAAGTAGTATGAAGACTCTTTGAAATGTATCATAATTCATCTTGTAAGCTGACAGTAATGAATAAAACTTGAAAGCAGTATAAAATAACTAGGGATGGGAATACAAAGTACTTTCCTAGCATGTGTGAGACCATGGGTTCTGTCTTCAACATTGTCATAAAAACATACAGTAAATAAAAATAATTTAATGTTATTGGGAACTGAATTTATGACAGGCATCCTTGGCTTACCTCTGCAAAACTAGCTTCCCAGGAGTCAGAAATTGGAAGGATCACATTTCAATACCAGTTAGGCATATATATGATACACTATCTTAACCAATAGTTGGGCACAATAGGATGGATGGATGTCTCACCACAATGATATGGGAGGCAGAGATCAAGAGGATTGAGGTTTGAGGTCAGCCTAAGAAATAAAGATCACGGACTCCATCTCAACAGAAAAGAATGAGCATGATAGTTCCCACCAGTTAGTCCAGCTCTGTCAGGAAGGATTATTGTCCAGGGAAGTCCAAGGAAAAAGTGAGACCCTGTTCCAAACATATTTAGAGTATAAAGAGCTGGAGGAATGGCTCAAGCAGCAGATTGTTTGACTAGCAAAACCTCAGTGCCACCAAAGGAAAGAAGGAAGGAAGAACAGAAGGAAGTGAGAAAGGGAGGGAGGGAAGGAGTGAGAGAGGGAGGAAGGAAGGAAGGAAGGAAGGAAGGAAGGAAGGAAGGAAGGAAGGAAGGAAGTTGAATCTACAATAATAACCATGGAAACCAGAAAATTATAAGAAAAGTAAAATCTAACCCAGAATATAAAGATTGACTGAAAAGCTGATGAAACTTTAAATGGAATAGAAAAATCCTCAAATATTTTAAAGGCAATAAGTAAAGACATGGGCTAACCACTTAGAGGAACAAGTAACAAAGAAATTACAAAATGATAGACACATCCAAATATATCAATAATTATATGAAACAGAAATAGGTTTAACAATTCAAACAAAGGCAGAGATTATCAGAAACAAGTTAAAAGAAACTAATGTTTCCAAGAGCCTATCCTTAAATCTGAAGACACATATAAGGAAACAAATGACAAAAACAACACTACAAATAGAAAACATACAAAGGTTGGAGTAACCAGGCAACACAGACTTCAAGATGTCATGGGTATACTGATTAAGATGCATTTTACTCATGAACTGACATGCTGAATATAATAATAATATTATTATATTTGAATTGGGTCCTCCAAAGATGTATATCTTCTAAATCTAACTTCCAGTACCAGCTAATGTGCCTTTGTTCAGAAACAGAATCTGCTAATATAGCCAGACCAAGAAGTCATGGTACATTAGGTTCAACCTAAATCCAATAACTCTGTCCTTATCAGAAGAGGGAAATTTGAAAGCCAGGAAGGTAAAGTGGAAAGTGTCTGTAATCTCAGCTTCTTTGGAGGCAAGAGGTAGGGGTGTTGCAAGTTCAAAGTCAGACAAAGTGAAGTTAGTGAAACTCTTTCTAAAAAAATAAATAACTAAAAACAAAGGCCAGGGACTAGAGGTATGGTTTAAGTGATAGATTGCTTGCACAGCAGTATGAGGAGAAGGAGAAAGGAGGAAAATAAGCAGGAAGAAGAAGAAAAGAAGGAAGAGAAAGGAGAAGAAAGAAGAAGAAGGGGAAACTGAGAAGGAGGAAGAGGAAAAGGATAACTTTTTTGTTTAATTCTGTTCTCCCAAAGTACAAAAGATTCCTTTCAGTCGAGGTTTTACTCTTCTGGCTTGCCTCAGTTTCAATGATACTCTCAAATGCTAGGATTGTACATGTGTATCATCATACCCAAGTCTAGTTTATATAATTTTTTAAGGTAGGCTTAAAAACTAATGTGCAATAGTAAAGGACTATGGGGGATAAAGAGGGGACATTTCTTTATAATAAAAGGGTTGATTGACTAAAAACATAATAATCATGTATGTATCTAAAATGAAGAAGAATTTCAAGTACATAAAATAAAAACAGATATAATTAGGGGAGCTGACAATTCCACAATATTAGAGATTTCTAACAATCTT
The DNA here is from genome assembly GCF_023159225.1 of Perognathus longimembris pacificus. Classification (NCBI taxonomy): domain Eukaryota; kingdom Metazoa; phylum Chordata; class Mammalia; order Rodentia; family Heteromyidae; genus Perognathus; species Perognathus longimembris. Next base: position 22,118,176 of record NC_063179.1, read on the forward strand.
CTCTTAGCAACAAATATAATAACTAGACCCAAAATAAAAGCAAAGACATGGAAGAAGAAAAAAAATCACTACCGGCCACATAAATGGATGGAGGAAAGAATTGTTGTTGCTCTTGGAACATTCCTTTCTGCTTTCTGCAACTTTCCTGATGTCTTCAATTACAGTCTTAGTCTTTCTTTTGATATAACGTAGTTACCCTATTTCCCCTTCAAATTTGTGGTCACAAATGTTTTTAATTTGCTTAAAAATATCTTTCAACTTACATCATTTTTGCATTAAAAAAAACTGTTCCGGGGGATCATTTTAAAGTCTCTTTTTCTTACCAATGTATATCCTCTCTCTGTTTCTTTTTTCTGTTCTCAAAATTTATAGCCCCTTTTTGTATAAATTTCTGATTTTCTTTAATAAAAGAGAACACTCCTGAGTACTCTAAATTTGTTGATTCTTTTAGGCATTAACCACATTCCTATGACATAAGTCCTAGTGTCCTTCCTGTATTAAGGAGGAGGACATTAAAGAAAAGAGAAGTTATGCAATTTTCTGAAGATACAGAGACAGTAAAGGATGAAGTAGATTCTAACTGGAAGCTGGGCCTGTACTTTTTTTTTTTTTGCCAGTCCTGGGCCTTGGACTCAGTGCCTGAGCACTGTCCCTGGCTTCTTTTTGCTCAAGGCTAGCACTCTGCCACTTGAACCACAGCACCACTTCTGACCATTTTCTATATTTGTGGTGCGGGGGAATTGAACCCAGGGTTTCCTGTATTAGAGGCAAGCACTCTTGCCACTGGGCCATATTCCCAGTCCCTGTACTCTTCTTAACTGTTAAGATGTAGACCCTTCCTGTACCATCAAAGGAAATATTTTAGTTCATTTCTTAAATTTTTCCTTTTATTTCCCTTTATTCCACCTCCTCATTTTCAAGCAATTTTGATCATCCCACCAACTATTTATTATTATCTACCAAATTTCTTGTTTTTTTCCTGACTATATCCTGAAAACGTCTGCCCCCAACATGACACCCATCTTTCAATCCTAGAACCTATAAATGTGATTTGATATGGCAAATATTTTGCAGATGTGACAAAAGATCTTGAGAAGGGAAGATGAGCTTGAACTAACTGGGTGGTCCCTAAATATAGGACTTATTTATACTATTATCATTGTTATCATTATTTCAAAGTAGCTGTACAAATGAGCTTCAAATCAACATGCCTGTTTATAAGTACAAGGTATCTGGCACCTAAGAAAGTGAAGGAGGCTTGACTCAGAGAGACCTGAAAACTTGAAAGGAATGTAATAATGAAACAGAAAGATTTCAAGATGTTGACCTGAAATCTGGAATGATTCACCCACAAGCCAAGGGATGATGGCAGCTACCAGAGACAGTAAAGGGCAAGGGACAAATTCTCCTGTAGAGCTTCCAGAGGATACCACCCAGTGTATTTTTCTATCCAGACTCTTGGGCTCTACAATAATGGTTAAAAAATGTTTCTGATCTTTTAAGCCAAAGAAATGTGCTACAACAGAAACAAAAAATGAATACATCCCACTTCTCAGCCATATGTGACATGTTTTCCTTTCACCCTTACATGAAAGAGAGAGGAGATTATTTTGGTCATTTAGACAAACCTATACTGTGTGCTAAGGTACTGCCATAAAATAGTGCCTTTCCTCTGAAAACCGGGATCAGAGGAGCAGGAACCTGAGAGGATACAACTGGCTTTCTCAAGGTGTTTTTAAGCTAGGACATTCCCAGGCAGTGGTGAATGATACAGAGTGGTGCTCTTGGGAGAGGGAACTGCATGTGCAAAGGCATTTCATCCCTCAGGCTCTTTGCATAGTCAGACATCCTGGTTCTTCCAGTTACTTCATAATAGTGGCAAAGTACATTTGATTCTATACTGTGTGTGTTGTAGTTCCTTATGCATGTTTAGTAGTAATCCAGCCAATAAAGGGAAGTTTTAATGTTACCAGTTTCCTCACTTTCTCTTCTTACAAGATCTTTCTGTAGAAGATCTCCAGCAGGAAGTTGGGGACAGGAGATATAGCTGCCATTTCTTCTTCATACATGGCCCCATTCATAAAGGGACTTCTCCCATAGAATTGGTGACTTTCCTCACAGATCACATGGGACAGAACAAACATGTAACACACTTGCAGAAAGATGCAACATGAACAAAACAGGTGTTCCTTTCCCTCTCCTGCAACCCCTAAATATGACTATCAGTAACTAATATAACCTTCAGCATTCCCAAAGAGCCAGGAAAGATTAGGGGGGATTTTTGTGCTTCCACTTTAAATCTCTTAGCCACCTCTAAAACAGATATAATCTCATCACTTGGCTGGAATGCTAACTCACTGATGGGAGGAATAGACTTCATCATTTACATTATGTGTAGCCCTGGCCTTTGGAGCACAAACTGCACATAGACTACAAAGAAAACTGTGTATCATCAGCTCAGGTGCTCTTTCATCCATTATTTATCAAGAAAGAACAACGTTTAGACGCACATAATGCTCATCTCTTAGTTCTCAAGGTCCTCTATCAGTGTTCAGTACAATATATGAAGATGTTTCTTCAATATTTTCATTACAATGATGTGGTTTTTAGTATTCAAAAACACAGAACTTTGGACTTGCCAAACAGCTTTGGAAGTCAGAACAGTTTGATGATAAGGAATCAAGAATTAGACTATATTTACAAACTTTTTTTCAGAATTGGGGGCAGTAGGGAGAAGGGTATACAAGTTCAGGAAATGCTGGCTGCATAGACATGATGGTGTCTTTTCAGAGTGTAGCTAAATAGACAGAGCAAACCCTTTTTCCTCTCCATGTCACAAACATTGGGTTGGCTGAGTTAGCCAGACCCATCTCTGCTTCCGAAGGTCTTTGTTTGTCTTTACAAGGACAATTAAGTGGCAGGAATGTGCAATATAGTGAAACATTGCCAAAACAAACAGCGCTCTTAAATCATGGTGCAAAAGTGGCTATTGTTTCTGGTGCTTCCACAAGAGTCAGAAACCACTTGCTTAATTTCATTTCTCTGCAGACAGGGTGATCCCATTGCAGAACAGGGACGGTGTGGTCAGCTCCTTAGTGAGGAGTCCTGGAAGCCGGAATGGGCCCCCACTTCACAACATAGCTGAGCAACTGACTCACTCCAAAACCAAAGGTTACATCGCTTAACCTCATGGGGTTTGTTGTCCATCCAGCTGGAAAATTTGGTAAGATGCAAAGCTGGACTGAAAATAACTTGTGGTACAGCTGAATTGTTCATCCACAGGGTACATGGGGAGATTGACAGTCTTGACTGACAAAAATAGCCTTGTGGACTATGGTTGATAAAGGTTAGTCCCACAAATGCAAAGGAGGTTTGTTCACACTAGTGAGACTATCCCATAAAGGATGGAAGGTCCCTGAATAATGGCACCAGGCAAGGACCAAGCCTTTAATAATGGGCCTATAGTGGATGTTTATATCTAAACTATAATAATTGAGTTGTTTATTTGTCCCAGGTATAAGAATCAGAAAAATAATATTGTTCTGAGGGTATTCTAGGATTAAACAAATAAATAGGTTGAGGCTAACTGGGTCAGATTTCTAACTTTCAAAGAGAATTATGTTGCTTTACATTTGGAGATACTAATATGGACGGATGGTTTGCTTTATACTCATATAGATAGATAGATCTGGCCTATTGGGCTTTCTAACTACAGCAAAGGAGAAGTGTGTGTGTGTGTGTGTGTGTGTGTGTGTGTGTGTGTGTATGTATACTATATAGTGTAACTATATATATGTATGCATTTCTGTATTTGTGTAGTTTTCATGCCAACTGAGAAGGCATAGAAGCCATGATCCCCCAGTAGCAATGAGTGTATATCAGACTTTAGTTTTTACACACCACAGCATTCTCCCCCAAAGAAACCAAGAACACTGAAAGAATGGCTTAATTCATGGTTTAGAGCGGGAAAAGCTTAAGATGCTTAGAATATCTTTTTGTACAATAAATTGTAGAAACTCCCAACAAAAAGAAGTTTAAAGGGTCTCCTGCTGCCAAATGTGGAATAATTTAAAGCATCAAGAATTAACAGATTGAGCTGGTGTTGGTGGCTGATGTCTGTAATCCTAGCTACTCAGGAGGCTGAGATCTGAGGATCGTGGTTCAAAGCCAGCCCAGCAAGAAAGCCCGTGAGACTCTTATCTCCAGTTAACCACCAAAAAACCTGAAGTAAAGCTTTGGCTCAAGTGGTAGAGCATTAGCCTTGAGCTGAAGAGCTCAGGGACAGTGCAGGCCCCAAATTCAAGCCCGACAACCTACAAAAAATAATTAATAGATTGCCTAATGAGTAAAATGGGAATCCATATGCCATGCTATCCTATAAAGAAAAGAGCTTCCTCCTTCATTTATGCAACCACCCATTCTTGTTTTCAAGAAGTAATTTTGGTTTTTTTTGGCCAGTCCTGGGGCTTGGACTCAGGGCCTGAGCACTGTCCCTGGCTTCTTCTTGCTCAAGGCTAGCACTCTGCCACTTGAGCCACAGCACCACTTCTGGCCATTTTCTGTATATGTGGCGCTGGGGAATCGAACCCAGGGCCTCATGTATACGAGGCAAGCACTCTTGCCATTAGGCCATATCCCCAGCCCCAAGAAGTAATTCTTGAAGATACAGAATAGATGGCCCATCATACTTTTTAGGACATATCAGGGTCAAATGCCAGTTTTGAAGCCAATCAACAAAAATGAGGGAAATCAGCATCACCAACTTGGCTTAGTCATCCAGAGTCGATGCTGGGGAGATGAGTGGGTGGGTGGAAGGATGGATAGATGGATGGATGGATGAATGGATGGATGGGTGGATGGGTGGATAATTCCTAACCTGGAGTCCAGGTTACTGCTACATGGTGGGTTAAGAGGTTTTAATGACTGAACTTGTTTTATTAACTGTGATAAAAACAGAAATTAAAAAAGAAAACAGGATGATTTAGAGGAAAGAACAGTTATTAATTGAGAATGGGGGATGGGAACCAAATAAAAGGAAGGAATTCAAGTGGGTTTTAGAGATGCAGTTTTTTTTTTCAAGTTATCTATAGCAACAACAGAAAGATGGGGAGCCACTTAGTTTCTATTTCCAGAAACTTGGAAACTATTCCCAGACTTAAAGTTCAGTTGTGGTTAACAATGAACAAACAAACAAAACTTAAAGTAACCAGCAGAATTCAGGACTCACAGCATTTTATTATGCGGTAAGAAAAGGGTAAGGTCAGCTAAGAACAAGATATGCGATAAATACTTCATGTGGCTTACAATAACTGCAGCTACCGAAACTTTGAAAAATGATAAGAAAAACAGCTATCTAACCCCTAATTTTGATTAATCAGGAAAAACTAGTTAATCAAATGGCAATGAGGAAGAAAATGGGCACTGGAACTTTTGAGAAGTGGCTCAGTTAAACATGGGCTTTCAACTTTAGGGGGGAAATCTTCCTCCTCCCCCTCCTCCTCCTCCCCCTCCTCCTCCCCCTCCTTCTCCTCCCCCCCTCCTCCTCCTCCCCCTCCTTCTCCTCCCCCCCTCCTCCTCCTCCCCCTCCTCCTCCTCCTCCTCCTCCTCCTTCTCCTCCTCCTCCTCTTCCTGTTCTACTTCTTCCATACCCTCCTCTCTTCTCCTCTTTTTCTTCCTCCTCCTTATTCTGCTTTCTGTAGTTCTAAGGATCAGACCCAAGGACTTCTACCTACAGGCAATCACTAACACTAAGGTAAATCCTCACCTAAGGGGGCAATATCAAGTTCAGAAAAAATAATTGGAAGTCTGGGAGACCCCCATGGACATCCTAAGTCTAATTCCAGCTAATTCTCTGGCCCATCAGTGGGAGAAGTATGCATAAGAAATTAAGTGCCTGTCTAAAGTGCTCTTTGATGATCCAGATTTTTTTAAAGTTCATTAAATGATCTTCCTAGTGGACAAAGCCTGAGAGACAGTTAGTAAAACCTGGCTCTGCAACTTTAGACCAGTTGCATAATTGTTTGTTCCTTAATTTCCTCACCTTTAAACTAAGTATAGAAAGTTCTGCTCCTCTTCAGTATTGCAGAGCAAAGGGGCATTGCATGTATAGAGTGTCAGCATGGTACCTGGCACAAAGATATAGATATGACATACATATATATACACACATATGTATAGTGTGTGTGTATGAGAGAGAGAAACACAAAGATGTAGATATTGTCACCTATTAAAGTAGCTTTTTAATAGAGGAAGACAAATTAGGGATGGTATAGCTCAGTGGAGTGCTTAGCAAGCATGTGTGAGGCCCTTGATTCAATTTTGAGACAACACAAAAAGGAGGAAGGCAGGAAAGCAGGAAGAAAAGAAGGAAGGGAAAGAAGGAAGGAAGGAGGGAGAAA